>NC_135057.1:7050357-7675357 GCF_051014685.1 Ptiloglossa arizonensis
TGAGCTGTGTCAGCGGAGAAAGAACCTTTTATTTTATTTTCGAGAGAGAACGAAAGAAATCGAAAGATAAGGAGACACTTTTATCGCCAACGACGCTCTATGCTTGTCCACGCTTATCTGCGCTAATCGTGAGCTAGACTTGTGTCTAGCTTTCTTGTTTTCGTCTTTTGCACTCACCCGGAGCAGTGCGCTCGACTGCCTCCAAACAATCGATAATGCACGTTCCATTCGTATCTAACTAGTCAGGCAGTTATTGCTTCGTGAGGGGTAGGAAAGGTTTAACGAGCTCGAAGGGTGCAAGCAAGAAACAACACGGTGTAGGAGTGCGCTGTGAATTCTCCCCTTTTTACTATTTGTATCGCTGAATTCTTGATACCGATCACACCGAATGCACCGCAATGGACGAAGATATACGCGTCAAGGAAGCTAAAGAATACATCGTCTACGATAACACATCGGATTTGTAAATACAGAATTAAAAATTTCATATTACATTCGTCAATTTGATGAAAATTTTACAATACTTTATAAAATCTATATTATTTAGATATTGTGATAAATTTTTACGATCGAAGATTCACGCGATAGAGAAAAATTTTGTTTCATCCCCTTGTGTCTTGAAGAGGGTCATCAATAATAAATGAAACCCGAAGATGATTGGGCGTTTGGGTGTTCTGATAGAAGATAATTGAATACTTTTAAGATTCTTGTCTGTTCTATTCAGTATTGCGTTCTTTTGATATTTATTACCAACTTGATCGTTCATTACTTAATATTATCACAATGGAACATTTTACTCCGTTTGTGATTAACAAATTTCCTATAAGTAAGCATCGATTTCTGTACGTTACATAAATTTTCCGTCTCATTCACGGGGAAAGGTAAACGGTAACCTGTTGTCTTTAAATTTATCGTCAATTATCCATTTCTCCTCTCGCGATATATTATCGTCCACTGAATCGATGCATTGGCGTTACGAGGCGATGTTAAAATCTCGCAGACTGATAGCAGGGAAAATATTATTCAAATATCCATTAGTGTCAATTCGCTAAGAAACATTACTTCCTAAGAATTATCCTTAACACATTTGTAGACAATAGCCTATCGCTATCATAATTGCGTGTGGCATGAAACGAAGACAGATTCACTAGTGTCGCTATTATTTTTAATAATGTACAAGCAATGCACAGAATCCATGTATAATCGTAAAATTTGTTCGTTCGAGATATCCATTTTTGCTTCGAATTTTAAATCGCGTCTAAGAAATGAAACATTTCTGACGAATGTTTGCAAGTTCTCTCTGCAATAGTATCCAATTAAAAGCGAAATTATTTCTGAAGTTATCAAAAATACGATCTAATCGTGTCAAAATATTACAAATTATTCCAATGTAACCTCTCTCGAGTCTTTTGTTGTCTATGCGCTCGCCTGTACATTCAACGAGTCGTTGGAAAAAAAAAACACCGTAAGTAAACACGAATAATAAACCAGATCGACGATTCGTTCGAAAGTAACGATGTTATAAAACGAGTAATTACTCGCGAAACTCACCCACTATCAAGTAATTCGTCCCCATGTTTCCCGCAATGGTTTCTTCTTACTTTTTATTCAACTTCATGCCGTGTCACGAATTCGCCCTTGCAATAGAAATGCACGCTGTATGCAACTCGCGGGGTTGCATTCGCCCGTCAGGCAATCGACTGTAATGGAGACAAAAATTAAAAATCGCTACTTGATGCTGCTACACGTCGTTGAACATTGCTCCCGTTTCGTTGATCGTTTCTAATTATGCGCTATTGAACGTAATTACAGGATGGAGTGTATTGATGTCCCTACAGACGTTGATGTATGCATCGGGGCGACCATCGTTTCAAGCGATAGATTTGTGACTTGCACGAGATTAGTGAGTAAATAAATACATATACGTATACCTGTTCATTTCAGTCGCTGCTAATCGTACTTTCATCACTTACTCGTTTCTTGATTCCTTTATTTGTAAAACGTGACATATCAGCCGTTATCTATAACAGTACCGGAGTTGGGATATAGAACTACTTGAAACACGCCTGTCGTTGCAAACGTAAAATATACGAGACATAATTTACGTTATCGTGTCATCATATTACAACGTTTGCAGTGTCTACTTAAACTCATTGCTTGCATCAACGCATACATCAGCGTCTGTGGAGACCTTTGTAGAGCTGAAACGGGGGGTCGCCAATTTTAGAAAATCAATATTTCGGTTGAAACTGATCTATGCAACTATTCAAAAAATAAGATAGAAGAAAGTAACCGATACCATCACAAGTTACGTTTCACGAAGAGCGAAGAAAGCTTCGGTAACGATGAATTATTTCAAATACAATTTTACTATTTATTCTTTTCCAAGCAGTGTAAAATTTTGAATAAAATTTTCAATATAAGGTGAATCCAAGCATAAAATATTCTTAACAATAAAATTTGATCATAGAGAAATATTGTCCTAAAAACATGTCCTAAAAACGTTTAATAAGAATCTCGAGTTTTGCTCATTCAACAGCTATGATAATTATGATTGATTATACTCTAAGTTATTTCTCGTTCTGTTTAAATAATCCAGAGACGTGTTAGTCCAATTCGAAACGATACAGGGTTAATACACTCTGTTTTTCGCGCGATCTTGCGGCAACCAACGCTGCGGCAAAGAACCGAGCCAACAAAATGCCGCATCTTCCCTTCCCGTGTTATTAAGACTTTGTCTACATCTAACTTCGTTCGCTAGCTTAACGCAAATTTCAGATGCATAATGAGTTGGAATACTTGTCACGATACTTGCGGACATGTTCAATGCTAACAGGAGTGGTCTAACCAATATTGATTCTAACGCCGTTTGTTTCTACGATGCAATTACTTTCTCTTTAAATCATCACCCCACAGGAAGTATTCGAACTGGTCTCCACTGGCAAGCATTTCACATACTGGGAGATCCGATACACTGATATTACAAGTAGTGAAATTTACATTACGCGGAAGACAGATAAAGATGTTGATAAAAACCATATATATTCCATTCCTTACAACTTTGAATCTTCGCGTATAATTTAAACCACAAAGTGATCGTAAATCGAGAAACATATATTCCTTGGATTTGTACGATTTTAAACCTTTTCTGTTAGTTTAGAGCAGTAGAATGCGTTTGCAAATTTTTTAACAATCGATTCAGTCTACGTATCCACGATAAAGCTTCTAGTGTTACAATTAAAGTATCATTACTCGATACAAGTGATTCGTTAAAAAATCACAGTTTCTCTCGGTTGACGATTATTTCATCATTTCTAATTAATTTTGTATCTCGAAATTGTAATGTACTTTTACTGTCTTTAATTTTACTATCGTATGTAATTAAACATTAATCATCCTACGTCGTGTACGCTACTATTAATTCTTTATATTTATTTTAGAAAGCGTTCCTTCTTATATTGTATAACGATTGTGTCAGATTATTACCAAAATAAAATGTCTATCCAAAATAACTAAAATATTAGAATCGAAAATATTTGATAATATTAGATTCGACCAGCAATGTCTCGACTCATCTTGCATACGTTTATAACAATCAAGAACCTTAACGAACGCACTATTTGAAAATTTCTAATTTTCAAATTGAATTAAAATATAGTAACTCCAAGACATAACATTCAATTGTTACAGTATTTTTGTTACATTGATTTCATAAATAATATGCAACACCTGTATCGAATAATTCTCAATAATGGATGCGTTGAGCAGCGTCTTTTCTACCCCGTCCCATTGATCTGGTAAGCGAAGTGTGTTGTTTACCCTTGGGGTGAAGAAGTACTCGACGATAGAAGCGACGTTAAGCGTCTAATCCATTAAAAGGGATTCCATTTGCATTCTTCGCAAGAGTTTCTGGCCTATTGTTCTCTCCAAGTGTTGTTTGGTCGAAACATTGCATAACACTTCAATGTGTGAATATTATTATTAACGATACTTCTAACGTAATATCGTTCGTCAATGCAAATTCATAGATGTAACATCGAGATGAAAGAAAATTTTGATTCGTTCAGTGGTTGCTAAAAAAAATTGAATCAGTCGGATCAGATGGTCCACTTTGAATATTTTACGTTATATGAAGGCAAAAATAAATCGAAATCGTGGAGTAACATTTTTCTGTACGATGTTCCATTCTCTGGATAATTAATTTCGAAAATATCGCGACACGCGAGTATTTATTATACTGATTATGCTTATTATGCTTGAATGTTTTTTCTTGTAGTTACAGAATGCTTTAGGTACATTTCATTTCGAAGAAATTTGTATTCGCGAATTACTCTGTACACGAACGTCTGTAACGAACAATTTACTCGTAATGCTTGGAACAGAACGGTGGTAAGAATCGTCGATTAAATAGCGTGCTTCTAATCTAGAATTCGTTCCCATAGAAAGTTATATCGCGAGAAAGGTCGCACAGGGACGCAATAAATCAATCTGGCTCTATCATAATATATGCTGCGCGCAAAAAAAAAAAAAACCAACTCGAAGGTTAAGTAAACTCTAAAGTTTCAGCTAGAGCAGCACCGAACCTAACGAAACGTATAAATAACTAAACTTAGCGAACTTGACTCGTCACTTCGTTGCAAAAGCATCGTTAATGTTGTGTTTATTGAAATTTTCCGCATAAACTTCTAATGATGCGGTGCTCGTGGAGCAATTACTCTTGACACTGTATGAAACTGGGTTTCCCGGTTGTTGTCGGGATTATGTTAATAACAACATAGAGCTACGCATACCAAGAGAACACGAGAAAAAAATGATTAACAACGTAGAAGGTCAACATTACCTGCACTGCCATGAGTGCCCCCACGATGGAAACAATATTACGCTTGTTATTATCATAAATCTAGTCCTTTCGATCGTTTTTACTTTACTCGATTCTTTTACATTCTATATTACTACTGTTACTATATTACTACTTTCTATCTCAATTAAATTTTATTCAACCGACTTTTACTTTCTACAGTCTATGAATCTGTGTATTATATTTTATACCACAATTTCGACTCACATGCTCTTTAGTAAATATCATTATTTTAATCCTTGCATTATATCATTAATTACAGCGTTGCACAATTATCGGTCAATTTACTCCCTTTACCTCTCAAAATGGCTACGAACTAAAAACTTGCTTTTAACGACTATGCAATCGCTACGTTACACGTTCCCTGAAGTGAGTTTTCCATCGAATATTCATTTACAGAACATGAGTACACTGGAGAGAATGCCCCTGAAGGTTATTTATCCATCAGAATTTCTTAAAACTGATCACAATTTCATATCGCGTAAATACAAATAATTCTACCATAAGAAAAATACATTTTACAAGTAAACATAAGTCAGGGGCATTCCTCGCAGCTCTGTAGCTATCAATTTAGTTGCTTCGATCAACACGGACGATCCTTTGTTAATATTTCTAAATTTCACACCGCGTATGAAAATAGAAAAACGTGAAAAGCTGTCCGAGATAGAGTCACGAATTGAAAAATAAATCTCTCGAAAGAAATAAATATCTCTCTTGCTTCGATCAGCACGGACGATCTTTTACTAATATATCTAAATTTCACACCGCGTATGAAAATAGAAAAACGTGAAAATCTCTCCGAGATAGAGTCACGAATTGAAAAATAAATCTCTCGAAAGAAATAAATATCTCTCTTCTTAAAGTAGAAAAACTGTCCGAGATAAAGAGTCACAAATTAAAAAAAAAATCTCTCGAAAGAAAGAAATATCTCTCTTACTTCTTCAGTACGGATAATTCTTTGCTAATATTTCTAAATTTCACTCCGCGTATGAAAATAGAAAACGTGAAAAGATATCCGAGATAAAGAGTCACGAATTAAAAAATAAATCTCTCGAAAGACAAGTGTCCGTACCTGTCGTGACACCGACGTTGATTCTTGATCCTTGCGTGATACCAACAGCAACAAGTCTGTTTCCAATGTGACGCAAGGGTGCTCGTCCAGCGAGCGAATCGCTTCCGCGATTCCGAATTATCGCCTCGACGCTGTTCCGCTACGAGGAAAGACGTCTGATCCCGATATTCTCCATAGCAGCGTCAAAATTTCATTTCTCCGCGAAACGTGTCCAACCACGCCGTGTCCACATCGATGTTACATCTCTGTCTTCGTCCTGAAAAAATTTCAAGCGAGAAGATTCGACGGAAGTCTCTGACGAAATCGACCGGAGACGCTCGATCGTGGACAAAAGCTCGAATGTACAATCTTGTTTCCACGAAATCGTTCTCGTTGACCGCAACGATTAAACAGGGGACGTATTAAAAAAAAAAAAGAAACTGGGGAATGAGAGCCACAGTTTGCTTCGATTGTACGCGAATATGTAACGACGTAAAAATTACACGATTGAGTCACTTCGAATCGTTTCGAGCTGAGAATCTCGGTTCTAAACGATCGCTACTTACGACGCTAAGTTTGCTAGTTTTATGGAAAATGAGAATCAATAAGTGGAGAACGGTAGTAACGAACGAACTTGAACGAGTTTCTTTTCTTTTTCGTCTCAATAATTAGTTAAAAGGTAATACTTGTGTTTCGAAATGTTCCGAACTTATCGAAGTTCGAATGTTCGAAATTATCCGAACAATCGAGTATCCGAATATTCGGACAATACCACCACGAAGTATTCGCAATACTTCAAGTACACGAATTCTTTTCCCAAAGATTCAGGGATCCAAATATGGGTTTACAAAGTTACACTTTTAAACAAAAGTGCAATTCCGTGGATACTATCTAACAACGTAAACTTCGCAATTCCATGTGTATAAATTTAAATCGTGCTTCTATTCTTATATATACTTTTTTTTTTTTAATTATTCGAGAGAGAAATTAAGCGAAAATTTGTAAAAAATATTTAATCGAACGTTGCACACGTGCTCAAAAACGCACACGTGTTTTCTATTCTTTTCCCCTGTTTATCACCCGAATTATCCGGATCATTTCATTGGTATCTGGAATAATCGAATATTCGGATTATCCGGATAATTAAATGATTCGGATTATCCACTCGACCCCGTTATACAAACCCATAGTTGTGAATTGGACGAATATTGCTCGTACGATCAAAGTAGAAATTTTTCTCAAAGTGCAAAACGTAGGTGTGTCATAAGGGATTTTTAATACGTTCGCCAAAGAAAGTGAAATATTTATTGTTACGAAAATTGGGAAAATTTTCCGCGCGTATCGAATAGTATTCGCGCTTCTGGTTAAATAATTGTATTACTGTCGAATACGAAAGGGGAAATCGTGATAAGCCAAAACCTATTACCACAGAAAAAATAACGAATGTCGTTCAAAAGAGATGAGACATTTATTGTTACGAAAAATCAGGAAAACTTCCCATCGAGTGATATTCACGTAGTTAAATAATTGTCAAACACGAGGCAGATCGCGGTAAGGGTGCTAGGAATCGTTGGTATTGTATAGCACACTGGAGGCATGTTTAAACGAAACTTTTATTCGTTTGGTAAAGCCCTCAATGGGAAACAAACGACTCGTGTCCACGGCGCTACGGTATTCCCATGAAACACAATTTTCCATAATACCACGAATCTCGAACCGCTTGGCGAGGCAATTGATCGACGGGACAATATGTACGGCGATCTGTTAAACGACTCACCCGTCGCGCATATTAATGTTTGCACAAAGGAAAATGAAATGGCCTCTCGACATACGAGATGCATAATGGAAACTACGAGTGGAAATCACGGAACGGACACAATGCACCGAAAGGAGAGTCTCGAGTGAAAATATCGAAGATGCACCGAAAATCCACCATTGTAACAATTCTACATTTCAAGAAATTAATTCGATCGAAACGAAAAACGATACAAACGAGAGATGAAATTTTTCCTCGAACGTGTCGTTGTTACCGAGGAAATTTAACTTTAAGATCGATACGCAATAATGCCTAAAATTTGAGCACCTGTTGCTCGATGTAACCTGCACGATTGTGTACTGAATCCGAGGATAGATTTTCGGTAACAACTCTCGAGAATTATACTAAATTCGTGGGTTTCACTAACGAACAAACGAAAAATTGTACGGTCGAAGAACTAAGACGAAAGTTCAATACCATTCAACGAACTTATATCGAATTGCAACGTATTCGCGAAATAAGAATTTCATTCGAGGAACGTATTTATCGTATTAATTGGTTCAATGCCAGAAGTGTGAAAAGACACGTTGCATTCTCCGATCGTTCTGACGCTTATTTAAATGTGCCGACAACCGTAAACTTCGTTTTGCACAGGTTTCCATTCAATTTCATTGGCTTCGATACACGCAGGGAGGTAATGCCACTTGCGTTCGAATGTTTACTTACAAGTTACGAAACATTGAGAACAAGACTGCCCTGCAATCAAATACGAAACGATAACGTTTCGCGCGAAGATAACGTACACCACGGAACTACTGTCGAACGAGTGATGAAGATTCGCAATGATCGGACAGCCGGTTTTTCACTCGCGGTCGATCGTCCGATTATACGTTCAACGAACGAAGAACGCGTACAATTTAACGAGAAGAATATCTCGTCGATGAAACGAAACGCGAACACGTTCGTCGCGAACCAACTTGTAACTTCTTCGTAATTTACGAACTGAAATTCTCTATCACGGTACGCAAGAACAGTTTCCGCGTGGTGGACGAACCGATTTGTACCGAGTAACGAGAAACGTGTGGCTCGAGATCGCGTAATTCGAGATGCTGGTCGTAACCAAAGATGATGAGAACGTAACGTAGCCGACCAATCGGGACGTACATCGTTTGTAAACAATTTCGATGTTCCGTGTACCACGCGTCTCGTTGGTGTTTCCAAGTGCCGAGAAAACTTACTGGATCGTTCGCACTGGGATTACACTCCGAATACAGTCGTGCAGAAATAGAGAACGAAATAGAGATCTCGGAAACGTGAACTGCTACACCCTCGTCGATACGTACACAACTCGTAAACGATGATCCCGAGACGCTCGAGCTTGGAAAGCGAGCGAGATATTCAGGGACGAGGACGAGAATTCGGCGCAGGAGACTCGAAACCACCCCTTGTTTCGTCTCTTACAATACGGATCATCGAAACTCTCTCTTATCGTCGAGCGTACGCTGTTCCAGACCGATCCCGTGAACACTGCATCGCCAGCATGGCGGTGGACTATTCCACGCAGGGTAGAGGGCAACGATGCGGCGCGGGCAGGTGCAGTGGTTGCGACTACGCTAGCGTTTAAGCGTCGGAGAGCGTCGCGACGCGGTCTGTGAAAACGCCAGCCGAGCGGCGCAATCGGATAGAGGCGAACTGCGGATCCAGGTCGATCAATATGACGGGTCAGCAGTCGTTGCCTCGTGCTCGTGTTGCGGCAAGTGCGTCGAGCGGTCGACGAGAGAAAGGGAGAGAGAGAACCGGTGAGAGTGGGGTGGTGTGGAGTGTGAGTGGGAGAGGGAGAGGGAGCATCCGTCACGATTGCGCCGTGAAGGCTTTCGCCTAGACCGTTTAATTCCCAATCAAAGCACACGTGCTGACCTGCACCTACCTTAGGATACAATGGATTTCCCCGAGAATGGAATTTTGCGATTTGAAAATCCCCCTCTTGACGATATCATTCTTCAATTTTTGAACCGAACGTGGTCCATCCAATGCGTGGATATTAGGTGTACCAAATGAGAGAGATTACAAATTATGGATAGTCTGTTGTAACGTACGGAAACGAAACACAGTACAGAATGAACGAAGAGAGCAACTGACGGTACGTGGAACGGTTTATCGCGGTCAGTTGCATATTTATTGGGGATTCGTTTCATTCGGGGAGAGAGAGGGAGCATCCGTCACGATTGCGCCGTGAAGGCTTTCGCCTAGACCGTTTAATTCCCAATCAAAGCAAACGTGCTGACCTGCACCTACCTTAGGATACAATGGATCTCCCCGAGAATGGAATTTTGCGATTTGAAAATCCCTCTCTTGACGATATCATTCTTCAATTTTTGAACCGAACGTGGTCCATCCAATGCGCGGATATTAGATGTACCTGACGAGAGAGATTACAAATTATGGATAGTCTGTTTTAACATACAGAAAGGAAATACGGTACAGAATGAACGAAGAGAGCAACTGACGGTATAGAATGGACGAAGAGAGCAACTGACGGTACGCGGAACGATTTATCGCGATCAGTTGCATATTTATTGCGGATTCGTTTGATTCGTACCAATCACCGTTAGAGGTCTGTACTAACGGTCGGTTATGGTAAGGCAGAAATTGATGGGTATGTTTGTTAGAAAATCAGAAAAGTTTATTTACAAGGACCAGGTGGGTATGTTCCTGCGAGAACTAGAAAGATTTTACCAATGGAACCAATTAGCTCGGTATTACTCGCGACGGACAACAATTATTGGTTGTCGGGAGTACTGAGACTATTGGCTGCAAATTTGGATTAGTTAATTAATATACAAGGAGAAATTGAATACCGTAACATTGAAAATTTTCTAACGGGCATTAAAATCTGAATATTTTTGTGAAACGTAAGTATATGAATGTAACTCTGATGCATTTCAACAAATTCATTACGTATAATATAAATAGCTCCTGTTTTTTTTTCTACTTTGCTTCCATTCGCTTTATACGATCCTGAATTATACATGTCAAAGGAAAAGATATGTAAGTTTCGAGTGTTGTTCGATCATTTGTTTCTTAATGTATAAGACATGTATCATAAAAAACGAGTCTGGACGTAAATAATACTTGCAAAAGTTTATTATATTTTAAGGATAGCTGAGAGATATAAAAAAAAAATTATACTCATGGACAAATATATATCGATAATCCATATGTGTAGCTTTGACAATGTCGGTTGGACCTCAATGAAGAATTCAATCTCGAACGAAGAATATTTCAACGACATAATATTTTAAGCTATTATTTATACCAGGACATTGTTAATAATTGTTTAAACTATGGTTCTAAGACGGTTGTTATCAATTATGATAAATAAACATCAAGATATAGCGAAATCTGCGAAGGCGTATGGTTTTGGTGAATGTTCGTTCATTTCCGCGATTGTTACTAACATTTACGAACGATTTCAATATTAATCGAACAATGCGCATCTTATTTATATATTACCAAGGATCAATTTGCCTATAGAAATTAATTTTGATCGAGATTCGAAGTGAAAGCTGGTTTCTTTCTCAAAATTTTAAAACATGGAAAGAAATAATTGTTTACTAGACCCATTAATGTAACATTTATTTTATTCTGACGAAAGGACCAATATGTGTAACAACTCCAACTTCTACATTACATTTTTTTCGTAACCATTGCGTTTCCTTCGTACAGAGATAGACAAATTTGAAATTCCACGATAGATTCTTTTGCAGCTGCTCACGACGATAAATTTTATGTTTAACAAAGTAATTAATTATATTTTGGCTCCATTGTTCAACGCGTACCACGACTACGTGTATTGTCCAAATGACAAGAATCAAACAATTATTCAATCAATGTTACCAATAAACAATGAAGACCAATAAATAATGTATACATATTCGTTAAATAAACAAAACCTTTTAACAATGAGAAAAATGATTGTTGTACAGGTATAAATTAAGCAGAATAAATTAAATTTTGTACCCTAATTGCGTGCAGAAGCATAAATCCTAAAAATAATTTAATTAATTAAAAATTTAAAACATCGAAAAGGTACAGGTGGCGGCATCTACGGAAAAACGTCCAAGTTTGTCGAGAAATAGTTCGTTCTTGAAGGGCCAGATGGCGGAAGGGGGACTGTTACAGCCTGTATTTGAATGTAGCTGTCAAAATATAAATTTTGCACAAAAAAGACGCATAAATATCACGTAGGTATACACAGGATGTATGTCGTATATGTAGGGATTGAAATAAAATGTACATACAATTTTATATCAAATATTTTACGTATAAATTTTATTTAACCCTTACATTACAATACATATTCTCAGTAGATTTCCAATAAATAATACTTAACGTATAAATTTTATTTGACCCTTACATTACAATACACATTCTGAGTAGAGTTCCAATAGATAATACTTTACGCATAAATTATAGTTTGCACTTACATTCTAGCAGACAACCTATGTACACCTCTAAACACGTTGTTTATCTTTATTTTTTATGAACCATTTACATTTTGTCAATTACATTCTAATGCTCTATTAGTTGTACTTAGAAAGCTGGTACAATCAGAGACGCAAAAGTAATAAATTTCTATTAAACAATGGGAAAAATGGTTGTTGTACAGATATCAATTAAGCTGAATAAATTAAATTTTGTACCATAATTGCGTGCAGAAGCATAAATCCTAAAAATAATTTAATTAATAAAAAATTTAAAACATCGAAAAGGTACAGGTGGCGGCATCTACGGAAAAACGCCCAAGTTTGTCGAGAAATAGTTCGTTCTTGAAGGGCCAGATGGCGGAAGGGGGACTGTTACAGCGTGTATTTGAATGTAGCTGTCAAAATATAAATTTTGCACAAAAAAGACGCATAAATATCACGTAGGTATACACTGGATGCATGTCATATATACAAGGATTGAAATAAAATATACATAAAATTTTATATCAAATACTTTACGTATAAATTTTATTTAACCCTTACATTACAATACATATTCTCAGTAGATTTCCAATAAATAATACTTTACGTATAAATTTTATTTGACCATTACAATACAATACACATTCTGAGTAGAGTTCCAATAGATAATACTTTACGCATAAATTATAGTTTGCACTTACATTCTAGCAGACAACCTATGTACACCTCTAAACACGTTGTTTATCTTCATTTTTTATGAACCATTTACATTTTGTCAATTACATTCTAATGCTCTATTAGTTGTACTTAGAAAGCTGGTACAATCAGAGACGCAAAAGTAATAAATTTCTATTAAACAATGGGAAAAATGGTTGTTGTACAGATATAAATTAAGCTGAATAAATTAAATTTTGTACCATAATTGCGTGCAGAAGCATAAATCCTAAAAATAATTTAATTAATAAAAAATTTAAAACATCGAAAAAGTACAGGTGGCGGCATCTACGGAAAAACGCCCAAGTTTGTCGAGAAATAGTTCGTTCTTGAAGGGCCAGATGGCGGAAGGGGGACTGTTACAGCGTGTATTTGAATGTAGCTGTCAAAATATAAATTTTGCACAAAAAAGACGCATAAATATCACGTAGGTATACACTGGATGCATGTCATATATACAAGGATTGAAATAAAATATACATAAAATTTTATATCAAATACTTTACGTATAAATTTTATTTAACCCTTACATTACAATACATATTCTCAGTAGATTTCCAATAAATAATACTTTACGTATAAATTTTATTTGACCCTTACATTACAATACACATTCTGAGTAGAGTTCCAATAGATAATACTTTACGCATAAATTATAGTTTGCACTTACATTCTAGCAGACAACCTATGTACACCTCTAAACACGTTGTTTATCTTTATTTTTTATGAACCATTTACATTTTGTCAATTACATTCTAATGCTCTATTAGTTGTACTTAGAAAGCTGGTACAATCAGAGACGCAAAAGTAATAAATTTCTATTAAACAATGGGAAAAATGGTTGTTGTACAGATATCAATTAAGCTGAATAAATTAAATTTTCTACCATAATTGCGTGCAGAAGCATAAGTCCTAAAAATAATTTAATTAATAAAAAATTTAAAACATCGAAAAGGTAGAGGTGGCGGCATCTACGGCAAAACGCCCAAGTTTGTCGAGAAATAGTTCGTTCTTGAAGGGCCAGATGGCGGCAGGGGGACTGTTACAGCGTGTATTTGAATGCAGCTGTCAAAATAGAAATTTTGCACATTCGAATACACGTTGTAACAGTCCCTAGGGCGCCATCTGGCCCTGCAAGACCGAACTATTTCTCGACAAACTTGGGCGTTTTGCCGTAGGTGCCGCCACCTCTACCTTTTCGATGTTTTAAATTTTTTATTAATTAAGTTATTTTTAGGACTTATGCTTCTGCACGCAATTATGGTAGAAAATTTAATTTATTCAGCTTAATTGATATCTGTACAACAACCATTTTTCCCATTGTTTAATAGAAATTTATTACTTTTGCGTCTCTGATTGTACCAGCTTTCTAAGTACAACTAATAGATCATTAGAATGTAATTAACAAAATGTAAATGGTTCATAAAAAATAAAGATAAACAACGTGTTTAGAGGTGTACATAGGTTGTCTGCTAGAATGTAAGTGCAAACTATAATTTATGCGTAAAGTATTATCTATTGGAACTCTACTCAGAATGTGTATTGTAATGTAAGGGTCAAATAAAATTTATACGTAAAGTATTATTTATTGGAAATCTACTGAGAATATGTATTGTAATGTAAGGGTTAAATAAAATTTATACGTAAAGTATTTGATATAAAATTTTATGTATATTTTATTTCAATCCTTGTATATATGACATGCATCCAGTGTATACCTACGTGATATTTATGCGTCTTTTTTGTGCAAAATTTATATTTTGACAGCTACATTCAAATACACGCTGTAACAGTCCCCCTTCCGCCATCTGGCCCTTCAAGAACGAACTATTTCTCGACAAACTTGGGCGTTTTTCCGTAGATGCCGCCACCTGTACCTTTTCGATGTTTTAAATTTTTAATTAATTAAATTATTTTTAGGATTTATGCTTCTGCACGCGATTATGGTACAAAATTTAATTTATTCTGCTTAATTTATACCTGTACAAAAAATCATTTTTCTCTTTGTTTAATAGAAATTTATTACTTTTGCGTCTCTGATTGTACCAGCTTTCTAAGTACAACTAATAGAGTATTAGAATATAACTTACAAAATATGAATTGTTCATAAAAAATAAAGATCAACAACGTGTTGGGAGGTGTATATAGGGTGTTTGCTAGAATATAAGTGCAAATTATAATTTATGCGTAAAGTATTACCTTTTGGAAATCTACTCAGAATTTGTATTGTAATGTAAGGGACAAATAAAATTTATTCGTAAAGTATTATTTATTGGGAATCTACTCAGAATGTGTACTGTAATGTAAGAGTCAAATAAAATTAATACGTAAAGTATTTGACATAAAATTGTATGTACATTTTATTTCAATCCCTACATATACGACATACATCCTGTGTATACCTACGTGATATTTATGCGTCTTTTTTGTGCAAAAATTATATTTTGACAGCTACATTCAAATACACGCTGTAACAGTCCCGCTGCCGCCATCTGGCCCTTCAAGAACGAACTATTTCTCGACAAACTTGGGCGTTTTTCCGTAGATGCCGCCACCTGTACCTTTTCGATGTTTCAAATTTTTAATTAATTAAATTATTTTTAGGATTTATGCTTCTGCACGCGATTATGGTACAAAATTTAATTTATTCTGCTTTATTTATACCTGTACAAAAAATCATTTTTCTCTTTGTTTAATAGAAATTTATTACTTTTGCGTCTCTGATTGTACCAGCTTTCTAAGTACAACTAATAGAGTATTAGAATATAACTTACAAAATATGAATTGTTCATAAAAAATAAAGATCAACAACGTGTTGGGAGGTGTATATAGGGTGTTTGCTAGAATATAAGTGCAAATTATAATTTATGCGTAAAGTATTACCTTTTGGAAATCTACTCAGAATTTGTATTGTAATGTAAGGGACAAATAAAATTTATTCGTAAAGTATTATTTATTGGGAATCTACTCAGAATGTGTACTGTAATGTAAGAGTCAAATAAAATTAATACGTAAAGTATTTGACATAAAATTGTATGTACATTTTATTTCAATCCCTACATATACGACATACATCCTGTGTATACCTACGTGATATTTATGCGTCTTTTTTGTGCAAAATTTATATTTTGACAGCTACATTCAAATACACGCTGTAACAGTCCCTCTGCCGCCATCTGGCCCTTCAAGAACGAACTATTTCTCGACAAACTTGGGCGTTTTGCCGTAGATGCCGCCACCTGTATCTTTTCGATGTTTTAAATTTTTAATTAATTAAATTATTTTTAGGATTTATGCTTCTGCACGCAATTATGATTCAAAATTTAATTTATTCTGCTTAATTTATATCTGTACAACAATCATTTTTCTAAAAAAATAATGAGTAAATGATATATAACGATATACCTTAATTGTGATTCTAATTACTAGTAAAATAATTAATTTTCGTCGTGTTTAATTTTAATTCAATCACATAATGGTTCTGTAGTTTCGTTCCAATCCCAATCGATAAGGTTTGAAGTCACACAAAATGGTAAGGAGACTTGCCAGTCGCTGATCTACGATGCGAAAAAACATTTCCTGGAATTGAACTTTTCGTTACAAAAATCACTTTGTATTCTACATTTTGTTTTGTACTCACGAATAGTCAGAAATTAAAACTAAATTTGTTTTATTTTAGGTTCCTCGTGATATAAAATAGAGTTTCTCTATGTTCAGAAATCATAGAAACAATACAATCGTACCTTTATTATTTGTATTATTCACTGTGTAGCAACGTATGTAACTTGATATTTTTTTGCCAAAAAGTACCAGCAGTAAATAAGTTTCTTACATTTGCTGACTTTACCGACTCGACGATTGGGTTGAATACAATTCGTAGAGTCATCAACCTTATACGTAGTGCTATGAAGAAAATTACAATGTATTTAATTAACCTATTTAAGTATAGGGACCATTGCTCAAACATTACATATACACGTGATAGAACGTTCCAATACAAAATACGTTATTGAACGCGTTTTATAAAAATTCTACTTCGTTGCAGGAAGAAACGAATAGTGGAGAAACATTGAAACGTCATTCGTTTGTAAAATGGTCGCGCATTGTTGCCCTTGAATGGCATAACTTAAACTGGGGATAGCTCGAAACTTCTACTTACCATTCTGTAGCAAGTTTTCGTGTGGTGGCATAGTAATTTGGTCGTGAGAACTTGCAAACGCCGAATGGGCCACGCTGTATCGCTAGATGACCAACATCTGGAAGTAATTTTCATGTCGTAAAATCTTGCTGCCTACCTGCCAGCCGTGTACAATTTCAACCGTATCGCTAAAAATACAACCGTAACAAGAACTTTCGAGCAAGTTGCTACCAATGTTACGAACAAATGTACAAATAGACGAATAAACAACCCACTGTGTAACACACGACGTGAATATAAACGAGAAAGCAGTTCGTGGTGGGTGGATCGTGATAGCGTACGATACAATCTTAAATATTTATTGTATCGAGAAACGAGGTGCATAAATTTGTTTACAATGGAACGATGAGAAGAAATCGTTCTATAAAATGATTTTAAAGGTTCGATTCTTTAAACGAGATACGGTACTTTTTTTCCAAATACCAAATCCAAAGTATATACGACAAGTATTGAGTTGCTTGGAAAGTCACTTCGTTTTCTAAAATGGAGAATATATAATTTAATACAATGTTTATACACTTTAAAGAAATCGTGTTTCATTTTCACTAAAAAGAACGAAATGACTATCTGAGCAACCCAATATATACGACAAGTAGAATATTAACGCTCACGAGAAGCAAATGTAAAATAGAATGTAAAGGTAAAATTATTGATCCTTATTTTATCAATGGTACCTCGAGCATAGAAAAATACAATTTCTCTAAAAGACACCTACCAGAATCGCTCGAAAGCCATTGGAAGGATTTTCATAACGACACAATTTCAGAAATCGACGAACCATTCTTTCTGGTCGAACTAATTTTTATTAATGTTCGCTAAAATTTGATTAATATTGCATTTTTATTAAAACCGTACAAAAAAAAAAAAATCATAAGCTCAAAATCGTCCACGACCTCGATAAATCTCGATCGTGGTTTAAGATCTGTCGCGTGTTAACCCTCTGCCTTGCGATTTAAGTTTCGATAACACGTGTCATGATCAACGTCAAGATCGCTCGCAACACTGTTCTCACGAACGCAAAATTTTCTTCCCAAAGACGTCACGTAAGGTTTTCTTTCTTATATTTTCGAAGAAACATTAGATTGTTCAGAAAATAATTTCGTTTTCCAAAATGGAGAGTATATAATACAATAAAATGTTTATACACTCTAAAAAAATCGTATTTCACTTTCACCAAAAAAAAAAGAAAAAACAAAATGATTTTCCAAAGAACCCAATATATTTGACTTTGACCGGTTCTTACGTTCGCTCCGATTTCCTTACCACGTGTCTCGCACGATATAGTAAACGAAAAGGGTTGATCGGTCAGACACGCTAATTCCCGATCTGTTCGAGCGTAAACTCGATAAGAGTATCTCGTACGGAACGTTCATTCCGCGCTCATTTCAAAAATCGTTTGACCGAGTACAATAAAGAGGGCTCCGGAAGAATTTACGCGGAGAACGTGCGGAAACTTACCCTTGGGCCTCCGGTTGGCCGAAAAAAGTACGAATAAACACACGCACACATCCGTACACACGCATACATACACACACATACATACACAAACACACACACATCCGTACACACGCACCTGTCCGTGAACTCGCTGGTACACACCGGCGCGAGGCGTTCTCGCGTACCTGAGACCGTTCGTCGCGGTGCGCAGGAGCATTAAAAAGAGAAATACGGCCGGGAGAGGAGAGAGCCCGTGAACGAAGAGAGGCGGCGACGGAAGCGGCGCCGACGACATGTTTCTGCCCGTCGAACGGAACGAGAAGGCGAGTGGAACGCGCACGCGCGCGATACGTGTGTTGGTGAGGGTACGTGGTGGGGGAGAGTTGTGTACAGTCGGCGCTAGGCGTGGCGGAGGGACCACCCAGCCGACCAATCGGACCGGGAGGCGTTATCTGGATGTATAACAATGCTTACGGTAATGCATCGTTCAGCGATTCTCAACTTCCATCGAATCGCTACGCGAGAATCGGAGCTTACTGTGACTCGACGATCTGTATCGAAAGCGACGACACGTTAACCTATCAGTTTCTTCGGAAAGACACCTAATTTCCCAACACGGAGAATGTATAATTTAATAAAATGTATTTACACACTCTCTGAAAAAATGGTGTTTTTACTAAAAAAAAAATGAAGACTTTCTATACAACCCTATAGAAAACAAAAAAAAATTACTATCTCGCTAATGGAAACGAGGTAACTTTCCGTATCACCATCGGTGGAGCGTTTGTCGAGCAGACGCGACACGGGTGGCGAAAAGGGGGTCCAAGTACCGCCTCTACGTTAGAAATCATCGACACGGGCGCGACTCACCGCGGCGGAGGTTATGCGGCTGTGCCGGAACGAAGCTTTTCCAGGATCGACGATCCACGGGGAGTAGGGAAGAGGGAGGCGTGAGGGAGTGGGCGGGGGGGTTAGGGGCGGGTGTGATCGCGAAAAGTGGGAGTGAGAGGGGGCGCGGACGGTGCGAGAAAGATGGCAGAAAGGGTAGCGGCACCGTGGAACGTTGTTCCACGCTCGGTGGGGAGTTCGGCGTGCACCGTGCATCCAGTTGTATACCCAAATGCGTGCCCGGCGCCGTTTTAATAGTACACACGTGCAGCTCGCGGCCCAATGAATTGATCCCGCGAGGTGAATCCCCCCACGGGATATGAAAAAGATGTCGCGCCATCTTTGAGGGCTCTCCCGGTTACGGAGGGCCAGCGCGCGCGTTTTCGACCGCGGACCGTCAGACGGCGCGCGGAATTTTTCCAACGGACCTCGCGTAATTACGAACGAGGGGGGTCGCGAACACGATCTCCGCGAACCGGGTGAACGCGGCGGTTGTTTTTTTTTTTTTTCCATCCACCGTGAAGGATCGCGGAACCGGAGATACGCGTTCTCGGCGACGCGTCGAGGGCCGATCTCGCGCTGTGAAACCAGACCGAGGAAGGAATGTAAAAATAATAATACGAACGTACAGGGAGAATCGCTCGTAAACGTATGTAGCGTTCAGTGTTCCATTCTCGATGCGTTTACGGTAGGTAACCATTGTCGATCGAATTGTTGCGAAAGTGTCGATTCGATTCGTCGATTCTACGATACACTGGACCTGGAATTGTGTCTTTTGGGTTCGTCGGTGTTCGTTGGGGTTGGTGTGAAGTGCGCGAACCGAGAGTGAGAATAGTTCGCGGTTAAACGATACGGACCGAGTGCAAGGAATTGTGAGTCGTAGTTTTTCGTTCTATTTCTTTCTTAATTTTTTTTTTCCTTTTTTTTTTTTGGTTTTCTTCTTCTTCTTCTTCTTTTCGTTTTTGTCTCTTTTTCACGAGAATACTTCGGTGAAGTTCCTTCACACGTATCACGAGCGGACGTTCGGAACGTCGATGGCCGTTTCGTCGCACGGGAATCGATATTCGTGTTGCACGAGAACGCGAGATGAGAATTTCGGAGGACGATCCGGTCGGTCGGTGGTCGGTTAACGCGAGAAGGACAATAATAATCGATGGGATTCCGTGAACGTCTGGAGTGTGTCAAGTACCGACGGCTTGATAAAAGTGCGCGTCCCTTGGGAAGTTCCTGCCGCTGAAATCACTTTCGCACCGGGGGAGAGTAATTGGTCCTCTCCTCGGTGAAATACCGCCGAGAATATGAATTTAGCCAAAGGTTCGTAAAGCAAGACGTCGCGTCGCGTTTGCGCCCCCCCCCCCCCCTGAATCACGTCTAACGTTTACATTACGCCGATAACGTTCGTGATTTTTTGCTTCAAGCGTTTTAGAAGAATCGGAGTAACGTGTAGATTTCTTTGTTTTTTTTTTTGTTTCTTTTTCCTCTGGTAATCGGAGCACACTAGATCGTAGTATTCGAGTTTTGATGAAATATGTGAAAAGAGAAAACGTGGCGTCATTGTGCAGGGGATATCTAGAAAATGCGATATTTTTACTTTCAACGTTTGAAAGGAATCGGTACGAAATGTAGATTCTTCTTTTGGTAATATGAATATCATCTCGGAGAGTAATTCTTATATTTAAGTTCGTGAAATTTTGGTCGAGTAAGTGTAGTAGCTGAGGACACAGTGTAGTGCTCTGTTATTTAAAAATATTCTAAAGGAGATCAGAACGTGGTCGATACTTTAAAAAGATAAATATAGATAGTATTTTTGAAGAAGTGTAGGGATAGTGTCTATAAGAATCTATACTTTGCACTGACTTCGATTCGGTATTATTTTTAATATTCTATATACTCAAGTGTTGAATAAATTAAGTATTTTCAATTTACAAAGAAAGTATAGGTTTATAAAGAAAACTTAGAAGTGAAAAATGTATTTTAGAAACAATGAGAGAATTGTGACAAATTTTAGAAATGTAATTCACTCGTCTTGAGGATGAAAATAGATCTTCGACAAACCAGGATTAAGACTATTCGAATAATTCAATATAATATTCTAAAAATTTGATTAAACACTTTACTTATACTCTATCGAATAAAAAATAGACGAAACGTCCTCACGATACGTTACTGCTCGAAATACCTTCGAAATAAATTGTAATTACTCTCAAATTGTCCACAAAGACAAATAGAAAAATTATTTTTCAATTTGAAAAATAATTTTCCACCCTACGATAATACTGGACTTCGATTCTTTTCGATCGACGCGTTACAATCAAATATTCGATATTAACGTATTTAAATCTTCGACGTGTTCCACGAATCGTTTCGGACGAGAAACGATTAGGTTTCAATATTTTGATGCGTATCTTTGAAAGAAAAGGGGATGGTAAACACGATTGGTCGCGTGAATCGTCCCCAATTCACTGTATCGACTTGTTAAGATGCGACAATTTGAATGCGCAGGTGTAATTTGAACCGATAGTTCGGATGCTGGCAAATTGTTCGTCTATGCCCATCGAATGTATCCGAAAATGTATTACGTTACGGTGCCCGCATGGTGTCTCCCATGGGAGTCCCAAGAATCGCGTTCTCACCCCTTTTCAGAAAACTTCGCTGAGAAACGGCATCCGATATCGAAGGATCTTCCTTTTAAATCCTCTCGATGGGTATAAATTTATTTACCCCGTGGAAAAGATCATCCAAATTAATTCGATAACCCGCGAGACTACGAACGCTTAAATCGAGATTGTCGTTTGAAAATATGGAGTTTGAAAAACAATTCCTGGACGAGATAGGATTCTTTAAGAGAAATCAAAACTTGGGTTAGAATATTTTTTCTATTCACTGTTCGATGAGATGGGTATAAATTTATTTACCCCGTGGAAAAAATCATCCAAATTAATTCGATAACCCCGTGGAAAAGATCATCCAAATTAATTCGATAACCCCGTGGAAAAGATCATCCAAATTAATTCGATAACCCACCAAAACTACGAACGTTTGAATCGAGATTGTCGTTTGAAAATACCGATTTTGAAAAACAATTCCTGGACGAGATAGAATTCTTTAAGACAAATCAAAACTCGGGTTAGAATATTTTTTCTTTCAAAACTCGGATTAGAATATTTTTTCTTTCATGTTTCGAACACTGTTCGGTGAGATACAAACGTAAAGTTTGTATTATTTTCAAGGTACAATGAGATCTGTAAAACGCGAAACAAATTTTTTCCTACTTCGCGTTAACCTCGCAGTATTGTACCCCTTTTTTTACGTAACATGCAATCACTGTGTAACCCTCGGAGAAATAAATACGAAAAGATACGATGGTACTCTAGAATCGAAATTTTACAATATTTCTATCGTGCCTCGACTCAATGAACTCGACTCAATAATTCGTTAATTTCACTCTGTAAAATACAAAAAAAATTATCGAGTAACTTCCATCCTCCCTGCAATCCGAAACACGAAGAATTCAATACTTTTGTGTAATACTGGAACTCGGCTATCCGTTAATAAAAATCGACATAAGAACAAAAAAATATCAATTAAAAATCTCAACTAACCGACTTTAACACTAAAACGTACGCTCGTTCGAAAGTATACAATCTTTGCGTATTATTCATTCCCAACATCACCTACAATTGAATCTCTTAAAACGTTTCGGTATTCTCAGCCTTCTCTGAACAAATATCAAAATCGTAACCTCCATAAATAGAAAAAAAAAACATCTTTCGCCAAAAATGTTCCCAGTTTCGAAGTTAAACTGTTGCTCGCGTAATTTTCGGCCAGTAGGAAGCCACCGTTTACAAGGTTTACACGCGCGGGTCTCTATCGACGAATCGACGCGCGCGATAAATTAACACGTTACAGCCACGCGTGTCGGTTTTCACGCTTGTCCGAGCGTAAACTCTAATCGGTTAAGTATCCGAACGCGACGTTTCGAAAACATTCCCAGTTCGGTACCAAAGGGGTAGTTCGGGCTCCTCGATTCTCAACGGGGACGTACGAACGATGAATAGGATTCATCCCGCCTATTTCGAGGGAATTTCGTTTTTGGCGCGTCTAGCGTGAAAAGTAAATAGTAGACGCGTGTGATACGTGCCGCGGCAGCCGCACAGGGGCGTGACGTTTCCTGAAGTCATTTGTAGAGAAAATGTCCTACCCTGGAACGTGATCCTCTTCCGTGTCCTGACCGGTACCCTTCCGTGGCACCGTGCAACAGCCAAGACTTATGTCTCCAAGCAGCTGTCGCGACGGTGTTAAATCTTGGCCAGCCCCCGCCGCTTCCTTCTTGCTGCGTTCCAAACAGTGCTGGTGTGTTTTGAAAATCTTTTTTTTTTCTCGTCCCCGTGAATAATCGTTACGCACGTGATCCACGGGCTCGACTCTTTGACAGATTTATTTTTCGCCTCGGTTACAAATCGTTCCTTAATTGCAACGGGTTGATGTAGCGCGAACTGCCGATATCCGAGACGTGGATTAGAGCGGTGTTTTTCACATTTCTTTTTTTCTGCTCGTCACCCGGTGTGTTAGATTTTACATCGTATGTCAATCGGTGCATTGGAAATGTACGGGTCACTTTCGAGCAAGCTCCGATTCTTTTTTCTTCTTCCTCTTCTTACGTCTTGCGTATTTATCGTTATAGTCGTTTTAATACTTTCGAACGAGCTCTGGTCCTTTATTCTTTGTCATTATCCTCGATAATTCTCTCTCTTTCTTCCTAATCTTTTAACTTTTTCATTTTCTTGCTGCCTTGTATCTTATACATTTCTCATATTTTTCTATTATTATTATTATTCCATATTCTATTTATTAATACAAGTTATCGTTATATAACTCTCTCTTCTTAATCTTTTAACTTCTTAATTTTCTTGCTCTGTTATATCTTATACATTTCTCATATTTCTTTATTATTATTATTGTGTATATAACTTCTTTATTTTCTTGCTCTGTTATATCTTATACATTTCTCATATTTTTCTATTATTATTATTATTCCATATTCTATTTATCAATACAAGTTATCGTCACATAACTCTCTCCTCCTAATCTTTTAACTTCTTAATTTTCTTGCTCTCTTATATCTTATATACATTTCTCATATTTTTTTTCTTATTATTATCGTATATTCTATATTTATCAATACAAGTGATCGTTACATACTATTATTATCGTCACTGCTGCTATAATAGTTCGTTTCATTGTTATGTACGTATATATACTTTCGAAGTTTGATTAGTAGCAGCACTTCAGCTGTACCTCGCTTCTTTTGTCAGCAAATTTGCTTATCTTGTATATACACCTTTACATATATGCGCAATGAGGACGTTAAGTAGAAAAAATGACAACAGTCGGGGAAAGCACTATTTAAATAGACTCTAATTTAGATCTTTAGCTTAAGATAGAGGTTAGCGTAAGATGGAGCCCTAATTACACGAACAAGTGGAGTATAATTTCGTTCGATGGATCGGTGTCCGTGTGCTTGTTCGAGTACAAAGAATCTTCTGCAACGTCGTCGAGTTTGCGTGAAATATAAAAATATTGTAGTATCGATACCCCAAGGATCGAATCAGGACACCAAAGCGTTTGAAAATTCATTCGAGCCACGTTTAAAATTCTTTTTGAACATCTCGGACCGTAGAACGAGTCACGGATCGGCGTGAGATGCTTTCGAATAAGGACAATTCGAAAACGAAAGCTCTTGGGTAGCTAATAATAGCAATATTGTAAAGCTTATGGCAATCGTTGTACCCGCTGCACGAGTGTATAGCGTACAACATCCTGGCACGTGCGTAAACAGTTCTCGAGTAATCCTGACGTTCGACTCCGAGAACACAATGCGTCCGAGAATACTCCGATTTTTCTAGAAAAATTCGTGGAAATCTGAACCAATCGATGTTGACGTTGACTGTTCGTTGTCGACGATCAAGAAGAAGATATCGATCATTTTCTACGGAGAAACGATCACCGAGAAATTGTTCGATCATTGAAGAGGAATCGAATGTTCTTCTTTGTTCTTCGCAAATTCTTAATTAACCCTTTGAACTCGAGAGGAGATTCTCGATCGGCATATAATTCAGTGAATTATTTTCGATCCGGGAAAACTTCGTGGTTTAGAATTCAAATTGGAATTTAAATATCACATTCTTGTAGAGCGTAAACTCATGTACGCGAAGTATGTAAAAATGTTCCATTCCAGATTAATTTTACGATTTAAAGAATTTTTTTAAGGCGTCGATTTCTGGTAGAAAAGAAGCCTCGAGTGCAAAGGGTTAATCGTTACGTCGTACGTAAAACATGTAAAATACTAATGTTTCGGTTAGGGTGACATCATTTTTCCTACCCTACTTAAATTCAACGAGTGTTAGAAAACGTGACACCTGCAAAAATTTCTAAACAAATTGGTCACGATAAAGGTATCAAATCGAAAGTATACATTATGAGAAAGCTTCGAACAGTTTTCGGTGAACATTTTGTGAAATCCGCTCGAAATACAACGCGTGAACACGCTCGCTACTACGCGTAGATTCTCACGAGAGACCAACGTCATTTTATAGTTCACGTCCGTGTAAACATGTTACTATTCGAGCATTCAGATTGGCCGGTTTGATACACTTTATAAACGGTTAAAAATCAAATCAAATTTCTACAAGTCTACCATAGTTCACGACGAGTAATCTCGCAATCGATTTTAAAAAATAATACTTACAAAATGAGAGAAAATTCACTTTCCATAAAAATACTTTCTAACGCGTCTCAAATGCAAGAAAAACAGTTCCTTCGATCCACCATTAAAATGGTTACAAAGTTAAAAACGTCACACGTTGAATAAAATTACCACAAATACTCGTCTTCTACAATCAGAAGTTTTTCCAACCGATATCTAAAAGAACGCTTAAAAATTCAAGAAAATATACTCACCGTAGAAATAATTTCTAAACGCAACTATTAAAATGTTCCTTTGATCCGCCACGGATTCGACCGTAAAATCCAGGATCTCGCGAGATTTTCACGTAAACTTTTAGCGTACGTTCGTCATTGTCCGCTCGTTGTTCACCACGGATCTAAAATTAGAAGCGCGCCAAAAATTTATTTAGTCTCGCGCCACTGGGCTCCCATCGAAAAACAAATGAAATTTGTCGACGTCGTTAAATCAAACCGCGGCCCCGATTCGACACTCCGGATCGGTGGGGGCAAATACACGGGTACCCATAAACCGCGTTCCTATACAAATCACCCTCGCGGAGGAGTTACCGACGTCACTGGTCGTCGACGAACTTTTACGCCTCGGAGTTTTCTCTCCGCTCCGCTTTCTCGGCTCGAATGGTCGTCGTGGTTGTGCGCCCGTGAACCCAGACGCGTTTACGTCCACGGTGGTTTCGTGTGACGGGTCACAAAAGCTGCTCTGTGTTCCGTTATTTAAACATCGACCTCGCGGTGTGTTCCACCGACAGATTTTACTAGCCGCTGAAACGAATGCGTAAACTTTCCGCGATAAGATTTCAATTTTCCTCGGATCATCGTTTCGGCCGGTCCTAGCTTCTTCCTTTTCCATTTTATATTTCTCCGATAATAACAGTTCACCATTGTTTGGAGAACGAGAGAAAAACGATTGAGATCCGAGCACGGATGAATTTCGACAAATGATAATAATCGTGTCACGAAATGGTAAACAGTCGACGGTGAGCGTAATTTGTTTAGGAAGTAACATTTGCCCTCGACGTTTCGAGATAAGTTTAGGGGGGAAGTAATATGTCTGATTTATTTGGAAACTAATATTTGTCTTCGATGTTTCGAGATCATTTTTGTGTAGTCTTCTTAAGAGGGGAATAATATGTCTGATTTATTTAGAAACTAATATTTGTCTTCGATGTTTCGAGATCATTTTTGTGTAGTCTTCTTAAGGGTGGAAGTAATATGTCTGATTTATTTAGAAACTAATATTTGTCTTCGATGTTTTGAGATCATTTTTGTGTAGTCTTCTTAAGGGTGGAAGTAATATGTCTGATTTATTTAGAAACTAACATTTGTCTTCGATGTTTTGAGATTATTTTGTGTAGTCTTCTTAAGGGGGGAAATAATACATCTGGAATACAAAATTGAACAAATATGATCAAATGAAACCATGCTTATTTGTTATCCACCGTGAGTTCCCAAAAGAAAGAGAAGCTCGAACACGACAAATCCTGATTCGGTTCTAAACGAATTTTGGCAAATAATAATAATCGTTCCAAGAAAGATAAATACTTTATAGTAAGAGAAAATTAAGAATAATTTAAATACAAAACTGTAGCTTTAATATTTCAACCGTATTTATATAGTCCTCTTCGGAAAAGAAAATAATATAAACTCAAATATGAATAGACAAAAATCACACTTCGAATTTCTTCCATTTTCTTAAATTGAAAACAAAAGTGTCATCTCGAGATCAACGATCCTGATCCCCTTCCAAATAAATTTCAGCAAATACCTAACAATCGTGCCAAAGATAACGAACAACATTTATAACAAACCAAGTGTGATTTATTTAGAAATATACCTTCAATGTTTCAACCACACTCGTGATCGAACCTCAACCCTCTTCAAGAAGAAAGAAAATCTCTTTCGGTCTAAAATTGACGAAAAGAAACAAGAATCACGCTGCTTCGTTGTTTATCGTAAAAGTTCCCCGTTGTTTGGAAAGGAAACGAAAGCGCGAACTTTAAACAGCGATCCTGATCCTCTTCCAAATGGACTTCGGCAATGTCCGGTGGCGGTCAGGATCAGAGAGGCCGCTAACTGTCCAGCTGTTACACGGTCACTTTAGTGGCCGGATAGGTGAAGACGACTCGAGCGTTTCGACATGTGTAGAAACACGACATTCGATACTTCCTACAAGGACCTCCTACCGTGGCCGTACATCCAATTGAGATTTACGACGCGATCGCCCGGAACGAGACCGCCACGCACCGTTGCGGTGATTTTTGACGCAACAAGTAAATAAATTTCTCACGAACGGTCCCGCGGCTGTTAATTCAGATTTTTCCTACCCGTCCGTCCGTGCTAACCGGTAATTATTTATCCCGTAACTGGATCTCCTCGTGAATTTTATTCCCGTTTCACTTTCGATTCGTAGGAATGTTCACGCTGCATATCGTTACAACGATGTCTCGATGCAAGTTGTGCCATCTTCGTGAGTCCAAATTTGTTTCAACTGTAGATACTTCAAAGTTTCTCCTTCGATCTATAGTACAGATTTTAAAACACTGTTAAATATTAAGATTCTTGTTCGAAGTTCTTCCAATCTTGAGCAATGCAAATTTAATGGTACCATTTTCGAAGTAAACGTATCTGCAGCTCCGTTTAACGAATAACCACCCTTGCGTAGTATTTAAATGGATGCTGAAAAATCTCCGTTGTAAATTGTTCAAAAATGAATAGATCGTGTCAATTTTAAACCGAAACTAACTCTACTTTAACCGTTTTCAAAGTTAAAGTCGACAAAATTGTTTCACACGATGTGGAACAAACCTAAAGGCAATGGTACGTGTACAGTCAAAAATAATTAGAATGTTCCTAATTGCGCGAGGGACTTTTCCGTTTCAGAGTACTCGGTACTTTAAAACCGTCAACATCCTACGTAACCTATACTCTTTGCAAAAATATTACCATGTTAAACAGTATCTTTTTCACACTCGAAGTCTCGAATTATTCGTAAACGCTCCGATTGTTTGGAAAAGGTATAACACGTTACCCTAGATTAGGATCGATACGAACGTCACAGAGACGAAACTCGTGCGATACTCCAGTGACAGAGCCAACGCTATAATTACAAACTCGCTTTGTTTCAAAGTCTTTCATAAAAATAAAGAAATACACGAACGTACTGTAGAACGCTACAAAAATTGGGAAAAGGGTTCGTCGAAGTTACAGTGTCGTTCGAATTTTCTTCTCGAGGGAACAACGACTTTGTACCGTGTCCTTTGAAAATAAAACAAATGAAATGTCACTTTATTCGACAAGGATCGGCGCCGTCACTCGCGGACGATACGTACGCGCAACGAAGTTTGTTTCCCCCGCGTAGAGAACACCGAGAGAACCGCCTCCCTTTACGCGAAATTCGTAACCATTCTCGTGCATGTAATTCCCACATGACTAAAAAGAAGATGGCCGGTGGTGGGGAGATATGTAATACAGCGGGGATCCCGAGTCAAGCGACGAGCAAGTTTAGTTTTGCTCACGACGACCTTAAGTTCCACCGCTCTTGTTCTCTGACCCGAGTCGAGCGCTAGTCGGAGAGATGACACTGACCCGTCGCATACGAAAAAAGTTCGCGCCCCAGAGTTAACGATCGTGCTCAACGGTGAATATGTGCCACTGTACGTCGACCACGTGAGGATTTGGATACGCTGAATTCATCATGAAACGTGAGTGAGCACCAAAATTCCTCGTACCTTGACGGACGACGCGTCATCGACATCTGTCACGCGAAAAGGCTCCTCTATTGTATTTTACTTCACGGCGGTTGAGGTTTCGAAGAACTCGATTCGATTCGTGTTCTTCGCGAAACATAGCGTTGCATCGCTTTTCATCGCGGATGACGCATCATCAACGTTTGTCTCAAGAAGAGACTCGTCGATTGTATTGGGTTGTTCGGAAAGTCGTTTCGTTTCATTTGGTGAAAATGAAACACAATTTTTTCAGAGCGTATAAATATTTGTAAAAAGAATCGTGTTTTAAACCCAATACTTCGATTCACGGCGGTTGACGTTTCGTCGAACTTCGTTCAACTTGTACTATTAACGAAACTTCGTTGTGTACTCGTTTGTTATACTTGAATTCGTAACTGTTGACAGTTCTTTATATTCGATTCTACTCATAATCCTGACGAAGACTCAATTGTATCGTTTCTTTTAACGGTTGACGCATCATCATCATCTATCTTAAGAAGCGAGATATGTATTTTAGTATTGTATTTTACTTCACGATGGTTGACGTTTCTTCGAACTCGATTCAATACGTATTCTTCGCGAAACGTCGTGTTGCATCGCTTTTCTTCGCGAATGACGCACCATCAACATCTGTCTTAAGAAGAGACTCTCATCTCACGAAGTAACTCGTTGGTTACAGTTCAGTTCATCGTGGTTGATGTTTCTTCGAGTTCGTTTCGACTTATATTTTGGACGAACATTTCAAATATGACGCTTTCCTGTGCAGATGACACATCATCGATATTTGTATCAGGAAAAAACTTGTCAATTATAAGTCAATTCATGATGGTTGATATTTCCTCGACTTCGATTCGACTCGAATTCTAGGCAAAAATTTCACCCATGACGCTTTCCTGTGCACATGACGCATCATCAACATCTGTATCTTTATAATAATTCCATTCCTAACAGTTAATATTTCCTCGAGTTCGATTCGACTTGTATTCTAAGCAAAAATTTCATACATGACGCTTTTCTGTGCATATGACGCATCATCAACATCTGTATCTTTACTATAATTCCATTCCTAACAGTTGATATTTCCTCGACTTCGATTCGACTCGAATTCCATGCGAAAATTTCACCCCCATGACGCTTCCCTTTGCAGATGACGCGCCAACGATATCTGTGCCACCGAGAATTTCGTCCATTATATTCCAACTTGGAACGTTTGAAGTTTCTTCGAGCTCGATTCGATTCATATTTCCAACGAAAGAACGTTTCGTGACTTCTGACGCGTTACGATCCTCCAAGGATTCGCTTCTTGCGCTATTCTTTTAAACGGACTTCCAATAATCCTGCCAAGTTGGCTGCTCGGTCTAGCTAGGAACTCGACCGGGCATCGGCGGGTTGGCTTAGTGAAACGAGAGAGAAATCGTTAAATAAAAGCGGACCGAGGATAAGGGAGGAGGGGGAGGAGAGAACGAATAGTAAAAAAGAGCAACGTGTATCGCGGGTCGTCACGGCAGGCAACCCCCATCCGAAGCTTATGGGACTCGGCCGCGCGAGATTCGACAAATTTCGCCGGGCCCTCTGCGGGCTTTTGTCATCGTCCTGGGCCCAGTTCTTGATTCGCAACGGCGACAACGTCAAGTTACGGCCAAGTTTTCGAACAAATTTACCGCCCTTTATTCCCACAGAGACGTTTCTCGAGCGTGAAACACACTTCGTACAGCTTCAGCCCGCCATTCTTTTAAACGTGCAGTTCACTCGAAATGTAACTCGAAAAATAATCCCAATAGAAATCCAGGAAAGATTTTGTTATGAAATAAGTATAGTGTGCGAACAATTTCTGAAGAACCGACGGGGACAAGAAGTATCACTATACGTGGGTCGATTTTTTGTGGTAGAAATCGAATCGATGCAAATATGCATCATTGGAAGTATTCAGAAGAAATTATATGAAGTTTGAGAACGATGTTTTCTTACGAGATCGCTTATAAGTCTCATGGATTCAACCATTTGTTCGGTGTTTGGGTATTGGTTAATTTGTACGAGCAAGAAATTTTTGAAAAATTAAATTACACTCGTGCCGAGCAAGAAAAACTCGAACCAATGTCGATCCAATGTTTTTTCAGCCTTGTAACGGTGCTGTGTCAAATCATTTTATTGAATATTTATTCAAAATTACGTTGCGATGTTTCCGTGTTACCGCGTATACAATAAATTGTATTCAAAACATACTTGGGGAGACGCTTCAATACTTCTAATTAATCGAATCGCCCAATTGATAATCCTGTTTAAATCCTAGCGAACAAATGCGAAACGTGATCCCATACGTGACTCTAGCAACTGAAATTATACCGTGTAAGCATTTCACGATACCGTATCAACAAATTTTTCAATGTAACGATATGTATTACAGTGTTAAAATGTCCGTTAATCAGGTTGTACTTCGGACATCGTTCTCGACGAAATCAGACACCGATGTATCGAATGTCGAATGTCATTCTACATTACTTCGTATTCCCTAATATTCGTATTACCGATAAAACGAACTTCTTCATCGTCGTTGGCTCGTATACTTCGTAGATTTCAATTTTTTTCTTGGAATGAAATATTTCATCCACACAGTGTGTTAAACATACACTGTAACAGCCCAGGTATTCTACCTAGAAATCGATCGCGGATTACTAAGAATCTAAGATTTTTCTTTCGAGTTAAGTGGCAAGATAAATGGATCAAGAAAGCAGCTGGCTGCCTCGATTTCTTTGTTCTATTTAATCGAGAATTTTCACCTCTGTCGCAGAAGACAATCGGGCTATGAAAATTAGAATTCAGCGATTTTAAGCAACCACTTGGATAACGAATTTCAAGACAAGGCACCGATGAACCATGACTCCCGCTGCCGTTGCACTCATGTGCATATTTTTAATGCGCGTGTAGTTGATGCTTGCGGTATATGCAAGCCTGATTACGGTAGAAGATGCCTCGTCAGCATAACAGACATCATTGTTATCGTACCGGTGTCCAAGGATACACCGTTGATGCCTAACTCGAGGCCGATTTGTTCCTTTTCCCACTTCTTGCGCTTCTTGCGAACCGTGTGCTTTGTTTCTTGGTTTCTTTGGCAAAATTTACGTGCTTCGATCAATGTTCACGATCTGGATTAATTACGATTGATCCATTATTTAAGTAACAGAGGATTAGTTGGGATAAATTCATTATTTGTATAACAGAGAGACGGTTCACGATTTTATTCAATACCTGAATAAAGTCGAGAGACTCTCTAGTGTATTTTTATTCGAGAATATTGCAGAAGGTTACTAAGTTGTTCAAATTTGTTGAAATTATCGCACCGGATCTATAGTATATATTATTTTACATTGTTCTCAATGGTGTTGGTGTTACTCGGAAGTTTGCAAGGTTTATTTACGGTAAGCGTAAACAAGCGTTGTATGTTAATACTAACACACTCGACATCTTACAGAAATTCTTATCGTATCGTACAATCAGTAGAAAACTCTTTTTACAATTTTAAGTACACCGAGTTTAAAAAAAGAAAAAAAGAAAATTAATGTCCCAAATTTTAAACAAGCTCAACAATGTTCCTTCTGGAAATTAAAATCTGATTCTTGGAGTTGTTCCTCTTACGAACGCCTGTATTATTCTGCTACGTGTCCCGTAATCGCCACGTAAAAACAAGCACGAACGATTTAATCATATGTTTCGTAAAACGAAGCGCACGTGTAATTAATAATCGGCTTAAATGGTACTTTAGTAGCGCCGAGATTTTCACGCCTGTGAATCGACGCATTCGAGCGATTTTCGTGAGAAAGATTTTCGTATTAGAGATCCTTGTTGAAAAAATTGATTTTTCGAATCCATACAAATCGAAGACAAAAAAAAATCGACTTGCAAAAAATAGATCTTCTGGAAACTCGATTCAAGGTCGGCATCCCTAATCAATCTCATTTATATATACGATCAGATTTTTTTACATGTGTTTCGATGTAAAAAAAAGAAACTTTTAAAAACTACTTTTTTAAATTAATACTACCATTATCACCGATGAACGTATACCTATTTGCATCGGACCAAATACGTATCTTCAAAATTAGAAGGGTAAATTAATTTACGAATATAATTAGTTCTCTGTTTCAATAATCGACACTCAAAGAAAAATACACGGCCCTACCAGCTTCGAGTACCGAAAACACGATAAACAATTTCGAGAAAGTAAACACTTTCTCAAAAATATAGTACCACCGGTGATCGATACTCCAAATACGCAACGTTTCTTCAAAGCGCTTACGAGAAACCTTAAAGTTTATAAACTTTTAAAAAACCCGTTATTGGCAATGCCACGAAACAACAAATACACCGACGATCTTTGGAATCTTTTCACGTTGAACGAATGTCAAGAATATTCCCAAATGTTGAAATGGAAATGTTCCGCTTTAAATCAATTACACAATTTGAAGGATTTGAATTTTCACGAACGAATGTCAAGAATATTCCCAAAGATGAAAAATTGGCAGTCAATATATCAATAACGTTGCAGTCGACGAAGAAAGTCTCGAAGACACGAGGTAAATCACTTCGAGAGTCGCTTTCGTTAATTCGTTGTTGCGCGAAAGCGTTCGGAGACGTATTCTCGGGAAAAGGCAGAACGATTGTTATACTTTCGTTGAAAATTTTACCCACCGGTTCGCAGAAACGTCGCGGATATACGACTTCCCTCGGTCCCCGGTTCTTTTAGCGCACACCTCCTCCGCGCTCTGATGTATGTCCCAGGGTGAGAGGGCAAAAGCGTGGAGGTGATAATAAGCCGTAAAGACTGTGAGACGCACCGGGAATGCGTGAAGCGTTTATTCCCTTTAGCTTTACGAACGGCCCAATGTCGGGCACACGGCCCAATCATCGAAGTGGCAATATTTTAATAAAATTATTGCGGAGGACCGTCTCGCCGATATCCTCTTCGCGGTGTGTGAATTCATTTCGTTGAAACGCGGCGTTGCTCTCACCGTTTGGAAAAACGAAACCCTTCGTTCCGCGAATTAAAATTCGTCCATTGTTACCGGACTCTCGCACCCAACACGAATACGAATTTTTTTTTTTTGCGCGCGCGTTTTCAATTATCTTACCATGCTTCGTTTATCTTACCATTTGTATTTACTACCATTCGTAGATCTATTTACGATAATAGTTAGGACTAGTTGTATCGTGGCTTTCGATTATTTTACCATGCTTCGTTTATCTTACCATTTGTATCTATTTAGGATAGTAATTAGAACTAGTTGTATCGTGGATTTCGATTATTTTACCATGCTTCGTTTATCTTACCATTCGTATCTATTTAGGATAGTAATTAGAACTAGTTGTATCGTGGCTTTCGATTATTTTACCATGGTTCGTTTATCTTACCATTTGTATCTATTTACGATAATAATTAGAACTAGTTGTATAATACTATGGTCGATAACATTTGGATTGTAGGTATTACAAGGAGCATAAACGCGTTTTTTTTTTGTTTCTATTAGGATTGGTTATTTGTACGGAAAATTGTATTTTTAGTAAGTTTAGTGGATGTTTATTGGTCAGTTCTCCGATTATGTGTGACATTGTTAGAAGTGGTGCAGGAGGTAATAAATTAGACTGACATAGTGTCTTTTCGTGAGTAAAAGTTGAAAATGAACGACGTGGTATCAAGTTTTGGGGATTTTTTATCCGAATCAGTTATTTGATTATTAGTTCAAAATGGGTCTCCGTGTGTACTTTGACGTCTATTGCAATTTGTAGTGACAGGTAATTCGAAGTATATAAAAAGGAATTATCCAATTTCAATTCCTACTTGAACTGCAGAATCTTGCTTTCAACTTTAGAGTTATTAGAAAACCAACTGAAAATATTATTCTTCAATACGCAATTTTTTTCTTTATCTGCAAGAAAATGGCACCAGCAACGCAGGAAACTCGAGTTGAAAGATCAGTTTTGACATTTTCAAATATGAAAAATCAATTTTTACATTTTCAAATATGAAAAATTAAATATTATTCAATATTATTTATCACGAAGCAATCTCGAAACGTTCGAGTGCAGAGAATATACATCGTAAGGCGTCGTAGGGTTAATTATGGAGAATCGGTGGTCCAAACTTTCGGAGCATGCGCTCTGCGTTGGTTTCTCCCCTAGAGAACGATTGTCGAGGAAAGCACGGAAGACGAAGAATAATGTATCGACGGTGATTTATATGAAACGATCCGGACGCTACTTTACAAATATTTGCAGTAAACACTTCCTTCTTGATATCTTCGAGTTCTTCTGCTTTGATTTGTGTGCTCGGTTTATATCAGTCTCTGTATCATAATTCTTGCGAGCTCCGGGGCAGGAATAGAAGATAACGGATCACGGAAATCCGCGGTATCACGTTGTTTGTTCGCGGTGGATGTAATATTCGTACGGTCACCGAACGCTTCCTCGGCAATAATGTAATTGAACATAGAAACAAAGCAACGAAAACAGAACCTACCGAAAATTCGAATAAAACGTTTTCCATTTCGAACTGTTCTCTGTGTGATTGATAATGGCACTGAATGGACGCGTTGTAACCGACTTGAAATGCAATTCTACGATACGTTGTTTAAAATATGGACCACGCACCTTGGACCAAGGTCTCGAGTTAGAAGCACGGAACCAAAGAAAGGAAAATAAGAAAGTCGTCCATAAAACCCGTGACGTCAACGAATCACCGGACAACACGGGTCAGCTGGCCGAAAGCCAAGGTATAAAATACTGGTGTGTTAGTCGCGGGCCTAATCGTCAGATCGACGCGGTTTAAATTACGGCCTAATAACGTTCCACGTGATGCTCAAGAACGTAATATTATTCACCGAGCACGGTCCATCGGTTTCGCGTATTTCTTAATTAAATTCGTCCCGCCAATGCACGAAAATATACACTCGAGAAAAGGCCCCCCGAGCCGTGAAATTGTTTCTTTCGGAATTTACCGATATTATTCGAGTACGTAGAGTTTTATCAATGGTAATACCGATTGTCTGTATGTACCGATTGTCTAATGTATAAATCGAGTTAATACCGATTTGGTAATATCGAGTAGCATCGATACAATAATCGATATTGATTACAACAAACGCGAATAAACAGTCCTCGGTTACGCACGAACGTGTACAGGAATAGTACACAGTGTCGTGATAATAATTGGATTCGCGATTACAAATAACATTGTTATATTCCTGGTAACACCTTGCAACTATTTGAAAACTTTTGCGATAATATATACGAATATTTGACCACACCTCCCTTTGCATCGTCAGAAATATCAAAACCATACGTGTTCGGGCGATTATAAATAAGAAAAGATATATAAATGTCAATTATTGACATTTATATATCTTATTTAGTCGCAAAAGTTTTAAAATAGACGTTGCAACGAGTTAGGTGCATTTTTAATTCCATTTCTGACCAAACCTCGAATAAGCATTACATTCAAAGTGCTCGTGATAATTTGATCGCTCTTCAAATACAACGAACATAGTAACGTTAATTCGTAACGATTCGGAGTAAAAAAAAATGTAAGTGACGATCAACCGTGGCACTGGCGCTGCATATTTCCGTACATTTCTTTGTCCGTGAATTAGACACGGCTCGAGAACGTTTTTCCCTCGCAAGCTCGCTGCAACGACGCATCTACGATGCAGCCGCGAATGCAAGCGGCGTATGTAGGATGTTATACTTTGCAGAGGACGACCGTGTGACGTCATTCAACGCAGTGTACGTGTCCAAGTGGAAAACACAGGCGACACCAATTATCCATTTTTGCACGGAATTATCGCCACCGACCGAGATAACTGTGTCCATGCTCGCGCGGTGCACAAATCGTTTACAAGGGTTACGTATAAAAAAAAAAAGAAAAGAAAAAGACGCGGGCGAACTTGGACCGAAAGGACCATCGCACTTGGAATTTCGCGATGACCTTGCGCGATTCGTTATCGGCGGAGATTCGTCGAAACGGATCTCGCAATAATAAACGAATAAATAACTCGATACGTTTCGAAAATATTTACTCGTCCTTGATATTTTGTCGCGAAATTCGCGCAACGAAAGCGATTCGTCTTCAGAAACGAGTACGGTGTCATTTCGATTGATATTAAAAAATCGAGTTTTTACGAGTACTTTCATCAAAATGTACTATAAACTACAATATAAAAAGCTATTAGTTACACGAACTAATTGTAAACTTCTATCATTTCCAACGAAAAAGAAATATATTGTAGACTTCGGTGTGTTACCATCCATTAAGAACCGTAAAACATCACTTAATCGTCAATAGTACTCTCCTATCTCTACCTCTGCAAATTGTCATTAAAAGTATTTAAATATCATCTGAACACCAGTAGTAACTTCCTACGAAAAAGAAATATTCGATAGATTTCCGACTGTAGTACCATTAGAAGCATTTATCGTGTACATCTATTGAAGTCTCTTAGATCCAACGTTACTCTTAACGAGCACGTATAAGAGTCGTTAAACATCATTTAGTCGTCAATAGTACCCTCCTATCTCTACCCCTGCAAATTGCCATTAAAAGTATTTAAATATCATCTGAACACCAGTAGTAACTTCCTACGAAAAAGAAATATTCGATAGATTTCCGACTGTAGTACCATTAGAAGCATTTATCGTGTACATCTATTGAAGTCTCTTAGATCCAACGTTACTGTTAACGAGCACGTGTAAAAGTCGTCTACGAACAGCTCGGACGTAGCTGCATTAAATTCGAAACCAACAACGAGAACGCAGCCTCAACCCCTAAAGGAGAAGAAAAATAATAGTCCGCATCGTGCCCACGGCCGCATTTATTTTCCTCCCCGATTGTCATCGGTTCCCGAGATGACATCGCGTACGTTGGGTGGCCATTTTAGAGGCACGCCTGGACGATCAGTCACACTTAACGTCAGGACTGAAGTGACTTAGTTTAGGGCTGTTTAAGGGCGGGCTGTACGCGGATGAAAAGCTGGGGGCCTCGCCCATTCGAGACCGACGGGGGTGCGAGGCGCTCTCTCCCGTATAGTTCGACCGTTTCCACCCCTCTCCCTCTTCTCGACGAGGTACCAACTAACAACGTGAATGAGAGGGGTGACTTTCCTGGTACCCAGCCTTCGTTCATTCCTCTCGTCTTTTTTCTAAAAGCACTCCGAAACTATATCGTTCTTGCACGAGTACGCGCGCATACCACCCCACGAAAAAAGTTTGCGTCGCGCGCGCGCGCGCTGGATTCGATTCGATGTACAGGGTGCTTCTGAAATATTACACGACCGCAAAATTTACTATTCTGCAAAATACTTCTTTGCTGAACAATCGAAATCCTCATTCGATAACGTGGTTGTGTTCTGCGATTTTTAAATACGGTACATCAATTTCTAGGGACTCTTCTTCCACTGCTTTGCAGAAGAGAAATTTTGCAATGCTATAATATTTTAAAAGTATTCTGAAATATTACAAAGCCGTAAAATTTACTATTCTGCGAAATGCTTCTCTGCTAAACAATTGAAATCCTCCTCATTCGATAACGTGGTTGTGTTCTGTGATTTTTAAATACGGTACATCAATTTCTACGGGACTTTTCTTCCACTCTTTTCCACTGCTTTGCAGAAGAGAAATTTTGCGATGCTATAATATTTAAAAAGCACTCTATGTATCGGTGGATTCAGTTCAGGGTGTAGGGACCTTTTGAAATATTATAACATCGCAAAGTTGATTGTTCTGCATCTCGGGTGTGGAAAAATACTCACGTAAAAATTGATATGCACGTTTAAAAATTACAGAACGAATTGCACATGGCTGCCTCGTGCATTCGGTTTAAATGCTTCGAACGATTTTTATGGGGTCAATGAAATCGGTCAATACTCTCGCCGAGAGGATAATACACGTTCAAGATGCGCTCTACGTGATCGAAAACACGGAGAATGTTTTCGAACCAACAATGCTATCGTTGATACAATGTATGAATACCTGTGTGCTTAGCAATGCAGGCCATTTTGAATACCTTCGCGTTGAAACTTAAATGAGTATCTCAAAGAATTTACCCAGTATTCGAGGCTTACCATACGTAGAATATTATAAAACCGTCATTTTTGGTCCTGCCTAAAAATAAAAAATTCACGAAGAATCCTTAAGAACGTCTCTCAAATGACAAAAATCTCATTTTCCCGAAAGGTTACGCAAACGTTTATTAAAAAGAGTCCAAATATGTAAATACGATAGCGATCGGTTGTTCCCACGTAACAAAGTTTTTATGGTACATACTCGAGTTTTCCTCGATTCCAATCTTTATTTGATTTATCGACTCGTTTTTAACAACTCTTCCATTGTCTTTCAGGAAAATGTGTTACGAACATTTTTTGTTCCTCAGAACAAGTGTGTTTTTGAAACATAGAATTTATTCTTTCTAAACAAGATCAATTACCATTCTTTGAACACACTTCTTTCGCAAAGATATCTCAGAAACACAAAATTTATTCTTTCTAAACAAAACCAATGACCATTCTTTGAACATCCTTCTTTCGCAAAAGTATCTCAGAAACAGAATTTATTCTTTCTAAACAAGACCAATGACCATTCTTTGAACAACTTCTTTCGCAAAGGTATTTCAGAAACACCCTGTGCATGCCAACACGCACGCGCGGCGTTTGCTCGTCTTTGTACGTAACAAGGGAGGCTTCTCTCGCGCGACGTTTCCTCTTCGACCGAAGGGTTGTTAGATTTTTCTACGGGAACCGCGAGGGTGCAGATTGTCGTTACACTAATTGTTACTCGTAAGTTCCAGTCTGTCAAAATACGCCCGTTTTGCTTACCCCCACCCGATGACAAGAGATATTCATCGAAACGAGAACTGCCGCGAAGTTCCTTCGGCCAAAATGAAATGCGTCGAAGGAGTTTGTATTTCGCAAAGAGCTGAGCAGGCAGCTCCGTGGAAATAAAAGGAATTTAGGCAGAGCGAAGAAACGACCGATATAAATTCGGCTGTTGTGTTTAGCTACAATCTCTGGCTACAGTACGCAATAGTTAACGATTCGGTTGTTGCCGACCACGGTCTTACGACTTCTCGCGTTTCAGTATCGCGACTCTGGCGTCTAAACACAGCTTCGAATTCACGATCCATAAACGATCTATCGGTCGTTTGTACGTGAACCCTTTTCGCGTCGAGGAGTTCCGAAATATGGTACTCTCTTGCCATCTTAGATCAAATAAAACGTCTGGGATCTCGATCCAATTTCGTGCGTTTCTAAATTCAGATAATAATAATAGTAATTTATTCCTTACGGATCTAAGCCGAGTGTACAAGTACAGGTATAAATAAAGTGTGCAAAATCGAATTATGGGTGGAGAAAACAGAGAATTTAGCTGCAAAGTACGTAAAAAATACGAAAATAGGGAATATACTTAAATGAAAATTAACAAAAGGTGTTACAATTGAAGAGAGGGGACAAAATTGAGCGTAGCAATAATAGAAGGATAGAATTGCTCGAATTATTGTACTGCTCTTGATCGTTACCCTTCGAACGCATAATCCTTTTTCGAAAGTTGCGAATAAAATTGAGAAAAATTATTTTGTTCGTTACAACGAACAGATATTAGCTGAGAAATAAATTAAAATTGACGATAATACGTCGCAGAGACGCATCAGCGAGAAACACATCGCCAGCAACGAATATATCTACCGTATATAAACGAAAAATAAATATGTTGGAGTTCTGCAACCATATGCATTTAAAGGTTAATTTAACACGTTCGCTACCAACGTCATACACGTGTGACGCCCAGATTGGCTACTGAGAGCTCGGCGTCACACAAGTGTGTTGACGTCAACTGTTTTTTTTTTTTATATATTCAACGTGCGAACAAATGTACACGAATATACGGTCCAACGTCACATATTTGTGACACATTGTGAAACTTGCTTATTGTTTGTATTCACTGCACGTTGAACGCATGTAAGTGAAAATTCGCAGCGTATTGTGCAGGAAGTCGCAAAACATGCCATGGTTTATGGTGAACGTTTTCCACCTCGTAACATTTTAACGAACTTATTAATCGTATCTAGGCTTAGTAAATTGTTGCATACAAGATACGTTTACATCGCTGACATCGATTTAGAATGGATGAAAAGAATTATCGGGTTGTTCATAAAGTCATTTCGTTTTCCAAAATGGAGAGTATACAATTTAATAAAACGAGTTCATACGCTCTAAAAAAATCGTGTTTCGTTTTCACTAAAAACAAAAAAAAAGCGAAATCACTCCCAATGAGCAACCCAATATAATTTTTGATTTGCAACACCGTATTTGCGCATTTTATTACCATATACGCGCAGAATTGAGAACGTATCCCGCAACCGAGGCGAGCGTAAAGTAACGCGATACAGTGACCACGATCGCTTACAAATCGTCGAGTTTCAACGGAGACAGGTCAAAGCAACACCGATATAATGATGAATTTCCAGTAACGTTGTTGCTGCGCCTAGACATCGTTGAGTGGAGGGTGCGTAATGCGCAGAGCGACGGGCGAGAAATCGGGTTACCATGTTTCTTTTAAATAAACGCTCGACCAACGGAATGAGATCAGCCGGCTTGTCGGTGCAGTGTATCAACGTTGGCTGGAAGACGTAGAGAAATCCGAGGTGCATGGTTGAGGGGTCGAGGGTAACAAGGGAGGAAAGTGTAGGATTACCGACTATATACGTTCCTCGGTCGGCTCGCGGGTGTTGTTTGTTGGGTTCACGAACAACATTGTAAGTAAGTGGAGTACGTAGCTGGCTGGGGGTAAACGGGGCCCGCCTAAGGCCCAGCCACGTGTTGTACCGTCTAAATATCGGAGCACGCTACGTAAGAGCGCAGATACGTACGCGGCGGGGCTGTTCTCGGTTTCGTGATCGTACGTGGTCAGCACAATGTAAGAGAAACACGGCTCAAGGCACAATTTAAACGCGTCGCGATTCCGAGTATCGGCGGCTCCACGTGGAATCGGTTCGCGCGCGCGTGCATTCGAGACATGGTGATGATCTACCTACCCACCTTTGATCACTCGTTGCTTTATTTATCGCGACGAGCGGAGAAGAATTTTTTAGAGATGCACGAAAATTTTTCGTTCGATTTTTCGATGCGTTGGAAAGGTACACCTTCGATGGAAAATTTGAATCAAACTTATTAGGAACTACTTCGAAATTACTACTTATACGAAGTTCGGTCGAGACTGGAATTGAGAATGCACTTAATTCGTAACAACGTCTTAGGATTGGTTTAAAATTTTTGCAATAAAAAGAAATATACGTGTTAACATTTTATCTCGAGTAATTGATCTTTCTCGTTTGTAATTGATCTGTATTATGTACATCGTGTATATTGTGTATATTAAATATATATGATTGTAATCATATATATTTCTCTGCATGTTTTTGATATTTTTCAACAGATTTCTTATGTTTCTCAGTCGTGATATAACTTTCTCGATCGATTGATGTTTATTGCATACAGATGCAAAGACCGGTGTGACTAAATATTCGTACATATGTTACTTTATATTATAAAATTTTTAAAATAGTTGTAAGATGTGATGAATGTAACAATACAGTTTTTAAAGAACCAAGGTATCGTTTTAGAGCCATTTTTAATTTCATTCTTGACCAAACTTCGAATAAGTAGTAGTTTCAAAGTGTTCATAATAATTTGATCACTCGCTGTAATTTCTAAATTAAGAAAAAAGCGAAATAGAAACGTGATTATTGCTATTTCGTTCGAGACTTGAATTCGTCAAAGAAACGAAGATCGAATAATATAACAATACCTTAACGTTATACTTGTTGAGAATGATTTACATTCGGAGCGAAATGAAATAATTCGTTACGAACATTTGTCGTCGAATTGTCTTATCGACGAATTCACGGGAACGATTATTTTTGACGGTTGCTTTATGAAAATTAAAAATTTCGGAAAATAAAATTATTTATAACCTCGGAGGTACACGTTTCGTGGATTTTGGGGAATTGAGCGATTTTCCAGGAATTTAACGGAGTTCTCTCCCGTTTCGAAATTAAAACAAGTTTTTTCCCCGTTGCGTGGGATCGTTCGTCCGAAACGCGCAATCAGAAGCTGCGTAGTTTTTCAAAACGTTCGATGAAAATTTTACAAAATACAAGTGCAACGAACCTCGGTGCACGTACGTCTCTTTAACGACACCATAGAGGAAACGAGAAACGTAGCTCGTTCGAGAACGAGGGATTAATATCGAGCGCGCCCTATAGTTTTTGAGCAAATATGCAAGATCCGTGCACGCGGGGTACAGTGACAAAGATAATATTTGTCGAGATTTACACGCGTGCCGTACCGACGTTATTTTCATATCCGTAATGCCGGTATGTGTTCTGCGATCGAGTACACACTCGTACACGCCCGTGTGTGCGTATGCGAAAAATGGCACATTTGTCGCGTCGTGCCGTACAGCATGAAAATGTTGAACATCGTGTGAAAAGCGCATGAAAATACACCAACGATTATCGTATCGATCGAGCAATCCACAACGATAGACGGAAAATACGAACAGGGAGCTTTTCACGCGAATTTTATATTTTACGGAAACGTTCGAAAATCCGTACGTGAGAACGAAAAACGCCAAAAATATTTATTCTCGGGAAATTAAATGTCAATGTTTCGAAATCCAAGATTACCGGATTGGTCGATACCTCGAGAAATCAAACGAACAAAAACGATCCTTGGAATTGGGATTACACTAAAAGAGGAAAAGCAAATCGAAACTCCTAAAATTAAAATTCAGTGGACATTTTTCGTTCGAAGTAGCATACGATTATCTGTTTTCTTTTAGATTACAAAAATTAGAACTACATTTTCTAGCGACTAACGCCTTTTCTTATTTTTTTATCTCCGGCTAGATAATACTCTTCGTTTGGTATCAAATGACCATTATTCGTTCTGACCGAAATATCTTCTATTTCCATTCATCGATCATCGTTCGAAACTGTATCCAATCGAGATTTGTGACTCAAATCTATACCAAAATAGTTCGAGAGATATTCCTTATCTTCTGAAACTCGGATTACGTTACGTTATACAAGAGACAGAAAGAAGTTCGTTACAGTTGTATCTAAAATCGAGAGAATCTAAGGAAGTACATTTACAAACTCCGAAATATGTACTGTGCACACTTTGCAAGATGTCACTTAGAACAACACAGAGACAACTATATACTTACATATCTGGGTATGCCCTTTCTTCCTTTCTCACTATTTTAGCCAATATTGTATAACTTATCTTTACTATTGCACTGAAAAAAATGGATTTGCAACCAGTTCGAGCCATATTCCTTTCAAGTGACTTCTTGTGAGCTGTGTACAGTACATAATTGTTTCTGAAACAAAATCAATGGCAAGTATTATACAATAAGAATACGATGTTAGTAAAATTTCGAGGGAAGTTTAGAATTTTTCTGAAAGAACTCGAGAGCAAACCCAAATATATACAACTTCCCTGAAATCCTGGGAGTATGCCACAAGAGTACAACAAAGGTAGAATATACCACAGGAGTATAACATTAACAAAATTTTGAACGAAGATAATTTCGGATTTTTATGAGAGAACTCAGGAACGAAGTCAGGCAAACGTGCATCGTACGGATGTTTTCGACGCGGATACATCCCTTGAAGATGCCACGACCTCCCCAAAAAAATGGGGAGGTCCTGGAAAAACAAATTGGATTTGTCCGTCGTAGAATCGAGGACACCCGGAGGGGTTGCGGGGACGAAATCCGGGCAATTCGGTTGTTTGTTCTTTTAGCGGGATGGTACTCCGTGTGTCCCACCACTCGCAGTACATTTTTGGAATAAACATCGCGGTTTATGCTCGGGCACGCAGCATAGTAATAATTTAGGTTGTAGTCACGTTACGTCACTCTAGGGTCGTTTCAAACCGGGCAAATAAAATCCAGTTAGAATGAACTTGCAAACGATTTTTCGGTCGCGCATCAATTTTTCAACAGTGGTAACCGTCCTTCGTTGTGTAACGTACAAAGTGGACCATTTAAATAGAAAAGTTTAAACACCTCCGTTATTTACAGTTCTGTGAACAAATTTTTTCTGGGAAAAAAAAATAAATAAATGGACATAATGTAGATTTTTTTTGTTGCAAAAGCAATACAGTCACTGTTTCGTATCGTCGTTTATTTTTGATAAATTTTAAGTCGAAACGTTGACGTGAACGAAACTTTTCCTAGTCTATTTTTAAAAATTGAGGCAAATAGAAACAATGATTACATATTTAAATGAAAATTAAATACATCGCTGATGGGAAGAAGTTAATTTCAACGAAACATTGGTGAAATTCGAAAGATTGATATTAGAAAAATAATGTAGTATCATAGAATTTAAAGTCACGAGTAATTGATGGTACCAAAGAATGTTCCTACGAATATTATTTGATATAGAGTGAGATGGAAATAGTGATTTATACCATACAGTGTAATACTTCGTACCAAACAATTTCTTTACAGAAAGTCTAAACACAATTGACGAACATAATCCAACACTTTTCCAAAACCTCGTCTCGAATAGGACTTTTTCGATCAAAAGAAAATTTGTTAATTTCGTCCACGATAAACGTTTCAAACGTCACACTGTGGTGGAACATTACGATTTAGCAATGTACAATTAATGAAAGTAATTTTTAAAAGTTCGAAAAAAATATTGATTGATAGTTATATTTCTTATTATAACAAATCATCTTACTATGGCTGACAACGTTTCAACGTATATAACTATTCAACAATAGTAATCATCTTACTATTACTATATCTGACAACTTAAAAGAAACCTAGTCAAAGACTGCATGCAATCGACAAGAAGCTCTTTTTAGAATAACATTCATCACTCGGCGAAAAGTCGCTAAATCGTAACAAAAAAAAAAATAAACAAAATTCACGTCTCGAAATATCAAAGAATATTCATGGAAAAGTGTCGAGAAGTTTTATCGAGGTTTTACCTCCAAACCGAAAATCACTTCCATTCAAAGATTTTACTCTACCCCTCGAAGAAAAAAAGAGTAAAAAAAAATTGTACGAACTCCTAAAACTCAGCTCACGCTGAGTCGGAGAACTCAGGGAGGAGTACGAGAATCACGGAGAAATCGAGCGTAGCAGGTAACGAACGCGTCGGCCGAGTCTACGACCTAGAGCAACGCCGGACCAACCTTCGCTCGGACTGTTAAAATGCGCGAGCACACTCCGCGTGTTGTGTCGTGGTGGATCGTTGAATGGATTTTCCGAAGGGGGATGATGAATCGCGCGTGGGACCCCGTTGTCTTTTCGTACGCAGGGGCGTTCTCTTCGGGGAGAGAGTAACTTCGACGGGGATGCAGCGACGCGAGGAAAAAGCGCACGTCCATGGATGAGGGTGGTGTGCGCGGTTCTGCGTCCACGGAAATGTAGGTGAGCCGAGACGTTAAGCCGCGGTGGAGTTGCAGGCTCGCGCGCCCTCGAGAATGCATTGAGACGGTCACGAACGACGTGGAACGAGCGAACGAACGGTTGGTTCCCTGTGGCACCCGCGCGTGCAGTACGCGCCCCCTGTGCCCTTACCGCGATCGGTGGACGATGGTAATTCATGCTCTGACCTACTATCCGGTTCCTGGATACGCTCCAGACGAACACGAATCGATTCACCGAGCCGAACAAGTCCCACCGTAGGGATTTATTAATTCCGACGCGGCCGGGACGGCTCGACGTTCGCATTCAGGTGTCACGACTCGGACGATTTCCACTTTCTTAGATCTTTTTCACCGATATTTCCCCATTGGAAACGCGGCGCTGATTTCGGACGGTTTATTCGTGGACGCGTTCCAGATGTCACGGGAATTGGAGATTCTTTTTTTTGTTCGATTTTAAATATCGAAACAGGAAACGCGGCTAGTGTACGAAGTTACGATGAGCGTTCCTAGGGAAGAGTAGTGTGACAGGGTGTTTGAATAGTGGAAGAAAGGTTCGTGTGATATTGTTCGAATGTGTCGGGACGAGAATTTTGAAGATAATGTATCAGTCTTTGTCATCCGTTCAATTTTTGTTATCGTTTGGAAATACAGGTTCGAATGTTTCTCTCGACAGAACTGTTGTAGTAGAATTTCTTTTTTCCTATATTTTGTAACAGTTAACAACTAAACACTATGTCGAGGTGTAGTCACAGTGGTATCTTTAGCGAGTATACTCGATAAATAAAGTATAATTAAAGTAATATAAATAACGTAAAATAAAATTAAAAAAATATTACTAATCAAAGTTGAATATATTTATAATTTTAGCCAAAAGTTAGATAATTTTCATTACAATTTCCATAGATACCGGGAACATATTTTTCGTAATCGATTGTTCAGTTAAATGTCAATTCGTATAATCGAACGTTCGAAAAATGAAAATGGACGCTCTACCGTGATCATCGTGTACGAAAACGAATTGCGAAGAACTACTCGTTCCCCGGTGGAAAATTCCATCGACGTTTCGCATCGCGAAGTTCGTTTATTTAAAAACAATACGCGTTAGCGAACGCGGAAACGATTAAAAGACTACGTCGTTCCGTGTTTCGATAACAAGACTTATTCGTCGATATGAGTTGACTCGTGTGAGATGTTCCACGTGTACGAAACAATATTTCGCTATCACCGCGTAATTTCCCGTTGCAATGTACCGAAACAAACGCGAGCGATTTTTATCTTCGCGCCTCGTCTCGTCCTCATTGGTATACAACGTCCAATGAATGCGGGAGATTCCAACGAACGGATCGGAATTTTCCAAGCGTTCCACGTGAATCAACGAGATTAGAAGAAAGATCCGTTAATTGAACGTCGAGTTCGGGCACCATCCAGTATAAATTGAATCTCCTCCATCTCTCTCCTCGCTGATTACTTATCGTGGATATCGATTATATTCGTAATGGTATATAATAGCGTGTTCTGAACCAACGAAGTCAAAAAAAAATCACGCTTCGTCCGCGGGGGCAATGTTCCTTCGTGACGAAAAAAAAAAACGGAATACGAAACATTTTTAATTTTTCTAGGAACAAATTATACTCGGTGCACAATTAACATCGGTGAAGAAGTTTTGCGTAATGACGATGTAATAATACGCCTATTCAGATGTAATAATACGACTATTTCAGTCACTGAAAATTGTACATGCACACTTTCTTGAAACGGCTGAAATAAATAAACTTTATAGGAGTATTGTATTGGGTTGTTCGGAAAGTCATTTCGTTTTCCAAAAGGAATATATAAATGTAGAATATATAATTTGATAAAATGTTTATATACTCCAAAAGAATCGTGTTTCATTTTCAAGAAAAAAAACGAAATGACTTTCCAAACAATCTAATAAAATAATAAGTTCACCGTTGAAGTATCGAATGTTCTATTTTCTACGTAACAATCTTTTTTCATTTCTCTATTTATTAAACGAGCAAGGATCGTAGTCTTCGCAAATTATAGGAACACGAAACAGTGAACAACAACAGAAACAACGAAAAATTTACAGTTTGAACTTCATTATTCGAGGGAGAAACCTAGAGAATTGAATGTTTCAAGATTCTATGTCCTTAAGACAGCCGTGTGAAGAGTTTTCTCTCTCTCTGGGTCCGAAACGACCCAGTACTACGACAAAGGTTAAGAACGCGATTGAAAACCTGTACACGTAGTATAATACCACGTTACAGAGATTCTATCGCTTGATCGTAATTTTCTTAATTTCCAAGGGAAGCTCTACTAATGAAAGTCTCTCTGGGTCCAAAACGACCCGGTAGTACAACAAGGGTTAAGAACACAACTGAAAACCTGTACACATAGTATCACGTTACAGAGATTCTATCGCTTGATCGTAATTACCTTAATTTCGTAATTAATCTTAAGTTCCAAGAAGCTAAAATCTCTCCGGGTCCGAAACGACCCGGTGGTACCGAAAACTTGTATAATACACGAACGATCGTACGTCGGATTATTCGAGCATGGTTCTTACTGTATTTGCAATTCGCTGATCCCGTGTAACCACGGTGGTACTTTTTCTCCAACATCTGGGTAATCCCGACCGAGGGTGAAGGTGCAACCACAGCCGCACGTGGGCCTCGCAAGTAAACCTCCGTAGGTCTCGGACCGTTATGTCGCGTCTTAGCCCGGGAAAGGTGCGAGGACGAGACAGGGAAGACGAAACACATGTTTCGTATTAGATCTTTTCTACCTGTCGACCCGAGCCAGGGCGCATAGAAAGTGTTTAACGAAGGATGCTCACGGTTAGGACGAAGGTAACGCCGAAGGAACACGTGTTCATTGGCAAAGGTCGTGGACATTGTCCACGGGGAAATGTCCGCAGCACGGCAGGTTCCTTCCGGAACATATTGGCAACACATGTTTCCCATTTCGGGATGCACTTTGCTCCTGGCATGAAGGTGCGCAGTAAGGTGGTAGTGCGGCCCAAGTCGTAAACGGCAGGTTACAACCTGTCATTTTCGAAAAACCCGGAGTTCTTCACCTGGGTGGACAACGAGCACGCGTGAGAATATGCTGTGGAAATTTCGAAAAATCTCGAAAATTGAGACGTCGGTTTCTAGCGCGTCGAATGTATCACGGAAACATCGATCTGGGAATTGTTTCGGTTTCACGGTTGAGGTTTTCGTTCGATAGAGTTACTTTTATCGAATGTATCACGGAAACATCGATCTGGGAATTGTCTCGATTCCATGGTTGAGATTTTTGTTCGATAGAGTTACTTTTATCGAATGTATCAAGGAAACATCGATTTGGGAATTGTTTCGGTTTCACGGTTGTGGTTTTTGTTCGATAGAGTTATTTTTGTCGAATGTATCACAGAAACATTGATCTGGGAATTGTTTCGATTACACGGTCGAGGTTTTTGTTCGATAGAGTTACTTTTATCGAATATATCAAGGAAACATCGATTTGGGAATTGTTTCGGTTTCACGGTTGAGGTTTTCGTTCGATAGAGTTACTTTTGTACTTGTATTTTTAAATACCATTTAGTTTCCGTTGATTGTTGAGCTCTTTTTAAAAATTGTTACAAAATGTAACGTGGCTAACGCAGCATCTGTTTAAAATATAACATATTTTAATACAACACTAATCACGATATAAAATGAAACATATCTGTTTAAAATGAGACGGGATGAGGATATTTTTATTTTATTCTTACTTCCGAGTTCTAAGTATCTATTAGGTTGTTCGGAAGGTCATTTCGTTTTCCAAAATAGAGTATATATTTTTACCAAAAACAAACGAAACGACTTACAGAACAACCCAATATAATGAATTTTTACTTTTAAAATGGAACAAGGTAACTAATAATATAAATAACCGGGAATAAAATACATTCAGTAATGGATGATAAAAGTTATTGTATATTATTTGAACGTAAGCTCCCTCTTTAAGGTACTCGTCGCACTTTAATCGTTAGATCATCTACTTCGGGTGGCTCTGGAGGGTGACAATCGAAGAACAGTATTTTAACCGAGAAAAAATATTGTGTCCAAGCGAAAAATTCACAGTTAACGCAATTAACAATCTAACGAGTGGACGAGAACAGTACCCGCTGGAGAAATTAGAGAAAATCGTAGAAGTCGTAGGACAATATTTTAGGCAAGGAAAAATATATCGTATCAGAGCGAAAAATTCGTATATACACGGTTAACGACCTGATAAATAAACAGGAGCAATTTTTGTCGAAGAAATTTGAGAAAATCATAAAAATCGGGGGACGATATTTTAACCGAGAAGAAACATTATATCCATTAACATTCCATAGAATAATGTAACGTGACGAGTCAATAAAATAACATTGCATAGAATAATATAACGTGACGAGTTAATGAGATAACATTACATAGAATAATGTAACGTGACGAGTTAATAAGATAACATTACATAGAATAATGTAACGTGACGAGTCAATAAAATAACATTGCATAGAATGATATAACGTGACGAGTTAATAAGATAACATTACCTAGAATAATGTAACGTGACGAGTCAATAATATAACCTCGCCTAGAAATCTAACGCGTGGACTCGAGCCAGTAGTAGCGATCGCGCTCGATTCTCCGCGAAGTCGTCCGAAAGAACAATCACCGACTGTCTTCTCGGTCATAAATCGCGTTACGTAATGAGAGCAACCCTTTCGGTAATTAACGTCCGTCGGCCCACCCCCGTGACATCCACCGAAGCCAAAGTTTCGAGGGCTCGAGAGTTCCGAGGAGTCCTAAAATTCCCAGGATTCGAGAGCGGTGCCATGGTCCGTGGCCGTAAGCTTGCGTACGCGAAACGAGCGTAGGGAAAGGGGGCCAGGGTGGAGGGTGAGGGTGAGGGGGGTCGTATAATATCCCATGGCGGCTCGTCAACGGAACAGTACGGCCACCAGCAATCGCCTTTGCTTTCGATTTTGCCACCCGCCGACACAGTGTGCACGACCCGTCCGGCACGGTGGTCGTTCGATTCACTCGGGGTTTCCCCAGCCGACCTTAGGGTCCACCGACCCCCTCGTTTCTCCGTCTCCTTCGTCCCGTGACTTCTTCCTCTTTCTCCGCGGTAACCGTCCGTCCCCACCACCACTCTCTCGTTCACGACTTCGTTTCAACCCCCCTCCCCGTCAGTGTCGCTCCTTCGGCAACCCAGACAAGCGACGTTTGCACGCGAGCGTGCTACGGTGGGGTCTTTCGACTGACCCTGCTCCTAAGGGTGGAGCTTAAAATAAGGGTGGTACCTCCGCGGCTTACCTACCCCATCGGGGAAACAGCATTGGGGATGAGGACGGAAGAGAGCGAAGGAACAGCGGTAGGAGGAGAGAAACCGAGTAGAACGGGGAACCCCGACGCGAACTCTACCCCGATGAGAAGAACTCCGTGCACTAGTCGTAATTTAAGTGCGGCGGACACCGGGTCGTCGTACCGTGACTCAAGGTTCGGTGGCACGCGGTGTTCAAGGTCGTCGCGAGTAACCAATCCACGCGATCGAGTATTCGTTTGCTCGTTGTCGTTCATCGTTTCCACGATCGTCGACCACGCGTGTGATACACCGCGATCGGTGATAAAAGTCGAGCAAACCCGAACCACGCGCGACAACAGGGTGGTGGTGGTGGTGGGGGGCCAGGGGGCGGAGTAGACCACACGGAGGAAAGTTTCGCGACGAAAGTATACCAGCCGACACGTGGTGTCACGGACAATGACGTTGTTGTGACGTGGACACGGTGGTCTTCCAAGTGTCGCGGACCAGTTCACATGGTAGCGATCCCGCGATCGTACGATCGTGTTTGAGCGTATAGGAGACCGAAGATGGCGCCCATGGTCGAGAATCATGGTCGCGGTATCGTTTCAGGAAGCGATCCTTACATCGGTAGCTGGAGGCGCAAACAAGCCCAGAAAGGTACTCGCGCTTCGAATCTTCGATCGGGTGTGTTCTCGTGTTTCCGCGGTGTCACGTGCTCGTGAATGACGCGGTACGAAATTCGGGACACGTTCCCACTAGTACCGAGATGTTTACATCGAGGAACGTTAGAGTATCGTCGAGTATTATTACGAAACGATCCGCAAACGTTGAGACGAATTTGTCTACGGTTTGGATAGAGTGATATTCTTAACGATAATACGAGCGACAGTTTTAAATTACCAAGAAATTCTAATATCTTCGTTAACGCGACCCTGTTCCCGTAATTGAGACTGTCCTCGATATATGTACAAACTGTGGCGCGAAACGTGGAAATGTACGATGGTTCGACGGTGTAGGTATTTTTCAAAGATTTCTAACGACTGTGACCAGTATTTATTCCAAAGTTAAGTATCGAAGTTCGTTCCTCGAGAGTACTTTAATCGTAAACCGTCACTAGGCCAGTATAGATCATACTATATCTTTTTTTCTGTTTCGTCGTTTCCAAACCTCATTAATTTCGATATAAACAGTTCTCGATTTAAATTACTCATCGCGAGTCGAAGAAATCAATGAGACTCGGTTAATGATCCAAACTCTGGTCAACCAAGAGTTAAAGAAGCGTTGTAAGTTCGGAGATACGGGTAATTTCTGAATGGAAATTTGTGAAACGGATAGATACGCGTCTCGAAGACTCTGGTAATCGATTCGAGAATTTATTCTTCCTGGACGAGACCACGTTCCTTGAACCAGCATTTTCTCGGACTGCTTCGTCCAGCAATCGCGCGCCGGGAGAAGATTTCACGGGCTTCGTTGCGCCGCGAGAAGGACAAACGATTTTTAAACGTTCATTCTGGGAATATGGGAAATAGGTGTAAAGTGAGCCGTGCCTACGACGTTATGCATATTAGCTCCTCTGTGGCGGTTCTAGGTACCGGCGTCCATACACCGCGAGCCTTACGCGGTTCTCCATCTTCGTTACTTTCCTTTCTTCTCGCCACTGTGCGTGGAAACCGATTAGGAGCTGCGAATTCTAGGATTCCTCGATCGAACGGATCGTACGTTGCGGTTTTTATTGCGTTTAAAGAACACGGTTATGTATAATTGCGCGAAACGATTGGATAGTTGGATGTTTTTTTCCTTGCAAATCTTGCGAAACTTTGTACGTTGGAAAATATCGTCCTTTCGTTTTCTAGGGAATGTTGCGAAACGGTTGGAAAATTTCTATTTCTTTCCTTGTGAATCTTGCGAAACAATTGGAAAATTTGTTCTTCTTTTTCTCGTGGATTTAGAGAAACGTTTGGAACAATTTATCCGTTTTTCCTTGTGAATTTTGCGAAACTTTGTATGTTGGAAGAGTTCTCCTTTTTTCCTTGTAAATCTTGGGAAACCTTGTACGTTGGAAAATTTCGTTCTTTCGTGTCCTTGTTAGTGTTGCAAAACGGTTAGAAAAATTTATTCGTTTTTCCTTGTGAATCTTGCAAAACTTTGTACGTTGGAAAATTTCTCCTTTTTCCTTGATAAATCTTGCGAAACTTTGTACGTTGGAAAATTTCTCCTTTCGTTTCCTGGTAAATGCAAAACGGTTGGAAAATTTCTCCTTATTTCCTCGTGAATCTTGCGAAACGATTCCAAAATTTGTTCTCTCTTTTCCCGTGAATCAAGCGAAACGTTTGGAAGAAAATTGATCCGTTTCCCCCCCACCCCCTGTAAATCTCGCGAAACGTCGCAGAAACATTTACCCAACCGCGATCAGAGTACCCGTGTATTTTCCAAAGTCGGGGCAACGTTTTTGCACGCAACGTCGAACGGATATCGCTACCGAGTCGCACAATCGGTGGCTGAAACGACGGAGCAGGAAAAAAATGCATTATTCAAGCGAATTTCCATCCGTGAGAAGTCTCGGTAGATGGGTAGCTACGTCGTTAGGTTGCTCTCTTGCCGACGTTTTAATGACGGTTTGCTCCCTTTGCTTTCGGTTCTTATAACGAGGAGCTTCGACGTCGTTACGCCTTTCGCGCTGTATCGCTCCACGGGCACGAAACTCCATCGATTGCAATATTGGCAACGTTACGCGAACAGAATCGTTCGTCGACGCGATCGCTAAAGTTGTTCCGTTTTTCTTTGTTTGTATATTTCTTCTTTTTTTGTTTTTTTTCCCCTCCCCCATTCGCGGTGTTTATTTACCCACCGTGTCTCGATTCTTTCCACGTGTAACGAGAAACCGAAAACACGATCTCCTCCGAAACTAATTGCTCAGCGACGATTTCACCAAAAACCGATTCCCCGACGAGGCGAGCCGCAACGCGAAATAAAGAAGGTCTCGGTGCTATAGACATTAATGTGGCAGAACCGTGTCCTACTTTCCCAGACCACTAACCGGTAGACGCTGAAGAAGCAATTAGTGAGTTCTCGTGTTCTCGTCCCTTTTCTTTTACGCGAAACTTCTAATCTGTCCACCCTGTTCCCGTTCCGGCGCGCTAAATTAAAATTTCGAAAGCGAGGGTAGACGAAATTTCACGACAAAGAGGTTTCTTAAAGCTTGTTCCACCGTGCTTTCTTCTCCCCAGGCTGCAGCTCCTCAGATACCCTAGATCTGAGCTCGTACAACCATCACCTTAACAACAATTCGATCCACGGTGCGTCCGGGCCGCAGGAAGTCGTGATGAAGGAGAAAAGCAAGAATGCAGCGCGATGCCGCCGCGTGAACGAGAATCACGAATTTTTGGAACTCGCGAAGCTGCTACCGCTACCGACACCCATCACCACGCAACTGGACAAGGCCAGCATCATTCGTTTGACGACCAGTTACTTGAAGATGAGAGTAGTGTTCCCACATGGTAATATACGAATCGTTTCTCTGACGGTGCAGACATTCACGTAGAGTAGAAACGAAATTTGGTGGCTCTGTTTGCATCGACGAAGATACTACACGTCCTCGTCTCCATGTTTTTCTTTAACATCATCCGACGTGGAGCTCTAAAGCGTTTCAGTTTCGGTTCGTGTATGTATCGCCGATACAAATGAAGCTACTAATGTTTGCACAGGGTGTTTCGATATTTTCCTTCGACAAACTACGAGAATTCAATCTATCGGCAAACATTTCTTCTATTTTTCTTAATTGTACTCGAAACGCTACAGTAATCACTTTGTTACGGAGTTGTAAATATTACATTGGGGAATTACGCGACAATCTGTTGGGTTGTTCGGAAAGTAAGTTTATTTTCCTAAATGGAGAATGTATAATTTAATGAAATGTTTGTACGCTTTGAAAAAATCGTGTTTCGTTTTCACCAAAAAAAATGAAACGATCTTCGACTGAAAATGCAGAAGGTTGGTTATATTTATGTATATTCGGTCCCCGTAGTTGCATATTTTTTAACATCTGATAATAATTCAGTGTTGGTAATAGTATAACAAAGAATGATTAGTTAGTGTTTTTGTAACACCGTTTCAAAATGTTCTTCGCGATAACGAACAATGGAATTTACGACAGGACGAAGTTCCTGAGATTTTTGTCGAGTTCAGTAGTTGTGTTTTTCATTCTATACTTATTCGCGCGATGTCACTTCTGCGCGATAAATTTTTTGTTTTATTGTTCCCTGTGAGTGAAAATCGTAATGGTTCGCGCGTACAATATTTATTTATAATTCTGTAACAAATAGTTAATGGACAAACTGTAGAGAATATTTCCTTTTCCAATTTTTGCTTACGGATAAAATCTTCGTTTATCGGGAAAAAATAGGACTACCTGAGTATTGTAATGGTTTCGTTACAGCGACTATAATTTTACAATGACGATATAACAGTACTCAGAAATAGCTTCTTCTATAAAAATCACAAATAATCGTATCGTAACGATATTTATTTATCGACCGATAACTTTTACAAATTACCACTGTAAATGATACGGAACAGTGGAAAACAAATTGCGACACTCTAGAACGTATCGCACTATATATAGAATTAAACAAAAACAGAAACTTAGAAAATAGACACAAATCTTCCCACGTCTTAAGGCAGAGTTTGAAACCGAACAATGAAATAATTTTACACCCCATTTTAATACATAATAATTCATTTTTATATGCACACAATCCTCCTTTTAGTATAATTCTACACTTGCCTTGATTATATTATATTATATTTATTATAGAAAAGAATCAACGATTGTCGGTTAAAACATTGAATTCTAAATTAAATTACCCGACTCGACCATCATAAATACCAATCTAAACAAGAAAGTCAATCTAATTACCATTTTGTTCTAATCTGTCGCAACACGAACACGTATCTAAACCATAATAAATCGAATCGCCAATTTTCCTCTCACTTGCCATTGTTTCTCGCCGATCGCTCTCACGGTTGTCCAATCACGCTGCTGAACAAATGATAAATAAATAATCGTTTCGTTCTTGATTCGTCGTGAACGCGTGACAGAGCAGGCTCGATAATACGAAGCAAATCGATTAGTTTACCACGCAAACGTCTACGTGTGACGGAACCACGTGCCAGCAATAAGGTTCACTTAGCGGTAAACGGATGAAACGCTATTCTTTGTTAATTCAGGCACCGGACACTTACGCGCAAAGGGCAAATAGTATCGGATGAGATGGATGTGATTGCGCACTTAATGTATTGTTAGTCCCTGGTGCTTTGTAAGCAAAGCATGGGGGCTGTTATAGTGTTACAATGGCTCCTCCCGTCTCGCCTCCCTTCTTACGACATCGGTGAATTGAATTTCAAGTGGCTGCATCCCTCTAGAATACGGTCGCGTCTTTATTCGTTGGAAAAAAAAAGAAGCGGGGCAAAAAAGGAAAAAAAAAAAGACACGACGCCCTGCCTGCGACACTTTAGGGGCGTCTTTTTCGCTCGCGCGGAAATTAGCACCGAAACTGGTAAACGAGCGTGAAATTGTTTCGACGATTCGAGTAAATTCGCGCGCGAAAATCTTCTTATCGGAGCATGAAATTATTTGAACGATTCGAGTAAATTCGCGCGCGAAAATCTTCTTATCGGAGCGTGAAATTATCTCGAAGATTTGAATAAATTCGCACGCGAAAATCTTCTTATAGGAGCGTGGAATTATCTCGAAGATTCGAATAAATTCGCGCGCGAAAATCTTCTTATAGGAGCGTGAAATTATCTCGAAGATTTGAATAAATTCGCGCGCGAAAATCTTCTTATCGAAGCATGAAATACTTCTGATCGTTATTGCACGATATTAGCATCGATCGAGTATTTGTTACAAGAGCAACGAAAATTCGAGTGCTCGAGATCCCTCGATATTTCCTATTTCGAGTACTCGGGTATTAAATTGCTCCAATATCGTCGTTGTTTAATCGCATCGATCCCATCTCTACTTGTGAGATACGTGTGTTGCGTCGCTTCGAGTGATCTTACGTGGCGCAGGGTTTTGCAATTCGTTTCGAACAATCGTCACAGTTCGCGAAACTGTGTGTTCGAACTAAATATATTAGCTCGAACACTGACAGATTTGTCGTCTTTCTCGTCGTTATGTTCCTTCGACTTCATCGAAGGAATTACAATCGGAAACCTTCTCATTGATTTTCGCATTATTTTCTATTTTTTTCTGTCATTATTATTCGTGACGAAACAATCTTCTTATTGTCTAGTTAACAGAGAATTTCCATAGAACGATAAAAATTCTTTCGTACCACACTGTCTAGCATTCCTCCCACACGAAATTCGTTTTTCTCTCGAGAAGAAACCTAAAGTATGATTAGCTGGTAGCCATCAAACTTTTCTGCTAGAGAGCAACAAATGAATCACGTTCCTCTTGTATATCGAGAGAATCTAACAGTAAGAAAAAATAACGCAAAAATCAAGTATAATTGTACAATTGGCTTACCAAAGTATAATTAGTCAGTAACCATCAAACTTCTTTGATAGAGAGCAACAAATGAATCACATTCTTCTTGTATATCGAGAGAATCTAACAAGAAGAAAAAGTAACGCAAAAATCAACGAGAACATTTAAAAAACACAAAAGTGGTACCTATCGTTGCATACGAAAAATACAAAATCGTTACGTACAAGAATTACGATACTTCCATAGTAAAAATTAAAAAAAAAAATATCGATCAACTGCCTCTACTGTGCTACATTTTCATAAAGTATACAGCCATTCACTGACGATCTTTCCTCGGGAAAAAGAAACGAATTCCATGTGGAAAGAGCTAATTGGCACAATACAAAAGTATTGTGTTGTTTGGAAAATCATTTCGTTTATTTTGATAAAAATGAAACACGATTATTTCAGAGTGTACAAACGTTCTATTAAATTACATATTCTCCAATTTGGAAAACGAAATCACTTTCCGAACAACCCAATATATTTATCATCACGTGTACCATAACGACCGTCCCAACTTCTCGGTTTACGAGCAATAAAGGATTATATTTCTCTCGTATATCGAGAGGATACGACCGGGCAAAAATGACGCGAGAATCAAGGAGGGGAAAGTTTTCGAGTTAGCGAGTAACGACGCGATTAGAGCTCCTTTGATTTCACCGAAATAACACAACGAGAGGGAAAACGACGTGCTTCAATCGCGCAAAGAAGGCCTGCGGTGGTGTACGACCGGTTAATGCGTCCCGGAGCAATTAAAAAAACAATCGTGGATTTACGTTCGCGGTTTCAAAGGCTCGATAATCGGCAACAATAAAATGAATCGGAACCTTTTCACGATAAATACGTACGCGATACGACCGCTTCGCTAAACGATTCTCTTATGGGCTACTTGCCGGGAGGATTATCGCGCGATAACTATCCTATCGAAATCAATTATTAGCGAGGCGCGGGCGCGAGTGCGCGTGCCGATAAGCGCGAGATCTGATAAAATTTCGCAAACGGCTCTTCGCTGACGAGATGCCAACGATCAAGCCATTTTCCGTGAAATTCCGCGCGGCTGCAGAAAACGCCCCTGCAGCTGCGCCGTTGCTGCACGCGCTCGAATGTATTGTAATTAATGCGCGGACACGGAATACTTGGCTATAGGCTTAGTTACACGTTGAGTATGAAACATCGCTAGAAACATGTATATTGGATCGTCGGGGTAAGGAGGCGACGCGTATCCCAATGTGTGCCATGCCCTCAGACGTGACGTCTTTCTCGCCGCCATTGATCGCCCACAATTCGACGCGTGTCGATCCGAAATTTTCCGATTAATTGGAAACACGGATCCGTTTAACGAGATATTTACTTCGAAAAATATTTCATCGCTTCATTCTTCTCGGGCAATATCTTTTCCGACCGTTTCGAGCTGTACATCGTGGTTAAAAATTAAGAATATTGATACTGGTGTTCGTGGAAAGAAAAAACGAGAAGGAATAAATACGATAGGTACTTATATTATTATTATAGGTACAAAGGTACGATAATTTTAATAATACGTATCTTTTGCAATGTTTTCGAGATTTATACGGCGGTACTCGTTGGATATTAACAAGATTGAATCATGTGTGTTTGTAATATGAAACACGAAGAGAACGATCAATCCATAGATGGAATAATTTTAACAATTTTTGACGATTAATGGTCAATCTTTGCACCGATACTCTTTTTATAAATATCGATAGAATAATCTTGTTAATTTCAGATTATTAAAGAGTATATTCAAGGGAAATCTATTAGCTAGAAAATATAAACAGTAAGACGTGTCTATTTTGTTCAACGAGCGATTATTGTTTAAAATTCTATTCCTTCTAGAATACAGAGACATTAATAACTTCCGTTATGATTAGTTTGTTTGTCTGTCGATACGTGTTTTTTCACACAAATATCTCATCGTTGATATATAACAAGGTTACCATTTTAAAAAGAATTGAATAAAGTTCGTTTCCACGTCTATCTCGGGCATATTAAAATTTATATTGTACGTACACGACACAGAGAAGGTTATCGAAGAATTTTGTATCTTCGAGAAGGTTTCTAAATAGATTCTAAAACGTCGAAATTTATAAATTCTTTTCCAATAATGTCGAATCATCAACTCCCAATATCGATAAGAAGAGAACAATCTTCTGTATTCAATTATTTTAATTCGTTCATCGAGAATCGAGCAAAGAAACAATCAAACCAAAGGTACGCTTGAACAATAAAGAATTCTTCTCGAATTTTGTGGAAACAACATTTCGCGCGAATCGTACCGGTAAAATATTACGTTCAGTTTTGTTGGTTGCACTTCGGAAAATTGACCGAGCGTTCAACCGAAAGACTCACTGTTGCAAAATAATTTTCCAGGTCTCGGAGACGAATGGGGTGCCGCCCCGCCACCCATCAACCCCCTGGAAAGCGCCATCAAGGAACTGGGCACTCATATTTTGCAAGTAAGTGCTCATCGTTCTTTGCGTCGCGCCGCGTAAATCAATGTAACACATCGCGTACAACATCGTGGACAAAGAACATCGAAAATAACAGTAAAGGTCAATGATCGAAACAAACATCGTTTAATTCGATTATTTTCGTTACCATCTTCTGTATCGTAATAATTTTAAAACCTGGAAGATAAGAAACTTTAAATTACAACAGTCCAAAAAAGAAAAAGAAACGAACAATATCGGGTTATTCGTTTCAAACCTGGAAGATGAGAATTTTTCTTGTAAATTACGACAGTTTAAGGAAAAACGAGAGATATTTTTCAATAAAATACACAACATCGACCTCTATCAGTGTATATTAATAATACCTCCAAACTAAAATAAATAGATGATTCACATTCGTAATATAGAACCCAAACGAGTAGAGTGAAAACGTCCGATGAAAAATTAAACGATGTTTACTTTAGCTACCATTCTGTATCAATTTTAAAGAACCTTAATCTCGATCTCAGTCTCCCTTGGAATTTCAAGCCCGACAATGATGCTTTATACTTGCAACGATCCCCCTTGGTGTTCAACTGTTGTGTTTAATTGAGTGTTTAATTTAAAAATGATGATGCGATAATGCGCGACGCAGGCGTTGGAAATTCCAAAAAGAAAAAAAAAAGGAAAAAGAAAAAGAGAAATGCTACTCGAGCATCGAAATAATTTTGCAGCATTGGCCTGGATTGGTTCTGATCGACGGTTTCTGGTTTCAGACCCTGGACGGTTTCATATTCGTCGTGGCGCCCGACGGCAAAATTATGTACATAAGCGAAACAGCCAGCGTGCACTTGGGACTGTCGCAGGTCGGAGATATCCCTTCGTTTATTTAATTAATAATTAATCATTTCACGTAAATGCAACGGTTACGATCATTTCGAGACGATCATACGTGCACGCGACCCGTTCGCGCGTGACTCGCTTTGAAAGCTTTTGAAAAGAACGAACCGCGATCACTCGTCGACCCGGAATACGCTGACGGAGTGTCTCGATGCGTGCAGGTGGAGTTGACAGGGAACAGCATCTTCGAGTACATCTACCGGAACGATCACGACGAGATGCAGTCCGTTTTGAACCTGCCCCAAAGCCCGGCGGACCTCACCGGGTTCAGTTTCTCGCCGCCGAACTCGAGGGGTGAAATCGAACTCGAACGCGCGTTTATCCTCAGGATGAAGTGCATCCTGGCGAAGAGGAACGCGGGACTGGTCACCGAAGGATACAAGGTAACGCATATGAGATTTCTTCGAAGTCTCGAATTTATTTTAAATAGAATCCAACGCGTACGCTATCGTAGGACAATTTTAGATGAAGATATTGCGTTGCTTGGGAAGTCGTTTCGTTTTTCAAAATGGAGAGTATATAATTTAATAAAATTTTTATATATTCTTCGACGTCTCGAATTTATTTTAAATAGAATCCAACGCGTACGCTATTGTAGGACAATTTGAGGTGAAGATATTGCGTTACTTGGGAAGTCGTTTCGTTTTTCAAAATGGAGAGTATATAATTTAATAAAATTTTTATATATTCTTCGACGTCTCGAATTTATTTTAAATAGAATTCAACGCGTACGCTATCGTAGGACAATTTGAGATGAAATTATTGCGTTACTTGGGAAGTCGTTTCGTTTTTCAAAATGGAGAATATATAATTTAATCAAATGTTTATACATTGTAAAAAAATCGTGTTCCATTTTCACCAAAAAAAAAAAACAAACTTTCTGAAACAATAATAGACCAATGTAAATAACCAATAGTAAATACGTTATTGCTCCGTGATAAATGCAGTAAAGTAATGCAACACAGCTAGAAAATTAAATGCTGGAAAAAAGTGTCGAATGATAAAATCGAGAAGGCAAGAAACTTCGTTAAAGAAATGAAATTCATCGAATGATACAATAATACCTTAACGTCGCTGCCAGTTGAACAATCGATGCGACGTTAAATTATGTGTAAAAAGAAAAAAATAATTCGAAACGAGAGGATTGTGATCTGAATATTTCAATTCTTTTATAATTTCATCTGCACGTACTTCTTGCATTATCATATAAAATGCAAACACTGCGATGTAAATATTCCAATTCTATTACAATTTCATTAGCCGTGTTAAATACGAGCGGTGTAAAATAAACGAAATTTATTCGGAATAATAGCCACTTGGAATACAAGTTGCGGTAACAGGTACCTTGAATAGTGTTCGAAACGACGGAAATATTGTTCGAAACTTTACTCGTAATTTTCAGTCGGTGAGTTCATAATTTTGCAACGAACTTTCTTTTTTTCTACGAATCGATAGCTATGGTTTCGTCGTTGCAACCTCGTCGATCGTTTCCAAAAGTATTATAAAAGTTACCATTCCGAATGTAGAATCATGATTTTCAATATTATTCCGTGAAATAAGATAACGTAATTGTGTTTCAAAAATCGAGTAATCGCGAAATAAGATAACGCGTTGTTTGAAATACTATTACAAAAGTGTACAAGTCTGTGTGCAACGCGCCGATCCTCGTGAAAGACCAACGTCACGTACGCGCGACATGGATAATTTTTTATTTTATTTTCGTATAAACAAACGAGGTACGAACGATAGATCAGCCCCTCGTATACGTGCCGCATTATTCGTAACATTCAGTTTGTCTATTTAATACATTTTATTTGTACGTAGTTGAAAACATTGCGAAACGTGCCCGAAACAATTACCAGATCGTAACGTTTGTGGATTTTCGGTACAACTAATTGAACGTCAACGACAACAATCGAAACAAACAATAATCTAGCATCTTTCGTGAAACGAGACAGCAGTAACAACGAACGCGAGACTTATTCAAATATTCTTCTTTTACGCGCAATATTGTAAAATCGTGAACGTTATACAACAAACTACGAGTAAATTGTACAGAAAGTCTAGAAATTAAAACGAAACAGTGGAAAACGTTACAACGAACCAACGAGTAAAGATCTAGAATTACAAAATCGATTCTTTTTTTGCCATTCTTATTGAATATTTTTCTCAACCGATGATCACTTTATAGATTGCATCAATACGCTTCTCTCGTATACTTTAACTTTCCTTTATCGCTCCACAATTCATTTTATTTATATTTCCTCTCTTTCTATACCGTCTCGGTGCAACACACATAGACATCTTGCCATTATTATTGTTATTCGATGCGAAGATCCAACTAATTTCGAGCATTGTGTATACACAGGAGCACGTAAATCGGCTCCGATTTGACGCTGATTGCGCGTCGTCTCGTTCTTTCGTTACCTCACGAATCTGAACGAGAAACGTATGAAAAAAAAAATTATACCTCTCATCGAGGATCCCGAGGGTTACCCGCGAAGCGAAATAACGCTACCGATTATAGGGTTTATTGGCTTTCGTAAATCGCGCAATATTCGCAGCAAACAAAACGGTTAAAGCCAATCCGTGCGGGTCCGGAAGAGGAGCCGAAGCGACGATTAGCATAACGCCTAGGCTGCTTGCACAGGAAATCATAAAACGAATAAAAATTCGAATGCTAAATAAGAGATAAGGAGTGGCGAGCTAAGTAGGGACGGCATTGTCCTGGTCACGCGCGAGTCGAAAAGAAAACGGCCACCAGGTAGACCCGCGCTGCTCAAATTCACTCCGCTGCATCCGTTCAGTGCAATAAAAACATCGACCGCGAATGCGTTTCATATCCGGAATATCGAAATTTACTCCCCGGCCCGTTGCAAAATATACACCGCTCCTTTGTACAAACTTTTTATTTCCATCGATTTTGTTTCATCCATGGTTCGTTCGATCCCTTCGCACCATTCCCCGTACGTGTACCAAGGGAGTATTATTTCTTGTTTTTTAACGCGCATCGATTTGTTTCGTTGCAAGTGTAATGAAACCCGGAACAAAAAGAAAAATGGACAAAGAAATAAATATACGAGTCGGTTCAACGATCGGTTAATTTTATCGATTGTAGTGGAAAATCGTACCGATTGGGATTACGAGTTCACATTTTGCTCGAGATGATAACGAGGAAGTTAGTAAAGTGAAGTTTAATTAATAATAGTTAATTCTAACGCGATTCTTCGCGAGGATATAAAATGTACTGCACGAGTCATTCACGAAGAAGGGAGTAGAATTTATGAAATTATATATACAAAGGGAGAATCTTAATTGAAAGGAGTAAACATTGGAAAATTTGTTTCACTTGTTCATGGGATACAAGGAATGCCAGAAATACATACACAGAGATCGATTCTTGAAACAAACTCTACCTACAAAGGAATTATTAATCGTAGGAAAAAAACGACAAGGAAGTTATTCGATTCTTTAAAATTATGAAACTGTTAAATAAATCCTAACAAAGGTGAACAATAATGATCGATAGTCGTGACTATAAATATACATAATCTAAAAAGGGAACAAAATCGTTGTTCAATTAACTAAATAAAATTTTGAATTGCAAACACTTTCGATGTAGACACTTTTAATAGCACTCAACGGAAGCTTCGACGTTCCATTATCGTCGTTAAACTGCATATTTTATGCATTTATGATGTACGTTAACTAATACGACAAACGCATGCAAAACGTATGCAGAATGTATTTTGTAAAATAATATAATAATATTAACGTTCCAATTTGCATAAATAGATACATTCTGTATAAGTCCAGCATATATTTTTCATAGTATCTAGAATACGCCATAGATGCACAAAATCCGCGGTCTAGTTGTCGTTAACATTTCTCGTAAATAATTTACGGGTTTGTTCGGCAAATGTTGTAATCAAAACTTCCACTGATAGCAGTTTGCACAAAATCATCTTGAACTGTAAACTATTACAACCACGATGATTCTTAATATCGATAAATCTTCGATGGGTCACCTTGGACCCCCATTGACAATAACACATACTTCAATGAGCGAAGCAGTATTCCGTGACATTCGTGACGACATAAAATTGTCAGTATACAATAAATATCCTTAATAAAACATAATGCTATTTATTTATAATTTCCAAATTTAATTACCCCATTTGTCATCACCTGTATATAATACATACAATAATACAATTATTGTATTTATACAATGTAATAATAATATATACAATAATAATACCATAGTATAATAATATATACACAATAATACAATAATAACGTACATCATAAATATTCACGAGGAACAATTGAAAAAATTTGAAAGCTGCTACAGGTCACTGTTGACTCACGGTCGAACAAAACCAAGAATTCACCATTCGTTTCTCCACTCCCCCCATACGCCGCAAATACGAAATTATCATTCATCGACTTATCCGATTTAATTCGATCCGATCGAACACATCGCGCGTCCCGTATCCAGATTTCGTCGGCGGTAATCTCGATTTACGATCGTTAATATCGTCGAGCGTTTCACCGAAATCGGGAAACCGAGCCCCCGGTGTATCTCCACGGATTGCCTCGTTCCGGCAAATGCTCGACATATGTCCCGACAATAACGAGGTGTCCCGATCGTTCTGCTTAACACCAGAAGAAGGGGTGGAAGTGTCGTATCGGGAGGCGAGGGACGTGAAGGAAGGGACCTGCGACACTTCGCACTTGCCAACCAAAGGAGACGGCCCTCGAGAAGGAAAATGTTTGGCAAATAGCTCGTTCAAGCCCGCGGTGCTATGATGACCGTGGCTCTCGACGAAATCGCACACAGAAGACCCCAATAGGCGTTGAGCAAAGTCATGAATGCAACCCCTGCGAGCTGTTAGGCGAGCCACTAGGATGGCACGGGACGCACGGGGGGAGAAACGAGACAGGTTTTTGTATGGCACTTAGGCGCGCACAAAGACCGAATCGTAGTTGGCTCAACTTTGTGGAAGTACGAGCGCCGCGTTTTGTTGAATTTACACGGATCGGTACCGAGTGAATCGGCTCGATGATCGCGTGAACGTCTTTTAAAGAGCCCCTGGTTCGGCGACGACAAAAGGTGAACGATGTCGGTGAGGATTTGTTTTTAAACAGTTCTCGAGTAGCGCGTTTTTTGGGTCTTTTTTAACCTATGGTATCCTCGTAATATATTGTTTCTTTTTGTTGTAATTAAAGGTATTGAACCGAATTTTATGAATGAAACTTAGGCTGAAATTGTCGAATCTAGAGAATTACTATCGTAGACATTCTCGTAAGAAAATGTTGTACTCGAATTGAACAAAATTTCGTTGGGGAATTTTATAGAGATTTCTTAGGTTTTCGAACAGTTTCTTTAGTCGTTTCGTGATGTGAAGTGAGAAACTCCGGTTTTGTATATCGGAGAGATGATAAACCGCGGTAGAAGTAATTGTGAAAGTAATTGTGAAATATGGAGAAATTTGAATCTGTTTCGATTAAATTTTTGTGTCGTTAAATATTTTTATCCGTAAGAATCTTCATTTGAACAGATATGAAACGTATCTCAGACATAGATGCAGAACAATGTGAAATTGTCCTCGATATGTTGATTCAGTATTTTATTTCGAGGAGCGTGTATTCCAGGTGTGGTATTCGATATATGATACACGAATACTAAATTCTTGCGTCACAGGACAATAACGAAAGACAATTATCACTTCCGTATCTTCGTTAGCTCTCTTGATTAATTTACACGTTCCATAATAAATATAGTTAGCATCTTTTAGGTTTCAATGTCTCTTTTTCTCTTCGTAGATTAATTCTATTTTACATTTTAATTCTTACGTCTTTCTTGTTAGCGAATCGCCAATGTTCAACGAAGTATTTCATTTTTTGTAATAATCTACATGATATTACTTCCACGCATACCTCGTTTCTCTAATTTCGCATAATAATCTACGAAAGAACTCTTCCATAAATACATACTTTCGTTCTCGGGAGCTCGATCAGTGTCGAAATTTAGATAAAGGCGTACATAATTAATCGTTAAAGTTGTTCAATAACGTACATTCGTAGCGCATCGTCGATGTTCAACGAAGTATCCCGTGTTTTCAACTACCTTGTATCTTCATCTTCGCTGTAACAATCTACAAAATAGTTCTGCCGTAAATAAATACCGTATCGTTCCCAGGAGCTCGATTAACGTCCAAACACAAATAAAGGTGTACATAATTAATCGCTAACGCTCAACAACGCATATTCATAGCGCATTACCGGTGCTCAACGAAGTATCTCGTGTTCCCTGTTACCTCGTTTCTCCATCTTCGCAGTAATAATCTACAAAATGGTTCTTCGGTAAATAAATACCATTTCGTTCTCGGGAGCTCGATCAACGTTCAAATTTCGATAAAATCGTGTACAATTAGCATATATTTGTCATAGTGTCCAGAATACGCCATTGATGCACAAAATCCACGGTTTAGTTATCGTTAACATAAAAAATAAAAAGAGTACACTAATGGAATATACTCGATCCAATACCTTTAATTACAAAGAAAAGAAACAATATATTATGGGGATACCACGGGTTAAAAAAGACCCGAGGAACGCGTTACTTAAGAACTGATTAACCCTTTCGCTTCGACGGGCGTATATACTAGTATACGTCCTAGAAGAATTACCATTCGTATGCGAAGAGCGTATATATACGCTCTGGAAAAGTGGTGACTGAGATACGAAGAGCGTATATATACGCTCTGGAAAAGTGGTCGCTGAAATACGAAGAGCGTATATATACGTTCAAACAATACACACTTTTATTTCATACTTTACACGAGATACTTTTGTTAATCGAGTATCCGGCATCAAAAATGCCTCGAACAAGGCATCAAAAAAAAAAAAGAAAAATCAAGTTCGAAAATGTGTCGTCTATAGTAAACGCGAAAGATACTATTGTTCACAATGTCGTCTATAGGAAACGCGAGTTGAGATACTATTGTTCACAATGTGATGTCTGTTTACGCGTGATTCCATGCATTGAACTTTCTCGTACCAAACTTGATCGTTAACGTTCTCCAAATACTTTAGTAATTTTGTTACATCGTATTAAAAAATATTACACGAGCATTGTAATATAATATATATGAAGGAATAAATTATGATCACAAAGTTTCATATTTCACAAAGTGAAATGATATTACCGAATACAAGGAATATCATTACAAATGTCGAGAACAAGAAACAACTTCCACTTACTTCGTGGCATTCCGTACCTCAGTGTCAATTACTCGGTAACGCGCTCCGTTTGCAACTATCACATTTTGTCACAAGGATTCAAAAGAAATGTTCACCGACATCGTGATTAATTAACAACGTACGATGAACGGTTGACGCGAAAACATCGTTCGATGCTACGGTCTTCTGCGCGAGTAAGCGTCAAACAAACCGCCATCGGCAGCTTCCAGCGGGTTCCAACGGGTTCCATCGGGTTCCAGCGGGTTCCAGCGGGTTCCAGCGGCGAGGCTCGTCTCTCGAGCCCCGTCTCCAGAGTGAAATCGAGCGTAGTCGCGCGCCCTTGTCGCAAATTATTTTCTTTCCACGGGTTTCGCGCCACCCTCGTGTTCCTGTACTCGCGCGCGTTGCACGGGAATTGCATACGAGAGCGTACAGATATGCAACGCGGGCATACGAATAAGCCTATTTGCTTCACAAATTCCACGGCGCACTCGAGACGCAGCGTGGAAACGCGAGAGCGAGACCGACGGTGAACGAGCCTTTTTTTCGTTTCATCGGCCATTTAATTAAGCAGGAATTGTTAATTTGCCCCGGTAGAGTGCATCGTTCCACCGCGAGAATCCGCACTTCAACCAGCCGCCTGGGGTACCAAGCCTCGAGTGTCGCACTTATGCTCTATCAGGATTCCTGAATAACGTTAAGAATAATCGCGTGCACATGTGTGTAACTAACGATAAGTCGCCGTGTCAAGTGTCCCGCGCTTAATTGCGACGCTTCGTTTGAATTCCCCGGTACCGGCAACATCCACATGCGAAACGTGCACCCCACCTTTTAACCGTCTCCTGATCGACGTCGATTCCCTCGAAGTTAACGAAAAATCGGATATCGAGAAGAGTGTCGCGAAATTTCGACTTGTGCCTACGATCGATACATCCCAATCGCGTCCACGAGACACCGGATGGCTCAGAGCGAGGGAACCGTAACCGAAACAACTCGTTGATTCTAATTATCTCGTCGGTGTCTCGGAGTTAACAAGAAACGGATATTGGGATCGAGACGCGTTACGAAATTTCAGCTTTTGCGATACGAGATTTTGTCCACGGGGCACGTAGGTAGCTTGGAACAAGCCGGTACCGACCGTAACCGAAACACCTCGGAGATTCTATCAATTATCGTCGATTTCTCGGAGTTAACGAGGAACGAGGATACTAGAGTGTTGCGAAATATCAGTTCGAATTGTGATTACAAGACACGTGGGCAATTTGGACGAAAATTAACGGAAAGAGTACCTTTCGTAACCGAATCTATCCAGATAAACTGACAGTCAGTTAGGTAGTGACCTAACCCTGCTGCCTTGTCCATCTATACTCCAAACCAATCTATCCTCGAATTTCGTAAATCTTCGACCACAAGACTGTGTCGAGATCTCTCCAAAGATTCTGAATTCATTTCCAAATTCCGAACTGCATTCTTTTTACGTATCCTCCTATCATTTAAACTCGATTTTTCGGATATACATTCCTTAGAATCTCAAAAACTCTTCTCCAGCCTGTGATCCCTTCCTTCTTTCACTCAGAAGCATTGTTTCTTCTTATTTCAACTCGAATCGAGTCACGTTACATTTATTAGAATCGCACGCTCAAAATTTCATCCACATCAACTGGAGAGACCCACGCGCTAAATTATAAAACAGCTATCGACGAACTTTGCTCGTTAGGTCTTCCACACCTTTACGTTGAAACAAAGACGTGCAAATACAGTTAAAAAGAATCGTTCCAGAACGATCGAATCCCATCGATTGAAGATCGTTCTCGCCTGTTGCAGGTGATACACTGTTCCGGCTACCTAAAGTGCATCATAGAAAAGTCAGTGGGCTCGGAGTTCGAGGACGGTAGATGTATCCGGAACGTTGGATTGCTGGCCGTGGGTCATTCGTTGCCGGCGCGGTCCATAACCGAGATCAAATTGCACCAAAACATGTTCATGTTCCGTGCATCGTTGGACATGAAACTGACGTTCATCGACGCGAGGTAAGAACCGTTTTACCCGCGAATAGTTAACGATGGTACCCGACGTTGCGATTTCGATGAATCACGTTTATTTGACCGACGCGACGCGTCTCGGGCTAAAGAGGAGCGGGATAAAAAAAAAAGGGAGAAAGTCGATGGTCGCTGGAAACGACGAAACAGGCTAGATTATTATTTCCAACCGGTGTAATTACGACGCGGTGTTAAATTGCGCCGTCGATATTTCGACGTCAGGGGAGAAGGGTCCCGGGTCGCCCGGCCATTAAAATCAGTTTCGTGTTACCCACGGACCGGTGGACATTCGTTTCTTTTTTTTTCTTCCATTCTCTTTTTTTGCCTTTTCTGCTGGTTTTTTTTTTGGTTGTTTTTTTTTCTTTTTTTTTTTTTTTATTCGCGTCAAATAAATATCCACCGGTGGAGACACGGGGCTGTGTCGTGTATGTTCGTCGTGCATGCACACGCTGGGAAATGAACACGTGGCGGTGTATAAATACGAGGGTGGGGGACGTGGTGGGGGGGTAGGGTAGCGCGACGGAACGCGAGATGAAATTTTATACGCGCCCTGGAAAATCGATTTCGCTCGTGATGACGGTTATGTAAACGACAGGTCGCAACGGGCTCCTGTAAAACCGTTGTAAAGGTAAATAGTCGTTCGGGAAATGTTTGTCCGCGTGTGGAGAAAATATTGTAGCGGTGCGCGTTTTCCGCGCGTTGTTCCAGGGTGGCCCCGTTGACCGGTTACAATCCACCGGACCTGATCGAGAAAACACTTTATCATTACGTGCACGGATGCGACGCGTTCCAACTGAGACAGGCTCATCGAATACGTAAGTAACCATTTGGTGAATTATTTAGTAAAATTTTAAGAGGCGTATATCTTGCATCGGGCATTGCTATGGTCTCTTTGAGACATAGTGGGTTAAAAAATGTCCCATCTTTTTCATCGCGGTGGGATATTTTTCGAGCCACCGTGAGAAATTAAAATAACTCGACACTAGTTGCACCGGGGAAGTATTGATATCTTTTGATTAAATATTTAGTCGATTTCTTGTTTAGTCTTGGCCATTTTGTATTGCGTTATATGTTTGACAACTGTGCATGGAATAGTTGACCCGAGTGTATGGTTCCGTCCTCGTATTATGATTTCTGTGTAATTAAGTTTTCAATAAATCTATAAAAACTAGAGTAGCAAATTACGCGGGATACTCCTATGTACTGTTTTCACTGGCGAAATTTTGTTCAATTTGAGTACAATATTTTCTTACTAGAATGTCTACGATAGTAATTCTGTAGATTCAGCCTAAGTTTCATTCATGGAAGTATAAATATCCGAGAAGAATGTTTTTTAATCATTTGACAAAAGTAAAATAAAATTTATGCGATAGAGGGTAAAGTAAACCAAACTAAAAGAATGGTCTACGTATCGACAATCTTCAGCCATTTGTATAACAGCATACAAATTCAGTTTCTGATCCACATTTTCGATTAACTACACCGTTAAGAGACTACTGTTATCATCTATCGATTTAGGACACACACACTTTGCATTAGATATTTTCACGACGATCTGGTCTAGATTCTCAACACTTTATACTTATTCGTTAATACTCAACACCTCGACATCATTGTGCTCTAGATTCTTAACACTTTATACTTATTCGTTAATACTCGACATCATTGTACTCTAGATTCGTACCCCTTTATACTTACTCATTAATACTCAACACCTGAACGTCATTGTGCTCTAGATTCTCAACACTTTATACTTATTCATTACTACTCAACACCTCGACATCACTGTGCTCTAGATTCTCAACACTTTATACTTATTCGTTAATACTCAACACCTCGACATTATTGTGCTCTAGATTCTCAACACTTTATACTTATTCGTTAATACTCAACACCTCGACATCATTGTACTCTAGATTCGTACCCCTTTATACTTACTCATTAATACTCAACACCTGAACGTCATTGTGCTCTAGATTCTCAACACTTTATACTTATTCATTACTACTCAACACCTCGACATCATTGTACTCTAGATTCCTAACACTTTATACTTATTCCTTACTACTCAACACCTCGACATCACTGTGCTCTAGATTCTCAACACTTTATACTTAACCATTAATACTCAACACCTCGACATCATCGTGCTCCAGCACTGTTGCCCCGCCACGGGAATTTCGCCACCATTTTTGTACCCAAATTGCCAACGTAACGAAATACAATTCCGTTCGAAAAATCTGAACGGTCTCGGAGTAGCTGTCAACCGAAATAGGCCTTATTCTCCCTGTCGTCGTCGCGTAGTCCGAAAACGGTCTCGGAGGCGTCGACGTGGTATCAGAGTGCTCGAAGAAGAGGCTCTCGCGAGGCCAGAAGCAGCTGACGCTGCTTAACTCGGCGACGCCCTCGCTGACGAAATATCCTTTGATCTTTCCTACCTCCCGTCCTCCGTGTCCCGACTTTCGAGTAGAGGCAGCGGCAAGAATAACAGAGCATTTCCCTTTTTCTCCTCTTTTTCTTCGTCCGCGACGCTCCGCGCGCCAACACGTTAAAGTCTAAGTATGTGCATACGTAGTACATACAGGGTATACATTATTGATTGAACAATGCTGCTACGGCGCTATGAGCAGAGAGTAAAAGAGAGGCTGCCGCGTGTACGTTCGCGTCTCTGTCTGTGTGTGTGTGTGTGTTTGTGTGTATGAACGTCAGCAGCACGAGGGTGGATAGAAGGAAGAGAGATGGTGGGGCGAAGGGGGATGGTAGAAGAGGGCAAGAGAGGAGGAGGAGGAGGAGGAGGCTGTTACTGCTATCACTGTTTGAACAGACTCGCAGTTTCACGAGCGCAACTCGAAGGGAGCCTGACATAATGCCACTAATGTCTGCGCCTGCGGATTGTACGATCGACGTTACGCCCAAAAATTTTCTTTCGCCGCACCGTTACACGGTAGCTCTCCTCACGTTGATCTTCAACGGGATCTAAATTATCCTGGCCGCGAAATTTCCATTCGATTCGAAGAAATTGCAAAAAAGAGGATCCCTTTGGCCGAGCGACGAAATACCTTGGGGACGACGACCAGTTTGACAATCGTATATATTCCGTTCTCCCTATTGTGTTCACAGTGTTGTACAAGGGCCAAGTGACGACCAGGTACTACAGGTTCTTGACGAAGTCGGGCGGCTGGGTCTGGATGCAATCGTACGTCACGATCGTACACAATTCCAGAAGCTCCCGACCGCATTGCATCGTGTCGGTTAACTACGTGTTAACCGAACCGGAGAGCACGGACTTGGTGCTCAATTGCGAGCAAATATCCTCCTGCTCCAGCCCGGGAAATCCTCCGAGCGCCCCTCTGGACGCCCAGACGGTTAGCGGCGCCACGAACGATTTGGACAATCACAGCCCCAGCCCGCCGGCATATCGTAACAGAACGAAAGAACCACCCGATAACGAGTACACGGATGGCACCGGTTACCCTAACACCGACTACATTGGCTCGACGAATCACAGCCATTACCTGTCCTCGCCTTACACCGCGCAGAGCGTGAACGGTAATACCCACGAGGACAGCTCATACTACAACTCCGACTTGTTCTACCAATACGGAGGTGAGGACACTTTATCTGTAACGGGTCCAATCAGACGAGTTGGTAAACGTAAACAAGTATTTGCCCGTGGAAAGATACTTGGCGAGAATACGCTACAAGTTCGACAAGAGAGATGTGGATCTTTGTCGATTTTAATGAAATTTGACAGGCTTGTCCAGGTGTGGAACACCCGTAACCGAAATTATGGATTACTGATTACGAGAAAGGTAAGTGGAAAGTTTGGAAAACCGCTCAGAGCGTCCCTATCGACGGTAACTGTGGCGTAGCGTAAGAATACAAACATAAGTATATCTACGAACACCTGAAGATACTATCAGTCTTCTATGCCAGTCATTTATGAGAAATCAAAGTTTGAATATACACGGTTGGTTGGTATACACGAGTAGAAAAACGCCCCAATCGTGACTGGGACATAGTCTCAAACGTAGGAGACTGGTAACGTTTTAACACAATGTGTTCGTAGATACATCTAGGTCGTCGTTGCTTCCAAAATGAATTTCACATAAATTCCTACTCTACAGTTACTGTTGGTTGGGACGCTCTACTATACTCGAGCAGGTTTTCAAACTTGACACTTATCTTTTCGTAACTGGTCGTCCACAATTCCAGTTGCGGATGTTGTACAAGCTCAAATTTCGTTACAGTCAATGAGGATCGGTACCAAGCTTCTCTCGACAAGTGTCGATGACAACCGATAACTGCAGCCACAACAACCTTCTGTTCATATTGGATTTGTTTGGAAAGTCATTTCGTTTGTTTCTGTGAAAATGAAACACAATTTGTTTACAGCGTATAAACATTTCATTAAATTAAATATTCTCCATTTTGGCAAACGAAATGACTTCCCGAACAAGCCAATATTCCTTGACTCGTCTCGTTGAACCGTAATACCTACCGGTTCCTACATACATGCTAAAAAATGAACCTATTCGTTCCAGACATGCACCAAGACCCCCTAGCCACGGTGCAACAGCAACAGGAGGCGCAACACCCGCATCTGCTGCACCACACCAACTCCCTGACGAACCTCCAGCAACACAGTCCCCAGAATGCGCAACAGAAACCACAGCATATCTCTCACTTGCTGCATCACGCGACGTCCCTGACCAGCCTGCAGCAGCAACAACAGCACAGCCCGCAGAACACACAACAGAAGAGACCCTACTCGACCTCGTCCAGTTCCTGCAGCAGCACCGACGCCATAGACGCTCATCTACCCAGTCCGTTGAGTCTACACTCACTACCGCCCAACTACCATCCGCATCATCGTCATCACATACCCGACACCGCGCCGTCCAACCTGAACGAAGTCGGTGGGGTGATCATGTATCCCAATTGCGGGTTCAACAACAACGACAGCTACAACGCGGCACCGAACACGACCGGTAACCTCCAACACCACGAGGCTACCTATCAGTCGCACTCGGGACATCACAGTACCAGCAACACGCCCGTGAAACACACCCATCATCCTCTGGAGCCAACGCCAGCCGGCTACACCAGCGTGATCGTCGACTCCCAACAGTACAGTCCCAGCTCGGTCCAGGATCTTCACGCTCATCCTCACCAAACTGCCCCAATCGGGGGTGGTACACCACCGTTGGTGATCCATCATCAACACCATTACGAGGCGCATCATCAGTTCGTTCACTGACACCAACTCGAGGTGCCCTGCGCGTAGCACCTTGACACCAATTGCGACGACGAGCCGTGCTACCGTGGCGCGTCCGTGTATCAGAATCGTCACAACGGTCTGGAGCACCGTTCAGGCGTCACCGATTGCACTGATCACGTGGTGATCGACTCCCAGCAATACGGTGGTGCAGCAACGAACGATGCGCACGAAGCCGCACAGGTGCACCAGGTGAGTGCCGGTTTGAGGACGTACGCCACCGAGCCGCCCGTTGCCTACGTTGCACCGTATAAAAGGTTTTATCGTGGGACAAGGGTGGAATGAGGAACGAGTACGAGTGCGTCGATCGTGCTTAAGGGTGAACGAGACGTGCGGACCCCGACGAGATTCGATTCTCGAGTTTACGAAACGATCGGGCACCACGTGAACGTTTAGGTTACACGCTCGGTGGAGAAACTCGAGAACGAGGTGCGCGGAAACTTCGCTTCGAGGGATCCCTTGAACCGAGGGACGGTGTGTGCGAGGTACAGGGGGACGCATTTTCGAAAATTGTAAATTTTCATCCTCGAGCGATCAAAATTCGAACCGATCGAGTCCTTGAGAACGAGGCGCGCACGAGGAGGTTCGCTTCGAAGTATCCTTAAACCGAGGGTACTGTGCGCGAAGAATGTGGGGATAAAGTTTGAATTTTTTTCTTTTTTCTTTTATGTTGCTCTCGTTCCGAAATTTTCGATTAAGATTTGTTCGAACGTTTTGTAATTTGGGTAAATTCGAGGAGGAACCCTTGAAATTCGATTCGACCGTAGAGGAACGTTTAGGGAAATTGTAGAACGGGTGAGAATAACTGGTCCACGAATTCGAGAATTGGATCACGAAACGACCAGGTGACGAAGACAGTGTCGAAACTGATTGTTGGTCGGTTTAAAAAATAAATAACGTTTTCGCTGCCGTTGAGTTCACACGACTCTGTAAAAATGAACGTACGGTACACTTTACGGAACGGAGACCAGTTCCAGGGATTCAAAACGATGACTGACGATCTACGTTCTTCACATATCAAAGTTAGGCCCTATCGCAATGGTGGAGGGGGCTGCCCGGGCCTCGTACATTATGGGGGCTTTAAATTTGTACGGTACATATTGTTGAAAAATATTACACGCTCTTATAATTGGTTTACAACCTGACAACGAGACAATTGTTGTTGTGAGCAAGATCGCTCAGTTTTGTCATTACTAGTTGGATTGATCGGTAAAGCTTATTTGGCAAATTGTATCTTAGACGTCGCACTATTAATCATTAGAACAATCTTCGATTTACCAATAGTTTATCGGTAATTAATTAGTTCGAACATTGTTTGACGCTATTAATCCTTCAGATAATCTTCAATTTACCGTCAGTTTATCGGTAAATAATTAATTTAAACGTTGTCAGAGCACCGTTCGAACGATTAATCGCGCCATGTTTAAAGCAAGATCTGCCAGACGAGCCTTCTCGATTAATTCGACCAATAATGTGGCTCTTTGTACTAAAAAATATTACTTATTACGCAAAGAAGAGTTCTCGTTGATATTTCGTGGTCTTCTAAAAGTATAGAGGCCTCCGAAAGGTAAGTGGCCCTAGCCTCCCTAAATCTCCAGAAGGCCCTGATACTTAACCCTTTGGACTCGAGAGGGGATTCTCAATCGCCACATAATTCACTGTACTATTTTCAATTCGGGAAAACTTCGCGATTTTGAATTCAAATTGGAATTTAAATATCACGTTCTCGTAGAGTGTAAACGCACGTATGCGAAACATAATACATAAAAATGTTCCATTGCAGATTAATTTTACGACTTAAATAATTTTCTCGAGATGTCGATTTCTGATAGCAAAGAAGCCTCGAGTGCAAAGGGTTAACTTTCTCGTTAAAGTTAACATGGTATTTTCGCGAAAACGGTCGTCATGGTAACGCGACGACAATATTAATTACGTGAACGTTAATTATTCAATTACTTGAATTCTCTACAAGTGACTATCTCGCGATATGTCACGCGACTTCTGTTTTCGGTAAGGACGATGACATATCTTCGAGCATCGTATTCGACGATATTTATATTCGATCTCGTTCGATTATTTTATTACCGATGACACCCCCAGGATCAACTGTATCGATCGTGCGTTTAATCGGAATTTATTAATTTAATTTAAAACATACAATCCGGATTGGACGACCATCGAACTCGAATGGGCAATTCGAGCGAATCTTCGAATCCTTGCCGAATTCGAGGAAACGAACACGAAGAATCGAGACTCGAGTGTCAAAATTAACGAGAAGAATTTCTGTTCAATTCACGCTGGACGTGACCAACATGAAATTCTTCCACCGTTGAAGAACCAACGAAATCGCGTACAATTTTGCGCGATTCGTATAACACGGTGTTCCGCGAGCGCGAGCAAACGTAATCCTGCCGACGGATCTCGTTCAGGGGCGTTGTTTCTGTAAATAAACGAAAAAGGAAAAAAGGAAAAAAAAAAAGAATAAAGAAAAAAAAAACGACGTCGGTTTGTTTTTAAGATATCAGCGTAGCGCGATGTAAATAATCGTAGACGTTGTAAATTACGTAGTTCGCGTAGCCCGTAAGACGTGTGTACATATTTGATATTTCTTACATAGATCCGAAGACTGACCGGTGCTTGTACCAACCGACCAAAGAAACGCGCCCTTCTCATCGGAAGGAAGAAAAATGGAACAACAAAGTATCGCTATTATTATATTTTTAATTCGCGTTCGTTGAGACACGCGCGTAACGAATCGAGTACTCACACTTCTGTACATAAGCGTAACGCGAAGGCGAACCGGTACACTTAACCGTCGAAGTATTTTATTATAAACTTCTAGTAACCGTTCGAACCGTTTCTCGGCACATATCCGTACGAGGAAGTTAATTACCGCATGTATAAAACGCGTGTGCACGTAATATCGAAGCGAACCATTATTATTATTATTATTTTATTATTATTATTATTATTATTATTTATATTCGATGTAAATTGAGCGCGGTACAATTCGTAGCGAGTGGACGCCACCGCGTTGTACGATAATTAGCACGTAAGCGATGTAAATATTGTAAAAGTATAGCGCGCGCTGCATACCTACGCGAGAAAATATAATCATATTTTCCTCTGACGACGATTCTCATCTTATTGCCGTTCGTTATCAACGCGGATTCCCCTTTCAGAGGCACCAATCACCGGAATTCGTTTTGGATCGTAATTGGAAGCACGACGAACGAAACGATCGATCGAAATGAAGTTCCTTTTGGAGAAGAATAAGTCATTGTTTTGGATTTGAAAAATTTGATTCGAGTTTCGCGAAGAGGACAAAAGTATTCTGGAAATAAATATTTGTTCTCAGTTGGCTGGTCGATTTTAAATAGAATCTTACCGTACGAATTATCGACCGGAAATCTAAATAATCGAAACTTTTGTGTTGTATATTTATGCGAAGAATATCCCACTAATCGAGTGAATTAAGTTTCTTTTTCGAAAAGAAAGATAGTATTTTTACAATTTTAACATCCAACTAATCGAGCGAATTAAGCTTTTTTCGAAAAGAAAGATAGTATTTTTACAATTTTAACATCCAACTAATCGAATGAATTAAGTTTTTTTCGAAAAGAAAGATAGTATTTTTACAATTTTAACATTAAACTAATCGAGCGAATTAAGTTTTTTTTCGAAAAGAAAAATAGTATTCTGACAATTTCAAATAATTGAAAAACGAATCGAGATGTTCCTTTAAGAGAAATAGTATTTTATATTTTAAAGATAACTTATTTGTTATTGGTTCACGGAGCAAGTGTTCGATAGAAATCATTTCGAGTAATTTAACAGTGAACAGATTTTCAATGGTCTACAAATGCTTCTTGAGTACCTGCATACAGGCCATTCGACCATTCGTCACCAATTTACAGGTGGCAGGATTTCCTTTTCATTCGTGGGGAATCCCCATTACCTTCAATCTGTTTTCCCGCAGGTACCCGTAAAAGGCAGATAACGTTACCAGAGAGTACTGCGTATTCCCACCCCATAGAATTATGGAGATTAAGCCAAAACATATGGGCTGGTAGAAAGTACTCAAATATCCTACCAGACCCGTTAAATGATTTACACCCCATCTTAAACCACTTGCTTTCAATGAGAAATATTTAGAGGATTTTGTGCGAATATTAAGCAAATCTTAAAGAATCGATTGCTTTTACATATGGGTGAATTTTATCATTTCATAAGTAAAATATTGAGATTGAACTTTTATTGGGTTGTTCGGAAAATCATATCGTTTTCGAAAATGGAGAATATATAATTTAATAAAATGTTTATACGATCTAGAAAAAATCGTGTTTCATTTTCACCAAAAAAATGAAATGACTTTCCAAACAAGCTAATATAATACGGAAAATGAACATTTACGAAAAAAAATTTCTCCCAATTGTAGCATAAATATTAATAGTACGGTTCAATGTTTCTTAAATTTGTAGAGCACTAACGAAATTCAAATATGGTTACTAATGGACAAAATTAAATTACGAGAATAATAATTGACATACCTTGTACGAGATAATTTGAATTAATGAAAATATGACACCATTTCTATAAGTAAATCTATCGAATAAATCGCACGGTGTGCAATTTTTCGAGCAATAAAATTTCGTATAAAATTCACAAACGATTATAATCAATGGATTGTCATTATTTATAAAAATATATAACTGCTTGTGAGAGTAAAATATATCTGAAAAATCGTACAGTATACAATTGTTCGGTACAAAGTTTTCATAAAGACTGATTCGTGTTCAACATCGATATTTTTTTGTATTTCAAAAATTTTATAAAAAATTCAAAGCCAATTATTAATACACAAAATTTGAATGTGACAATTACGAACATACACTGTACGAGATAATTTCAATCGACCAAGATACGATACCGCTTGTTTAAACGAGCAACTTGTACCGAACAAATTGTACACCATTCAATGTTTCAAAATCGTGTATATATCAAAGAACTTACCGCACGGGACAAATCGCTGGTTACTCGGTAACAATGCCATAGTCGAGGATCACGTCCCAGCATCCGTTCTCGCACCCCCTCCGACGAAATAGAGGAAAACAACGATCCTGTTTTTCCCTGGCGTTCCCTCGATTGTCGCTAGACCGGCACGAACAATAAATTAATTGTGCCTCGTACGATTCTTGGGTTAGCTTTCGGTGGTCGCGTGCTTGCCTGCATGGGGTCGTTCATGAAGTGGGGCACGTGCCTCTTTATAATCGTCGTCAGCCTAGCTCTCGCTCCGCCATTAAAGTGACGTCTAAAAAGACAGGTTCCACGAGACGAGTCACTAATGTTTTCACCGGACGCAAAGTCGTTTCACGATACGTGCGTTTTAAAATCGCGTTATTTATTAACGCGAAATTCTTTCTTTACTTCATTTCTTAAGAAATTAAAAATTCTTTCTTTTCTTAATTTCTTTCTTTTCTTAATTTCTTAAGAAATTAAAAATTCTTTCGAATTTATTCGAAAGAAATTGTCTTTAAAAGATGTCTATTTCTATATCGAGTTCGTTACTACGAGGACAGTTACAAATTGTGCGAGATCCTCTCGAATCTTTACAATTGTGAATTTACTTTTCAATTTTTTCGATATCAATTTTGAACGAATCCCGGACAATAGTAAACGTAAGCACGATAAGTATCGTAACACGTGAATACCACTTCGCGATACCAGGATAAATTTTGTTTAAAAATAAAATTCTATTTTATAGAATTGCATTTTTATACAACTGCACCTAACTTACGATCGTTCTCGTCTCGCGTGGGATATTTATCTACATTTAAAGCCAATCCGTATATTGTTCGTCTTCTACCTGTACACAAACTGTACCGGTAGAATGATCTATAGAACTCCAAACGACCTATTTAGTATAACTAATGCGAATCTCGTGAACGACTTTGATTAATATCTCGCAAACACTATTTCGGTGTTCCATAGATCATTTTGGACTTGTATACGACAATATAAATCGCTTCGCGCGGCACAAGAGTAATTCGGACGCAGAGGCGAGTAGAACAGGGTACCATCGTTGAAAATGGTACTCGAGAGTGCTGTAGCGCTGTACATTACGTTAAATAGTCGCTCTCGAACAATCGAGTCCCGCCAAAATTTTCCAGCAACCTCTATGAAAAGGCATGGCGAACGATCGCGGGCATTAACTTCGCACACGTTCGACAGACACGAACAAGTCTATGAATATGCATAATCCGCGACGTTGGTGTAACGAGGACACAGCGGCTAAGGGTGTTCACGTTCACCAGGGCTGCTATTATCGGGCGTGTGTGACTGGAACGGTGATCGCTCCGGAGGAGGGCGAGTCGCGTGCGCCTCGTTAAATTCTTCGGCCAGCGAATACGACGTAGCCACGATTCTGTGAAATTGTGCGATCACTCGTCGCAGGATGCGTCCATTGCCGACGGCGACGTCCCCGTCACGTCGCGACGCTACCCACGATGAAAACGACGTGAACAGGGAGCCGCTCAAAGAAGTTCCGCTGATCGGCCCTTAATTCAGGACGTCCGTTTACTTGCTCGAAGCACGATTCTAGAAATTGAAACAGTTCGCATTATTTTCACGAAAGCTACAAGTAATGAATAATAACCAGCAATATTAACCAGCTCTGTGAGAACTGTTTTCGAATACGATTTTCCGAATGGAAGTCGTCGATACTCTTCTATTGTGCTCGAGAACAGGTTGTAAGGAGTCCTGATTAAACTTGCAATTGAAATTATTTCCGTAACGGCAATTTCTTAGTTAGATTGTACTGAAATTTGTACAATTCCGGCATCTATGGAAAGGAAAATATTATAGAAGGAATTATAAGGAAATAATATTAGGAAACAATGATGTATTGAGGTTTTGGTTAATCGATACGATGTCGTACCGGTGGGCAAACAATTTTTGTATACTTACCGGTGTTTCATGTTTCGATGTAATTCCCTGCATTAAATCATCCATCTGTTTTTAGAGCTGAAACTCCTCTCGGTTTCGAAAAATGCTCTGTAGTAAATGAAATTGCACGTTTTGGTATTCGTTACGTCGAAAATAACGGGACAACTTTTAACAAAGTGCAACGTTCCGATGTTAACCTCTTCCGAGATGATTTATTTTGCACGAAATAAATGAAAATTCAACTGAACATTAACACGTGCCGTTTATTAATTTTATGACGATTTTGACGTATTTCAACATTAGGATATTTAATTATTAATGCTTGTTCAAAATTGTAATAATTACTTCCGGTTTAGAATGTTCAAAGTAACTTAAAAAGTAAACATACATTTATTAGATCGCTGAAGAGGTTAAGTCGCGTCTTATGGCGTTATATTATGAAAAAAAAAACGCGATTTCACAATGACAGATTTATAACGTAATTTGAGAGAATGTAATTAAAAACAAGCATTTTCCGATGGTAATTCAACGACCAATTGTATAAAATGAGATTGCACGGTAAACAGATTAACAGAGGATTACGTTCTTTACGACACGCGCGATGCATGTTGTTGCACACATTTCGCAGGAGAACGAAAGAACAACATCGTACGTCGCGATTAAACGCTTGAAGAACAACATATGTTCGGTACCGGGATTTACGAGAGGCAGGGCGAAACTATCCATAATCCAGGCCGATTAGGAACATAAACGTGGATCTGCAGGGTGCGGTTAAGCTAAACACTCGACAAGTTGCGTGTTCAATGGAAACACTTAGGTGTATCCAAATACAGAGGTCGTGACAATCGCTTATTATCAAGGGGGAAACTTCGGCAATATTTTTTCAAGTTTCAGCATCACTTTTAATTGGGATCTTCGATCCGATTCGAAAAGAAACCACAATAACTCGTAGTTTCCTACAATTAAATTGTTTCTCTCGTTTCGTTTCGATAATTCCAAAAATACAGTGCAACGATATAAATCGTTCGTTACAAAATAATCGTCATGGTGATAGCTTAGATTCTAAATACAGAGGGCGTGATATTCGTTGATAACCATGAGCGAAACAATATTCTTCCGAAAAGATTCTTTATCGTCTTTTCGAAATGATGAAAAGAGAGGACCACAATTATAATTTTTTGCAGTCCGGTTGTTCTCCTCACTTCGAATGAATAATTAAACAGATACGAAACAGCGGCATTAAACCGTTGACCGTACGTACAAAAGACACGAGGTAACCTAGATATCGCTCGTGACCATGGGTAACTAGAAAAATTCCCGATAAAATCTTACATGCAAACCTCTGGAACGGTGCATTTCCCCACACCGGAAGCTGGAGTTATTTCCTGAAGTACGATAGCTGAACGATCTCTCTTGCTGCGGTACGCTGTCGGTTACGGATAGTTTCACGCACACGCAGCCTCGATCAGAGTGTGGCAATACGCGCGTAAAAACCTGGCCGCGCACGCGCGGTGTGTAAACTGGCGTGCACAACGAGACCAGGTGGCGCTTTTGGGGACGTGTGTAGGTGTGTAACGCGCTCGCGCGCACGAACGGTGAGTTCACGCGCGCACGCCTGCATGGACGTACAGGTTACATACGTACGGGGGATAGGCCTGTGCGCAATCAAGGCGAAGGGGTGCTTTAGCAGAGTCGCCCCACGGTAACCAGGGAAACGGCACGTAACACCGCCCACAACCCTCCGGCTGTCTTGTCCGATGTGTTTGCTCGATGATTTTATACCAATTACGGCCTATCCCCATGCTATTGCCTACTCCCCGTGGCATCGTCTGTATCCCTACCCGCGTCCCCATCGCCACCCACTCTGACGATGTTGCGTGTATCGGCCAGAAGGTGCTCCACTTCCGTTCTAAAAGCAACCTGCGAGTACCTGGCGTGAGTGCGAGCGCAAACACACGGATGACGCTTGGTCGCGTGTGTGCGATCGCGCGGGCTCACCTGTGAACAACTCAGTGCATCCTACGGAATCTGACGCTCGTTGCGAGGAACGTCGTCCGTTTCACCTTCGACTTCCTTCCTCCTCTCGACTTTCGTTGTTCCCACTTTCATTTCATATCGTGACTCTGGACCCGTCGTAACAACCACGACGATTACTTTCACGCTCTTTCAATCTCGATACAGATTTCACTCGTCGGGTCCTCTTGCGATTCAAGTGGGATGCGTTCGAGAACTCGAGGGGTCCGGTCACCGGGGTGGTGTTACATTTCTGAAGGTGACACCGGATCGGGAAGGAGTAATTACCGGAACGCACACGTCGTCTGGAATTTGAGCGGAGGTTAATGGAAATGCGTCATAAGGAGATTACGGGAAAGATGAATTAACTGGAGAATAAGTGTAACGTGTACTATGTATAATTTACTGATGGGATTCGAAGCCGGTGGACAACAAAAAATGTTTTCGTTTTAATAGTAAAGGATGACGAGTAGATAGGAAAATATGTAACACAATAGTATTTATTATAAACAATATACGTTACAAACAAAACAGACATTATACTATACATATAACTTTGGGATCCAATTACTATCGATGATACGTGTAAAATAAATAAATGGAGATACTGAAGAATGTTCCAGGCATAGTTTATTTACTTTACTAATTGCACACTTCTGCCTTCTAAATTATGCAAATTGCATACTACAGTTAAATTTTACTTTCACAGAGTGTTAATGGTTTTTATCACGAACACATTCGGTTCCATCATTCTTTACTGACCGATGCATATGGCGACATCTGTCGACAATTGAATGCACTACGTTGAACCAATTCTTTCTCAAGATATCACTCGTTAGATACATTGCACACGATTGTTGTGTAATTTTGTGTCAATTACTATGTTATTGAATATCTTTTCCATTACGCTAATCAGAATGATTTTTCTTAATGATTTATGAATGGTTCTGAATTTTAACGCCTTATGAAATAAATGATAACGAAATTATATATAAATAACTATATATGTGTACATAAATAAATTGTATGGCAAATGGAGACTATGTATACATAAGTCTTATACTTCACAAACGGCATAGAACACAACTACATAATCGCTTATTTGAACTAATCAATCTCCAAATTCTCCTTATTGAATCGTTCGACGATATTGTGTAAATTGCGCGTTCGATGAAGGTTCTTGAAACATAAGATTCTTCGTCAAAATCTCGACTGTGCCTCTTGGTAAGTCCCATAATGTTCTTTGGCCTTCGTTGCATAATTATCGTTAAAACTTTCGGTACCACTGTACATCGAGAAACCACGACGGGACAATAACTCTCCTGGTACTATCGTGGGATTCGTATAACAAAAGTCTGACATCATATTCGTTTGTCTATTCAATTGATTGGACCTAAATAATTATACAAATATAATACAACAATCTTAATTGTAAGTAAAATAAGTGATAGAAAAGCAACTTCGAATGAATTTGAAAAATCGTTCAAAAGCGAAATTAAATTTAATTCTTTACAGTCGTATGTGGTGGTTATTGACTCGATGTTTATACTGTAGTTATTTTAACCAATAACAATTTCGTGATCAATAATGTAAAACTGTTCTATATGTTTTTTAAAATATAATAACTTTCATCTTTTTAAAAAGAATCGATTTGATTGGTGAACAAACTATTTACAGTTTTCATTCGCCTTAATTATGTGTTAAATTAACAAGAAGAAAAAGTAATGCAGAAAGAATCAATTGTAGAAAAATATAAATCTTGTACAAATATAATTTTTGTATTTTAATATTTTTATTTTTCTTCTTGTACTACTTCCTCTTCTCTTTGTAGTTTTAGTATTTTTAGACTATCAATTATACCGAAGAGTTTCTCCTATTGTCTTCTTATACAACAAGCATCGTTCATATGAATAGTTGTAACTAACGGTTAAACAAATTTTGTTCAATCAAATTCTGTATTTTTATCGGGATAGAAATTGAGAGATTATCCAAATCGATTCTTTCTCAAGTCCGATAATTATTGAAATTTTAAGAAGTATCTTTATTATCAAGGTCGAATAAATTTTTCTAAATAAAATTAATCGAACTGTAAAGAATTAAAGAAAGCTCCCTTAGAAGAATAATTGTAAAAAAAAAAGGAAAGAAGTTTTCTGCAAGCCTTTTTTAACTCGTGTACCCATCTCGCATTCTTTTAACAAGATAAGCTAAACAATCGCACTGCTATACAATAAAGATTCGATATCAATGACGGCCGCCGTGACTTAAGCAATAATATAAACGCTTTGTACCCACGTACCGCCGTGAAGCCCCGAATTTGGCAATCATATTTGTCTTTTAGAATGTAAATCTTACGTGATATATCCCAATATTGGCCTATATCGTCGAGAACGTGGCTCTTCCCAACAAAACGAAACGTCGGCTATGCATCTGATACCCATAATTTTAACAAGAAAACTCGTCAAATGTTATTAACTGCTACGCAATCATTCGTGTTACAAAAGCAAAGCCTTCAACGCGAGTTGTTTTTCACTCGAAGCGAAGCTCAATAGGATGTTTGTTTATCAAATTTAAAGGATTTTGGTGCAATTGTGGCGGAAGTTTGCGTGCACGGAAAAAACAAAAAAGAAACAAATATCCCGATTTACGGAAGTGATTACTTACCCGTCAGGAACCAACCGTTTCACTTTGAAAAACAGCACGCACACCAAAATGAAAAGCAATATAAGAGCACCGGTGACGATCCCGTACGCTATAGAGAAATACAGCACTATTTCATCGATTTCCTAGAAAGGTGAACAAACGGTTTTAAAGCACTGTCAATGATGAACAATTTCGTTGTTTTCACGTGGACGGTTATTTCTGGAAAGCTTGTATGTATCGTTATCAGTGACGTATTTATTTGCAGAATTATTTGTTCGAAAGATTGCCTTCTGAGAAACGGTGAATTTTCGTTAATCAGGGCACGTTCTAGCCGGCTCAAAGAATTCGCGGAGCGTGCTAACGGAACGAAGGCGTCTGGAAACGATAGACGGGTAGAATGCAAGAATGCGAAAGAATCTACGCCACGCGCGGCTGCGCTTCCTCGAACTAACGTATTTCATAATCCCCCTCTCTAACACTGGGTGTCAACACACTTAGGGCAACAAACAAACTGGACGACGACGCACGACTTCGCAGACCGCAGGACGCGTCGCACTGTAAATAAGTTCGAAAGCGAAAGGACGACTACTGCTCGCGTCGCGCGTAAACGTCGCTGGTCGCTCCGCCTATTCCTACGCAAATTGCATAGAATTGTTTACGCGTCCCCGCGAATCGCTTTCATCGCATACTTCTTGCGATTCTTCTTGCGCCAGTCCAACCTTGAAGGCACATAGTTGCATCTCAAATAGGCAACCGCTCGAGTGGTCGTAATTAGCGTTACAAAACAAGCTTTATTACGGCTATATGATTAGCCTCGATTCTTGTGAAAGCACTTACACAGACACAATGCGCCACGTAACACCGAACGTCTAATTTGATTAATTGCTCGCGAACAAGAAGTCGCGCGAAACGGAGGCAGTGCTGCTCTGTCAGGACGACGGAAACGTACGGAACAATTAGAAGGAATGAACAACTGGTAAGTCAGTGGTAACTCAACCATTTGTCTGGTCATTGTATTTACCCATACTTCGATGTATACATCGAGGGAAATTATGTCGCATGATTCACTACGTATTGACCGGGACAATTTACGGTTAGGAACCACGGATCCGTTTCGATGAAACGTTAAAAAAAAGCATTAGAATAGTGTACTTACCATTGTAAATATATAGTAGAATAAGAATGACACGGAACCTCGCTGGAAACAATACTAGACTAGCGTACACAATCAAGATATCGGTATCAGCGCGTTATCGTTACGGACTTGATATCTGCGAAAATCTGGTGGCATTGTAGAGCTCGTATTCAACGAAATCGTTGTACAATTGCTTAAAAACTTTTCTTCGAATACTTTACAGGAAATTGTACAGTGTGACAAATCCTTGAAACATCACATTGTGATTATAACTGTGATTCACTGATAACTCTTACACGACACACATATTTTGATTAATCATTGATCACAGAAGTCGAGTGTTGAATAAAGAATATAAGTTCCTCTGTATAAGAAATCGAATATCGCGGAGAAAACACGCAAGATCTAAGTGGATAATAACACGCTTGGAACTTCCGGCCGCTGGATCGATCCTTTCCCGAAGTCTTATTCTCGTCGAGCACTTACGATTCTTTTCAACGGAATAGGTGGTTAAGTAAATGAACACTAAGTAAGACTGAGACGAGAGTGAAGTTAAGTGTGTAACAGTGCCAGCAAAGCAATGCTGAATGCTGATAAACCCCTCCAGGCTGTGTCAGGTGTATATGGACGCACGTGTGTGCGCACGGCTGACTTCTTGCAAGGGTATCTGCGTCCTCCGCGCTCACAAATCAAGTCCGTACGCAGCACGAGTATGCGTTTACGTGGGTATTGTTAAATTCTTGTATCAGAATCAAACACAGACCTGCCAACGTAGACGCGCGGACACCGAAGACCGTGACAGACGTGAATGACGCTCATAGACGTTCGTCTACCGAGCACACCTGCCTCTGGAAAGAACTGTGTAAACATTGTGGTTGCAACAAGCCCTTTTCAGTTACGCAAGTTGTACACGCTCGAAGACACTAATTCAAGCAATTCGACAGTAACTAGAAAAAGTTAATTTTTTCTGCATTTTTCAATTAGGAATTTGTTTACAGATTTTTATTTCACAGAAATGAAACGAACTAAATAGTTTGGGAAGAATCAAATGCTTTCCAATTGTTCAAAGAGAAAAGTGTCTGAAAGAAACTGAGTTGTACAAAATATAATAATTCACAATATGCAGGGATGAGTAAGTACCTACAGAAGTACAATTGAGAAATAAAAGTATTGTATCTGAAGGTTTTATTCTGTTTCAAAGAATGACAAAAACATAATCGATATTTATTTTTAAACATAACTTCTTTAAATTTTACAGTAAATGCGATAACAATAAATATACAAATTTTATTAGAAGTGTATACAAGTGATAAAAAATATATATATTTGTCTGATATTCTCATCCAAACTAGTAAAATATATGTGAAAGTTGCAAAATCTGTATGTACATATATACACATATTTTTACACCATTTATACAATATCCAACAATGTCACATTATCGTATGTCTTAGGTCCCAGCATAGATGACATCATGAGCCATTGCAATACGTGAGGAAGTATCATACTCATACTTAAATATAAATAGTAAGGTATAGGTTGCGTAGAACCTATAAGACAGAACCATAAACCTCTTCTTGTACCATCTCGTATATGGTGGCTTAAGAAACTTGCTAATATGATCCATGAATAATAACTTAGCTTTGAATTTTTATATAAACTTGAGTACAAATTAAGTATAAACCATAATGCTATAGGCAGAGTGGTACAATGCAAAAATGGACGTTTTTTTAAATGTGTTACATCCTGCAAAAGAAATTCAATATTAAATTACATTCTAACAATTTTACAAATACGTGATAAAAAGTTTACAATAGAATACTATAATTAAATAAGATTATTTATGAATAATGAAAATGACCTTAAATGACTCATGTTTTTCAAAATGGTTTTTAAAATTTACCTGGAAGTATTATCATTTATACGAATAAGATATACTCATTGTCAAGAACAGAGGTTATGATATTACTTACATTTAAATTCCAACTGCGTGCTGCGATAAAATGATCTACGTCGATAAAAGACGATAAAAAGAAGCACCAGAAGATACTTGACGAGTTTTGAATAAGAGATTTTTTCGATAAATGTAAAATAAGTGCCCAAGTAAGTCCGCCAACAGCCGCATGAGTAATATTGTCAAAAATTGCGCGTGTCACAGTGGTTTTTCCGTATTTTAAACCTTGATCACCAATGAACGAACAAATACCTATAACACTGGTCAATATCACCGTCGAAAAAACTTCTGTTTTTACAAAAAACATTAGAATAGGCATATTAACAATTATTTGAATTTTGTTGTATTCTTTTCTGCTGACAGTTATGGGAGAAAATACTCTGGTATCAACAAAGACCCGCCATTTTAGATTATGAATGCCACACAACTACAGATGCGTTTATGACGCTCACGTTATAGTCTATTTTAGCTAAGTTCTTAATCAATGTAGGCTAAACCAGAGGGACTACAGAACTATAACGAGTACGAAAATTATGTTGCAAGAGAATATAATATATGTTTACAAAAATACCATTCTATGATATTATTAAAACAAGAAAAACGACAAGTTTGCGTGTAGAATGACATAATTATCGATTCCAATCTTTTTGCGTTAAAAACAAACACAGATGACGAATCTGCATCAAGCCATTCGGCACATTCACACGCAAGCTCATTGGTTATTATTCAGTTTTTGTACATTAATAAATTTAATACCTTCGAGAACAAATTTTGTATTATTTAAAGCTTGTATTAATTTTGTACATTACTCTTCACTTTATGTCGTAAGACATCTTATTTTATAATCATTTAAATTTCATTATGATTGTAAAATTTCAGAATGGTATCGGCCTTCCGCCAAGGCGGGATTTCTCTTTGACTGCGCTGTTGTCAATCGAAATAAACTATCGTAACATCGTGACATTTGAAGTTTACAATCGAGTAGTACACAGTCTTCGTGAAGTGTTTCCGGCGATACGAGGTGAAAGAAAAAAAATACTTCCTTCTGTCATTATACCGCATTCACGTTAAATAATGGTAAATATTCTTTCCTCTGAGCAAGAAATCGTTTTGAATATGCATTGTTTTGAAAATCGCGTATGTGACCTGGCTTTTGTTCTGATCGAGCATCGTTACTGCTTACTTATTTACACTATCGCGTGATTTAAGAAACACGTGCTACCAGAATTTCATTAAATTATTTCATAAAATAGTACCTTCAGAATACTGTGATAAAATAATTGTGTAACTGCAATTCTGCAAAAAAACATGTCGAACATGAAGGTAATATTTATTTTACGCGGAAAGCTTTACGTTAACGAAAGAAATAAATGTAAGAATTTCAAACATCTGTTTAGCCCTCTGTCAACATAAAGTTTTTAATAATATAATTTGTTGTAATTTCTCGTTTATAAATATATATACGATTTGATTTGTACAGATTTTCAACTACATAATTTACATATATAAACATTCATTACAAGTACTTTATTATTATTATTGTAAATTTTTAGCCTCCTGATTCTAAAAGAGAAGAATTTCGAAAGTACCTCGAAAGAGCAGGCGTTCTGGATGCCTTAACAAAGGTACTTGTATCTTTATACGAAGAACCAGAGAAGCCAGATGATGCTTTAGAGTATCCTTTCCATAAACTATGATTAATAAGTCAATATCGTACTAGAAAAATACTATTGATAGTCTTTCTTTGATATAAAAAATATTTCTTTAATAATCGCATCATAGATACATTCGTCAAAATCTTGGAGGTATAACAGAAGTTGATATTGAAATAAATACATTGAGAAAGGAGTTGGAGGAAACTAAGAAAATGATTGTCGAACTAGAGGCAAAATTAGTGAAGTACGAAGGGGATGGGGATTCAATTGATTAAATAATAAAATTTTAGATTATAATTCAATACTAGTCCCTGCTGGATACTGACTTTCGCAGAAAGACAGACCGAGTATGTGCCTTACAATAAATATAGCAAACATCTTTGACAGTTTAGAATTTAAGATAAATTAAGTTCTGTTTTGCAAATTCCATTAATCATAAGTCTATTTTGCAATCATGTTCATAAAAATATATGACACTTCTCATATTTGTTCTTTAACAAAATTAAATGTAACTAGAAACATGTGACATAGTTTGTAATCAAAACATAAAAGCAGGATATAGTAAAATAGAAGGTAAAGCCCAAATAAAATTTTGTTTCATCTAATACTTTTATAACGAACAAAATGTATTTTCTTTTTATACATGTTGTGTATATTTTTTCTGCAGAAACAACAAAAATTAGACAAATTTAATACGATATAGTAAGAGATTTTATTGTAAGTGGGTAAAACACCATGTTAAGTTAGAATTCAGATGTATTTGTGGCAATATACACAAATATTGGTTATCTAGCTTACAACCTAAACATGTTGAGTCCTTTATTCCATTGACATTTTCTGACAGTACTTTTTATTCACAGGCGTTTTTTTTTTTACAGTGAGTAACCTAAAATAAAAATAATGTTACAAAAATTAAGAAATAAGTTATAGAATATGAGAATTTATCCAGGATTTATTCTAGGTTTTTAAAATAATTACCAATTAGGTCTTAGGCAATCGTTGCGTGCAATTTGAATTCATAATAAAAAGAACAGCTTTCATGTTGGTTTTGCAGCTTGCCTGCGTTTAACTTCCCAATTATAAATGCGTGCCATATTTACTTCTGTTGTAGTAAACTGATCTCTAACAAAGTCTAAATCGTGTTCAACATAACCTAAATTTCTCTTTGCTGCTTCAATATTTTTTGTTAATATTTCTTGTGCATCGTCTAAGGTATATTCCAACATAACATTTGCTCCTAACCACAAGCATACTTTATCAGTAGGTGGGATAACAGCTTTTGCATACACTTGTTCCGACAAAAGAAATTGAGTTTCTAAATCTTTACTGTTATCTTTCTCTAATTGTAGTTTTTTAATCATTTCCAACGATCTCTCCAAATCTGGAATCTGCACCTTCAGCCGTCTCCTTTTATTAACCAAGTTATATTCCATGAATTTATATTTGCCATGGTTCTCATCCAGCATTTGAAGTACTTTGTCCGCAGTTTCGTACTCAGGTTGTGCCATAAATGCGTCGACATCATCCTATGTTTAAAATATATGAAATAATGCATTTGCTATATAATAAATTCAAATATCATGTTTTATTCTTTTATGACCATATAAGGTTCGCATTACAGAAAAGTATATGTAATGTATTCGGTATATTACAATAAATTAAACAGAATCAGTTCTCTTTATAAAATATAAAGATAATCAAAAATAGTAGTAGCAGTTTCTTCTTTTTTTATAGAAATTTGTATTGGAAGCCATGAGGATACTTCTTCATAAAAACCATTCGTCGCAACAAAATATAATATAAACACACAAAATTCCGGGATAAATAGCGATTATATTATAGTATGTTGCATGAATTTTTATTGTAATAATATACTTACTACAAAATCGGCCTCCGGTATTCCGGCGTACGACTTTTTCTCTTTATCCAGCCCAACGTTCGCTTTATTGTCACCGTCTTCCATCTTGAATTACATATACGAATTTTCATGACACACGTCTAGTTTCCATGACTGTTCCTATCATTTTAGGAAATTTTAATTTACTTATAATTTGCGTAAATGTATCTATAACTTTATAGTTCCGCATGCACCAATTTAAAATAGAAGTTTGTTTAGAAACAAAAGTTAAATATAGATTAATAAAACATTAAATAAATATATGTTATATTACGTATTATAAGCTGAGAGGTGGCGTTCTCTGGTAGCAAACTGCGGTATTATAAGCTTCTATCTATGTGCTGTTTACTTTATGATTTTAACCATGAATTTTATACTTAAAGAAACAAAAAGAGAAAATATTTGCAAAGTATTGTTAATATTCTTTCACAACATACAGTTCGAAAAAATCTTCCGTAATAATATGATTCGTTTATGTTCGTGAATATATGTTTATAATAAGAAAGAATGAGTTATAATTAGAAAAGTGTTACATAGATACAAAATGAATAATTGGAACGTAGGTGTTATTTTCGATTAAGTGTTAAAAGAAGAATTGGATTGTAATCACTTTCCAATAAAGATAATAATTATCCTTGGGAAATATTTAATACTATAAAGGATCGATCGAGTTGAACTTTGTGCTTTGAACACATTTAGGTTTTATCGATTGCCAATTATTATTTTAATCTTAAATAGCGTGCAAGCAATGAATACGTTGGCAACGCGAAACAAAATCATATATGTAGATATCCAATCGTATAATTATTACAAAGGTCACTGTGACACGAAACACTTTCAGCAACTCTTTTGTTGCATCATTTAATGCTAACCGGCACATCACGTTTCTACGCAATGTATACAAGTAACAATTCCCAAACAAAATTTTTGTTTCGAATATTTAACTTTGCACTTGTTGCGTACAAACACTATAGCGTGTGTGTAGAGTATAGAGATCTATGGAAGATGAGATCTATTAGTCAATTGCGCGCGCAGTTGCTTTTAAAGTCGATTTTCTCGAAAACGAAGCCCCGTATAAAAAAATGTTATTTTACATTTTCAATTCATTTTTTCACGCAGAAACGCTTCTTTCTTAGTTACACCGTTTCTTACGGTACACTTGTGATATCTGGGATAGTTTTTTTTTCGAAAGTACAAAAATATTACTCTACGAAAGATTGTTCTGTTTCCCATAACATTTCAGATTCTTGTTCTTTTTGTAATCGTTTTCTCGCCTCTCAATTCTAACGTACGGTTTCAATCTAAATTAGCTATCCACCCGCACCCCGCATATCCAAGCTCCGTGCACAGACGGACAAACCGACATTACATTTACGATTGACGCGGGGCGCATTCCTCCTCTTTGATACACTTTATTGGTCTAATAGAGCCGAATTGTTGCTGTATCGTGTAAAGAAGGGTAAGACCTGGACTATTCGTCTAGACGTCTTACACAAAAGGTTCCTCCTTTTGTGGGACGATCACGTTGCATGCAAAACAACCAACGAACGACGAGCACGTGTGAATTGGGTCGTGTTTGGTATTCATTGGGAAACATCGTTTTCTTAATTAATTTATCAATAAATCTGGCCCGACTGTAACAAAGTAATAAAGGCTGCTTGTAGATCGCAATCCTCTCTCCTCGCTTTCGTTTCATTAATGGGCGTGTTGCGCAAATTATGAGAGTGTTTATTAACAAACTTTACAATATTGAAACGAACAAGGAATTTCCTGCCGTGTATTACGCGTAACGTCAAACAAACGATAAATAGATTTTTCCCCTTTCATTTTCACTGACTCGTTAAACGCTAGTTATCGAGTTGTTCGAAAAGTCGTTTCGTTCTCCAAAATGGAGAATATACAATTTAGTAAAATGTTTATACACTCTAAAAAAATCGTGTTTCATTTTCACCAAAAAAAAAAAAAAAAAAACGAAATTACTTTCCGAACAATCTAATATTACAAATTATTTTTTCGTTCGACGCAACTTTATCTTACTCCGATCAATGCATTGAACAAGATTTCATTTTTATCCAATTTCCATCGTTTTCAGGTACATTGAAACATTAACGATTCCACCGAAGAGGATCCAAAATAGAAAACTGAAACTTCGATACCTTGCTCGTTTCGACCGACACCGATTTCCTTCTGTCGATTAATCAAACAGTGTATGGTTAATCAGTATCCAATTCTCGCCTACGTCGTTGCGTCTCCAAAATCACTGAGCGTGTGTTTACACCTCGTCAAACTGTACTCGCTGTAATCGCGCCACAGAGTGGGCCCGACTCCGCGTCCAGCTGCGGAATAATGTCAACTTTCTCGTTCAGCACGAGCGTAGAATTAGCTGGCTAGGATAGATTAAGGATGTAACGTTTGTTGTAGGCGCATAGATCACGATGATGACCCGTAACGAGTACGTGTCGAGCGACAGGGCGATCATATGGGTACGGGGTACACCAAACAGGAGTGATCCGAGTGAGCGAGTGACTGAGTGAGTTGGAGGTCGGAGGAGTATATTGGCCATTTCCGCAGGAAGCCCTAGGTAACCTGTAACCGCCATTGAGGTTGGAGCTAACGTGCCACAGATCGCTGTCGTTTCATAACAACCCGTTCTGAATTCGCTTGCCCATAATCTCGGCGCGTTAATTGATTGATTTTCGTTTTTCAGCATCGAGCCGCCAACTCGGAATGGGATCCGTGATCGAGCTCGGGACAAGAAAACGTTAAACGATGGTAACGTAACAACGTATTTTAATTAGAATACGAACAATGGCCGAGTCTCCGACCGGAGTACACGGTATTGCCTCTCGTGTTGCATCGTGAACTGAAGACAAGAAGAGTGAGAGCGAGATACTCCAACGCATGAATTGTGCTTTACTTTTCGAAATTGCCGGAAAGAATTGTCTCTCCGTTGTTCTACTCGATCTTCGTTTTTAAAGAGAAAAAGAAACGCGTGTAGTAATGGTAATTTATCTGTAATAATGGCTTCATTTCGAAAAATAAATTTCGAACGGTCGATGTAATCGAACGATGGTACGAAAATCTTCGAGTGGCAACGATCTAAGAGACAGTACTTTTGCTCGCATTTTGAAATGAAAAACGCCCTCAGAAACAAATCAGGGAGTTAAGTGAGTATTTTTAACGGGGGAGTATACGAACAAAGATACTGTATATGAACTTAGTACATGAACTAAGATTATTATAGAGAAATAATCAAATCTGATATTTTGCAGGAAACTACGAAAAGTGGATACGTCATTGGGTAATAAGAGGGGAGCAGAAATTCTTCTAAAACTCAATGTTATGATACTATGTCTGTGCTATGTACGTGACGTACCTAAGGAAAGAATTCCAGCGGTTTCTGGAATTGGTGAAGACAAGAAATGGAGGAAAGGACGAAAACGAGTTGTACTCGGGGCTGAAGTATTCAACGCTAGGACGAATTCGAGGAATAAAATTATATTTTCAAATTGCTCGATGTTTACGTGGTTATCTGTATCGATCGAGTCGAGTTCTCGCGTACGGTGAATAGCACGAGAATGTTTACAAGACGTTAACGCGAACGAAGGTAAATCGAAGTCCTCCTCCCCCCCTGATCCGATAGATATGCGTAACGTTGAAGAATGGATTTCTTTCGGGTCATGGTAAAGAAAGAGCCGATGCGTGGCTCCACGAGCAACAATGGTACCACAAATAATACCGACTGGCTCTTGTCGTCTGCAGATTTAATCTGTCGAAATGAGTCACCGTTTCGACTCGGCCACGGTTAAAAAGGGCCGTGGTACGGCATTAAACAAACAAATTGAGAAATTATTGCGCGATGAAAATGATTAGGGTGTCCCGGACAATTAAAGTTAAATATTGCTCGTCGAACGTCAACCTTAATAATTGTTACGGCGATTTAAGCGATCTTTTGATTCTAGATGTATATTATGTGTACCGTACAGATGTAGACTTATTTAAAACGCTTTGTGATACACAAAGAGTACATAAAAAATTAAGTACCCAAAATTATTCGAAACAAACACTTGGAAATAGATTCGCTCGTTGTACAATTCAAATCTTGTTCCACTTTGTGTCGCTTGTTCCGAGCAATTGTACATTGTCTGTATAGTAAGTACTTTAAGAATAATAGTAAATACTAAGTACGTAAAATTACTCTCAGTACGGTGACAGAAGAGTATAGATCGTTTCGCTTGAAATTAGTTTTCGTTACAATTACGACTCACACGAATCTAAATTTTGAAACGTCCGATCATTTTTGGAACACTCCAGTAACAGACGGCGAAAATTTTGAATTTTCTTCTCGAGAAACGGGAACCAGTTTTCAGTTGACATTGCTATCCTTTTTAGGCGTATTGTCAATAGAGCGACGTCCGTTCTCAGGGGTGTCAAAATGATGCTTGTGTACAGAAATTTTTAGAGACGATGCATTCTTCCCCGGAACGTCAATATAGGAAGTATTTGTTCGTAGCTCGGCTTAGGATTTGCTTTGTACCATCCGACTGTAATATGCGGCTCGGTCTAATGCGAGAGAAGAGGGTGGTTGATTTAACGAAGTGATCTCCAGCCGTCCCGTAATTTAAATTCAATTCGACGTTCTGACATTTGTTTATCCGTGTTTTACACGGAAACTTAGAAAATCTTCAGAGTTCGCTCTTCGTTCTCGAGCAATTTTTAACGCTTACAACGTTACCCTGCACCGACGATTTACGAAAATTATTGCTCTGGATAATTTTTGAGAAATGTCCTTTCATTGGTACCGATTTTACAGATTTGAATCGGGTCATTTAATGCTCGTTGTTGCACCTAAGCAACCTCAAATGAATTTTCAGGTTTAACTGTTTCTTGCAAAACGTGTCAACGTGTAGTTATTTTGTATATCTATCCGATACGTCTAAATCCTCTTTTCTTTTTCTCCGTTTGCTTTTTTTGTTAGAAATATTAACATCGAAGTTACTTGTCGTTTTAACAATCTATAGAAAAATAATGATTAGAACAAGTTGAAGTTAATATAAAACTTGTTGTATATGTTAATGAAATGTATATATAAAATAGTGATTTACTGTGGAAAGAACATGTTACTATTACACATGTAATAGGCAAGAAAAACTTATTTATCAGTTACCAAATTATATTTCACAGTTAACGTCTTTGACTTTTGAAACAAATTTCCTTTACACACAATAACTTATTCTAATTTCATAATTGATTCTATATAATCAATATAAAATCCTTTTTATTCTTCTTAGGTGGAGATTTCGTTCGAATTTCGTTAATTGTATCAATTATAGACGAATTATAAGTGTACGGTATACAATCTATTGAAAAAGATCATTGAATAGTTCCTAACTGTATATATACAACTCACATAGACTATACATAGTCATATACACATACATAGTCATATACATAACATAGTTATACATTACTATATGTCACTAAATTCTTTTAAAATACTATCTACATTAATCTCAGGTTTGAAAGGATTCGATCAAAACAGTGCAGTGTAATCTAATCGAGACTTAGGTGTATATTTTATTAACCGTACAAGTTATACAAAATTAACTTCCACGATATTGCACAGTTTACATCGAGCACAGTATTTTTCAAAAGACGTTCCACGTGTAATTGCACTAGAGTGCACTTTCTACACATTACTACATGTCACTAAATTCTTTTAAAATACTATCTACGTTAACGTCAGGTTTGAAAAGGTTTGATCAAAACTGGTATTTTTCAAAAGACGTTCCTCATATAATTGCACTAGAGTGCACTTTCTACACATTACTACATGTCACTAAATTCTTTTAAAATACTATCTACATTAACGTCAGGTTTGAAAAGGTTTGATCAAAACTGGTATTTTTCAAAAAACGTTCCTCTTGTAATTGTACACACCGGTGTGCACTTTCCCGCGCTTCAGAATTTTCTCCGTGTTTCTATCACGCGAGTACGAGAGAAAAAAAAGAAACGAATAATCGTTCATCGAGATATCGGATTCACATCGGCGCTCGCGTCTCCATTTCGACGAGATCGGCAACGTGTACGGCCGACTGAAACGGCACGTGCGAACGTATGAATGAAAGTTTACGAGGATAGTAAGAACAGGTCAATCTGCCAATTGACCATTGGTCGGACCTGCACGAACAGAAGGTTCGGATCGTTGCTCCCTTCTGTTCGTCTTCGGACGTCCACGAGCTCGCCGGGGCTCACGTGCACGCTCAAGCGGAGTACCTACCACCACCGTAGGGAATTGGTCAAGCGGAGTGCAACAGATAAGGGTGCCGATGGTGGGGGATAGTTGACTCTCTAGTGGCTATTCGGAGTCAGTTGCTCTTATGCTCGCCAGACACTAACAACAACCACCGCCGTGCCGGGCTCTTGTTGCGCGGTGCCTCGTGACGGACGCGAACGTCACAGGTGATTCGAAACAGTTTCAAATTTCATCGCAGAGAACCGCCGCGAATCGACAAACGACGCGCGAATATCAATCGTAACGGAGTAACAATTGTTCCGTACTCGTATGGACGCTTCGTGGATTATTTTGGTGACAGTTGCGCGGACAGTTACCGAACGTGCGAACAAAGTGACTCGAAAGGTTACCGAGTCGTTGAAACCTTGCAAGGGATATCGGAGTATACTCGAAGAAATTGATAATCACACGTTCGAATGGAAGACGGAGGAGTCCCCTCGATGGAAAGTATTTTCACGTTCTCTGTCGCGGGAAGTCTGGATCGTTCGGTGCATCCTTCAAGAAACGTCGTCGTGTGATACTCGACGGAAGAAGGCAATCTAGTTGTCCGACTCTTGATGTGATCGTTTAGTGCGCGATTCTACGAGCGGCCGTTGACGGACGTTTCTCTCGAGGAAGAAGAAGAACCTGTACAAGGGACACCCGTGGATCGATGTACAAGAATGTGGTAGAGAGTGATCCGATCCGCGCTCGCGATCCTCGCTCAAAGTCGCGGCGGTTGTCCCGATCGAGAGAACAATGACGATCGACGGTTGAACCTTTTCGGCGAAAATTTCGCGCCGTGTGATCGAGGGCTGGTCTCAGGGGGGGGCGGGGGGGTTGTGGATATTATGTTAGCAACGGGATTATGTGTGTTTCTGAAGGTGTTGGCGTTGGCGGGAAGCGTCTCGACGCTTCTGCCGGAAGACTTCGAGGATCGGGCTGCTCCTGCCAATCTGCAAGAAGAATGCGCCTCGAAATGCCCGGATCTCGACTTGAATCAGGTACTCGAGCATTCATATGCCTTTGTTAAGTTCGTTAAATAACGCTTTCCTTCGAAATAACGTTCATTGCTTCCCTTTTACGTGTTCTGGTGTACCGTAGATAAGTGTACCGCGAATGGTGGTCTCCGAGTTACATAGGGTGTTAGTATTTTTCTTATAGAAATTAATTCACACGTAGCTTACCTACCGTTACTGTATTTTCTAGTTTCCTTTCTATTCAATATCTTTGTCTTCGCTCCGACTGTTCCTTTTGTTTATAATTCTATACTTTTCGTAGTTAGTGTTACTTCTGCTCCAATCGTTCCCTCTTTATTAAGTAACGAGTTTGTAATGTAAGGTTACGAGAGTTTTTCACTCACGACACGAATAAATCAACTGGAATTATTCATTCAAGAGTGGACTCGGTGGCTCGTAGTTTATCGATAAGTCCTTCGTGATTAAATTCAACGTTTATTCAAAGAATTGTTTACTCAACATTAGATTTAGGAGCCCATAGTTTGTCCTCCGAGATTAAATTGAACGTATACTTAAGATTCATTCGACTACACAGTTCCGTAGTTCATCAGGCGATTCTTGCGTATTTAACGAACCTGAAAAGTATCGTCAAAATAAAGTTTCTTCTCCAGCGCGGTATCGGAATAAAACGCTATCGACCATAACGGCGTAGAACCTATTTCTAGAGACGCAAACTCTTCGAAGAATGCAAACTCGAGCATCGATGCGCCAGCTGGATGAATCATGTTTCTCGTTGACAAAATTGCATTCGACGAAAATGACGCTCTTTTTATTTGTTTATCTCTCTCTATCTTTCTTTGAGTGTTTTTCCTCTTTCTGAGTTTTTTCTCTCTCTCTCTGAGTGTTTTCTCTCTCTCTGAGTGTTTTTCCTCTTTCTGAGTTTTCTCTCTCTCTCTGAGTGTTTTCTCTTTCTGAGATTTTTTTCTCTCTCTCTGAGTTTTTCTCTCTCTCTCTCTCTCTGAATTTTTTCTTTCTCTCTGAGTGTTTTCTCTCTCCCTGAGCTTTTTTCACTCTCTCTTAATTTTTTCTCTCTCTCTGTGAATGTTTTCTCTCTCTCTCTCTGAGTGTTTTCTCTTTCTCTGAGTTTTTTTCACTCTCTTAATTTTTTCTCTCTCTCTCTCTGAGTTTTTTCCTTCTCTCTGAGTGTTTTCTCTCTCTCTGAGCTTTTTTCACTCTCTCTTAATTTTTTCTTTCTCTCTGTGAATGTTTTCACTCTCTCTTAATTTTTTCTTTCTCTCTGTGAATGTTTTCACTCTCTCTTAATTTTTTCTTTCTCTCTGTGAATGTTTTCTCTCTCTCTGAGTGTTTTCTCTTTCTCTGGGTTTTTTTCACTCTCTCTTAATTTTTTATCTCTCTCTATGAATATTTTCTCTCTCTCCGAGTGTTTTCTCTCTCCCTGAGCTTTTCCTCTTCACTGACAAATCGCGTTCGAAGATTCGGTACCTGTTGCGCGCCCGCTACATAGGTTTCTTCGGAAAGTCATTTCGTTTTCTTTCCCAGTGAAAATGAAACACAATTTCATTAGAGCGTATAAACATTTTACTAAATTACATATTCTCCACTCTGGAAAAAAAAACGACTTCCCAAACGACCCGATAGAACCTCCACCGCGCGAAACATCCACCGAGCGATGCAACGGAGAAAATGGCCCGATAGGCGCGCGCCGATTTCGTTAACAAGGTGACAGGTTATTTACACGGACCGTGCGCGCGATCGTCTGTAACGGGCCCGATAATGCCCCAATCTCTTACCAATTATGTGTTGCGAGAGAAAGTCTGAGGCATTTTTTTATATAGAACGTTTTCGTGACCTTTATCAATCCGCGCGATTAACTCGCTGTATTATTGCACGTTCTTGTTATGAAAGTGCCAATAGATAAACGACCACGGAGATTATTGGGCACTCGTTTAGCCGGCAATTTGAGAAAAAGAAGAAAAAAAGAAACAGAGAGAGAGAAAAAAAAAACAATCGTACCACTCTCGTTGTTAAATTGATCGTGAAATACGGTGCCATTTTTTCCGCCTATACATTTTTTTTTTCTTACTATTAGAATTTGTATTTCATTCAACAAAACATTCTCTCCCGTGATTACTCGACCAACCGGTGGATCGTTCACGGTAATAAATAATCGGTCCGTGAAAATTGTCACGAATGCAACACATAAGAATACAACAGGAGCGCTCGATATTTTTTTTTTTTCCGTCACCGATTATTCTTCTTATTATTATTCACGTTTGTTGTTTCAATTTACCGAGTACCAGTATCGTGGTACGTTCGTCATCGCGGTGGTTGCGGCCGCTCACCGTTTTTTCTTCGTTGTCGGATTTCGCGGGCCGGCCAATCGCGCACGAGCCCCGAAGACACGATGATGTAATTTTTCGCGCAAAAAGACGAAGCCACCGATGCGCTCGGAACCGCGAGACGCGTACACCGAGCGACGCGAGCATCGTGGCACAAAAATGGCTCCGCGCGAAGGACGTATCAATTTAAGTCCACTCTCCGTCCCGACTGTACCATTCATTAATTAACTTAACTACACGACGGCGCATCATCGCGGTCCGTAAGCACACTCACGAGGATGAAAGACGAGTTTGTAACGGATACAGGAGCTTCGACAATTTTCCTCCTTTTTCTGTTCTTCGTCACGAAAAACGGAACCATCGTGGTTGCTCGCTGTTGCTCCGTAAAATCATCGATGATCGTAGTCGTTCGCCAGAAACGATCGTTGGTAAGCGTTTCTACGTGTCGTGCATCGTGCCGATTTACTCGTTCTTCCTTCGCGGTCCCACGAAGCGATTCAAACGATTGAAAGGATGCATCAGGAGAGATGAACGGAACAAAAGGCGGTCTGAAGAAATGATTAAACCGATCCTTTCGTGGAGAGTTGAATTGATAATTGGTAGCAATTTCGTTCGCGCCAATTGCCGATGACACTGATTACGAGCTTTTTACGTCGCGTTCGGTCGCACGCACCGAGGGAATCGTGCTCGGTTGGTAGCATCGTCGGGTTAATGGAATTCTTCGACCAAGATCGTACGAAAGGGGGGAAGAAAAAAAATGTGAGAGAAAGAACGAACGAAGAATCGTTTATTTTAATTTCTACACGCTATTATCGTCGCTGGACACGGTGGTTACCCTCGATGCATTTCAATTATTCCGCGAGGGGGAGGGGCCAGATAAAATGGAGCGAGCGCGGTTCCAGAAATCGACTTCGTATCTTCCCTTCGCGCAGCTTCCCTTTAATCTCGCGCGGTCGCTATTTCGAAAGGATCGGGACGAAGTAACGTCGAGAACGCAGATAACGTGTATCGATCGGGGAAAGTGTCTCGAGGAAAAGAAAAGAAAAAAAATGAAACGTGGGACAATTTATAAAAGTCTCCGGAAAAGAATCCGTGTTTACGGCGAGCGCGCGCGCTGTACGAACGGGGCTCGTGTTATTTACTAAACACGAGCCGAGTGGCGAAGCCCGTTATCGGTATCTCGAGGTGATGCCTAGGATGACCTTACTACGCTTGCATAATCGCGATCGTGAGCTTTCTAACCTCCGCTTCGGGCTGCCTCACGATTTCGACCCTGGTGATGATTTATCGTGGTTCGACGCGATGAGATTCGAACGGTAATCGGGCGTTATTGTCACGAATCTGTGTCGAAACGTGTAAAACCGGGTCAGGAGATATTATCATTCGCGTAAACAATTATATCGGTAACGAGAACAATTTTTTTCACTGTAAGAGAGAGGAAAGAAAGAAAAAAAAGAAATTTCTTTTTTTTTTTCGTACGATGGAATGTCTCGCGACCGTTTCGTTTTATTTTCTGTACTCGACTGTTCAAAAGTTAACCATTCTTATCTGGAACTACTTTGTTTTATTCTTGCTTCTTCGATATTCCAAAATCGAACACACTTTTCACCGAAGTGGCTTTATTTTATTTTTCCTTCTTCGGTGTTCAAAATTTAATCGCTCTTGAGTGACTTTACTTTACTTTTGTCTCTACGGTGTTGAAAGTTAACCACCCTATCTTCGTACTCTTTCGCAAAATCATTCTCGTTTACACGTTCTCTGAAGACATTACCCTTTTTGCCTATATCCATTATTCATTTTCATCGACTACAATGAGACTGAGAAAATAAAAATATAACTCACTGTGTCAAGAATAGACTCTAAAGTATTGGATTGTTCCAGAAGACATTTCGTTTTCCAAAATGGAGAATATGTAATTCAATGAAATTAATTCAAATTAATTAAAAAAAAAAAAAAAAAAAAAAAACCACTCAATACACAATTTTGCACGGTACAAATTATCCAAGACCGATCCTCGCATCGAAACGAAATTGAACGATATTTAGGTCGAGTATCTGTTCGTAACTGTGACACAGTGTGGCCTCTCGAGGAATTCGTGAAACGACACGCGGCCTTCCAATGGCAAAAGGTTGGCCCCACCACCCCTAGTGGTATTTAAGTGAACGTGTAGAAAGATACCGCAACAAGTGTATCAATCTTTCGTTCCACGCTTCCGTGGTTGACCGTAGACTGAAATTCTTCAATTTCGTCGACGCCGTTGAGTTTTTGCGCATTAATTGAAAAATAATTAGTTAAACGGTGCGTGTAATGGATCCCCTCCCACGCGTTAACCTACATACGATTTCGCTCGGCCGAGCGAGCAGCGTAACTCGTACCTATAAGGATTCGAATCCGTCGGTGAACAATTCGGTAGAATTTCGTTCACGCGACGCGACACGACACGAAACTACGTAGAATCCGCAGGATCGCCTCGCCGTGCAATATTATATGTGTAGCCGTACACAATGAACTTCCTGCCGGCCACATCCTCTCACCTACAACGCGCGCCTCGTGACTTGCTACGGGTTCACATCGCGAGGCGTGCATCGATGATCGTGAAATTCGAAATCGTCGACGAACACCCGTGAGAGATCGGACGCACGATTTACAGCGTTTGGGAAACAGATCTGGGTCTGTTGGTTTAAGTTTCTTTTTTTTTATTGGGTTGTTTGGAGAGTCATATTGTTTGTTTTGGTGATTTTTTTTAGAGTGTATAGACGTTTTATTGAATGATGTATTCTCCGTTTTGGAAAACGAAATGAATTTACGAATAGTATAATATACTCGGAATGTTTCTTTTCCTTTGAGTGTTGTTCAAATGCTAGAGTTTCGAGTTACTTTGCGAAACGATCGAGTATTTAACGTCTGCTCGAGGTTTTAGATATTCAGAGTATTTGAGTAGTGATCGCTACTCAAATACTCTAATAGTGTTTAGAGTACTTGAAGTATAGATCAAGTGGTCGTAGGTTATTGTGGAAGTATGTGATACTTTGTTACTAGAGCGATGATATTTGAATATCGTTAGATACATATCAATAATGATATTCGAGTATTCAAATATTTGAGTAACGATACTCGAATAACGATATTGAATCAATGATTTGAGTAGTAATCGCGATGCGAACTATAGATCGAGTAGTCGTAGGTTATTGTGGAAGTATGTGAATACTTTGTTACTCGAGTGATGATATTTGAATATTTGAATATCGTTAGGTACATATCAATAATGATATTCGAATATTCAAATATTTGTAACGATACTCGAATAACGGTATTGGATTAATGATTTGAGTAGTAATCGCGATGCGAACTATAGATCAAATGGTCCTAGGTTAATGTGGAAGTATATGAATACTGTGTTACTCGAGCGATGATATTTAAATATTTAAATATCGTTAGGTACATATCAATAATGATATTCGAATATTCAAATATTTGAATATCGTTAGGTAAATATCAATAATTATATTCGAATATTCGAATAACGATACTCGAACAATGATATCGAATCCACGATACTTGTTCGAATATGTAAAATATTCGAATGTATTGTAAAATATTCAAAGAATCCGAGTTTCATGGCGAACGATTACAATTACAAAACGGAGAAGATTCGCGAAAGAAAACTCGATGATACTTGTCGGAAAATTACGAGCAATTACGCGCGTGAGTAAACACTGTGCGAACGAAGATCGAGGTAATCGGGATCGTTAACGAGATACTGCTATTAATTTTAGTTACCAAAAAAGATACGCTATCGCGTAGGAAACGAAATCGCGGACGAGTAATCGGGACAGTCGTCGGACGGTTTTAGCTACTGGATCGAGACTCGATTAACAGAGATTCCATTGGAATTAATCACACGGATGTAAAAGATGTCGGGGAGCAAAAAATACGTTGAAGATTTCAGAGATCGATGGTCAATGGCGTTTCGCGTACGAAATTCATCGCGAACCAGGCGTGTTTCAACGAACGATTAAAACAACGAGAAGAACTGATAATTCGTTTCTGGCAATTAATTTAATCGTACAATCTCTATTATTATTTTAAATAGATCCAGAACTATCTTTCAAGTGAAATTGCCACGAATTTAACTCTCTGTTAACTGTTTTATCACGACACTGTACAAATATCTCACGAGCAATCAATGGTATCGTAAATATGTTCTTACGAGTGTTTACTATAGACAGAGTGGAAAAATTATTTATACCGTATAACATTCTCTGTACGAAACAATTTTTTCAAGAACGTACGTATTTTTAATATCTACGGGTCTTCGTGAGATACTTCACCGTACCGAGATAAAAAGGATGTATACACTTGTTTGTAACGTACCAGATGCTTCGTCAATGCAGAATAAAAAAGAATCGATTGATTATGAAATGAAATTAACGCTTATTAATTCTTTACATCGTAGAACAAATATAGAATCTTACGTTAAGAGTTTGATCAAAATATTCGGGAGAAATTTCAAATTTTCTCTTACCCTCGATACATTTTTAATATTTCTTGCTTGTAATATGTACAATACTGTGCAGAGCCAACTTGTACGATTCTTTAATTACAGGATCATACTTTTTGAGAGTAATAAGTAAAGAATATATAACGAACAATCGGAGAATCGTGAAGTAAGAAAACTCTCTTTAGTAGTTTATTTTTACAAGTAAATTTCAATGTATCGAGACGCAATTTATGATAGCGTTCAGCGGGTAGTCCGTCGCGTATTTTGTGGTTGAATTCGGTCCTGTTTGTACAAATGTGTCCAGTCAGCCACGTATACGGGCGAGGCCCACATCCATTACGATTTAGTGAATTCGAGGGAATCTCGTTTTCAAAAGATCGGGACCAAACGGGTGATGTTCTCTCACGATCCGGTGATCCATTACACGGAGACAGAATTAATCGGTGAATGGTCTCGATACGTAAAAGTTAGCGGTTCGTGATCGTTCGAAAATCGTATTTACGATGCGTACAATTCCACGAAAGACGTTAGCGTTAATCCCTTTGGCTCCGAACTGCAAACAAATCCTGAGAACCCGGGTTTCGGTGTCTTTACATGACGTCATACCAATTAAAACGCATGCACGTTCCACACACACACACGTACACACGAGTGAATCGTTGGTCGTGTACACGATGGCTCGAAGATCGTAACGAGTGGCAGCTGATGGCGGTTGTTTTTAATTTATCCCGTGGTCTTGAAGGTAATGAACGAAATTAATTGGCGACTGTGCGTCCGAGCGTTCAGAATCAGCCTTGACGAATTCAACGATCGTTGAAGTCTAACAACTTCGATGTTATTCAATTCTAAATACTCGTACCAACGATGTAACTAACGATCTATCGATTCGATCGTAAAAGAAATCTCGTGTCTTTTAAGATATCGTTGCAAATCGAAGACTCGTCTACGATTCACCAAATTTTCCAAACTCTGATTGGGAATATTTGAAAAAAAAAATTGAGAAATTCCATGGACTTCCAGATAACGAAATTAATCGACGATTCTCGCACGCGAGTGTTCACAGACCTTAACGAATCCTCGTGTAGACGATCATTAAAGTTCAACAAACTTGGATGTTATTAAATTGTAAATACTCGTATCTAGAATATGTTTGATAATGGTTTATCGTCGATTGGTTCTATTCTGAAAGAAATTAAATTTTCTAATTTATCAAATTTAAAATTTGACAATATCAAGCTTGTGATTACAGACCAGAAAGTTATTCAACTTTTATTAAATTTCGGACGAAGTACACCGCTGTGAATGTTCAAAAATTCACGAAATCAAGATTACCAGCGTAGGTTGTGGAACGCGCAAGACGTAGAAACGTTTTTCCAGCGTGGAACGTCGCGATGAAAAATGCTTCCTGTTCTACGGTGGTTAACGAGTGTAAACTGTACCACGCGAGATGATGTGTATCTTTTTAATTCGCCGCGTAACGCGAGAATAATTGGCGCAATGTTTGCGCGCGGCGAAACTCTGGAAACGGTTGGGGCGCATCGCGCCTCAAACGCCCGGTTGGAACGACGAGGTCGCTGCTAAGGTGTTTGTCAAAGACAAACCTCGGACTTCAAAGGTGGATCTTCCATCCCAGTGGACACCGTCCGGTGTACATTCAACACCGTGCGACCACCGCTGTTTCAAGACCGCACGGACCAAACCCGATACCCTTTGCCTTCAACTTGAACCACCGTTGCACGCGAAAACTCGGAGCGCGTCAAAGGACCGTGTAGTCGTATTATTTCGAGTCGTATGTCTTCTGGATTTTTTAACACTTTTGGGGTGATCAATAGAGCATTGGGTTAACAAGATTTTGCAACGTTGACTAGATTCTCTATTTTAGAGTAATTTTAATTGTGTTAAAGACACACGTAGTTGCCTTATTTTGAAACACTTGTATTTTGGATTCGTTAACCCTTTTGGGGTGATCTGGAGCATTGGGTTAACAGGATTTTGCAATGTAGACTCGATTCTCTATATTAGAGGAATTTCAATCGTGTCAAACACCCATGTAGTCGTCTTATTTCGAAACACTTGTGTCTTGGATTTGTTAACCCTTTTGGGGTGATTTAGAGAATTGAGTTAACAAGATTTTGCAATGGTGACTCGATTCTCTATTTTAGAGGAATTTCAATCGTATCGTAATTCGAAATACTTGTATCTTGGATTTGTTAACCCTTTTGGGGTGATTTAGAGTATTGGGTTAACAAGATTTTGCAATGTTGACTAGATTCTCTATTTTAGAGTAATTTCAATTGTGTTAAACACCCATGTAGTCGCCTCATTTCGAAACACTTGTGTCTTGGATTTGTTAACCCTTTTGGGGTGATCTAGAGTATTGGGTTAACAAGATTTTGCACCGTTGACTAGATTCTCTATTTTAGAGTAATTTCAATTGTGTTAAACACCCATGTAGTCGCCTCATTTCGAAACACTTGTGTCTTGGATTTGTTAACCCTTTTGGGGTGATTTAGAGTATTGGGTTAACAAGATTTTGCAACGTTGACTAGATTCTCTATATTAGAGGAATTATAATCGGAATATACAGAGCGTGTTTGAAAGAGGGATGAAAACTTTACAATAGTACTCGACAAGCCGAATAAAGAGCACCTGATTAATATTTGTCTGTAAAGCTCTCACGACAAACATTTATTTTAGCAGTATAAATTGCTTACTGTCTAACTAGAAAATTACTCTAAGATTAGACGGAATTATTTGGAATTAAGAGTAGATGCTGATAGATAATTTTCATTATTGGAATAGAAAATTTTTCCTTCGAAAATATTGAAACCCTAAGTTGGTTAAGTACGTTTTATTCGGTTTGATGGTAATTGCGAGTTTGTAAACTTTTAAATCAACTTGTATATTTCCTGAGAATTATTAATTGCGTTTATCGGCCGTTGAACAATATTGTACATATTTTATAATTAGTTGCAGGAGTCTCGTGTATTAGCGAAAAGATAAATAGGGTATCCTGAATCATAAACGATTCAGTTGCGTATATTATAGGTATATTTTCAGTCGTTATCAAATTATAGCAATAATAAGATACTGCAAGTAGTTGCAACGAGAGTCTTCTTTCTCTTTTATTTCTGTTTCTCCGTTGCACCGTTCTGCTTTTGTTCGCGATCTGAGAATATTGTTCGGATTGGTAGCTTTTAAGCTACAAGCATGACCCTATTATTTCTAAAAATACACGACTGTAATATCGGTGCACACTGTCCTCGAAAACGTGCGAAACATCGTTTGACAGTAAATAGAAGTGGAGCGAGCACCATAGGCGGTCTACATCTTCAATAGCTAGCTCGTACCCTAACATTTGATATCAAGGCTAAACATTTATCTCGATAATGGATGAAAATATATTCATAGCGTGTTCGACGTTATTGGTTTAGAAGGACCTGTCGAACGTATTAGATAATTCACCAGCAACAGATTCAATATTGCTCTATAACATTGGACATTTCTGCTTAACGAGAATCTTTGTTAAACATTGAAACTTATATACAAGGTGTCTATTTTATCTCAACCCTGTAGAATATCGCACAAACGACTGATGGTATCGGAAGAATGTTCTTACGAATGTTGTTCGGTACGGAAGAAAGGTGAAAAAATTATTTATATACTACAATATTCTCTCCCGTACCGAACAATTTTTTAAAGAACAATATTTTCAATATCTTTGGTTCTTCGCGAGATACCCCAACGTATCGAGGTAAAGCAGATCCCCTGTATCAGACTTTTGCTTTTGTATTGATAAATTGCAAGCTAAGCTCACGTTAAATTGAAACAAAGTGAAATAACATTCATTACACGTTATACTAATTCCTTGGTAAGTAGTTGCACACCGACGAATAGAACGTGTAATCAACTACGAACGAGTAGCCTTTGCCAAGGAGCGTTTACGATTACGTAATACTATAGTTTGTATCTTCGGTTAACTTTGTACGCTAGAAGTCTGGTAATTGATAAATGAACCATAAATATCCACACACGAATTCGTTTGGATCGAGGTTAGTTAACATTCGTTGCGCCGGTTGAGGTTAGATTTTATAGTACTAGTTTTTGCCGCCTTTCATCTATTAAGCGCATGCGTGCTCCGGTTATAATTTATCTTTACGTATATTCGTGTACAATGTCGCTAAAGATTGTTCGGACTGAACTTTTTCAAAGACGTACAACAATTATAAATACAAATTGTCGAATAATAACAAAAGACTGAATTTATCTGTAAAACTGAAGTCCTTACAACTGAATAATTCATCGCCAGAGAAGACACATTCGAAACGATCAAATTCGATGCTTAGTTTTATTGAGAAATTTTTTTAAACCTTCCATGCTTTTTTCAATTATAATTTTAATTTTATATCGTACCCGAGTAATGTCCTTTTAATACGAAAGGGTACAATTTTGAATAAAGTACAAGTGTTCGAACAAAATTTATCAAATGGGTACTTCAAAGCCATTTGTGGGCAGCAGTGTATATACGTCCACGAATGCGTCGTGAAGAAATTCGATAACAATAATTATATTGGGTTGTTCGGAAAGTCATTTCGTTTTTTTTTGAAACACGATTTTTTTAGAGTACATAAACATTTGGAAACTTCGAGAAAGTTATAGTTTACCGTTCTCGAAGTATTGTACAACAATCACAAGTATTGTACAATTCGAGTATTGTACTCGAAGTATTGGCTACAATAATTTGGTCTCGTTGGTCAAAAACAGGATATTTGTAAGTAAAAGTAAACGAAGTAAACGAGAAATATTATACACTCTATGTTTTTTTCGAAACACGATTTTTTTAGAGTGTGTATATGTTTACGTACCCTAAAAAATCTTATTTCAAAAATAAAACGAAATCACTTTCCGAACAACTGAATGGTAATAACGTAATTGAAATTCGAGAATGGTAACAATCTAAAGAAACCTTGGGAAGGGGGAGGTGTCGATAAAAATCCAAACACGATTTTTTTAGAGTACATAAACATTTAGAAACTTCGAGAAAATTATAGTTTGCCATTCTCGAAGTATTGTACAATAATTTAGTCTCGTTGGTCAAAAAAGGAAGATTTATAAGTAAAAGTAAACGAAGTAAACGAGAAATATTATACACTCTATGTTTTTTTTGAAACACGATTTTTTTTAGAGTGTACAAATGTTTACGTACCTTAAAAAAATCTTATTTCAAAAAAAAAACGAAATCACTTTCCGAACAACTGAATGGTAATAACGTAGTTGAAATTCGAGAATGGTAACAATCTAAAGAAACCTTGAGAAGGGGGAGGTGTTGATAAAAATCCGTCTTAGTTGCGTGGAAGCAGGGGAACGACAGAGGCCGGTCATTAGACCCAATCGTCGACGTCGCAGCGACTTGAAAGCGGGGCGCAACAGTTGGCGGGCGCAGTCGAGCGTGGCGAAGACGTTGAACACGACGGAAGGACATACGGAAGGACGAGCAGGTACGCATTAGGCGATTACCTCAGATCGGATAAAACGGCTCTTTACCGACCGATTTCCGTCTTGGAAAACGTCGACAACATCGTCCTCCATTTAGTGGGAACGGAAACAACCACCTATAGCTACGAAACGGAGTGACTGTACGAAACAGCAACCGGGTTTCGACGGTTGTTGAAAGTTCACGAAAATTAAGAAGGAGATGGGTTTCAGAAGGGCGTGGAAAAGGGGAACGGTAATAACAGTTATAACGACTTTAAAGAGAACAATACGGAGTTCTTTCCTCGGGTCTGTATCGCTGGACGAGTGGTCACTGAAGGCTTTGTAAATTATACGAATAGTCGATTTTTAGTTTGAATACACGCGTTTATGTTACGTTATTAATATCGTTAATTGCACAGGTCTCGGTCGTGCGTTATCATTTTGTAAGATGCACCTTCATTTGTGATTAATAACTGTTCAATAATTCATTCAACAGTATAGTACTAGATTGCTCGATAAATTTCATCGAACGACGAAACTTATTGAACAATTTAGTAAATTAATTGTGTGTGTTACTTACGTAAAAATCTTTCAAAGACCACGATGGAAACTTCGAGAAAATTATAGTTTACCGTACAATAATTTGGTCTGGTTGGTCAAAAACGAGGTATTTCTAAGTGAAAGTAAACGAAGTAAACGAGAAAATGAACAATGAGTATAATACAGAAAGAAGTAAGTGTACGATCAGTGCAATGCAATGAAGTTCAGCGAGAATGTTCGCTGTTATTGAGGGTAAGCCCGATAATTGGTACCGAACACGTGGGAATTGAAAATAAATAAAAAATTCAATGCATAGATTTATTCCGTCTTAACACAAGGGGTATACTGGGGTTTGATTAATCGGGTGCAAAGTTAAACGAGCGTTCGTATTGGAAAGCAAGGAACGGACAACGGAGTTTTTTCATCGTAAAATTGATACATCCACGCTGAGTAGCGATAGTCGCGAAAACACTGCACCGTAGAGACGGCTGTTGTTATCAGGAGACTTGTCACTCGTCGTGGTTTCTGTTGTTCGCGGGAAAACAGAGAACAGTGGTTAACGTTTTCTTACGCGGAACCACGACTTCTTGTATTGTATATTATTCGCGCGGAATTCCCGATCGCTGTCGTCGAAAATTGGAAATAAATTTTCCAATCTTTCAAACAGGTTCGAAGCTATTCGTCGAATTTTTCTGTGCTCGAGTATTTGAAATATTCAGCCAGTACAATTCGAATATTATACCCATGGTCCGAGTATATAAATATTCGTGGTATTCGAGTGACGTAGAGTCGAGTATACCCACCCCTGGTACGAGTATACGAATACTTTTTAATTTGTGTAATAATATTCAGATATTCGTGGAATAATATTCGTATACTCAAATATTTGAAGTTTATTCACAGTGTTCGGATAATTTTAAGATACTCGAATATTGAATTATTCTTAGGTGAAAATTCCCCTTTTTGGAACATGTAAAATAAATTGCAGAAGTTGGAATACCTCCAAGTAACTTTACAAGAACATTCTTCTTAATAAATATTCTAATGGTAAATTATTTCAATAATCCCAGGCATGGTTAAAGCTTCCCTTTTTTACAACCTACAAAGTTAATTACAGACATTGAAATACCTCCAAAGTAACTTTGCAAGAGAACGTGACGATTATAAAATTGATCTTTCTTCTCACTAAACATTCGAATAGTAAATTATTTCAATAATCCCAGACACGATTAAAGCTTCCCTCTTTTACAACATACGAAATTAATTACATACGTTGAAATACCTCCCAAGTAACTTTGCAAACTTGCGTCATTTTCAAAACGATGACTAACTGGATGGTAAAATTAATTTTTCCTTTCGCTGAATAGGCAGATGTCTTAGGTTCGAGCAGTACATCGAGATCGTTTGCGGGCTGGTACGTTCACGAACGGGTTGGAAAAAAAATGTTGCTCGAACGGCGGCAATGGTACGGTCGTGTAACGCTTAGGGGCCGCAGAAAATAAATTGAATCGCTTGCCAGCTTTAAAAGATAGTAAATTGTTTCATCCGGTTCAATTGACACCCCCGATGTACCTAGCCTGTCGCGAATGAATCGCCGAATAATCGTGGCGAGTCGCAGGTTTTTGATATCGTTTCGGATAACGCAGTCGTTGGCACCGTTTGCACCTGTACGTTACGCGTTTCCGGTACACAGGTGCGCGTCCGGTTTTTTTAATGGAAACGAAAGTAAACTGTACGAACGTAAACGCCTAGAGAGGGAGCGGAACGCGAGGAGCCGACTAGTTCGAGGGTCGCGAACAATTCGGTCGCCGATAACTAGGGTGTGAAACCACGTACACCTGCATGGGAATTTCGGGTGCCTGTTACTTCCTATGCATAGTTAATACCACCGATCATGTTTATTCAAGAACTCCGTGTCACCTGTCCCGTTGTGAATTTATACGAACGTGCCGCGATCGTTGAGAATAATATTTCGCGCGTTTCGTTGCGAATAATTGTCTCCGTTGAACGCTCGACGAAATTCTAATTTAGAAAAATAAAATCACGGTTAAAGGATAAATTTGTTTAGTTATACTCGAGACACGTGACGCAAAAACTCTTCTCGAGGACGTTTAATACGAAACTGATGGCCTTACGGCCGTTAATGACGACAAGCAGAAACCAATAACGAAGATTTATTATTAAGGCTTCGGATTAACCTATTTCTCAAATTTGTTCATCTGTCGTTAGACTCCTTGAAATTTGCTCGTAGGTTTATATTGATCTCCATGAAGGTTGTAAATTGTACTGTTGTACTTTCGATAAAAGCGATCAATTACGCGCGTAGAGTGATTCATTACCTACAAAGTGATTATTGAATGCGCGCGGCGGTTTCTCGGTAACGAGGTAAAAATAATTATAATTTAATTTACTGTTAACAAAAGTGATCAATTACGCGCACAGAGTGATTCATTGGTTACAAAACGATATGTAATAGATGCTGTCATTTCTCAACAACGAGGTAAAAATAATTAAGAAACAATAACGATATCGCGACTGTCTGAGAGACGACAGTTGATGAATGGATCTAACACTTATGACTGTCCCTCGAATGGCCGTCATGCGAATGTGAGAATACGTGTATCGACCAATACGAGAATTGTAACCGATCTAGCCATTTTTTAACGAAACACTGAATGCACAATTATTCGTTGCAAAATCTATTTAAACGCGTTGGAAGGAAGAGTTAGGTATTTTTTTTTTTTATTGTCAACCTAGATTGTTTACCCCTAACTTCGAGCACGCTGACCTCGTTAGGAAAACATCTGGAGAAAACTTGTAGCAACCTTCTTCCGGTCTAATACGCGTAGAATCGCTGTTTATTTTCGACGAAGGAGCTGTAGCCATGGAACTGATTAGAAATGTCATTCAAGATACATGTTATATAATATTTATTACCATTGCGCGTCTCGAAGGTCTTTGTTAATACAATTTCTCCCTCGAAATGCTGTGTCACAGTTCTTGAACTCAGTTGGTAAAGTACATCGCTATTTGTAAGCAGCATTTGTAGGGATTTAAATACCTAGGCTTACAAAGGATAATCCAGCAATACCGATAATGTGCGTTGAATTTGTTTCAGAATCGAACGGACGACTCGAGCTCGGAGGTGGGATGCGGCGTGAGATGCAAAATCGATCAGGTGAGATATCAATCTGTACCAGATGTGGATCTCTGAATGTTTATTATATATCTATCGGATGCACGCGGAAGATTCGATGCATATGTAAATTTCTTTTCGAAGAAAAAGGGGCACAACGATTTATTTCGAAAGTTTCTCGACGATTCGTGGAGTTCGGGGATAATTCTCTTGTCGAGTTGCAACGCGAATTTAAAGCGACTTCGTTGGGAAACATCGTCGAACGTTTACCAACGAATCGACTTGTAGATGAATCGACTCGATCTTGGGTCGAGAATAATTCTATCGCTGGGTTTGCAACGCGAATTTAAAGCGAGTTCTTCGAGAAACATCGAATGTTTACCAAAGAATTGATTTGTAGAATTCGATGGCTCAGAATTTTCGTGGTTACAGTATCCTTTTTTATAGATATTAGATTTATAGATATTACGGTAACGACCTTGTTTTCCTCTTATGTATTATTTTTTAAGATCCTCATACAGCTTGTAATTATTCCTAGTGTGATTTCTCCAATTACGTACGAAGTGCACGTCCATTGAAAAAAAGAAACAATATCCCCTGCACTTAGATGCGCGCACCGAAGGTATTAAAGGAATCTCATTCGAGTAGTAACATTTTCATTACATTATCAACCTTGTTTTTCTTTCACGTATTATTCTTCAAGGTTTTCACACTGCTAATAATTGTCCCTAGTGTGATTTTTTCAACCACAAAGTGCACGTCCATTGAAAAAAAGAAATAATGTCCGCTGCATCTAGATGCATCTAGATGCATCTGGACAGTAACATTTCTATTAGACTATCAACTCTGTTTTTCTTTCATGTATTATTCTTCACACTGCTAATAATTGTCCCCAGTGTGATTTTTCTAAGCACGTACGAAGTGCACGTCTATTGAAAAAAAGAAACAATATCCCCTGCACTTAGATGCGCGCACCGAAGGTATTAAAGGAATCTCATTCGAGTAGTAACATTTTCATTACATTATCAACCTTGTTTTTCTTTCACGTATTATTCTTCAAGGTTTTCACACTGCTAATAATTGTCCCTAGTGTGATTTTTCCAACCACAAAGTGCACGTCCATTGAAAAAAAGAAATAATGTCCGCTGCATCTAGATGCATCTAGATGCATCCGGACAGTAACATTTCCATTAGATTATCAACTCTGTTTTTCTTTCACGTATTATTCTTCAAGGTCCTCGAACAGCTAATAATTGTCCCCAGTGTGATTTTTCCAACCACGTACAAAGTGCACGTCCATTAAAAAAAAGAAATAATACCCGCTGCATCTAGATGCATCTGGACAGTAACATTTCCATTAGAAAATCAACTCTGTTCTTCTTTCACGTATTATTCTTCAAGGTCATCACACTGCTAATAATTGTCCCTAGTGTGATTTTTCCAACCACAAAGTGCACGTCCATTGTAAAAAAAGAAATAATGTCCCCTGCACCTAGATGCGAGCACCAAAGGTATTAAAGGAAGCTCATTCGAGTAGTAACATTTTCATTAGACTATCAACTCTGTTTTTCTTTCACGAATTATTCTTCAAGGTCCTCGCACAGCCAATAATTGTCCTCGGTGTGATTTTTCCAACCACAAAGTGCACGTCCATTGTAAAAAAAAGAAATAATGTCCGCTGCAACTAAATACGGGCATTGAAGGGGTTAAATGGAGAGCCTCGTCCGGATACGTCCGTGGAACGTTTATCAACGAATCGACTTGCAGAGCCCGATGGCTCAGGACGAGGATAATTCTCTCGGTGCGGTTGCAACGCGAATTTAAAGCAAGTTCGTCGGGGAGCATCGTCGATCGTTTATTAACGTACGCGAACGTCGGAGACGAAAATAAAGGGATGCCGGTCCCCTGGCACAATGAAAGTACTTCCGCTGGTGAGCCCCGGGGGCCCTGTTCACTGGGCTCCGCCGGTGGAGAGACGGTAAACGGGCAAATAAAAACAAAGTCAGGTCCAACGTTTCTCCCTTTCTCTCTCTCTCTCACTCTCTCCACGTCGAAGCGCACGTAGGTACCCAATGAATGGATGAACGTGTATACGTATTACGCGTACGAATGAAAGAATGGCCGGGCTCGTACGGCTTCGTGACTTTAAATTGGATCGCGTACAAGTGCGGCCTATGGCGGATGTCGCCAAATTGCCGTGCGACTCCGGATTCGCTCTCTCCGTTTGCGCGTCTCTTTCCGCTACTCTGGCCCTCTTTGTTCCCTACGCCCTGTTTCGGAAGTCCGGACGAAAAAACCGGGAAATCGTGATCGCGGACCGTCGCCATTTTCCCGACGATCCGCAACACACGCATCGGTGTTACCTCGAACGAACGTGAAATCATTGCTTCCGTATCCACGGGATCCTTGTTCGATTACTCTCCAACGATTTTACCTTGTCTTTATCCTCGACTATTCGTTCATGGGACGTTAGATCGATGAATATACATCTGTATGTACTGGTGGCGACCGAGAAGGTTGCAACTGGGGTGTCATTGGGTGTTTTTTAGGCAAACTGAAAATTATTGTTGGATGGTTCACTTTATTCTTCTTCTTTCACTAAATTATCGCTCGATGAACGTTTGTATGTACTGGTGGCAACCGAGAAGATTGTCACTGGGGTGCCATTGAGTCTTTTTTAGGCAAACTGAAAATTATTGTTGGATGGTTCATTTGTGTTTCTTCTTCCACAAAATTATCGCTCGATGAACAGTTGTATGTACTGGTGGCGACCGAGAAGATTGCCACTGGGGTGTCATTGAGTCTTTTTCAGGCAAACTGAAAATTATTGTTGAATGGTTCACTTTGTCCTTCTTCTTCCACGAAATTATCGCTCGATGAACACTCACTCGTATGTACCGTCAGTGATTGAGAAGATTGCCGTTTATCGAGTCTTTCTGTAACAGAAAATCACCAGCTTTGGAGTATTTCTTCTTTGGACAGGTGACTCGGTTAGTGGAACATCTGACGATTTTCTGCTCTTTTTCTGATAGAAAGAATTAGTGGATAAAATCGAGCATCTTCGAAATTAATTATTCATCGAAATTTTATGTTGTATTTGCAATGTTAAGACAACCTTTTGCCTAGCGATTGATCGTAGTAGTTACTCCATGGTCGTTTGTTTGGCTCTCGAGAATCGTGATGCGTTTTGAGCAGTGCGAAGTGAAAGCAAGCGATAATGGTAAAAGTAATTATCATCTATCTGTACATAGTAAGATCTGTAAACATTGTTCTTAATATATTCGCGCGTAGGTGACGCCGATGGCTGTTTGTCAGCTACGAGTTAACTGGTACTTGACAATCAATGTGTTAAATTAGAAAATAAAAGAGAAAATATATAATGGGTCACGGTTCAGTTTACAAATGTCGTTGTACTCGATATATGAGCACGGAGATCATGTTGTCGCGGAGTTGAAAAAATGGGTAAAACTCGGGTAGAATTTTCAAGGACGACTCCGATTAAGAACACTGTAGCGATAATAATCACCGAAGAACAATCAGTTTATTAATGACATCGCAGATCTTTCTGCTTTGGAACACGAGAGAATAGATATTCTATTATAAAACTAGAAAAATGTGTAAAACTAGAATTCTCAAGTACGTTCCAATTTCTGAAAGATTGTCAGTTTATCACATTTCCAGTAATGAATTCTTATCTCTGATCTAGAAGAAATAAGTATTCACGTGTCTCAACTAAGAAGAATAAATATTTCTATCTTCGAACCAGGAAAAATAGCTCTCTCTGAACTAAGAACAATAGTTATACCGTCTCGAAACTAAAAAGGGGCGGATAAAGTTCGATTAGAATTTTCAAAGATGTCCCAAATTCTGAACACGGTAACATCAATGATCCCTAAGAAGTAGTAAGAAATAGTCTACCAAGTTTCCTCCAACTGTACACAGATCGTGCTACCCTGGTACTCACAAGAAATGGTATTGGGTTGTTCGAGAAGTCATTTCGTTTTTTCTTTGGTGAAAATGAAACACGATATTTTCAGAGTGTATACACATTTTATTAAATTATATATTCTCCATTTTGGAAAACGAAATGACTTTCCGAGCAACCTAATATAATATCAAAAGAATAGAAAGAACGAGTAAAGCTGGACAATGATTCTCCACGATGTCCCAAACTCTGAACACTGTAACCGCAATGTGCCAGCTACTCCTCGGAACGATCGGACGTTCCACCCGTGTCGGGAGACAAATTGATCGGACCTTGCAAGGATCGTAACGACGTTCAACGAACGATCGTTGGAATGTTTGAACGGGTGTGAACGGAAGAGATCTTTTCGGAAAGAGTGGTAGGAGAGAGTGCAGTCGAAGCGGAGAAAGGACCCCCACCGTGGCCGGAAGGATATCCAGCAACGCGTGTCTCCAGTGTAGGAAGCGAGTCTCGGGCAATTAGTGCGACGAAAATGACAAAAGGTTCTCCCGATACACTTAATTGCCGAGCGTCGACGAAAAAAGAAAGGAATGCGAGCCACCGGGCGTTCACGTGGCCACGGATAATCGTTTCTGCATTCGCGATTCGGCCGTTGGGCGTTTTACACGGTTCCGTGACACGAGGTTGTTGCGTGCTGGTTGAAAAGCCTCGAATACCACGGCTCGGTGCGTGAATTGCGCTTAAAACGATTTCCTCCCTCGCCTCGTTTCACGGTTCGTACGTTCCAGTAACGCGCGCGAGTAACGGTTAGCCGACGAGCGGCACAATTTAAGAGGAAGATGCTCTACTTTTTGCTAAACGCAACCCTAATTGCCTTCCTCTGTGAATTTAACGGTTTCGCCGGGGGTTTGTTGTTTAACTCGAGCTGGACTGTGCAACTCGCGCTTGAAACCACGCGGAGGATAATGTTAACAGAGGCTCGATGAACACTGTTGATACATTAGGAATGAATAGTTTTCAATCGAGTACAATATACAAAGTTAAATATCGAAATTGATGGAATGTATGGGATAATTTATAATTAAAGATGTTTATAATTAAATGTAATCATAATTGTTGTCGAATTCTAACTAGGAACACTGTTGATACATTATGAATGAATAGTTTTCGATCGAGTACAATATCCAAAGTTAAATATTGAAATTGATTCAAATAAATGGAATAATTTATAATTAAAGAATTTTTTTCCTGAAGATAGAGAAAGCTCTACCTTTTGCTAAAAGCAATTATAATTGTTGTCGAATTCTAACTGGACTGTATAACTAGTACACTGTTAATACATTGTGAATGAATAGTTTTCAATCGAGTACAATATCCAAAGTTAAATATCGAAATTGATGGAATGTGTAAGATAATTTATAATTGAAGAATTTTTTCCCCTGAAGGTAGGGAAAGTTCTACTTTTTGCTAAATACAATCATAATTTTTGTCGAATTCTAACTAGAAACACTGTTGATACATTATGAATGAATAGTTTTGAATCGAGTACAATATCCAAAGTTAAATATTGAAATTGATTCAAATAAATGGGATAATTTATAATTAAAGAATTTTTTTCCTGAAGGTAGAGAAAGTTCTACTTTTTGCTAAATGCAACCATAATTGTTGTTCAATTCTAACTGGACTACATAATCATTACTCGATCGATTTCCATTATTAATACGCCACGAGTGAATAGTTTTCAATCGAATACGATATCTGGGGTAAAATATTGAAATTTATGCAACGAGTGGCATCATTTTAGCGGAGTTCTACTTTTTGCTAAATGCAATCCTAACGGTCGTTGAATTCTAACTGGACTATATGATTAGCACTTTAAACGACACGGTGGAAAATGCTAACACAGCTATGGCTCGATTTACACTGTTAATACATTATTAGTGAACAGTTTTCACTTGACTACACCATCCGAGACAAAATATTGAAATTTATGCAACGAGTGGCACAATTTAAGAGGAAGATGCTCCACTTTTTGCTAAACGTAACCCTAATTGCCTTCCTCTGTGAATTCAACGGTATTGCTGGGAGTTTATTGTTCAATTCTAGCTGGACTGTACGACTTGTATTTAAAACAATGCAAAAGAAAATATTAATACAGTGACGTTAACGACTTGCACTGTTGGTCTTCGAATGCATATAATTGCAGAACTGCAACGCGACATCGAGTGCTGGTATTTCTCATCTACATATATTTGTCAATTTCCATTTATCAGTCAATGTTCATTCATTAGAACGAGTTATAATTTCGTCCATGACAACTTAACAAATGATTTTGTCGATTTTATTCGCAACTTTTGAAAAAAAAAAAGAAACTACGCGTGTAAAGGTTAACGTATCGCGAAAACGACGCCACGAGCGAACAGTTATTAATCGAATATAATATCCAAGCTAAAATATTGAAATTTATGCGGCGAGCCTTCTTCACTGGATAAGTGTCCGCGTGGGTTGCTCTTCGTTCGATAAATTAAACGAGAGATAGAAAAGTAGCACCTTCCTCGTTGTCGCAAGATTGGAAAGAATATTTTTTTTTACCAAATTTTCATCTAATACTACTTCATCATTTTTATTGTCAACGTAGCTACAAAACGGAGTAATATATTTCGAGATAAACGAGCGTTCGTCGAATACTCTAAAATAACACAATAATATAAAAAGAAAATTATTTTCCTGGAAAATATTCGAGCAACGCTAACTTCCTACGAAAATACCTATCCAAGACGTATAAATAGTTCTATAATGTGTGTTCGTTTAATAGCGATTTAAACAATGAGTAACACAGATTACAAAGTTAATCGTTAATTACAAAGTCGTTTGTAATCTTAAGCACCTCTCTCCGGAAACATCTCGTTAATTCGAAAGCGTGTTTTCAACAATTGCTATAAAATATTGCGATAAATTTACGAGAAATTACACTCGTAATCGCTCTCGTGACCGACGAAAATTTCAGAAGACATCTCCAGTCTCGAATAACTATTAAAACTACCACTAACAATTACAAATGGATACGTAACGCGAATTGTCCGAAACATAAAAGAAATTCGCATACCCGACGATAAAACACAACGAGAACGGGTAACATTGTAATATTCGTGTCACGAAACGCGATAAAAATCCATCGTCGTTTATAATTACGCGGGTAACGCGTGTCTAGAAATCGACACGTCGAAAATATTACAAATTACACGTTACTTGGTATACAAGTGTATATTAATTTTTTACCACAGCAGCTACGTCTGGGTACACGTTCGTTGGAAACGAACGGTTCAGCTTTGATGCTCCTTCCGGTAATTTCACGGCTCGATAGCGGCGTACCGATATCCGTGGAATTTCCTTTGTACGAAATATTACGTGTCCAGGTTGAAATCGGCCGGACACGATAACACACGGCGAGGTTCTTCCAAAGTGCAATTAGCCACTCTGGACAGGAATGCGGGGACGAAACGTGAAAATGTTAAGTGCGCGAGAAAATAATGGTACTTGGGTAGGGGAAAACTCGTATCCTTTGGACGAGCACGGAGCAATGTTTGTAAAGTGGCGGACCACCGACCGCGAAGATATCCGTGACAAATGTTGCTACTTGACATTGGCTACCGGAACCTACGAGGGTAGCCTCGTGGCGAACGAAACGTTCGAGACCACCCCGTGTACGCTTGTTTACCGATAAACGGGCAGAATTTATGATTCGTTCCTCCCGAATGCGGATAATTAACGAACCTTCTACGTCTGAGCATCATCGTTGTCGTTGTTGTTTCGAGACGTCGTGTGGACGAGGTTTTCGGAGCGTGGCGACTGCAATCAGTGAACGGGGTTAAAACGAAACGAGGAGAGAACGGATAGATCCTCATCCGTGGTAGAATGAAGATCTACGATCTACGGGGAGCCGAGTAGAGCGAGGGCCTGGCTGGGGCGTAATGTGTGTTGAAGGTTTTAATGAGGAAGTGAGAAATTAGCGGGCGCAGCGTCGAGCCGCTCCGCGTCGGCCATTTTCCAGCGTCTGATAGTTTTGTCAACCCCTATTACGAAGCCTCGATCGTTGAAAAAAAAAAGAAATAATAATAAAGGAAGAAAACCATGTTCAACGAACTACGACGAATTCGAGGAATTATCGCGACGAAACCGTGGAACGGTTCGAAATCGAACGAAGCGTCAACGATGACGTTTCGCGTTTACTAATTGAAAAGGAGGATTCAGCCACGATACGGGCGAACGAGTGAAAATCGTCGCGTCGTAGAAATAATTAATTGAGACGTTAAAAATAATCTACGACGCGGTCGTTAGGGAGGCTGTTTCAACCGTGTCGGCGTGCTTGATAAATAGTGTTCGTTCGACGCTTCTCTCGCGCGCGTTAAATTCCTTTTCGTTTTCTTTTTCATTTTTCTTTCCAACGGCTCGATAAGACGCTCGGTGGGGAACGAGCGTGCATCGTATTTTTAACACGTTCAAACAATGTGCGCTCGATCTTGGCGCGAACGCACGCGAATATAGTAAGTATCGTTCCGCGTTCGATAGGTCGTTCCGTTGTCTCGGTACTGCGCCGTAAACGTTAATAATTGTCGCGTACACGTTGCGTGTACATCGTGGCTTTGAAGTGCCGTCGTAAAACCGTAGTGCCACCAAATGTTTATTAATAACGTTTATCTAGCGTCGGAGGTCCCTTTCCTTCCAAGACTTTTCAAACGAGCTGACCTATGTGATACCCTCGAATACCACCGTACGCGTGTACGTACACTACGAGTGTTGTACAACCGCGCGAAACAAACGCAACTCACCAACGATCTTTTCCGCTATTTATCGTCGTTATTTCGCGTTTCGGGGCGCGTCGGGTCTCGTCGCGGTTCAATCGAGAAATCGTACCGATTGGACTCGATCGTTAAACTTTTTCGAATACGTCTTCTTCGATTCGCCCTCTAACGCGGAATTTTAATTCTTCGGGGACGAAACCTGGCGCAACGTACATCGAGATACGTCGCGAAGTTTTCCTGTACGTTCGTCCATCGATTTACGACGTCTCGACTCGTTTTAATAGCACCATTGTCGATCGGTGTCGTGAAAAGGATATATCGTAAAATTACTTTCGTATGAACGGTGCTTGTCGTTATTTGTATTTTTAGCGAGGTACGTTAGAGAAATATCAATTGGAAGTTTGGAACTCTGTTGACGTTGGTCAATTTGTACAATTTTGGGGAGATGAAAGGTACTGAGAGTTCATTTTTGGTTTAGTTAGAGGAAGAGAAATTTACAGAAGATCGAGACTGTATTGATGTAACGTGAATTTTTACTTAGACCTAACAATCTTTGAACACTTCCTAGATTCTAAATTTAAAACATGTTAAAATATTCTAAAATATCAAACTTTGTAGATTCTACGTTTAAAACATCTTAAAATAGTCTAAAATATCAAACTTTCCAGATTCTAAATTGAAAACATCTTAAAATATACTAAAATATCAAACTTTCTAGATTCTAAATTTAAAACATGTTAAAATATTCTAAAATATCAAATGTTCTAGATTCTAAATTTAAAATATTCTAAAATATCAAACTTTCCAAATTTTAAATTTAAAACATCTTAAAATATTCTAAAATATCAACCGTTCCAGAAATGGTGCAGATGTAGGAGACTTAATTTTACAAACGAAACACTTATTCATCTCTTTGAACATTTACGAGCGAACGAAAAGAGTATCGAAGCACCTTGTGTCTTTGCAAATTGCGAAATACAAATTAAATTCGAACGGTTGACGCAGGTGCGCGGATTAATCCCGCTTGAATCGAGTTTTCCGTGGCGTGCTTATTATTGTAAAATGGCGGGAGGAGTGTCGTTCGCGTGCGGCGCCTCTTGAATGTAACAGTGTCGATCAGCTCCGCAATTGATAAATGGCTCTCTCGTATCTCGAGATACGACGTTGAAATAGACTCGGCTACGCGCAGGATAATGCGTTAAGAATGCTCGGAACGATACCCTCCCAGTTATCGAATCGATTGAACCCCAATTACCGATCGTTTCGCGAGAAATTGGAACGAGACACGCGGCTGAAACGAAACACCGAGATGCTTGAAAACAAACGTAGGAAGGAGTTGCAGCTCAACGACGAACGAAACGTTCCAGCCGAGAACCATTACAAACTGGCTCTTCCTGAAGTCCTTGAGAGTCCGGTCGAGCATGCCAAATCACTTTTGTGTATTTACGTTTCGCGTTGCCAGCGAGCATGTTTTCCTTTCAAGATGCTCTCGAGCAACGACAAGACTATTACTGTACTCTCCGGTCCACGTTTCGTGGCTACCGGATTTCTTGTTTATCCAGAGACGATAGATGATCCCAGGACAAACCATCTCCATCAAAGATCACCAGAAGTCTCTCTGTACAGAGTGGTTTTTTAACCTTAATGACTTCTTCCGCTCGGTTCTATCCACGAGGTAATTGGGTAACAAATTTGTTGGATCTGTTATATTAGGTTGTTCGGAAAGTCGTTTTGTTTTTTTTTTGGTGAAAATGAAACATGATTTTTTTTAGAGTGTATTATCATTTTATTAAATTATATATTTTCCATTTTGGAAAACGAAATGGCTTTCCGAACGATTCAATAATAGCTTTCGTTGTAGAGAAAGAATGTATTGCTAGGAGACGATGGGTCGAAGAAGACCCAAGGAACGCAGTACGGTTGAAACAGCGCCATAAAATGTACAGTTATGTTCAATCGGAGAACATAATTGAACCGAGCGTTATGCAAACTCCTTACCGCGATGTAAGTTTCAACGCAAACGTAGTTTATTATACTCAAACGAGTATTCGCAACAGGTGTTCAATATGGTCTCCATTACCAAGCACACATGATCATGCGTCGCATCGACGATTGTTTTGCATGTTTTGGAATATTTTATATGTTTCTAATCGCGTGATCGTAATTCTTCAATGTTTTTCATCGGTCTGAAATGCTTTATCAATTGTAAACGATCCTACGAAACGAGAAAGTCGAGGAGATTTTATCGAGGTGATCGAGGCCACCATTTGCAATTGATCGCGTTTTATCTGGACATTTTTTATACGCTACAAAATGTACAGTGTGTTTCACGACCTCTGTTTTGTTGAATATTTCCATTATTTCAAACGATACGTGAAAACGTTGCACGTAAAAATTGTAAAGTTGAACAAAATACATCGTACGATAAGTAATAGTATTTTTACAAACGCAGGCGTAGATATTTAGAGGTTAAGTTTGTTTTTCGATATGAAACGATCAATTTTTCACACCCGATTTTCAGAGAATCATAAAACTTACTGTTATTAAGATATTTAACTTTGTTTATCCTTTTACTTATCCGCTGTTTGTTTACGTTCGAGATACCGAGCGTATCTTCTAACATGTTTCACAATAAAAGTAACGGGATAAACAAAGTCAAATATCTTAAAAACGGCAAGTTTCAGGACAATTGTACCTCAGCAATTTAAGACCATGGAAAATTAATCGTTTCGTTTAAAAGAATAAACTCGATCCCCAGATCTTCTTTGCACCTCCACCTGTAAAAAATCATTCTTACAATAATACGTGAAATAACATTTTCACGTATCGTACAAGATACACTCTATTCTCTTACTCAAACGTACAATCATATTCTAACCTACCATATCTCCAAGTTTGCAAATGCCTATTGGGTCTTCTCAGGTTCCAAGCTTAAAATCCTCTTCGTGTTTTAACGAAGCCATTAAGTTTGGAAAGTCGTTTGGTTTTGAAAATAAAACACAATTTCTTCAAAGTGTACAAACGTTTAATCAAATTATACATTCTCCATTTTGGAAAACGAAATGACTTTCCAAACCACCCAATAATTCAAAAATTCATCTTTCACGTGGCTCGTGTATCCGCGATTCGATTCCTCGACGAGTAGAATTGCTGGTGGACGGGTTAATAACCAAGTTAACGTAATAACGCAATTTTCGCGACGATAACATCGTTGATCTTACGGCTCCCATTTATCTACCGGGAAAAATGAGGCTGGAGCAAACGATATCGTCGGCGAAAGAAAAATTTCGCGAAACTGCGAACGATCGAGATTTATCAGAAACGAAAACACATCGTCCGATCGTGTTCTCCGACCGATCACGTTTCCTTCGTCCTCATCATCGACCAAGGCTTGTTGTCGCCGACAAATACCCACATCCTCTTGTGCAGAAAGTTAATGCGTTAAACTTCGGTTCGCAAATCCATGCTCGGCACGAACCGAGCGGCCGTCTTATGAACGTAGGCGTTACTTGAGGCACGTGCCGTATGTTCCTCGTCCATCTTTCCAATACAGTTTCGCCTTGCAGACGTTCCAGTTACTTGCCTCAATGCCAAAATAATGGCGGCGCGCGCCGTTTCGTATCGGCGCACGCCGTACACTGTGTGCTCCAATTGACGGAGATTTACTGGTCCGGAGCCAAGGTAGCCTTCGAACATCATTTCTCGAATACGAATGCACAATTTTATTCGATTGTCATCTCGATTTCCCAATAGATACCGATTCGATAGATTTTATTTTTAAAATTTCGACCCTTTGATAATCGTGATTTGTCGCGTGGAGCAGCTCGAAAGAAATATGGTCGACTGGTGAAACTTGGTGTTCGATCACTGAATTATTGATAAGAATGAGCGGATCATCGTGAGTGGAGTCAATCTAAAATGAGAAAAAAGTTTGAAAAATATTCGTTGATGTCTCTATCGTCGAGCATTCCTTTTTATTTTCACTTCTAGAGTTTTTCGCGTCGAATCAACGTTGAACATCGAACGTTTACGAATGTCTATGTTTCTAGCAGTTAATGATCGTATTTTGAATAGTTTTTTTTTGTAAATTAAAGGATTTGTAGACTCAATGACAGTGATATTCACGCAGAGTCTAGAGCTTATTTTTTGAGTTGAAATTATTTAATCGTCAGAAGCAACAGGTGAAATTATTCTCCGGATAAGAAATAAATACTAATGTATAAGTTACTCGTCGAACAATGATATTCCACTTTAGTTTTTCCCGAATAAAATTCTGCTTGTTTCTGATAATTATATACCTTTCTCGTCAATATTTCTCGAGCTGCTCCACGTGATCATAGCATCCATAAAAATTAAATTTTGTTACAAAATTGAATCGTACTTTAAGATAGTAGATAAATTAGTATTTGATAGAATTGAGACTGGTATTTGAAAGAAATGATCAAACCTCTTCTACTTTTCAATCTCTCGTTTCTTCGTTTTTGCATCCTTTTAGGATCTAATAGATCGAAATTACGATAAAACTTCAGGAGAAACTGAAATTATGATAAAATTTGGGGAGAAACTGAAATTATGATAAAACTTGGGGAGAAACTAAGGATCACAGGACAGAGTATAACGGACGAATAACGAGCGGAAAAATGATAATGTCTTTGATCTTAAATGGGTTGCTACACTTTACATAACCAGACGTACTTCCGGCGCAACATTGTGTAACGCAGTCTCGCAGCGTAATTTTCTATCTGTTTCAGTGCACAAAAGGCTGCGGAGCGTGGCAACGAGCCCTCGACACAAGTTGCCAAGCTGTCTGCGTAAGTACAGTTTACCAAGCTACTGTTATCCCTTGTATTAATGTTCGACGTATCGGGCGTTTCGTTCGCGATTCCACGTTGCGCGTAACTTAACATATGTTGTTTACAGAACGGGACGCAAGAACTACTCCCGCCCAAAGAATTGTACTGCGTTCTGGGCTGTCACGACGCGTTGAATCGTTACTTCCAACAGTTGAAAGGTAATCGGTACTTTTACTCGCGAACCTTCCAAATGCAGGGTATCCCGGGCTTTGAATGCGTACGATTGCGAAACTGCATACTGTTGCATTTCTACGATATATGTTTGTCAATTTTAATTATACATTAAAAAGAACTACGTATAATATTATAACGAGAAATGTAACTTTTTTTTTGCAACTTTCGAAGAAAAAAAAAGAGTAACTCTGTGACACAGGTTTCATTAAGAAATTTTGAGTAACATTTTTTTCTTATTTTTGCTTATGAATTAAAGCTTCGTAGTCATGAAAATCCCGGGACACCCTGTATATGTAGCGCATCTTTCTGTTAAAGATTGCAGAGAAAAATGTTGCATCGTTCGACAAGATTTATCATGTTGTGACTTTTATCAGGGATACAAAGTGCAATTGCACTTATTTGTAAATACAACAGAATCCCAGAATTCTTTCGCTGGTGCCATACCGAATAAAAATATAGGCTACTGTATCGAAAAAAGTAATACTTTGCACGATATTTCAAACGTGTACAAATTAATTAATAGTTATGCGATTACAAAAAAACCCGTATTTGTAACCCTTCAGGTTAACAGATATGAAGAAAAGTAATATATTACAGATGTTAGAAAGAAAGTAAAATATTAAAAAAAAAAAAAAGAATTTGCCCCGTATACATTTTCATACGGTATGACACAACTGCACTTTGCAGCTGCACTGCTCCCGAAATGAATCGCCCCACACGTGAAGCTCGTTACACGATGCAAAATTTTCTCCCACAATTTTGTTCCATCCTCAATAAGAACAGGTTTACCCAGTCTAACCCGGTTACAAGATACACCCTGTATTCACCGTATGGTACCCGTTAATTTCCCATCGAGACACCATTCGCCCCCGTTTCGTTCATCTTATCAGCACCCCGGTTAAAAGTTCGCGAACTCTTCTGGGAAATTGTCAAAGTTGGTGATCTTCAACGGTGTCTCCCGATAGTGATCGAAGTTGCTCGTGTCCTCCGGCGATTGGCAGGTGGGTATGAAGCTCGGCTGTACCTTCTGATGGTAGATCATGTTCCAGTCGGTGGTTTCGAACCATCGGTGTTCCTTGATGTCCATGGTGCCGTTCTTCAGGTTCCCGTAGCGTCTGGTCAAGTCCACCTGCAGTATGTTCTTCAGGATGTCCCTGAGCTCCTCGCCGAAATGATGAGCGAACTTGTATTTACCGACGATGATCTTCTCGTAAATCTTCATCGTGTCGCGCGAGTAGAACGGTGGATAACCGGCGTTCATCTCGTACACCAAGACACCAAAGCTCCACCAATCGACAGATCTACCGTACCCCTTGGAGAGGATCACCTCAGGCGCAAGATACTCCGGTGTACCGCAGAGTGTCCACGTTCTGCTGTTTATCATCTTGCAGAACCCGAAATCGGTCACTCGAATGTAACCGGTGTCCTGGATCAGTATGTTCTCCGGTTTGAGATCTCGGTAGACCAGGCTGCAATGGTGGAGATACTCCAAAGCGAGGACCACCTGGGCCGCGTAGAATCTTGCCAACGACTCGTCGAACCTACCCATTCGTCTCAAATGGGTGAACATCTCGCCACCGTTCACGAACGGGAGCACCATGTAGATGTAAGAGTTGTCCTTGAAGCAGAACTCCATGTAGACGAGGAACGGGAACTTCACGCACTGGAGTACACGTTTCTCGTTGTAGGTGTGGTCCACTTGTTTCTTCTTCACGATCTTCGCTTTATCCATGATCTTCATCGCGTAGTAGGCCGAGGTGGGTTTGTACTTGACGAGTAGCACGCGTCCGAAAGCGCCGGTACCGATCGTACGGAACAGTTCGAAATCCTCGAGAGTGACCGTGTCCGATTTCGGCAATTTCCATGTCTGAAGGAACTCGTCCTTCAGATTGTCCAGGATCTTTTGGTACTCTTTGAAGGCACTGTTTCGTTCCAGGTCCATCGCGGTGATCGATCGTTTACTCCTCGAATACGTGGAACATAGGATGCATCAAATCCATAGACACGAGTACGTTACGGTTCTTTGACAGTCGGTCAAAGGTTATGGAGGCGAATCGACGACGTTCTATTGTTCGTTTCGCGTCATTTTGCAAATTTAAAGACGCGAACGCGCCGATTCTTCTTCCACGTGGCGATATTGACACTTTGTGGAACCGCGCGAATCTTTGAAAGCACGTTTCCTCGACGCGATGGTCGTTGATCTTCGAGCGGAGAACAAAGGGTGTTTCGAACGCTCTGGATGAACGTACAAGTGTCGCACGTGTATTTTGGATATGACTCAAGGTGTAAAATAGTCCTCTATTCGTCAACCACGGTGCACCAAGGAACACTCTTCTGTTGATCTCCAACAGTACACCAAGTTAACTTGCTTTAGTAACCAAGAGTGCACTATGCAACACTCTTCTGATAATTCGCCAACAGTGCACCGAGTTAACTTTCTTTAGTAACATAGAGTGCACTATGTAACACTCTTCTATCAATCGCCAACAGTGCATCAAATTAACTCGATTTAGTAACCAGTACAAAGTTAACTTACTGCACTATTGGTGATTAAGAGTTGTTTTTCGATTAACAGTGCTCTAACTTAATTCGAGGACCTACACTTCCTTTAACACTCTAACGTTTCAAATGTAATCCTCCACAAGTGACACATTGTCAATTGTAGCCCGAAGCAAATGGCGAACACATTAACAAAACTAACATTCGATCGTTCTTTCTCAGAGTATATTCGTTCCAGTACCATTTTCTCGGTAAATAATTTTCCGCCAAGTTTGCACGTAGTTTTCTGAAAAATTTACTTCTTCGAGTTACGTCACTTTGAAACTATTATATTATTATGTACTGTTAGACAGTACGGTTGAACGAAACCGAGGACACAACGTTCTCGTTCGTTTCGCGTCATTTCCCCGATCTACGAGCGTAAACAAACTCGTAGCACGATTTCGTTACTTTGTGACACTAACGAAGCGCGATGCGTATTATCAGCGGAAATAGGTGATCCACCGGCACCTGCCTTGGTCGCTGATTCCCTGACAGCGACATCACTGCGACTCGAATGGAAAGGAATCGACATCGAAAGACGCGGCGGCGGGATTTCGTACCTGGTGCAATGGAGATACGAGGAACTGGCCGAAACGTGGCAGTATTGCAGAAATCAATCGTGGGGCGAGGACGATCAGATACTCGTGGAGAATTTGCAACCGTACACGAAATACAGAGTAAGTCCCACGGAGTCCTTCGTCCTTGTTTATGATTTCCATTCGCGTTCCGCCGTGTCCTAATTAAACGTCGCAGAGCGCGCAACACGAGCAATACGCGATACGACAATATCGTAATCTCGATCTAATTAGTAGATTGTAGATTATTAATTAGATAGTAGATTATTGATTAAATAGTAGATTATTCATTAGATAGTGGATTATTAATTAAATAGTAGATTATTCATTAGATAGTGGATTATTAATTAAATAGTAGATTATTCATTAAATAGTAGATTATTCATTAGATAGTGGATTATTAATTAAATAGTAGATTATTAATTAGATAGTAGATTATTAATTAGATGGTATCTAATTTTAATATTATAATTGGATAGTATCCAATTTCACGAATTTATCAATTTTTGTAACGCAAGACGTTCTTTCAAAAATATAGTATTTCACATCGTACTTGGTACATTGATAAAATAAATTTATTTTATAAATAAGTTTACGTATTTGTTCCACCGAACGTCCAATCTCTCTTTCGTGTATTTTTTAAATAATATTTCTATTTTACGTAACTATTTTTCCTGAGAAATAGAAGACTCTACTTTGACAAAGACATCTTGAGAATTGATCGTTAAATCGGTCGCGAATGGTACTCGACACTCGGACGTATACGAACACTGTTGACAACGATTTCGTCGTTGTGCGATATCTAATTAGGACGTGGCGTTACACCCCATCTGTAAATAGTAGATTTGTCACAGCTTTCAGGGACGAATCTAGGAGTCTGTGAAAAATGAAATTCAAGATCAGAGTGAATTTTACGGTAGATACGTTTAACTGACGCGCAGATCCGTTCGTGAAAGCTGCGACACAGAGTGTTTCCGATGTAAGTGGTCAAAGTGTAGGAACACTTGTTAAGATGAAAAAGAAACATACGAATTTCTGAAAATGCTTCTTTTCAGAGCTCTAGCCACTTCTTGTTTTAAGAACCAGTTTAGTAACATCGAATTCATAGTCACAAATATCTCTGTCAGTAGTAAACTATTGAGTCGATATTAAAAATAGAACTATTTGAACACTTAATAAATACTCGAGTATCGTGAACAATCTTTAATTATTCCAGTGTTTGAATAGTAACTGAATCTAAGATAGAGTGTACCAACGTCGAGTTTAAAGTTCTAGAGCTAGGACGATTTCAATACCTCTTACAAAACTATTCCAAAACTGTTTTTAATCGAAAAGCAAGGGTTCATAGGACCCATTTTCAATCTTACAATCCCTAGAACATCTCAAAGTACAAATTCTACACCATTCATCTTACGATCATGTTCTCGTTGGAAGAATAAAACTAATTTAACGCGTGAAATAATTTACATAGTGTATAAATGTTCATAGGACCCATTTTCAATCTTACAATCCCTAGAATATCTCAAAGTCTTAATTTTACACCATTCATCTTACGATCGTGTTCTCGTCGGAAGAATAAAAATAATTTAACGCGCGAAATAATTTACATACTGTACAAATGTTCATAGGACCCATTTTCAATCTTACAATCCCTAGAATATTTCAGTCTTAATTTTACACCATTCATTTTTCGATCATGTTCTCGTCGGAAGAATAAAAATAATTTAACGCGCGAAATAATTTACATACTGTACAAATGTTCATAGGACCCATTTTCAATCTTACAATCCCTAGAATATCTCAAAGTACAAATTCTACACCATTCATCTTACGATCATGTTCTCGTTGGAAGAATAAGAATAATTTAACGCACGAAATAATTTACATACTGTACAAATGTTCATAGGACCCATTTTCAATCTTACAATCCCTAGAATATCTCAAAGTATGAAGTTTACATCATTCCTCTTTCGATCATGTTCTCGTCGGAAGAATAAAAATAATTTAACGCGCGAATTAATTTACATACTGTACAAATGTTCATAGGACCCATTTTCAATCTTACAATCCCTAGAATATTTCAAAGTCTTAATTTTACACCATTCCTCTTTGGATCTTATTCTTGTCCGAAGAATAAAAATAATTTAACGCGCGAAATAATTTACATACTGTACAAATGTTCATAGGACCCATTTTCAATCTTACGATCCCTAGAATATCTCAAAGTCTTAATTTTACACCATTCATCTTACGATCATGTTCTCGTCGGAAGAATAAGAATAATTTAACGCGCGAATTAATTTACATACTGTACAAATGTTCATAGGACCCATTTTCAATCTTACAATCCCTAGAATATCTCAAAGTACAAATTCTACACCATTCATCTTACGATCATGTTCTCGTTGGAAGAATAAGAATAATTTAACGCACGAAATAATTTACATACTGTACAAATGTTCATAGGACCCATTTTCAATCTTACAATCCCTAGAATATCTCAAAGTATGAAGTTTACATCATTCCTCTTTCGATCATGTTCTCGTCGGAAGAATAAAAATAATTTAACGCGCGAATTAATTTACATACTGTACAAATGTTCATAGGACCCATTTTCAATCTTACAATCCCTAGAATATTTCAAAGTCTTAATTTTACACCATTCCTCTTTGGATCTTATTCTTGTCCGAAGAATAAAAATAATTTAACGCGCGAAATAATTTACATACTGTACAAATGTTCATAGGACCCATTTTCAATCTTACGATCCCTAGAATATCTCAAAGTCTTAATTTTACACCATTCATCTTACGATCATGTTCTCGTCGGAAGAATAAGAATAATTTAACGCGCGAATTAATTTACATACTGTACAAATGTTCATAGGACCCATTTTCAATCTTACAATCCCTAGAATATCTCAAAGTACAAATTCTACACCATTCATCTTACGATCATGTTCTCGTCGGAAGAATAAGAATAATTTAACGCGCGAATTAATTTACATACCGTAAAAATGTTCATAGGACCCATTTTCAATCTTACAATCCCTAGAATATCTCAAAGTCTTAATTTTACACCATTCCTCTTTGGATCTTATTCTTGTCCGAAGAATAAAAATAATTTAGCGCGCGAAATAATTTACATACTGTAAAAATGTTCATAGGACCCATTTTCAATCTTACAATCCCTAGAATATCTCAAAGTACAAATTCTACACCATTCATCTTACGATCATGTTCTCGTCGGAAGAATAAGAATAATTTAACGCACGAAATAATTTACATACTGTAAAAATGTTCATAGGACCCATTTTCAATCTTACGATCCCTAGAATATCTCAAAGTCTTAATTTTACATCATTCCTCTTTCGATCGTGTTCTCCTCCGAAGAATAAAACTAATTTAACGCGTGAAATAATTTACATACTGTACAAATGTTCATAGGACCCATTTTCAATCTTACAATCCCTAGAATATCTCAAAGTCTTAATTTTACACCATTCCTCTTTCGATCGTGTTCCCGTCGGAAGACTAACAGTAACTTGATGCGCGAAGTGAGTTTACATTTTGTTTTTTCGGGGTTTCGTTACAGTTTCGCGTAGCGTTGCTGTTGAAATCGTCGCAGCACAATCCCGAGCCTATCGTCTCCGCTCCGAGCGTTGTGATACGAACGCTGGCAGCCGGTTTACCAACCTCAGCACCGGTAATTGTAAGAGCGGCGGTGGTAGACAGCTGCCGCGTCTCTGTGTCTTGGGAACCGGGCCCTTTTCCGAATGGGCCACTTTTGTCTTATGTCCTGCGTCTGCAAGGGGCTGACCACTCCCAGCTTAAGGTACACGCCACGCCAGAACTTCAATACATCATGCGATAACTCTTTTTTCTATTTCTCTCTATTTCTATGTTTTCTCACTGTCTCTCAACGTCTTACGAGAGACGTCCATAGTCGTTAGGCAACGCGTCTCGTCTCGATGTCTCGATTCCGCTAAGCTAATCGTCGCTAATCGTCTCTCGACGCGATTGTCGACGTTTGCAATGACGATCGCGCTTTCCTGTTCTTTCTAACTTTTGTAGCAAACAGCACTGCGAAACACCAACTGGTTCTGCAAGATTGCACCTCCTTCCTGAGAAGGGATGTTCTTTGATAGGTAAAAACGCGAAAGATGCAAGCATGTCGCGGAACAGATGCACGCTTCCTCTGAGTGAGGTTATTTTTGAAAGCATTTCAATGTTTGAATAGTTGAAAATTTGAGTATTTAAACATTTGAATATTTGTAACGTTAGAAATATTTATGTATCTTTGAAATGGAATTCTTCGAAGCGTACGTTTGTTCCCGAAATATCCGTATAACGAAAAACGTCGCTAACATTTCGCATAATTGTCCAATTTGTTCAATTCTCGATAAAGAGATTGCGCTTATCGATAACTTTAACACTAACACTTATCTTCCAACACCGCTTGCTTTAAAAAATGCACGTCGCTTTGAGTCAATAGGGGTGTCCGTTCTATCTCGACATTGGAATATCATACGAGCAATCGATGATGTTGGAAAGACATTCTTACGAACGTTGCTTGGTACCGAATAAATTAGAAAAATTATCAGTACCTTTAAACAATATTTTTAAGAACGTACTTTCCATATCTTCGATTCATCGTGAAGTATTCCACCGTATCGAGACGAAACACCTCGTACAACGCAACTGTCGCAGATCTCCGCTAATCTCGCTACCTTGAACGCCGTTAACATCGCCCCGTTGACTTGCAAGAACCAGATTTTCCACGAAATATGTTTCTGGCATGGCGTTTCTTTCCCTGTTCGCATACTGATCTTCCTAGCAAGGGATCGAAAGGGACGAATTCATCGGCGGTTCGTTTAACACGTTTTACGATCGATCGATAGGATATACCAGCGTCGGAGAACACGGATCATTATATGTTTCAAAATCTCGACCCGAACAAGAATTATTCCATAAGCGTGACCATGAGGAACGGAGTCGGGGAGGGTCCTCCGGCGGTCATCTACATCACAACCACTCCGGAACCGGCTGGTAAGTTTACAAACATTTTACAATCGTTCGTGAAGTGTGTTTAGAAAGGATCCGACTCCCTCCAACGAGAGAAAGAGATTTTCCTCGATAACAACGACGTCACCCATCAAAGCACGCCCCTTTGAGAGCTACAACCTTCTTCCAACGGTCCTCCCACTTCCGGAAGCACTTCTTAACCCTTTCGATACTAACGGTGACTGTGGTCGCCCATTACCGCACGTTCGTTGCATCCTATTGGTGACTACAGTTACCCATCATCGTACGTTCGTTGTGTTCCACTGATGACTGTAGTCACTCGAGATCATGGTTTCGAACGTGTACTAAAAAAAAGAAACTTGTACGCGTGTGTTGAAACTATCCCTACTCGAATTCGTGTCATTTTCAGTACAGTACTCGTGTATTGTTTCATGTATTTTTAAATACACGTGCATTATTTCACGCGTGTTACTTCACGTGCTTCACTTCACCTATATCGCTTCACGTGTATTTAAATATATTTAATGCAAGAAATACAATATTAAAGATCGAAGCACGGATACTTTAACACGTACACTTATACACGTGTCTCTTTGTTCCACGTCGAAAATTGTTTAAGAGATACTTCCACAGATTGGATATTTTTCGGACGCATATCGTCCATTTCGGAATCGATCCAGGAACTTTCGTCGGATCATGAATAAATCAGCAAAGTTCGTAATATTTCAGCGAAAGACACCCAACAACCTATACTGATCCTCGGTGGGCAGCACATGGTCATGAAACAGGACGCGGACATGTTGGACGATCCCAGCGTGATTTACGAAAACTCGAGCACGATTCGCGGGGTCGCGATTCATGTTGCGTCCGCGCAGCTGTTCGTGTCCGATTCCTTGGGATACGTGTACAGAACGCCCATTCTGAAACGCGCGAAACCCACGGTGATCCTCAGTCCCAGCCAGGCGAACTTCAAGCCCCTGAGTCTATCGGTGGATTGGCTGAACCTTCATCTGTACATTCTGGGCGAGGTGAAACACGCGACGACCGTTTGGCAGATAGCTAGATGCAATCTGGATGGAAGAGGTTTGACGGTGGCCGTGGCTGGGTTTCTAACACGACCCACTCACATTGAGGTGGACCCGTACAATGGGTATCTGTTCTGGGTCACCAGAGGTGGTTTGTTCAGGCTGGATCTGGCCGATATCAGCAACGGGGTGAAGCACGAGGTACGTGTAAGCTTTTTGATATTGACATAGTCGTACATTTGTCAACTCTTGTTGTTTACTAACAAGTATTGTAGTTGATTAGTGTTCAATGCTCTGTGTATACCAATGACGACTGTAGTTGTTCATTTGTACACTCTTATTGTATACTAATGACCATTGTAGTCGATTAGCTTTTGATGCCTCCTATATACCAACTGTAGTCGTCCATTTGTAAACTCGTTGCGTACAAATAACAACTATAGTCGTCCATTTGTACACTCTTATTGTTTACTAACAAGTATTATAGTCGATTAGTGTTGAATGCTCCCTGTATACTAATGACGACTGTACTCGTCCATTTGTAAACTCTTATTGTATACTAACAAGTATTGTAAGGTGATCAGTGTTGCATGGTCCCTGTATACCAACGACAACTGTAGTCATCCATTTGTAAACTCTCGTTGCATACTAATAACAATTATAGTCGTCCATTTGTAAACTCTCGTTGCGTACTAATAACAATTATAGTCGTCCATTTGTAAACTCTTGTTGCATACTAACAACTCTACTGTAATCAATCAGTGTTGAATACTCTTTGTATACCAATGACGAGTGTACTCATCCATTTGCAAACTCTTACTGTATACTAATAAATATCGTAGTTGATTAGCTTTGAATGCCCCCTGTACACCAACAACAACTGTAGTCGTCCATTTGTAAACTCGTTACGTACTAATAACAACTATAGTCCTCCATTTGTAAACTCTCATTGTATACTAATGCCCATTGTAGTCGATTAGCTTTGAATGTCCTCTGTGCACCAACAACAACGGTAGTCGTCCATTTGTAAACTCGTTGCATATAAATAACAACTATAGTCATCCATTTGTAAACTCTCATTGTATACAAATGACCATCGTAATAGATTAGCTTTGAATACCCCTTGTGCACCAATAATTACTATAGTCGTCCATTTGTAAATTCTTGTTGCGTACCAATGACGACTATAGTCATCCATTTGTAAACTCTCGTGTACCAACGTCGACTATAGCAGTCCATAAAAATTTCGCAGTAATTCGTAACTTAAATCGAGCAGAGCATAGCCCGTTAACTCCTCGATTATGGAATATTGTTTCCTCCGTGTTTTGTTTTATGTTTCGACAGTCGATACAATATGATTCTCGATGGTAAAGTAACGTTGATACAAGTGACGTCCGTGTCATAATTGTCCCGTACAGTGTCGACGTATTCGCGGTTCAATTGTCCGTACAACGAAAGCGTAATGACGAAAAACAAAGTATTAACTATGTACATTTTTCAAGAAACTATAATTTACAATATATTTCAATTCTATCTACATAGTTTCCAACATAAATTCACTACAAAAATAATACAGTTCCAGAAGCATGTTAAAAAAAATTGAATACCTCGGTTGCTACAATTCCATTCATTTACTTTATATAAAATTTGAAAGTAACTAACGATAAATGTAAGACCTGAATCAAGTTTATCCTAAAGTTGGTATTCCATCCATCTACCGTGTTATTAAATAGACACCAATTCTTTCACACATCTATCATAAAAGATAGACCCTTTTCTACCTACAAAACGATCAACGAATCTCGTTCGTTTCAGGTTCAACCATATTTGATCTTAGAGGATGAAAATTTAGGCGCGTTCACGGTCGATCACACGAACTTTCGTCTACTGGTTCCCCATCACAGCCTGAACACGGTCATGTCCGTTTCCTTGGACGGTCGTGAGGTCTTGAACTTCCGCGCGAACACTCAGCAGCCAAAGTTCAAAAACGTGGTCTCGTTAGCTATGGCGAACGGTTTGTTCTATTGGACGAACGGTGAAGAGGTACTGATAGAGGGCTACCATTCGGGACAGAACAGATACTTCCACAACGCGTACCCCGATAGGTGAGCATCTCCGTTTAGATTCAACTGGGTTTCCACTTTGATGTCTAAGAATACACGTGCCCTTTCCAGGTCGAACGGTTCATTTGTCAGTGTCAATGTACTTATGGACGCGAGTCAGCCTGTACCCGTCCCGGTGAATCCTCCTACGGGCGTCCAAGCGGTTCTGGGTGTGGAGAGGGCAAAAGTTTCATGGCAGGCGCCTCATCTGTTGGGTGGACAGGGTAAGGGAGCTTGGCAGAATTGGTCCTACGAGTTGGAGATCAAAGACGAGTCCACCGGGGAGACGATTCATCAGAAAGATATCGCTGGCTCGTCTCACACTGTGCACAATCTTCGAGAGAAATCTGAATATTCGATCAAGGCGGCTGCGTACACCAGCGCCGGTAGAGGACCATGGTCCACCGAGTTCAGGGGCAGGACACTACGGTAAGCGTTTCGTTCGTTTAGGTTTTGTTACGGATAGACTCAACAACGAGGACACACAGGACCTGGATGATCAATTCTTAACAAGCCTTGTGTTTTGTACACTTTTCTTTATTTCGACAACGTACACCTTCAATAGTCACTTTAAATAGTTTCTGACTAGACTAAGGATTCTTATTATACACATAAACTCAATTTTAAACATTGTACATATACTATGGTTCACACGTAGGTATTCTCCATATCTGCCCACTCCATGTACATATAATACACGTTCAATCAATTTCAAAGTCATAATTAATACAAACCTTAACGAGTGTACTTTAAGTTAAGGTGCATACAACTTGGAAATTACGCGCGGTTTATTAAAAAAATTATGCTAGACCAATGGAACAACGTTTCAACGAATTTCACAAAAGAACTGTGCAGTTCAGTGGATTCGATTCACTCAGAGTCGTTTACCAAGGGGTAGATAATTTCGCTACGGATCGATATGGCGATAAGCTCTATATGCGGAACACATACAGTGTGGAAACTGTGCCAATGTTATTAATTTCCCTAAATGAACCCTTCAGAGACGGATCGCACACCTCGATCCTCTGGTCCGCTAACGAGGGTCTCTTGAGCAGTGACGTGACCGGAGAGAACATCGACACTCTGATATACAAAGCGAGCCTGAAAGAAGCAGAGATCGATTACCACATCGTCGACGTCAGTTGGTACAAGGACACCCTCTACATCGTGGGAAACAACTCCGCCTTGTACCGGTACGGTATGACCAGTCATCAGAAAACCAAGATGAACATACACTCGGTCGGGAGCGTCGCTGTTGATTGGATATCGAAGAAGCTGTACTGGGCCAATCCGAAACAACAAATTGTTAGTACGATTCTAAAAGTATTCGAACAGATAACGTGCTCGAGAACACCCTTCATCGGTATATTTTGTTACAGATCACAAGAGCGAATTTGAACGGATCTCACCAAGAGCCCATGTCCATTCTAGCCATCGTCAAAGAACTGATGATCGATTCCTTGGAGGCGTATCTGTACTGGTCCACGGGACACGCGGTGGAAGTTGCCCGTTTGAACGGACAGGACAGAAGATACTATCACTCGGATGAAATATTTAACGGCAAACAAGTGATGGGTTTGACACTGGACACCGAGAACAGATACGTTTATTGGATCGTCCGCAGCTACGAGAGTGGATCGATCGTTTACCGCGCGCCAACGTCTGAAAGGATTCCGATGAGCCACAAAATTGTGCCTGAAAAGGTTTCTATCGTTGCTGGAACTCGCGCTTCGTTTGTATCGGTGGTTTTCAAAGTGGGGGGTACAACGATACGGATAAATATTTCTAATAATAACACTGATCTCAGAATTTTTAAACTGGACCGCGTGTATCGTTTGAACTTATTCGGGGATATTCGTTGTATACGTTGAACTACAATTTTTGCTACTATTTACCTAATGTATCTATCAATCCTGGGAGACAATGTTATCGTATAATATTATTGGTAATGTTAAGTAGGAATATTTCTCCGCAATTGTAACAATTGTATTTATTATACAATGACTAGTAAGTTCGTTGTCTGTGAATTTAGAACATAGTTCTCTCTCTCTCTTCGGAGGGTTTTTTTTAAACAAGTTCGAGAACCACTGGTTTATACTATTATCGATCAGACAGCTACGGTCGAATTTAAAAAATTTTTTCAATATCTTTCGTCTCAGGTCTCGTCTCTACAGCATCCAAACATGCAAGGGCCGTTGTGTTACTTCTCGGAACACCTTCTGTGGCTTCAAGACGACCGTAACGCGGTGATAGGCGATCTGTCCGGTCAGAACACAGCCATAATAAACGGTATCACTCTGTCGAGTCTTCACATGGTCGCTGTGATGGACCCGGCGCTTCATCAGTATCCGAAGAATCTCACGTCGGAGACGGTGGTGGTATTGCCGAACGCGGTCAACTACAACAGTATCAGGGTCGAGGGCACGTGGATGAATTTCAACATATCCTGGGACCCCGTGGAGAACATCAACTACGGCACGGTGTTCTACGAGGTGAAGTTCGCCGATTACATCAACACCAACTCGAACCCGGAGATCACGACGGAGACCTCGATGCCTTACAACAACTCCGAGCAAATCTGGCCTTACTCGGCCCTGGAGGTGACCGTAAAAGCTTTCACGTATTGGGAAACGGCTCATCACACGAGAAGAACCCTAAGATCGCCGCAGAGCGTACCGACCGAGCCCACGAATCCCAGAGCGTTCATAGAGTTTCACAAAGAGCCGCTTACAGAGAACGTTGATATATTCGCGATATTCAGGTGAGCACCAGGTAATCGATTTACGCATCTCGCGCGATTGCGAAACCGAACGATGGAAAATTTAGCGATCGTCGGACGTAGTTATTGCAAATGGTAAGAGTTGCGAAAAATTCTCCCCTTCACTTCGATACGATAGAAACGGAACGATGTGGCAACATTCCCTGCAATCTCACATACGTCACGTGTACTCATCGTATACGTTTAACCTTACAGATGGAATCAACCGGAATTCACGAACGGTTTGATCATTGGGTACACCGTACAGTGTTGGTTCGTCGAGAACCACGCGGTGATCCAAATCTGCGACCAGATGCCCATCGCGGACAAACTGGAGTACACGGTGCACGATCTGCTACCAAACACGACGTATTATTTTCAAGTTAGCGGTCACACGGTAATAGGCGCCGGACCGTACACGGCCGTGATCAACGTGTCGACGTTATACGAGAACCCGGTGCCGCAATTGTTGGTGACTACCACGAACGCGGTGAGGATCTCGGACTTGGATCAGAAGAAGGACGACACCATCAGTCGGCATATCGCGGTCGAGGTGACTTATCTGGCTGCGGAGAGCAAACTCTATTGGATAAACGAGATGCAAGAGCTGGTGACGTCGGATTTGTCGGGGGTGAACGCCACCAAGATCCTCACGTTGAACAACAGCGCTCTCAGCGTGACGATCGATTGGGTCGCGAGGAATCTGTACTGGTCGGAGTCCGGCTACCGCGAGAACGGCAGTCATATCATCAAACTGGACCTGACCATGTGGCAAACCGGAATCCTGAAGTACGAGAGCATCGTCACGACCAACAGACGCATCCTGAACCTCGACATACTACCATCAACGGGGTACACTTATTTTTCAATCTCGCGAGATTCCTTACGTAATTGAGTTCACCGAAAATGATATCTCGAGGTATATCTTACTGTGGCCTCAACGATGCACCTGCAAAGCGTAATTGTAAATTAATTAAATTCAAGCAATTGAGTAATTAACGTTTACGTAATTGACATTGTATCGTGACGATTGTTTTCGCGCAAAATGCCACGAACGAGAGAGTTAACCCTTTGCACTCGAGACTTCTTCGTTACTGGAAATCAACGCCCCGAGAAAATCCTTCAAGTGGTAAAATGAATCCGGAATGGAACATTTTTATATACTTTGCGTACACGCATGTTTACACTCCATAACGTAATATTTCAATTGCAATTTGAATTCCAAACCACGAAGTTTTCCCCGATCGAAAATAGTACACTGAATTAAGTTGGACTCCTCTCGAGTTTAAAGGGTTAAAGGATTCAGTTTGGAGCCCTGAATGATCAAACTCAAACTTTGCATGCACGTTTGTTAACCTTTACCAAGCAGTAAGAATCTTTCCAATGGTAAATTTGTATCTCGTTTGCAAAAATAATCAGTATTCATTTTTCTATCCACAATTGCAGATCACTGTACTGGATAGAGCTAACGAAAAACGACAGAGGCGTGATCATGCAGTCGGATCTGAACGGTAAAGCGGTTCAACCGTTCTTCAATCACATAAACGATTGTCCCTCGTGTCCTTACCGACCGTCCGTGACTCCCGTGATGACGATCGACAGCACCACGTTTGAGAAACCGGCGATGTACTGGCTCTCCTTAGGTGGCCACTTGAACATCGCCGACATCGACGGTTGCACGTGCAATTTCATAGTGAGCCCGGATTTCAGCAACGGACTGCCACTAACGTCGTTAACGGTCGACAAGATGAACATATATTGGTCGAACTCTGAGAACGCGCAAATCTACTTCGTGAACAAGGAATACCCCGACGACGGTGAGATTCCGAGCTTTTACCTGCCAGCTGTGCGCAGCATCAAGGCTCTCGGGAAGTCTCTGCAGCCCTATCCGCCCACGAACTGTCTGACGCCACGACAGATGTCCTACAACGTGACAGAGATGAGGAAAACCGGGCACAGTATCACCGTGAAGCTACCACAGCCTGTGCCCCACATCGGTTGCGAAAGGTACAACCTGCCCACGACACTGTACACGATCTACGTATCCCAATGTCTGGAGAACGACCCGTACGAGTGCGAGGACAGCGATAGAACGAAGCTACAGACGTACGAGAAAGAGTACAGAATAAGGGATCTGAAACCATTCACCAAGTACAGACTGAAGCTGGCGTTGAGCAACTACTACGCCGATCTGGAGTCAATGGCGTTGGAGTTCGGTTCGGGTGTCGTTCTGAGAACCGGAGCTGGGGTTCCCACAGCTCCTGAGAACGTCACGGTCGAAGCTCTTACCCCGACTCTGGCGGTGGTCTATTGGCTACCGCCAAAAGTGCTCAACGCAGCGACGGTTCGATACGAGGTGCACTGGAAACTGGACAGATTGATAAACGGGGCGCGTCAGAAGGGTGAACAGTTGAAGGTCCCCGAACGAACAGCAGAAGACGGCAGATTCTTCACCATGTTGGAACCTTGGCTACCCGGCGAGGAATACTTGGTGTTCGTTCGCGCGTATCCTGCCGAGTCAGGGTCCAGTCTCGATGCTTACAGCGAGGGTCCCACCCAAGTTGTTAAGATGTATCCAGAGCCCAATAACCTCACTTTGGCAGGTGTCAGTGTGAACAGTTTGAACGTTTCTTGGGTACCGACCGTCAATCTGACCGTTGGACACACTCTGGAGTACAAGGACGTCGCGGTGGACGACTGGCAGGTAGCGAACGACTCAAAGGTGGAGAAACGTCAAGTGACGTACTTCATTCGAAGATTGCAACCGCGCACCCTGTACAAGTTCCGTTTACTGTTGAGATACCCGAACTACAAGAAGGACTTCGTCTGGCCGACCGACGGGAGATTCACGTTTCAAACGCTAGGTAAATGGTCACGAATGGTAACGATCGTTACGTTTAATCTTTTTGTACGGTTTCTAAAATTTTCGTTTCGCGTTGTTCGCGTAACAGGCGATGTACCGAGCGCCCCGGGAATACCTACGGTTACCAAACTCCGTAACTCCGTGTATCAATTGAACTGGGAACCCGCACAAGCTCACGGTTCTCAGATTACGTTGTATCGCGTCGAAGGGATGAAAATAAACGAGATTAACGAGCAAATCGACCCCAACGAGAACGCCAGCTGGAAATTGTTTTACAACGGAACGGATAATTATTGGATAATCACCGGGGACATGGACGACAAGTATCGGTTCCGCGTTCAGGCCAGAAACGCATACGGATTTGGCGCTTGGAGTAGATCAAGCTTGATCACCGATCTGATGGAAACGACCGGTGGGATACTGGCGGCTCAGCAACACCTAGGATTGATACTTGGGCTCAGCGTTCCTGTTATCACCATTATGCTAATTTGCTTTTGTTACTTCCTTTGCCGTAAGTGTATGATTATACGAGGAAGACACTTCTTTTGTTTACGGTTACTTAAAGGTACTCGCGTTTGGAAATCGTTGACACCGTTAAAACTAATTTTTTTCTTCTAATTCAGCAGTGTACCGGCAACGCAAGGAAGACAAAAAGGCAGTCTTGCCGCCCTTGGTGAGCGACGTGGAATTGGCTACGCTTCAGGAAATACCACAGGGAAATTTCGTACAATCCAACGCACTTTACGCTTCTACCTTGCAAAACGATTCCGATGATTCCACGCTTCCTAAGATCAGGAGGGAGCAAATAACATTGGCCAAGTTCTTGGGTTGCGGCGCCTTTGGGGAGGTGTGTAAACAAAATGCGCAAATACGGTGTTGCGAATCGAAAATTATATTGGGTTGTTCATTGGGAAAGTCATTTTGTTTTTTTTTTTGATAAAAATGAAACACGATTTTTTTAGAGTGTATAAACTCATTTTATTAAATTATGGATTACTCCATTTTGGAAAACGAAATGACTTTCCGAACGACCAGATAATTCCTTTCGTTCCCTTTTAAATCGACGTCAACGATGGAAACGTATCTTTGGTCTTTATTTAAGAGCGAAATATATTTCGGGAAAGAACATAACAAGAAGACACGTGTGCTACTTGACATCTACACATGATTTGTCAAAAATCTGTATTTTATTTTTATCTTAAAATACGAGAGAACAATCGAAACGTATTTGTGTTCTAATCGAGATTAAAATATGACCCAATAGTACAATTTGTGATTAAACGTACGTTCCATTACCAGTTACAAAGATGTATTAACCCTTTACGGTCGTATGTCTGCTCTCAGCCACCACACCAAGGATCCATACTAATCTTACACTTTATTCAACTATGTATTAGTTTACACTTCCTCTGAACGAACCTGAATGTCTAAAAAATCTGTTCACGAAGCAATACGGTGTTCCTATTAGATATAACGGAATCTAGTAAAGAGGAAAGGCTAAATGGAAAACTGCACAATGAAGATGTAAAAAGTAAAGATTGTTCTGTATATTCAAACAGAAAGATTAAAGGTGAAAGACACCAAACTAATTATTTTTGCGATACACGTAGTCGAAAAAGACATACAAGACTGTATGTTGGAGACTGTTTTGAAAGAGTCACGATGGAGAACTATAAAATATAATCTTTACATAAAAACATTACATTAAAACACATCGTTGTACGAACGTACATCCAAAGTTCTCAAAATAATTCATAAATCTTTCTTTATCCTTCGTAATCTTACATGTTATCTATCACTGATTTTTCAAGGGAAATGAATTCCTATCGATACGACACCCATGTCCAAATTTAATACGACCGCAAAGGATTAATATTATCAATTTGCAAATGTTTCAGGTGTTTCAAGGAAATGCAAAGAACTTGGAGAGGCCAGGGATCACGTCGGTTGCGATAAAGACACTCCGGAAGGGGGCATCCGCGCAAGAGAAAACGGAATTCCTTCAAGAGGCTAGGCTGATGAGTCATTTTCGTCATAAGCACGTACTCAGACTTCTCGGTGTGTGCTTGGACACGGATCCACCGCTACTGGTATTGGAACTGATGGAAGCCGGTGATTTATTGAGTTATTTAAGAGCGAGTCGATCATTACAACCCACGGATCCACATGCTCTGCGTTTACAAGATTTACTCGCGATGTGCGAGGACGTGGCTAGGGGATGTCGTTATCTGGAGGAGCTCCATTTTGTGCACAGAGATCTTGCGTGCAGAAACTGTTTAGTGTCGGCTAGAGACAGAGAGAACCGTGTCGTTAAGATTGGTGATTTCGGGCTCGCGAGAGACATATATAAGAATGATTATTATAGAAAGGTGAGTGCACAATCGTAACCGTAAACTGTCTGTGATCTTGCACGGTGATTTTAAAACTCGTTTTCAACGTTCCACTTCGCAGATAGGGGAAGGAATGCTGCCTGTTCGTTGGATGGCACCTGAATCGTTAGTTGACGGTGTGTTCACCTCCCAGAGCGATGTTTGGGCGTTTGGTGTGCTAATGTGGGAGATTACGTCCTTGGGACAACAACCGTATCCTGCTAGAACAAATCTTGAAGTATTACACCATGTGCGGGCTGGCGGCAGGTTACCCAAACCCCTCAACTGTCCTCCTGCTTTGCATCAGTTGATGTTACGTTGTTGGAGTCCCGCTGATTCCAGACCGAGTTTTAAAGTTTGCCTCGAAAATATAGTTAGCCATCGAGGTACCATTGAGGATGCGTCGTTGAGCCCAGTGTACGCTGGCCATTACTTAGCCAGAAGAGGTAAGTTCGGATTGAATCTCGATACTTGCATTATATGTATCTGTTGGCATGAAATATAAATCCGATACATTTTAGAATACCACACTATCGATCGAACGTATACATCTAAACAGTTATGGATACATTGACGAGTGCTTATGTACATCGATCATAAATCTCTACGCGATTTTCATAGTTCTCCGATGATATACGATTCCTAAACTTTTGAGCTAATATCAGTCGCTTCATCATCTAATAGTGCAATCACATATGTTCCTACTTAAATTTCGATCTATTTACTAAATGCGAATCAATTTCACGTGACAAGCATGTTTCTCTCGGATACGAGTACATAATACTTCGTTGTTCACGGTTCGTCGATACATCATGACGCATCATCGTAAAATTGTTCAATATAGAAATTTAACAATCCGCTTGATATACATATCTGTTATATCATTGCATGGCTCATGCTTGCAGGCGTGTCTAACATGGCTTACTTTGCTGACGAGAATCAAAATCATAATAATTCAGGTAGGTTCTTTGTGAACATCGTCTATCTATCCCGCTTTCTCTATTTCCGTTTCATTGTACATCGTGATCGAATTTACGAGCGATCCGCGTTGTGTACTACAATCGGTTAATTTCCTCAGGGAATTCATGGAAATCCAGCAGCTCGGAGGGTAGCCGAGACATGCAGCCGTTCCTTCAGAATTCTAATAACGCGGCGCAATCGAGCGAAGTACCAAAATATTTGGAATTGTTAGCGGATAACGAAGAGATTATTTTAAGAGAGAATTCAACGAGTGGTTACGAAGTACCCCGATCGATTCACATTTCCGATCAAAATTTAGGTAACATAAGCAAAGTGAGTACAAATCCAGATTTAAAGGAGAACTTGAATTCTGATCAGTTACAAGAGCGAAAGGACTCGTTGAACGGTGAGAAAGAACAATCGGAGAAAAGGTGCGACAAGAGGTCCTCGGCGTCCAGTTTGAATCTACCGGAGCGTAAAAGGGCATCGATAACGAGCATTACCGAGAAATGTAACACTTTGGATAGTTCAAAATTAACCAATCCCACCATTAAAACGATTTTAAAGAGAGACTCTTTCACATCGTTGACCGATCATCGGAAAAATAAACGGAACACGACCGAACGACGAGGGTCTGAGATCAGTTTGGAGGGTAGAAGTTCCGGTTCTCTCAGCTCAAATATTAGTTTAGCTCCACCCACACGGCCCAGTTCATCGTTAATTAGTTCGCAAAACGTTCTTCCGTTGAAGAACAGTGTCATGGGTGGTACCACCGAATCGACCTTGAACGACACTGGCGTTACAAAGAGCACATTGCCGAAAATTCAAAGGACTCATTCTAATTTGCACAACGGTAAAGCCAACATTCCTTTGATAAATAGTGCGTTATTGAATTTGTTGAGACAAACTCCGGTCGTCGAGGACAGTAACAATATAGTCACGTACACGAATATCAATACCGATGCCGTTCGTGTAAACGGATCGTGAAGCTATTGTTGTTAAAGATGGTAAGGAATCGAGTCGTTTCAACAGTCATATTTTTTAAAACAGAATCGTAACTTCAGTTATAACTATACTAATACTGAAAATGCGTGTGAAGTTCCATAGCTTTAAACTGCCATATCAATGTATGTACATATTTAAATTTTAATATCCGAGGTTTATTTTACGTAAATTGTGGCAGAAAGTTTTTAATTGTAGCTGTATTAGTTAGTAATCATGGACTTGTTTTTAGCACCTAAGAAACGAGAATAGTTTATAGAGTATTATACCGGGATTAGAATAATCCGCGATAGTTTTATACCTGTTATTCGAAGATAATGTATTTATTTAATGACCTAAAAGTATGATTGAAGTCTCACTGTTCATTGTACAAATTTCATATTTGATGATAATATAAGCTACGATACTGAAATTACTATTCATGTTACATAAGGATTTGTTAAGTTTTATATGTAAATCTAGCGATTCTTATCGAAATGGTACAATTAAGAATAAAAGTTTTCAATTACGAATTGTACGCGAATGGACTGATAATGCTTGAAACTTATATTTTCAAGCTTCACGATTAATACATTGCGAATAAAAAGAGTTGAAAAGTAGTGTAAATATTTTATTAATACAAATTTGATATTTTTTTAACTTCATTCATTAGTCTCTTCCATGAAAGTATTAGAACAATAATTATAGGTATCCAAATTCAGAAAATTAATAGGCAAAATATTGTAGTAGCTGTAGTGATAATTATACACCTGGATACGTACTTTTTGAAAATATTTTGATATTGTATATCGAAAAAAATGTTATTGTTAGAAGAGAACAAGATTATTTACATTTGGATATCGCGTAAAATTTTTTATAAATTTGTAAGAAATGTTTCTATAAAGAATGTTCAATATTAGACTATTCGAAAATACAATAGTTTATAAATATTTAACAAATATTTTATAGTCTTCCTATTTAAAGATGCTCCGATACGCTATCTACATATTGTTAGTTCCTTAATAACATTGTAATTTTTAAAGAATAAGCCGAACCATGTAAATATCTTTTATCGTTCTAATAAGAAATGTATTGTTAAGATAGAAATAACTGTATGAATTTTGTATATACGATATGTGCATATTAACACAGCCATGCAGATATCACTTGACATAAAATCGTGCACAACATATGAAATTTATCGTCTGAGTTTGGGGTAAATAAAATTTCAAATGTAAATAAATAAACTTCAATGTATTTCAAAAGTGATTTATTACAATCAATCTTTGTCACTAATTTACACAAAATGTAAAACTTATACGGTGACAATTGGTTTCCTCACGATTTAGAAATTTTATTACGAATAATGAATATTGTACTATGATAAATGCTCTATTCAAGAATTGCAATTATTTTTTCTATTGTACGACTCGAAAGAAATCACTGAAAAGTTTTAAAATCTATCCTAAGAGGTAACATTAATACATTACTGATGTATTTAAAATATTACTTATAAGTTTTTTCAAAATTATTTTACAAAAGTCTGAAATAAAATGAAGAAAAATTTACTAGCTAGGACAACATGTTAAACACAATAAATATTGAAAAATATAACACGTAGTATTACCTATGCAGTAGTAGTAGTAGTAGTGGTGGTAGTAGTAGTAGTAACATGAGTAGTCGTGGTAGCAGTAAGGGGAACATCGTCGTCTAAAGAATCATCTTTGCTATGTTCGTGTAATAGAACGTATTCTCTAGAGCTAAACCCGAAGCGTAGTACATCTCGCTCTAATAATTCGTGGTATCTTCTCGGTTCTAATTTTACATTATTTACAAATGTGCCATTTGCAGATTCTAAATCTATGAGGTACGGGCGAATTCTTCTACCCTCGCCACCCCCTTCTCTTTGAAAAGATACTAAACGATATTGTAAAACAGCATGCTGCTTGGAACACGAAGGATGATCTAAAGGTATATCAGCAATTTTGCGATCTCTGCCCATTAAATACGCCGATTGTCTGTGAACATATAACGTGGGTAGTGCCTTTTCTCCCTTGAAAGGATACAAACGCCACCTACGCTTAGGTTTCCTCGAATCCGCTGGTTCTGAATATTTAATAACTACCCCATTTACCGTGTTTGTGTCTTCCGTGAGTTTACCGGATAATTCAAAATTTGGTTTATCCTTCTCCTGAGGCTTTGGTTTAGCTTCTGTTTTTACGGTAGGTTTACCCCATTCCGGCGAAGGTTCCTTCTTTATTTTCATTTCGTCGAAATTACTTTTCCTTTCTTTGTTCGCATCGTCGTGCCTCTTGTATTCAGCCGTATCTCTATGCTTTCTACTTTTGTCTTCGTAATCTCTGTATCTTGAACGAGGTTCCTCTCTTCTCATAGGCGATCTTTCGTACCTCCTTTTACCATTTTGTTTCTCATCGTCTCTCCTCGGATGATCATGTCGGCTATCCCTATATTCCCTATCCCGCTCACGTTGCGATCTATCACGATGCATATCATTATTGTCTCTTCTTACTTCTCTGCTAAATTTGTGAACGTCCCTACCTTCTCTGCTATCTCTATAACTTTTACTCTTGTTGCTCGATTCCTTTCTGCTCGATCGTCTTTCTTGGTTAGGGCTCTCGTCGCGTCTATATTTGTGCCTTTTCCGTGACTTTTCGTGACGGTTGTCGTCACTACTTTCGGAACTACTGCTGGACATTTTTATATTTTCATCGATCAAATTCCTCAAGAAACATGCGTAATTATGCTTTTAACATTTCATTGGGAACCGATGCCAATGCAAGATAACCTATTCTGGTAATAAAATAACTCGTTATAAACACACGATTGTAAAGTTACTACAATACGTTTATATGCCAACATACCAATTAATGCATTCAATGCTTACATTTTCTAGTAGATACCACAATGTTTTGTTTATTTGAAACTGTCGTTAAAACATTAGCCACTTCACTTATACGCGTTATACAAAACACGAGTCGCCGCCATTTGTATCACAGTGACGAAAATTACGATTGCATACGTATACTTATATGTATACGCAAACTATGCAATTAGATATAAATCGCGCGACAATAATTTTAATATTACACATTACATACGACAATAATTAAAATTTAATGTTCCATTCGAAACGAAATAAACCGAATTGTATTTAAACAGCTCGAAACTGACTCTGCTCGATTTTATTAACGGCGATGCGCGTATTCAAATTGAACTTTCTCGATTCGATTAAAATTACACCCGAACGTTGAATCGAGCCACACCGACTTCATTTTAACTCTGTTTTCGCGTGAAATCGAAGTAAAGCAACGTTCGTTGAAATCGATGACCGGATCGAACACTTCCGTTCGCGTGCACGTAGCTTTCCAGAACGTTTACCACAGGATAACAAATTGAAACATTTTGGACGTACAAAAGGATTGCGTTTATTTTGTATAAAAAAAGGGTAGAAAATCAGTATATACATAATCATACATAATTAAAATATCTACAATGGTACTTATACTTTTATGTCCATTACCTCTCTTAAACCTTGTTCCGCGTTCGTTGTAATCTGTCTAAGATAACACGTGGTACAACGTGTGCGCGTGTGTTCCATGTGTTACATCCAAGAGCTTGGCACGCTGAACGTTTCTTTTTTTTTTTTTGTTCTTTTTACCTATTTTTTTCCTCTCGTTTAATTAAGTGTAACATCTCCGCGAACGTTACGTAATAGCGTTCTCGTTGTAATGGAATTTTAGTGCGATAGGGGACTCGAGTCGTCGAAATTACTGTCGGAATTACTCTCGGCGGCGTCCACAAAGGCCGTAGACAGATCGCCGGACAATTTACTCACGGACCGTGAGACCACGTCGTACATGAAGATCTCTTTCTCACCTTGGTCCGTGTCTTTCGGCCTGTAACACACACATAGGACATTGTTTTAACGCCGTGGAAAGTGAAGGCGATCTCGATCGTGGTTGCAAACTAGGCGCATGCGGAAGCGGATCGGAAGCGTTCGGGGAATAATCGCCGACCGGTGAAGAGAAACACGGGTCGTTAGGAGTGAGAGAGAACAACAATGATAATGATGATCGCGCGCCGTTTAAAGCGTGCGGGTTAACGAAGGCAAACGAGTCGGTAAGCGTGATTAGGTTATGGCATCGGTTGCCGGTGTCGCTCGACTACTACCACTTACATGGTTACCAGTAGCACCACCGACTGCTTCTGCGGCTCCGTGCGGCTCTCCTGTTCCAACCACTTCTTGTAGTTCTCCGCGGTCGGCTTTTTCACCAATTGCTTCAACGTGTCGCCGGCGAGAAACTTGACCGCCTGCACATCGCTGACCCGCCTGCCCTGCCTCGACTCGGCGATCTCCTTCTCCTCATGAAAGTTGTAGTCGACCGGTGCCAGCACGACCACACTGGATATCCTACGACCGTTGAGCTGCGGCGCGTCCGGTATAGGGAACGAGGCGCCGCTGACTTTGAGCGGTAGATAACGATTGTACTGAGCCTCGTCCCTCGCTCCCACGGTTACGGGATCGAGCCTGGTAGCGTCATCGCGTATGTGCTGATCGGCCACCGCCTGGCCTTGCTCCGTATTCGGATCGAAGCGTACTACTTTCATCTCCACGCCTCCCGGACGCAAGGTGGCCTGCTCGAACTTAGTCGAGCTGTCGGCAGCCGCCTTCGCCAAAACGGCCAAGGAAGTGGAAGACGAGGAGGAGGTCGCGGAGGACGCGCTGTCTTCTTCCGTTTTGGGTTTCTTGACAATCGACGGTACCGGTTCGCTGGCAGCCACCGCGGCACCGCCTCCGGCGCCGTAGAAATTCGCCAACGCCTCCGGCGGTAGTTTCTCGATCGGTATGTCGCCGACCTTGTCGTAATCCAGTATCTGTATATCGGCGTTACCCAAAATACCGGAACTGAGCAGCTGCTCCCTGATGTCGTCCGGTACCTCGTCCGGGAGATTGGCGATGTTCTCTTTGATCTTGGCTTCGCTCTTCGGGGACAGAGTGGTGGTCGTGGACGGTGTCTCGGTGGTCGTCGTTGTTGTTGTTGTCGTGGTGGTGGTTGTGCTGGTCACGTATGGTCTGACGGTGGATATCGCGTTGTAGTCTTCGGTGATGCTCACCGGGGTGGCGTAGATCTTCTGAGAGGAACTGGCGCTGCTCCCGAACGACGGACGTCCCCAGATCGAGGATCTTTGGGAGGAAGGTGGGAACCGTGGTTGTTGTTGGGGTTGTTGTTGGGGCGTTTGAAGATTCTGGGAGAAGAATCCCTGCTGTTGACTCTGGAAGATCTGTTGTTTCGTGTTCAGGTGTTGCTGTTGATCGTTGACGAACTGACTGGAGGATGGATTGGCTCTGACGAGCGGTTGACTCTCTGGCGAGGGACTGGGCGGTTGAACGGAGACGTATTGGTTCTGAGAGGTGTCGGGGAACCCTGTCGGTTGTATGGAGGGATTGGGTGGGAACGGGCCCGGATGAAGAGGATTCTCGCGGATCGCGTAGTGTTGCTCCAGTTTCGGCACCGCTTTGAAAATCTCGCTGCCCGGTTTCGCGATCTGCGGCTGAATCTGCGTCACCAACGGTTGAGGTTGCGGTTGTTGCACGTACTTGAGCTGGGCGCGATACTGCTGCTCCTGGACGAGCTTCTGTTCCTGTTCCTGCTTCCTACGACGTTGCTCCTGCAGCCTCTGCTGATCTTGGATCCTCTGTTGCTCCTGCAACCTTTGCTGTTCCTGTGCCCTCTGTTGTTCCTGTATCCTCTGTTGTTCCTGTATCCTCTGTTGCTCCTGTATCCTCTGTTGCTCCTGTAGTCTCTGATGATCCTGTTGCCTTTGTTGCTCCTGTTGGCGTTGCTGTTCCAACAATCGTTGTTGCTCGATCTGTCTCTGCTGATCGGTTTGTCGTTGTTGCTCCGTTTGCCTCTGCTGTTCCAAGAATCTCTGATGCTCCTGGAGCCTCTGTTGCTCGTGCTGCCTCTGGTGTTCACGGTGCTTCAACAGCTCCTGCTGGCGACGTTGCTCGTGATACCTTTGCTTCTCCAGTTCCTGCTGCTTGTGCACGGGTAACGGTTGCTGTTGATCCACGTTGTAGTGAGCCGGTTGATTGATCGACACCGGTTGATTCTGTATCTGCACGCTCTGGTGGGACACGGAGAGAGTCGGTGGGAATCCCGGTTGCTGTGGATGATTGATGCTGACGCGATGCGGCGGCCCGAAGCTGTTGAACGGCGAGCGTTGCTGGACTTCCGGCAGTCCTTGGATCGTAATTGGTAGCCGTTGGGGCCTTGGCAACGGGTTTCTCGGTGCCTGCGGTGGCAACGGTGGGAACGGTGACTGTTGTTGGAGGAAATTCAACGGCGGTTGTTGCTGGGGCGGCTGGTGAAGCGACTGTTGTTGGGGGAAGGTGGCCGTGATCCTTTGCTGAGTGAACGCGGACGGTGCTCTTTGATGCACCGGCTGGATCGGTTGGTACGGGCCGTGTTGCCTTTTAGGTGAACCAGGGGCGGGTGACGGTGGCTTGGAATGTTGAGTGGGCAGTACCTCGGCGTCGCTGCGTTTGTTATGGTTGTTCGGCGGTACCTGATCCGTGCCGAAGGTGACTCGAATCCCGCTAGATCCGGAGTGGTATACTTCGCTGTCGGGTCGTATGATCGCTCTCAGCGTCGTGGAAGGTTCGGTGGGCGATGGTGTCGCAGTGTGAACAGGTTCGTCCTGATAGGGGGCAGTTTTGTCCGGTTTGACCTCCTCGTGTTCCTCGACTGGCGTCAGAGCTGGCACGGGTGGATCGTAGACCACTCGAGGCTTGTCCCCGTAGCCCTTCTTCTTCTCGTATTTCACGTAGAACACTTGTATCGGTTCCTTGCTCGGTCTCGGGGGCGGTGGAGGTGGCGGTGGCACCGGTGTCGGTAGAGACTCGTTGGACTCTTTGATGATGATCTCGATGATCGGCTCCGGCTCGGTGGGATAGTAATTCAACGGACCCTCCTCGTAGAAATCGTCGCTCTTCGAGCTGGCCAGGGGATTGTAGAGAGGATCGCGTTGCGAATACTGAACGATCGGTTCCATCTGTACCGCGTACGGTGGCGGCCGGGCTCCTCTTCTCGGATAAAAGGCGACCTGTTGTCTCTTGTCGCGGTTCTTCGAGGACTCGTCCTTGGCGACTGCCGCGACGACGACCACGGCCGCCGCGGCTACGGCGATCTGAAATTCGCCCGGGTATCTGTATCGCGAGTTTCGACGTGTTCTACCCCGGAAATCGCGCAAGGAGTTTCACGCATTAGCACGCGAGCGAGCGAGCGAGCGAACAAGCAAGACGCAACGTACCCGCTCGACGCGGAAAGATCGGTTCGCTCGGCGCGCGTAACCGAGTGACCCGATTCATAACGAGAAGAAACATCCTGGAAGACCTTAAGAGGCCGAACCGATTGGTATTCTAGCGTCGCCGAATGGACAGTTACTGGCTACCCTGATAAGCGATTCCCAGTCGCGATCGTGTTCCCGATATGGCGGGGCCGAGTTGCGCCGCGCATCGGCTATTGGACGTACCCGACACCGTGTAAATCGCGCGCAACAGAACCGAGATTCTCGTTACGTTCGGTTCGCGCGAGCGTACGACCGACCGTGGATAAAACAAGGAGAGAAAATTTAGGTTTTTAGATTCACGGCGGTTGCGCGTTTCACCTTGAGAATTCGGTGACTCTCCACGGGGTAGCGGGGAACCTCTTAATATTCTTCGAAGAAAAAGAAAACTCGGACGTACGCGGTCACGGCGGGGCGAACTTTACGCGATTTCAATATTAAACTCACCGCTGTGAGTTTGTACCGAACCGTACTGACCGTTTCCCGATCGATCGATCGTTGCACCGGTAAGCTTCGTTTTACGAAAATTCTCAGAGTTGCTCGAGATTCGTTAAACGCGCCGTTAATTCAATATACAATAGATACTTTCCCTCGCTAAGTAACCGACGGCGATACGCTGACTGATTACAAATGATAGAACCGCGTCGAACGTTTCCCGTAACTGTGAAACGAGACGCGGTTATTACGATGAAAGTACAAGCGGGCGCGCGTTCTCTTAAACGAGGGATCCGCTGCGTTAACGCGACGTTACCGCGGTGAGTTTCACCCGGTGGTCGTGGAACGATCGCGAGAGATCATCGAGCTTGAACGCGAGTTCCCGTTGCTTCGATTTATAATTACCAATTGTAGGAAGCGCATGAGGAAACGGTGTCCGGAACGGTCACTCGGCGTGCCCTTTGTCACGATCGTGTAAGTCACACTACACTGGGTTCACGTGCTCGGTAAGATCGTGGGCGGTTGTTAACTCGCGACGGGCAGCATGATATCCACAGGACCCGGGGATGTACTGAACGATATTGAATGGAGCTTCGAATGGGAACTGAGGACAGATTGGGCCCAGAGGCCCGTTTCTCCCTACCCGGTGCCACCACCACCGGGCCTCTTCAAGAAGCTCCTCTCTAATATCGAATACGGTGGGGCCACCTTTCTCTGGCCGGTGGCTACGTACTGTGGCTAGCGTGAAGCAGCGTTAAACCCGTGGCGGCGCGGGACACACGGAGACGCGGTTGCTCGAGACGAAAAAAGAAAAAAATGTTCGAGGAGAGACACGGGAGCGGGAAGGGGAAGCAGCCGGTGGCACGGCCGTTGCGGGACTTTCTTTAAATCCGACTCCCGATCGAAAGGAAAGGAAGATGATTATATTAACCGAGCGTCACTTTTCCGGTGACCTCCAAGGCCTATCGAAACCGAAACCCACCTTCCCCTCTAGGAGAAGGCCGTGTCCGCGTCTGGCAACGGTGCTCACCGAATTATTCGGTGAAAGACCACCGGCTGCCTCGTACCTACCTACACGGCTATCCTGTTCGCTCGCTCGTGCTCGCGCGCGCACTTATCATTACTTTCGCTGAAGTCTCACAACGGTTCCGAGCGAACGATTTCTTACGAACAAATCATTTCCTGCGTCTGTCTAATGACCTTTCTTCCACGACGTTAAAACGTATTCCTCCGGTCACGTTTTTTCCACCGTTTTTCCATTGTTAAACGGTAACCGCGGTGTATCGATCGTAATCGTTGCATCGATTTCGATTTTAATCGGTTCCGTTCTCTTCCGTATCGGTTAAATCGTTTCGACGTCGAGTTCTTTTTCGACGAAGAAAAAAAAAAAATACCGTTTCCTTCTTTCACTTTTTAAACATTCGAAAACATCGTCGAGGTGATGTGTCGAAAAATTTCCATTCTTGATTTTTTTCCTCGATTCTCACCGTTTCGAGTATCGTAGGTGAGAACCTACTCGGGGTACTATCATGGTTGAGATAATGTATCGAAAAATTTCTATTCTCGATCTTTTACCTCGATTCTCACCGTTTCGATATCACAGGTGAGAACCTACTCGGGGTACTATCATGGTTGAGGTAATTCGTCGAAAAATTTCTATTCTCGATTTTTTACCTCGATTCTCACCGTTTCGAGTATCACAGGTGAGAACCTACTCGGGGTATTGTCATCGTCGAGGTAATGTATCGAAAAATTTCCATTCTCGATTTTTTATCTCGATTCTCACCGTTTTGAGTATCACAGGTGAAAACCTACTCAGGATACCACCATTCGTTGCACGAGTAAACTCGGGCGCGGCTCTCGAGCGTTCGATTCCATCTTTCCCCGCGTCCAGTGTTTTCCACGGAACGAATGATCGATCGTGTACAAAACACCGTGAGAATTTACTTAGTTATCACCTTTTACGGACGTCTGTTAACAGATAGGTTCGTTTCTCGGCGTGTTTTTCGTTTCTCCGTGACGAAACCGGCCAGGTATTTTCCAGCAAGCTCGAGATACCCGGGGGGGAGATCGCGTGCACTCTTTTCCGTAAATTGCGTTCAGCCGCTGTGAAAGGCAGAAATCTAGAATACCAGTTAAATGAGGATGACCTGGTAAAACCCTTGATTGCAAAAGCTCTAGGCGATGTAAAGTTCTCATACTTGCGTAATACGCATTCTGTAGCGATCTATCACGCCGCACGTGGATAGGCCCGTTCTAACGATTTCCTGTGGTCTTCCCGATCCGTCTTCGGTATTCACTTTTGAACTTTAACGTTTACTCCTCCGCGGAAGAAATCGCGACGAGCGTGTTTTCACTTCACGCTCGAAAGTCCGTACGTTGGGTTTTGAAATTAGAAGCGAGAAGTACATTGACATTTATGAAATTCGATGGACCATAGTGACCAACAGAGACGAGCATTTGGCGAATACCCGCGGCTCTGTCGGGATTTGACGCCGCTCGTCCTACTTGGAAACTTTCACTTACGTTGGCGTAAGAGGTCCAAATAACCACCGAGGGATTCGAACACCACGAGCGTGGAATCTGGTCAGCGGTTTTCGTATTATACGACATCTTCGATAACGAGAGGTGGTAAATTGACTTCCTGGGTAAACGATACGCGCGATCCTCGACGCGAGAACCATTGCGTCTCGTCTTCCACGTTAATTCCTTTCGTAAAATCGTACGAATTACGTGTAAGCTCGAACGTGATAACATGGAGCTAATTACCGCGTGCGTGGATCATCAAGGATGGATAAATAAAGTGGGTGCAAAAAGGCAGTTTTATTATAGCGTTTAGCAATAATTGCAACAGCCAGTTTGTGAAACAACGCTGACGAACGTATTGCACGAATTTCAGTCGCCCAGTTCTCATGAAAGTCCGAGACATAGAGCGGCAGATGATACGGTTCTCCTTCTACAGCCGTACGGTTTGTAGGTATATAGTTCTCGGAGAGCAGTGCGCTCATGAGCAATAACGTAACTGTTGAAGAGTGAAAGTGCCGTAAAGTGGGACACGGCGAGAATAGCGCTCGATCTTTTTAATTAATAAATAAGCGAACGGTTCGCATTTTCCTTATCTTTTTTTTTCTTATCGAAACGACCAACGCTTTCCATTTCCGCACGACCTTGGCTGAATTAGAATTTAAGACACTTTACGACCGGGTGTCTTCTCATCGAGTCGATAATCGTTACTGTTGTTCGTTGGTCTTTGTGGAAAATTTTGCTTCGGAAAAAATTGCTTTCGAAAATAAATAACGTTTAGCGTCTAACAGTTCCGACACCGGCGGTGTCTCCAGTTTCACCGTTGACTTTCCTTTAAGGCAAACTATTATATTGACACATGTACATAACCGTGTTATATAATTAGATAGTACACCCGGTGTTAAACAAAAAGTATCTTTAATCGGCGTTATGCTTGCTGCACTTTCTATTTCTGTCGTGGAGAGTAGATTTTGAAATCTTGCGCACTTGGATGTTTCTCGGGGAATTTTCTATAATTGTTTAAACAATATTGTGCGAGGAATACTCCGTTTATGCGAGTATTGATGCGATTCACCGTGCGTTATCAGAGAGGAGAGATTATGAACGATTGTACGGCGATTGTACGCGAACGTTGCACGTTGGTAACAAATATCGTGTACATTTTGCAATTTTCTAACGGGATTGAAACCACGTGGACGGATCAATCAAATTTTCGCGGCCATTTCGTAGCAACGATGGCCGCACTTGAAGACATTCGATGCAGATGTAAAGCCTGTACAAGAATTCGTGTAACGATTGATCAAATATTTTGCGTTTTAGATATATACGGTTGGCTGTTAAATTCCTATGTCGTGGTATGTAACATCAAATAAATCTTCCGACTGCGTTTCGAATTAATTCGTTACAACTGCAGACGTGTGTAACTTAAACGCATCATTTGTGTCGTTACTTGCAACGGGTGGTGATTTCGATAAACTGGAGAGGATATATTTTTATCGCAGGACTTTTTCGAAGAGAAATTATGGGACAAGTTACCGGAATGTTGGAAGATTGCATTACATGATACATCTCCTCAAGAATTTGGTAGATGGTTGTCGGGAGACATCTTGCGGTGGGTGTGGACACTATACTATTTAAATCTGTTTTGCATATTGCTGTACAATGTTTTTATCGTGTTACAGCACACGTGTATGGCCTCTGTCGTTACTCGCGCTTCGTCAAGCGACCAACGTACTACAGATCAACAGAAACCATGAGGACCCAGCGAGTCTTATATCTTGCGAATTTGACAAACCAAAAACAGATATTGATAAGGATGATAAAAATTTTAAAAGAACTAGAAAAGATACAGTCAACGATGTACATTCCGAGGATAGAAAATTTAACAATTTGTTCTCTAAACACATAAAGAAGAAAAAGAGATACGAAATACAAGAAATAGCTCAAGTAACGTAATGTTTCTCGTTAAGATACCTATTTATATTTTACTGCATCGTTGACGTTTATAGGTATGCGCGGATTGTGCCCACGAATCTAATTCCAAGTGCATAGTCGACATTGGTGCTGGAATGGGTCATTTGGCTCGTATCTTAGCATTTCGATACGGCTTGTGCGTTACCTGTATTGAACAAGATTGTATGTTATTGCAACAAGCTAGGTAAAGTTGTTACGATATAGGATTAATATCGTAGTATATATTTTAAATTATATTTATTACAGGAAGTGGGACCAGGAGTTATTGTTGTCCGTGCAAAAGCATATACCTGATTTTTGCGAGAAGGCTCCACAGCATTTTGGAGCAAAGTTGGAATCCTCAAATTTGGACGAATTGGAATTAATTAGTCGTTTACAAAATTTGTTTCAGGATGGTTTTAATTTAAGCGAGACGGAAACCAAATTTGGTCTCGTAGGACTTCATCCTTGCGGAGACTTAGCCCCGCTACTCTTAAAGCTTTATTCTTCTAGAAACGAAGCTAAATTTATTTGTATAGTTGGCTGTTGTTATATGAAGTTAACTATAAAGTTTGTACAATTTTTATAAAATCTATAACCTTACATTCTTTATAAACTTTATTATCTCGTATAAAGTAATTAATTTGTAGATCTGAAATAAGCGGATTAAAGGGTTATCCGCTTAGCAAGTACCTGTTATTACGTAGCAATCGTATGATAAATTACACGTCGTTGGAAGTGGCTTGCCATGCCATCGAAAAGTACTGTGACAAACTGAGGACTGGAAATTATCAAGATTTAATAGTTAAGTAATAGATAAATTTGCACGTACATAAATTTGTTGTTCAACGAATTGTTTTTAGGTACACACTTATAGAGCAGCTTTAGAAACAATTTTAGTAAAGAAAAGTAAAACATTACAACACAGTCAAATAAGAAATGTCAAAGTAACGAAAGGAATGACATTTCAACAGTTGAGTGGCTTACACTTTGCAATTAAAATTCAAATATTTGATGAAAAAATATAAGAATTATGCATAAATGTACCTCGAATTTTTAGGTACTGCGTTACAGCGACGTCACAATTTGCCACATATCTGCAGCCGGACGATTGCGATATTCATAATACAGAAATCCAAGGCTTTTTGAATCGTTGGCAACAAGTTATAATATTCGGATCGTTGCGAATGATGTTGGCACCATTGGTGGAAACGATCGTACTGCTCGATAGATTTTTGTATCTATCCGAGAAAAATTTATCACCGACATTGAAACCAGTGTTCGATAGCAGACTATCGCCTCGAAATTTGGTTTTAATATCTAAAAAAAACTAATCGTTCGGTTCAGAATTTCAATTTATTTTCCGAAAATCCCATCTGTGTTTGAACTTTAAACGAGCAACTACTATAGAAGATATTCTCGCAATTACCGTTCCCGCGTCCACGAATCAAAGTCGCCCCAGATTACAATGTGCCTTTGATTGGACAATACTATTTAATTAGAATTGCGACGAACAATGCATTTTAATTTCCTCTCCTTTACACGATCGCGATGAATTTCAAACGCGACGACACGCCGACGCAATATGTTTCGTATACGTGGTATTACGGGCCATTGTAAATACAAATTTAACGTTGGTTTCGCGATTAGACGGATTACACGAAAGAGTGGGCAACGAACCAATCGCGGCGTAGATCGAATCGTAGCAGCGCGTGCGCGCGATTCCGCCCTAAGGATTCGTCGGTATTCGAGTCGCGGCGTCGGTAGATAGCGCTGCAGTGGCCGGCTACTTCGCTAGAGGCAGAGACGTTCCTCTCCAGCAACACCGAGATCCAGTTTCCCTTAAGCCGCTCTCGCGCGTTTGTCTGTTCTCGTCGCGTTCGCGTCGTGTCCTACCGATTATTTTCTCCTTCCTCCCCCCCTCCCCCGCCCGCGCACGAGATCGTCGACACGGTAGAGAGCCGCGCGGTATACACACGGACGTGTCGTCGTAGCACCGAGTGTCCCGCTTTAAAAGTAATTGCCCGGTGCCGAGCCCCAGGATGGCGTTCAACGGAGACGGACCACACTCCAAGAGGCAGCGACTCGAGGAATCTGGCCACAGGGTGAGTAGTTTACACGTTAGATCCGGTCGACGTGCTTTAGTTTCCGGTCAAACGTTGGGCGTTCGGCCAGTTTTTGTCGTGTGGTTTTTTTCGTTACGCGAAACGTTGCTCGTACGCGGCGGTACGGCGAACGCGTGCGTTTCGGCGTGTCGCGCGAGAGATTTACAACCCGTGAGGCGGCTGTGACAGCGGAGGGGGGAAAGTCGCCATTTATCCGGTCGCTTTTACCCGTATCACCGCCACCGCGTCGAAACAATGGGCGATGCGCGCGCTCTCGAAGGAGATTGTCTCGTGTCGCGGTGTCGTGTCGCGTATAATACGAAACGCACGCTAGCTTCTGATACGTGGCTCGTGTTTCGGCAGCAACCTGTTATCTCGTACGTGTGCCCGTCGTTTCATCGACGATTCGGAATCGTCGACGACGCCGTCGCCACCGTCGTTCGTTGAGAAGGCCCGTTCCATCGTCGTTATTGGCGACGGCTGTGCGCGAGGATGCACGTTCAAAACAAACCCCCGTCGGTGAACCGGGGTCGATAATTTCCATCGCGTTATCAGCGCGAGACGAGGCGTTGTCGCGATGCTCGCCGTCTGCGATTATCTCGAGGGGCAGTTTCGTCTTTATACCGTGACCCATGAGTTATTGGGAGAAACGGATCAGATAATCGTAGCACCGTGCTCGTACGCGCTTTAGATATTCGCAGTCTTCGGCCGCCGGCTTCTATGCTCTTATCAAACCGTTTGTTTCGAGCGACGTTTTCGTGCTAAAATCGATCCCTGGACATTCCGTTAAAGTTACATTTACCGAATGTATCCGGCGAGGGTTTCGAAGGTACGAGAAAAAGCAATACCGATATACTTATCTGTCGATGTCGTTACTATATATTTGTTTGTTTGTTTCTTTTTTTTTTTCTTCTTCTTCTTCCTTTCTTTCGTGTAAAATGTAATTAAATGTTGCTCACGTGATGAGATGTGACGTTGCACTTGAAAACATTTCTTCCGTTACTCGGAACGCGTACATATGTTTTTCGCGACACGAAATTTCGTACGGTAAAAAATGTTTTTCGTTCGGATACAATACGTATGTTCGTTTCAACGTGAAGGAGTGTTTTTTCAATTAGACATCATTTCAGTAGCTGTGAAACGTATAGTGATATGACAATTGCGATTAATTAATGAACGATATGCAAGCAGTAACGATCGTATAAATCATATTAATAATTTGAGCGCGTAAGTGAATCGGAACTTGGTAATTACATTGTCAATAAGAGGTTCTAGAATAAACTATGTGCATCTATGAATAAAAATTCCAAGTGCAAAGCGCTTGTATTTCGCGCAGATTGCGCGAGTGCGATTCAAACGAAAGGAAACGGTTTTTCGAATAGTCAGAAAACGAGTTTTTATACTTATTTCGCGCTCGGTTAAACGCGTTGCGTGAAAAATCTACCGAATATCGTTCGTAGCGCGTTGTTCTTTTTTTTCTTCTTTTTTTTATCATCTTTCACAGCCATTGTTTCGATACGATCACGCGGGTCATTGTCGCGCGAACGGACATGTTATCGTTTCGAACAATCCGTGAAATCATTGTACGGTAAAAGTTAAACACGGCAAGCCAGGAAAGGTCATTGTCGCGTCAACTACTTCGCGACCTTCGTTCCACGGTTGCTAGTACTGCATGCTGCTGAGAACACATGCCACAGATGATGTAACAGTAGACGCAATGTGTTACATATGCATGTATGCCAATCATATTTTCACACGATGTGTGTCGGTGTACCTTGATCGGGATATTGAACCTTCGCGTTTTTTTTCCTTTTTTTTTTTCTCTTTCTTTTACAACCGCCAATCCCATGACAGTGTATTACTGCCCATTCAAGAGATTTTTTGCTGAATGTTATCTAATATCAAGGAAGTGCAAAATCAACAGTTTCATTCGCACGTTTGCAACACGGCGATTCACAGATTTGTATTACCATTCGTATCGTACATATTACTGTAATTACCGCTACGTACGTATATACATATTGTTGCAACATATTAAGTACTGCTACAGTAATATACTACCAGGGGCTAGGCTGTTACTATCGTGGTAAAAAATTATAATACTCTTGTTACTGTACTGGTATACGTCAATAGAGTATTGCTAGTACAGTATTCGGTGCATTGTTGTAGTAGTATATGTATAATAATATGCTACTTTAGTAGCGAACTAGTATATCTCTCTGAATGTGTATTACTATAGTGTCATAAACTTTACATATCTCTAGTAATGTATTACCGTAGTGCTATTCACAGTATACCTCTCTAGTAGTGTACTACTATAGTCTTATGTATAGTTGGCTGCTACAGTACTCTATATCGACGCTATATATAGACTACTATAGCAGTCTGCAACGAAATATATTCCATGTCTCTATTAACGTATACTAAGATACAAAATTAGTAGCCACAAAATCGTAGTACTGTTATAGCGCTAATATTACAATGTTAATGTTGTAGTACTATTATAACGACGCTATTATAGCGTTAATATTATAGTACTAAAGCAACAACATTGTATCGTTAATGCTATAGTATTAATATTGTAGTATTATTATAATACTATTGGGTTGTTCGGAGTCATTTCGTTTTCCAAAATGGAGAATATATAATTTAATAAAATGTTTATACATTCTAAAAAATTGCGTTTCATTTTCACCAAAAAAAACGAAATGACTTTCTGAACAACTTAATATTACAGTACTATTATAATACTATTACAGTACTATTATAATACTATTACAGTACTACTATTTCAATACTATTATACTGCTAATATTCCAGTACTATTATAGTCCTAGTATCGTAAAAGTAGACACTGTTGAAATACTATTACAGTACTACTATTACAATACTATTATACTGCCCATATTCCAGTACTATTATAGTTCTAGTATCGTAGAAGTAGACACTGTTGAAATACTATTACAGTACTACTATTGAAATACTATTACAGTACTACTATTATAACACTATTACAGTAGTACTATTACAACACTATTATACTGCTAATATTCCAGTACTATTATAGTCCTAGTATAGTAGAAGTAGGCACTGTTGGAATACTATTACAGTACTACTATCAAAATACTATTATACTACTAATATTCCATTACTATTATAGTCCTAGTATCATAGAAGTAAACACTGTCGAAATACTAGGACACAGCTCCAGAATATCAACGACTCCAAAGCAATGGTATTATTACAGCATTAGCCTACAACCAAACACTATAATAACAGTGAATAGCAACACCGCTACGGTATAGTTAGTACGTTCAAACAACGAATTCTCCGGAAAAGTCCCTGACAGATTCCATTACGCTTATCGGTCAGATGATCGGTAAGCATTGTTTCGAAAAGTAAACGCACCGTAAAGCTTACGGTTCCAGTGTCTAATGACCAATTACTTCACCGCGTTTTAACACGACAATTAAGAACATACAATACGTAGAAATAAATGCCACCTGTGTCGTTCGAAAGCAACCTCTGAGTCACTCTACGTGAAAATCGTACCTGCCGAGTCCCGGCGTTTACCTTCGCGAAGAATTCCGTTCCATTTGCGGGTAATCGATCCCTATAAGGTTAACGGTACACGGTAACTCGTACTCGCTTCTTGATAACCGAGACAATAGTTGTTGCTAGTTGACTCTGTGCTTCGGTCGGTCGGTTGGTTCTATAGCTAGACATTAAAATATGTATCGACGTGTTTCCACATCGATGGTTGGCTCTAGTTTCAGCTAACGCGTAAAAATCACTCGAATGGCTAACGAGGAAACGTTTCCATTTACGTTTGGCGAACCAACGTTTCTCGTCCAGCCGCGGCCTGGATATAGTAATTTTTCTCTCCCCCCCGTGGCGATCGAACGGGAAGAAAAAAAAAATAAGAAAGAAGGCGCAGAGCTTGTCGACCGGTTGTTAATGTTAATTAAGTTACGACGATCAGGAAAATGTCCACGGGACGAGAATACCAATGCACTCACCTTTGCTGTCGGGCGTCCTTTGCACTGCATTGCATAATGCATACAGACACGCCGAGTCGATTTCTCGGTTGCATCGACGACGCGTGCTCACGGGATTCCGGATCGATCGTTGTCTCGTGGTACTTTTTCGAGAAGAGAGAGACAAAGAGAGGAAAAAAAAAAAGAAGAGAAATATATCTCCCCTCTCGTCGAGAACCAATGTGGGTTCATTCGCGGACGATGCGGTTTCGTTGTTTCGGCTCCGGCATGAAACATTCAACGGAGATGTTAAAAAATAAAAAAAAGGAGGAAAAATATTATCGAGAACGGCGTTTGCTCGCGATTAAGTCCCCTTCTGGCCGGGTTCGCGTGGGTTTTATCTCGGCCCGTGTATCTGTTATTGAAATTCAAATTGCCCCGTTGGATCGCAGGTAACCACCTTCGGTGAGAAGAAAATGGAAACCCGACGCGCCAGTTTAAGGGGGTTATTGCTGTCTAGATTCTCATTTTTTTCGTTTCCTTCTACGATTTTTCCTTTTAAGAGCGAACAGACTATTTCCTAGCGAGATTTTTTAGGTATGTTTATCCATCTTCTAAGAGCGCACAGTATTTTTTCCATTGAGAAATATTAAGAATTATCGAAGTTGTAGCTTCTTGTTTAATGGCTCTTTTAAAAACGATGCTTCATTGGCTTCCACGATTCAGAAACAGAGGGTGAGAAAGTATCTTTATTGAGAAGAGTACACAGCAGATAAATCTCGATAAATGTACTTTGTGGAACTTTAAATTCTGAATTTATATTTTCGAACTTCATTTTGTGTTCAGTATGTTAAAAAAAGAACAGATAATAAACCTCAAGAGTTTTAAGAATCTCTAATTCCAGCGATAAAGGCATATCTACCCAAGATTCTCTCTAAATACAAACTCAATCGATCAACCAGATTTTGAGATATGGGAGCCAGTTTAAAAAACAACATTTCGAGGAAAATGCATCCAAAGTTTCTCTTATCAATCTCACACGTAGCAGGAATCTACACACGAATATCATAGGCATTTTCACGAATCGAAACAAATAGTTTTGCACACACATGTTCAAAGTCGTCTATTTTAAAAAAATGAAAAAAAAAAGAAGAAAAGAAACCGATTTTTTCAAAACTCTATACCGCGAAACCCTCTAAGGATCGCTAACGTGATCCACGGGGTTGCAGTGGCGGTATTTTATTTTATTTCTCGTGGTTCGTCCCGGTTCGCGAACGTGTATCCGTCATTAATCTCGTCACTCGTAATCCGTAACACCTCTTGCCATTAATCTCGTCATTCAAATGTTTCTTCTGGTATATACGACGTTGTCGGTGTATCTATCATAGACGAGCCGATAGGAGCGCGTGACTGTTGCGAATCGATACCAACGACAGTTGGTAAAGTATTATTTCGTGTCGAGCGGCAACAAACCATACCGAGTATCGATCAGAATCGATGTTCCATTGTTGCGCAAAGGTATCCGTGAATTACGCGCGAAAACGAACCTCGTGCAGGTCTCTATGCTCTTACGATATTACTGCGAAAGGTTGCTGCATCGTGGAGATGAGACAACGATCGTAAATGCAATCGATGCATCGGTATCACGAGCCGTGTACAATCGGCGCAAGGTTTTTCGAGAAACGTTTCAACGAGGATGTAAACGTTATCTCTGTACAGACAAGTGTTTCTCGAACTTCTCTGACCAATCTCCGGCACAATCTTGGTGGGTCGTGTTGTTACCGTAAAAATCGAATTTGTTAAGTTTGTTGGATCGTGAATAGTAGCTTCGTATTCATCGTCAGCTCTGAACCAAGAATTCAAATGAAAATTGAACTCTTAACGAAGGAAATGTTCAATGAATTAATGAAACTCTTAATGAGAATTAGAGTATACTATATACGTTGCTCGATAAGTTCTTATCGAAAGATAAGAAATCGAGCTATTAGGTTCGTTGTCTTATTTTTCTAATTATGGTACTAATGTTTGATGAACGTGTGTGAAGTTTTATGTAGATCTCTCGACTGGTTTGTATATTTACTGTTGTTCAAAGTTGAAGCGTTGTAGTATTTTTTGACAATGGAGAAAACGATGTTACTTGTTGAACAATCTTGTAGATTTGTTTTTAGTCGTTCAGCCTACGTTGTGTTTCGAGTGACATCGGTTCGAAGACAATATTATTTACAGTTCGTTATTGTTTCGATTGATATCGGTTCGGAGACAAAATTATCTACAATCGTTGATCCATTATTTTGTTTCGACTGATATCGGTTAGGAGACAAAGTTCGCTCCAATTGGTGATCCATTGTTATGTTTCGAGTGACATCGGTTCGGAGACAAAATTATCTACAATCGTTGATCCATCGTTATGTTCCGAGTGACATCGGTTCGGAGAGAAAATTCGTCCCAATTGGTGATCCATCGTTGTTCCGAGTGACATCGCTTTGGAGAGAAAATTATCTACAATCGTTGATCCATCAGTTTGGAGACAAACTTCGCTCCAATCGTTGATTCATCGTTATGTTCCGAGTGACGTTTTTTTAGATCACGTGCTAGTATGAAGCAAATTCTGGAGTAGATTAAACGAGATCGTTCAGACACATCGATCCGGATTATACTTTCGATAAGACTCCATGGTAGTGTTCTAAATTTAAATAACAAAGATTCTAACGCATCTTTCTTCGAACATCATTTGAAGAAGTTTGAAAAATATACAAGAATGCGATTATCGAGTATGGGTATAAGTTTCTCAAGATCTTTATTTTTCATTGGTATTTAATATTGAAAATTAATTTTTCCTTTATCTTTCGGTAGTTTTGCAGCGACTCTGTAGTGTTATAAATTTGAATAACAAAGATTTTAACTCGCCTTTCTTCGAATACCGTTTGTAGAAGTTTGAATAAATATAAAAGAATACAATTGTGAAGTATAGGTTTAGATTTTCCATTGGTATTTAATATTGAAAATTAATTCTTCCTTTATCTTTCAATGGTTTTGCAGCGACTCTGTAGTGTTATAAATTTGAATAACAAAGATTTTAACTTACCTTTCTTTGAATACCGTTTGTAGAAGTTTGAATAAATATGAAAGAATACAATTGTGAAGGTTTAGAGTTTTTAAAATTGTTTGGTTCCATAGGTGTTTATTATTGAAAATCAATTTTTCCTTTATCTCTCCGTTGTTTTCCATCGACAGTCTTGTAGTGGTGAACCGCTGTTCGATATGGCGGGAAGATTGACATAACCTCGCGAAACAGTCGTGTATAGCATAACAACGGATATGGTTCACACTTGGTACTATATTCGGTACCAGTATCGACAGAAGTTACTGTTCCTGGAAATAAAGTTTCGCAATATACATTATTGTTGGTTCAATCGGTCCAATAATGGAAATCATAACGGAGAATATCGAAACAAAAATAACATAAAAATGTATTAACATGTTGGTTGTTGTACAGTCTGCTGCATGTTGTAGAAATTCGAGACAATAACAATAACTTATCGGTAGACGAAGAAAAGAAACTTGCACGTGTTGAGTAAACTTGTATTTTATCGATACAGTTATCCAGAAAAATAATCCGAATTGAAAACTTCAAAATTACCAACTGGTTCTCGTTATTTTCTTTTCAACGAAATGTTTTGATACTCAACGCGTTAAAAAGAAAATATCGATACAGTATCGTTTCGAATAAACGTTCAATTGGTGCATGAAATCTCGGTAGACACGTTATCTAGAATACTGGAAAAAATACGGTCACGGTTCAGGATCAATCGAAGCCCCTTTCTCGCATGGTTTTTGCACGAGGGCAATATTTTTCATTCGTTAGATTTCCAAGGCAATATCTTTCATCCGTTAGATTTTGTTCTGTCCAGTGCAATATTTTTCAATCGTTAGATTTCGAGGTCAATACTTTTCGTTCGTTAGATTTTATTTTGTCAAATTCATCACTTAGAATATTATCGTAGTTAAATTCTAAACAAACCCTCAATTTTTGCACAAAATCTCGATACAATTATTGCCCAGAGTATCGTTTAAAAATTCACCATTCGATCGCAATTAATCCAGACAAGACAATATCTTACGTTAGATTTCGAGGGTAGTATCTTTCCTTCGTCAGATTTTATTTTGTCAAATTCATCACTTAAAATATTATCATTGTTAAATTCTAAACAAACCCTCAATTTTTGCACAAAATCTCGATACAATTATTGCTCAGCGCATCGTTCAAAAATTCACCATTCTATTACAATTAATCCAGACAAGATAATATCTTTTGTTAGATTTCGAGGGTACTATCTTTCCTTCATTGAATTTTATTTTGTCAAATTCATCACTTAGAATATTATCATTGTTAAATTCTAAACAAACCCTCAATTTTTGCACAAAATCTCGATACAATTATTGCCCAGCCCATCGTTAAAAAATTCACCATTCTATCGCAATTAATCCAGACAAAATAATATCTTTCGTTAGATTTCGAGGGTAGTATCTTTCCTTTGTCAGATTTTATTTTGTCAAATTCATCACTTAGAATATTATCGTTCTTAAATTCTAAACAAACCCTCAATTTTTGCACAAAATCTCGATACAATTATTGCCCAGCCCATCGTTCAAAAATTTACCATTCTATCGCAATTAATCCAGACAAAATAATATCTTTCGTTAGATTTCGAGGGTAGTATCTTTCCTTCGTCAGATTTTATTTTGTCAAATTCATCACTTAGAATATTATCGTAGTTAAATTCTAAACAAACCCCCAACTTTTGCACAAAATCTCGATACACTTATTATCCATATTATCGTTCAAAAATTCACCATTCTATCGCAATTAATCCAAACAAAATAATAATTTGACCTGTTATCTTTCGTTAGATTTCGAGGGTTGCATCTTTCCTTCGTCAGATTTTATTTTCTCAAATTCATCACTTAGAATATTATCGTTCTTAAATTCTAAACAAACCCTCAATTTTTGCACAAAATCTCGATACAATTATTGCCCAGCCCATCGTTCAAAAATTTACCATTCTATCGCAATTAATCCAGACAAAATAATATCTTTCGTTAGATTTCGAGGGTAGTATCTTTCCTTCGTCAGATTTTATTTTGTCAAATTCATCACTTAGAATATTATCGTTTTTAAATTCTAAACAAACCCCCAACTTTTGCACAAAATCTCGATACACTTATTACCCAGCGCATCGTTAAAAAATTCACCATTCGATCTCGAGTCGGTCCAGAACCAATCGGAGTCCCGGTTTTTCGCGCGTTGTTCGCGACGAGGGCGGTGGTCCCACTCGTCAGCGGGGGTGTGTCCGCTCGTTTGAACTTTGCCAACTCAAAGTCAAGCCGTCTCTCAAACTCGGCGACACTGTCCGTTCGGATCTCGGTGTGTCATACCGACCGAAATATCTTTACCTCGGTATCCTCGCGACGTAACGCGCGCACGTGCTCCAAACTGGAATGCCTCTCAAAGTAACTCCGTCACCTGTGACGGTGTGCGCGCTCTAAAAAGATCGATACGCTGTCCGCCGCGCGGATACTTCAAAATCGTGCAAGAGCATGAAATTCATGAACGTTTGCTCGAACGACACTCACCGTTTTATACACCAGGCTCGATTATAACGCCCGTTTGCCCCATAAATGTTTAACACTGGAACTACCGACGTTGAACGTATTTCTATCTGTATCTGCATACGTTATCTTTATAGTTGAACGACGAAAGGCAAATTAATTTACGAGTATCGTTAGTTGTCTCTTTTCATAATTGTCCACGAATATTGTAGAGAAAGATACCGTTAACAATTGAGCAATTTTAAAGAGGAGTTTCAAATAGGTTAAATTTACCTCTTTGGTAGTTCTAGTGGTAAATGTGACTGCGTGAGAAAACAACTATGAAACATTAGAAATCAATAACGATGAAGAAAAACAATCTAATGCTCAGTCAAAGATTTAATTCTCAAATCGAATAATTTCTGTGTTTCATTATTTTGCATGTTGCACGAAAACATTTTCAATATCTTCCTTGCGTTTTAGGGCCTTTAAAATTTGAAAAGACACATTTAAAATGAAGTAATTTTAAAAAGAAGTTCGAAACAGGTCAAATTGCCTCCTTTGATAGTGTTCTACAGTTAAATGATGGCGATAAACGTTAGTTTCTCTTCACGTTTCAGCGCGTGCAATGTTGTTCCAAACCCTGTAATTATTTCGCGCGTATGTTAATATCGATAACGAGCTCTATCGCAGATTTATAGACATTCGATTAATTCCTGGTACCTTACCAGCTATTTTACCGGCCAACAATTTTATTCGACGAACAAGAGCGATTGATTTGCAACGTTTATTCGATCGAACAGTCCCGGCGAATTTTTTCTATTTTCCAAACGCGTGATACAATTTTATTCTTCGCGCCAAATTACAATTTTTATCGAACCGAGTACCCAGGTGAGTTATTCGTTATTTGAAATTCACGATCAGCGATCAGCGTCGCTGAAACGAACGAACGCGTTGGATTTTGATTAGAAAATTTTCAATTTGTAAATCTCACTTTGGATCACACCGTTGAATCACGTTTCTTCCAAAAGGTTTACTCGTTGTTCGATAATAAAATATTATACACGCACCTAGTGATATCAATTTGCAATCTACCGGAGCGATATAAAATTGGATTCTTCGTTTTATTAAAAGTGCGTGGCACACTTTCGAATCACCGCACTTCGTACATTGATATAAATTGCTTTCGATATTGTATAATGGAATAATGTCCGGCTCGATGTATAAGAGTATCGAATGCAAGGATTAATTGTCATCGATCATAATATCATTGTTTCATCAATCATGATTATTACTACGACGCGAAAATAAACCGTCATTCGATACATCGTCACGGCACCGAAAGGCCATTGTTCGCGTTCCGTTGCAATTTTCATCGTTACATCTTCATACGCGATGATTACGCATCGCGCGAAAGGAATTTAATTTCATACTTTTCCGAGTTCCCTCCCATCGAGCGATCGAACGAAACGCTATTCGATAAATCATATTTTCTGGTAGCACGAGCATCGAGGTAATTGAATTCAGAGAACACCGTGGGTACAATTTGCCAGACACGACGTTTTGATTCGTAGACCATTCTCGTCGACGAAAAATATATTAAAATACGAACGATGCACAAAATTAGGGACTAATAACGATACAGAGAAATCGAGGTACCAGTTTAAAGTCCATAATCTAAAAAATTCATAGATTTCGACTTAAATATTCTTTGAGGATGATTCTTAATTAGTTTCGTTATTTTATTAGAATGTTAATGTTTCGTTGATTTTTATTTGATTCGTAGATCATTCTCGCGACGAAAAATATATTAAAATACTAACGATGCACAAAATTAGGGACTAATAACGATACAGAGAAATCGAGGTACCAGTTTAAAGTCCATAATCTAAAAAATTCATAGATTTCGACTTAAATATTCTTTGAGGATGATTCTTAATTAGTTTCGTTATTTTATTAGAATGTTAATGTTTCGTTGATTTTTATTTGATTCGTAGATCATTCTCGAGACGAAAAATATATTAAAATACGAACGATGCACAACATTAGCGAGTAATAACGATACAGAGAAATCGAGGTACCAGTTTAAAGTTCATGATCTAAAAAATTCATAGATTTCGACTTAAATATTCTTTGAGGATGATTCTTAATTAGTTTCGTTATTTTATTAGAATGTTAATGTTTCGTTGATTTTTATTTGATTCGTAGATCATTCTCGCGACGAAAAATATATTAAAATACGAACGATGCACAAAATTAGGGACTAATAACGATACAGAGAAATCGAGGTACCAGTTTAAAGTCCATAATCTAACAAATCCATAAATTTCGTCTTAAATATTCTTTGAGGATGATTCTTAATTAGTTTCGTTATTTTATTAGAATGTTAATGTTTCGTTGATTTTTATTTGATTCGTAGACCATTCTCGCGACGAAAAATATATTAAAATACTAACGATGCACAAAATTAGGGGCTAATAACGATACAGAGAAATCGAGGTACCAATTTAAAGTCCATAATCTGACAAATTCATAGATACAGCTATCGTTGAGGATGATTCTTAACTATATTAAATTGTTCGATAAGTTTTGTCGTTTTTCCCATTGTGAAAAAAATACTATGACACTTGAACTTTGAACAACTGTAAATATACGAGTCGACAGACCACACGTTGGTCAAACAGTAGTAGAATCTTTAAAAAAAAATAAAATAACGAAATTAATAGCTCCATTTCTTAACGATAAACATTATCGAGCAATCTATTATTCCGATGATATTTTATCACCTGTTGTTCAATCGTTCAAAGTGAAACGTCGAGACTGTGAAATTCTACGTTGTTCTTCGAATTCAGTCGCGTTCTACGTTCTCGTTACGAAAATAATTACTCGGTTCTCCCCGTGACGCGAGATAAGGGTAAAGATAAAGAGGGTTGTGAAATTTGTACAAATGGTGTTCGATCGTCGCTGGATCCCTCGACGATTAAACGCGTCCCGATAAACGAGATATTAATCTCCCGAAATGCGATTTCATTCGTTCGCACGTTTACTGGAAATATTTCCACGTAGCGTAGAGGAAAAAAAAGAAAAAAAAAAAAAGGATCGGTGCGCTAAATTCACCCTCGCGAAATATTCTCACCCGCAGCCACGAAATTCATGGAATTTCGAGAACGTCGAGCGAAGCGTTTCCCGCTCGCTCGTACGTATTCCAAGATTACAAATCCATCGCGACCGATTGTCGAGAGAACCTTAAGGAAAATCGTTCCAGGTCGAAACGTTATTTCCAGAAAGGAAGCGCGTGCTTTCCTCGTATCCTCTGTTCACTTGTCGTTTACGTAGTTCGTCTCCAAGTAACCGCACCGAAATAAAGAAAGGCTTGTTCTCGTTAGCGTGGAATTTCTTCGAAGCTGTCGAACAACGATACTGTTGAACGTACATCCATCTAGTAAAATATCGTACCGAAGCGAAACGACTTCGAATTGTGTCAATCCTTCAGGAGACAAACGTAGAGAACGCAAAAGAAGCAACAAGCGTATTACACGACTGCAGCTTTTATTTCGCTAGTAGCGGACGACTACGTTAACGACCTAATCTGATATTTACTAGCTTCTAACGAATGAAATGTTACGTAGTGTTTTTCTCTACTTGTTCTCGGAGTAAATTGAAGAAGTTTCGACTCAACGAAACGATTTTTTTGCCGGAAGTTTTCTCGTCGTTTCAATGGGAGCAACAATACGGTTTTGAGTGTCGTTTGTACGAGAATTTTAGAATAATTGCACAAATAATAGCTTAAGAAATATTCTTTGGAACAGGTATGGTTATTAGTTTTCTTTTGAAATTCTTTGGAAATCCGTTGTAAATTTAATATGCATTCTAATATCGTATAAGTTTCCAGTCTAAATTCTATGTATAGGAATTTTAGAATAATTGCACAAATAATAGCTTAACAATTATCCTTTGAAAAAGGAATGGTTGTTAGTTTTCTTTTGAAATTCTTTGGAAATCCGTTGTAAATTTAATATACATTCTAATATCATTCATGTATAGGAATTTTAGAGTAATTGCATAAATAGTAGCTTATGAAAAAGGAATAGTCTTTTTGGAAATTCATTGAAAGTTAAATATGCGTACGTTTTGAAATTATTAGTTTCCAAACTGGTGGTACAAACCGAAAAAGTCTGAATCTACGTAAAAAAATAAATTGATAATGTAGAACGATATTTTTTCAATCGAAATCTCGCTATGGTTACGTCTAACAGACATTATTGGAGTATCTGTATTTTCTTGTTCAGATTTATTTCAGATTGAGGAAAGAATGGGCAATGAACCGATAGGTTTTTCGCTCGAGAATCTTTTTATTAATCTAAGAATAATTGGAAATAAATCTGTTTCTTCCAACATAATCGTAAGTGCACTCGTCGAAAGTTCAACATGGAATTATTCTGAAATAAAGCTTCGAATGAAGATGTGAAACATATTTTCGACTAATTTTTTCACGTAGATTTTCCCCTTTCTAGGAAAAAACACCCTGTATAAATTACATTACCATATAAGACATTTTCCTTGCTTTCATTAACGCCTTAGTGTGTTCACCGATACAAGGATCTGAAATTTTAATTCATTGAGATTTAAAATACAAGAACTTAACGGATAAGTACAAAGAATATACAAATACGCAGTAGACGGGGTAGAATTTCGGCGATGTTATTAAAACTTGTCCAACAATTTTGACCTTTAACCCAATTTATCTCGAAAACGAGTGCCCAATTACGCCAAAGACGAGGGTGTTTCTGAAGCGAGTTGGACCTCGAGTTTGAGGTATGACTCATTAAAAAATGCGCGTTTTGTCCTCTGATCTTCTCGTTGCAAGAATATTTCATCCTTCCACATTTTTCAACCCAACGCGCTATGGAGTTTAGCAAAAACCTTTGCGCGAAGAGACAGTTGCGCGAACAGAAAAAGTACTTTGCAAAACATTGGTTACGGTCTCGTTACTTACAATAGAAAATTGTATTCGAACATTTAAGGTGGTGAAAAAACCAAGCTTCTTTCATTCACTTCTTTCATTCATTCGATGGTAATATTCGATAAAAATCCACAGAATATTAAAAACACCTTTTCTCCCCATAGTTAACACAGAAGAATCCAGGACGTATGTTTCTATCTCAATTTTAATACCCGATTCGATGGTAATATTCCATAAAAATCCACAGAATAATAAAAACACCCTTTCTCCCCAAAGTTAACAGAAGAATCCACGACGAATGTTTCTATCTCAATTTTAATACTCAATTCGATGGTAATATTCTATAAAAATTATTTCTATTAAAAACACCATTTCTCCCTATTATTAACACAGACGAATCCACGACGAATGTTTCCATTTAAATTTTAATACCCGATTCGATGGTAATATTCCATAAAAATCCACAGAATAATAAAAACACCCTTTCTTCCCATAGTTAACACAGAAGAATCCACGACGAATGTTTCCATTTAAATTTTAATACCCGATTCGATGGTAATATTCCATAAAAACCCACAGAATACAAAAAACACCCTTTCTCTCCAAAGTTAACAGAAGAATCCACGACGAATGTTTCTATCTCAATTTTAATACCTGATTCAATGGTAACATTCGATAAAAATCCACAGAATATTAAAAACACCCTTTTTCTCCAAAGTTAACAGAAGAATCCACGACGAATGTTTCCATCTAAATTTTAATACCCAATTCGATGGTAATATTCCATAAAAATCTATAAAATATCAAAAAACACCTTTTCTCCGCGTATTCAACACAAGAAGAATCCACGACTGGCGAATGGAAAATTTCGTATCAGTCTCGATTGAATATTCTGCAACGTACCCTCTACTGTATCGTCGCGCGTGTCTTACTCAAAACTACAATACACCATCGATATCTCCCGGCAGGTTTCTCGAGATATCCGTCGCGAAGGAAACCGTATCGGTTGGATTTGTCACGGATCTAGGGACGAAATTGGGAAGAAAACGAGGCAGCCGGGCGGTGCATCATTCGTTCGCGATTTCGTGCGCGAGGGATGCAGGACGGATACGAATACGTTGAGTGGGATGTTCGAGTTAAAGTAAGGCAGTCGCGGTGAATTTATTGGACCGTCCGCGGTCCTGGGACGCGTGATTATTTGCCCGAAGCTGGGAATTTGTCGGTCCTGTCGTGACAGAGAGGAAGAATATCAATCGCCCCGGGTGAAGGAAGAACTCACCGTTCGAGCCTCACGGTTGAGAACTTGTTCCGGTCTCGACCCCCTCTGGAAAGAGGAGGACCTCGGGGCCGAGAAGTCAGCCCCTTGGGCCGTGGAAATAATTCCACGAGCGAGTCTCGCGTCCCCGCGACCGTCGATTATTACGATTAATTAAATCGAAAGAGTTCCAGGGAACGTAATTGGAAACTGGGGGGAGAGGGTCCAGCGTTCAATTTTCCGTGGTCGATGGGTGGAGAGCGAGGTGGGAACCGGTGGCGGTGGGTCGAAGCTGGCATTGATTCGGCCATCGAGAGGCCATCGATTCGGTATAATTAATAGACAACCGCTAAGCACCGTGCGGCACGGAGAATTCTAATTACGCGAAGGGAAACGTGCCACGACGCTCCCAATCAGCGTCGTCTGTAGTATTGGCCTCGAGGATTCGAAATGGGCGAGAGACCGCGTCGCTGTAGGAGCCACAGGCAGGCATCCTTTATCTCGCGTTGAAAATCTGGATTGCACGATCGATCCTACTCGATTCGCGGTAAAATGTTTCTGTTTTAAAACGGCGGCACGTTATCGATTCGCCGACGAGCCGATAGAGACCGCGTGTCGGTGAACAAAAGATTTCGGAGCTTTTAATCGCGCAAAGAGCATAGGATTTTTTTTTTGTTTCGTTTTTTTTTTCTTCCTTCGTTTTCATCCCTCTTTTTTCCTGTTCGTACGTACGAACGAGCGAAACGATTTTCGGGACGAAGACAATCCCGCAACACCGGTCCCGGGGACTATCGTCCGACATTTTATGGGAATTCGTTCCTCGCGTGGACTTGTTTTTTTTTTTTTTTTTCTTTCTTTTACTCCTTTGTTTCCTCGGCAGACGTCCATTTTCGATATATTTTTCACCGTGCCCTCGTTGTTCGCAATTATCGACCCGGTTCGTGTAAAAAGCTCCGCGCCTACACGATGGCGCACATCGTTTTCCCACTTAAGTCCGTATTAACCTTCCGTAAGAAGACCGAGCCGTAACTACCTTTAAAAGCAAGTATTTTACGAGCGGTGGTATGTTCTTTGAAGGAAATAATATCGATAGAATGGAGCGTATTAATTTTTCCAGTGGAAACTTCAACCGCGAGAGACATTACTAGGTTGTTCGATCAGTTTTGTCGTTGGATCAAACTTATTGAACAGTACTGGGTTGATCGATCAGTTTTATCGAACGACAAAACTTATTGAACAGTATAGTACTAGGTTGTTCAGTATGTTTGGTCGTTGGATAAAACTTACTGGGTATATTTGGTATACTGGGAACTGTATAATACTAGGTTGTTCAATAAGCTTTGTCGTTGGATAAAACTTATTGAACAGTACTGAGTATATTTGATATACTGGGAACAGTATAGTACTAGGTTGTTCAATAAGTTTTGTCGTTAGATGATGATTACTGAACAGTACTGGGTATATTTGGTATACTGGGAACAGTATAGTACTAGGTTGTTCAATAAGTTTTGTCGTTGGATAAAATTTATCGAATAGTATTGGGTATATTTGGTATACTGGGAACAGTATAGTACTAGGTTGTTCAATAAGTTTTGTCAACCCAGTACTGTCCAATAAGTTTTATCGAACGACAAAATTTAAAGTTTTGTTATCGAACGACAAAACTTATTGAACAGTATAGTACTAGGTTGCTGAATACGTTTAGTCGTTGGATAAACTTATTGAACAGTACTGGGTGTATTTGGTATACTGGGAACAGTATAATACTAGGGTGTTCAATAAGTTTTGTCAACCCAGTACTGTTCAATAACTTCTATCCAATGACAAAACTTATTGAACAGTATAGTACTAGGTTGCTCAATGTGTTTGGTCGTTTGATGAAACTTATTGAACAGTACTGGGTGTATTTGGTATACTGGGAACAGTATAATACTAGGGTGTTCAATAAGTTTTGTCAACCCAGTACTGTTCAATAACTTCTATCCAATGACAAAACTTATTGAACAGTATAGTACTAGGTTGCTCAATGTGTTTGGTTGTTTGATGAAACTTATTGAACAGTACTGGGTGTATTTGGTATACTGGGAACAGTATAATACTAGGGTGTTCAATAAGTTTTGTCAACCCAGTACTGTTCAATAACTTCTATCCAATGACAAAACTTATTGAACAGTATAGTACTAGGTTGCTCAATGTGTTTGGTCGTTTGATGAAACTTATTGAACAGTACTGGGTATATTTGGTATACTGGGAACAGTATAGTACTAGGTTGTTCAATATGATTGGTCGTTTGATGAAATTTATTGAACAGTACTGGGTATATTTGGTATACTGGGAACAGTATAGTACTAGGTTCTTCAATAAGTTTTGTTGTTCAATGAAAATTATTGAACAGTATTGGGTATATTTGATACACTGGGAACAGTATAGTACTAGGTTGTTCAATAAGTTTTGTCAACCCAGTACTGTTCAATAAGTTTTATCGAACAGTATAGTACTAGTTTGCTCAATATGTTTGGTCGTTGGATAAAACTTACCGAACAGTACTACATTGAACAGTAGTGTTCAATATGTTTTATCGAACGAACAAACTTATCGAACAACGTATCACACTTGGAAGAAATTCAACGAAACGGTGTCGCGCGAAATCGAAGCAACGTTAATTTGCGAATTGTACGTTAATTGAATTTATTTAACGGGTACCGTTGCATCGTTAGCGTAGAATATGTCGAGATTTTACCCTGTTGCGCGTTTGGACCTTTACGATTGTTTCTGTATATTTTGTACCGTTTGTTTTTGATCCTCTCGTATATTTTCTGCGGTATTCGTAACACTTAAATTACAGATTTGCGTCATTGGTTTACGTTTAGATCGATTTATCGGCCGAGACACTTGTGAAAAGATCTTTCGTTCTTCGAAAACACTCGATAGGGTACGCGTTTACATCGAGAAAACAGAGTGATTCAGAAATGTATACTTCGAGAGGTGAATTTATGTATCAAGGCGAACAAAAAAATATACGAATGTATGCTCTAGATACTTTAGTTTTCGAGGTGAGAACGATCGAAGAAAACTTTCAGTTTTTAATGTCGAGCCCGTTTAAAATCTATCGTGTATTCAAAGCACATTAACAATGTACTGTCTGAAGCTGAGAAGTTGACCTCTGGAAGAAATTGAGAACCACATCGAGAATTTTAATCGGTCTTCTAAGATCCGTGACCAACAACAAGTAAAAATTGTACGATTCTACTCATATTCCTCTGTAAAATGGTACTACATTCTTCGTAACCAGGAGTCATCTTTCCACTTCCCACCTGTACACAACCTGTAAGAAAGCTTACACAATAGATTAGAAATTACTCGTGAAACTTTAAACCTTCTCTTCGACTATCCATAACTCGAAAATCAAAGATCACACAGGACATTTTTACTCATCCACTCGCACTGATTTCCCTCTCTGGAGTATAGACACGTATTTCCAAATCATCTTATACTTATTCAATACAATCGCGAGTTTGTACACGCGTAGATTTTTAGACGATTCTCAATGTGACTGAACACGAGCCATTGTCTTCGAGAGAATCGAGTCTCCCCCGTGAAATGATCAGATTTCTTCGAATATCGTTTCTTTCGTCGATAGATCCTCGAAGGTTTCCTCTCCGAGACGATTTCCCGCTGATTTCGATTCACTTCGTTTCGACGAGTGCGGTCACGCTCGTACGTTGCGCGATTATGCGCGGCGTTGCGTCATATTCGAAAATAATGCATTTACGCGGAGCAGTTCCGAACTCGCTGGAAAAATATTTGCACTCTCCAGAGTGCCAACGTCGCGTCCATGTACGGAGGACACTCTTATCTCTCGTGCAATAATTTTATCGCGCGCGTTGCGATACAACGATCGAATTGGCTTATCTTCAAAATTAAAGATGTTATCGTACCACCGCAGTCATCGCGATACAGCTTAACGCATCGACTGCCAAATCGGTTTTATACGAAATTTCCACCCTCGGATCGTTGCATCGGGTTTTTGCATAATTTTGCTTCGTTTTAACCGCTTAGCGCCGATTCGAGGGAAACAAATAATTCGTACTTCGAAGCTCGGGTGCCTTCGACGAATATTCGTGTAATTGTTTAACATTTTTTATCCACACGGTCGAGTCATCGATGTACACGCGCAACATTGATATTTCAATATTGTTACAATTAGCGCGGATAAGGCACGCGGTGGTAAATTGAACGAAATCACTGCCGCGACGATGCGTTTATCGTTTAAAGTTTTCGATACCGAGTAACAACCGAAAAACGAGATGCAAATGTATCCGTTTGCGTCTCCGAAGATGGACAAAAACTTGAACCACGATAGCAAGATAATGGTGAAGGATTGAAGCCAAGCCCACCAGCGGAAGAAAAAATTTATCAACTGTTAAAGAAAGATACGCGAAGGTGCTATGTAAAAAATGTTGTTCCATTAGTCGTCGGGACGATATTTAAATTTATCGAACGTTGCGAAGCGTCGCGCGATTTTTTATACATCGAAATTTGAATTTCGTCGCTCGCGATCGGAGATACAACACGAAGAGGCGATAAAAAAAAAGAAAAAGAAAAGAAGGTTTACGTAAATACGTTCGGTTCGACCTTCTTTCGAAAAATTATTAGAAATTTTTTACACGCGATGCGTTTCCAACGGGAAAACGAACCGAAGTAAATTAATCCGCGAACTCGGGGGAAGACGAGTTAACTCGTCGACGAAAGTTTTATAATTCCACTCGTGCGAAAAGGGCGGGAACGAAGGTATCATTCGTTTCTATTCCCAGGACGATAGCGCCGCGTATATCTTCCGATGTCTATTAACTTTTTTTTTTTTCTACTCGTCGATTCGTAGCCCCGTTTCGTTATATTTCCATTATGGATAAACTTGGTTCGATTTTCCCTTCGTATCCACTTCCACGAATGGTAAAATTTGCGATTCAATTGTCATTCGTCTCGCAAATTGTTCCCACGTGTTACGAAACACTCGTAAATATAGTTATAGGAAAGGAGAGCGTGTGCACGTTCGTGCTATCGGAAACATTATCGTAAACTCGCGGCGACGTGATCCATGAACGAACAGCAGGCAGGTCGTGTTAATGTTCTATTAACTCTTGCAATACCAACGGTTTAGGCGACCATGAAAAAGTACGCTAGGTCGAAACAAACACGTAACTCGAGCTCGTTCGAATATTGCGAATCAAGGTTCTCTTGCTTAGAAGGAAAGGATAGGAAAATCCCCATGGGTCTGAAGAGACCCAATCCTGGCACAACGAGATTTCATAGGAATACAATACTACGTTTCAGAGACTCTATTTCTTTATTCTCTTTTTATAAATCTTCGAAGAAGACACTACCAATGGTAAAGATCTCTTTGGGTCCGAAAAGACCCAATGGTACAGCGAAATTTCACAGGAATACAATAGTAGGTTTTAGAGACTCTATTTCTTTATCTTCTTTTTATAATGCTTTGAATAGAACAGTATCAATGGTAAAGATCTCTTTGGGTCTGAAAAGACTCAGGGGTACCGCGAGATTTCACAGGAATACAATACTAAGTTTTAGAGACTCTATTTCTTTATCTTCTTTTTATAAATCTCCAAAGAAAACAGTACCAATGGTAAAGATCTCTCTGGGTCTGAAAAGACCCAATGGTACAGCGAAATTTCACAGGAATACAATAGTAGGTTTTAGAGACTCTATTTCTTTATTCTCCTTTTATAAATCTCCGAAGAAAACACTACCAATAGTAAAGATCTCTCTGGGTCCGAAAAGACCCAATGGTACAGGCAAGAATCAGAAATTTCTTTCTTTTTTTCCCCATTTTCATAGGTTCACTCGACTCTTACAATTCTGGTGGTGGTTTCTCTTCGTCGAGTATCGGAGCTTATCGAAGAGAGTCGTGAACTCGTTCGTCGTGGTTTCACCTTATCGCTTGTTTACAACGTTGCGTTTCGACGTTTCGCGGCCCTCTCACCGGCCAATCTTTATAAACAAATCGCGGTGACGGTTTCGTCCGGCGAGAAACGAAATTGGAACGAACCACGTCGATAAAGGGTGATCGTCGTCCTGTCGGGTAATTTTCCTTTTTCTTTTCGACGTTTCCTGTTTCCCCACTCTCAGCAGTTTCGTCTCGTTTGTAATGAGGTTCGTTGTCAGCGACCGGGACGAGTTTCTTCCCTGAAAATGACCCAGTCGCACGGAATCGGAAATAATGAAGAGACCATTATTTTCCGCATAATGCGAGTGCGCTGATTTCGAGGGAAACTCCGCTCGTTACTCGACTATGCAAATTCGATACAGAACGGCCGGGACTGCGTTAGTCAGTGACGCACGATCGCTCGCGATGTATAATTGGGCACTACGAGCGCGAAAAACGCGCGCGCGGCGTGTGTAAACGCGCGGAGTGGAAAATTAAATATTGTTGCGTCACATACCGAAACTTTCATACCGGGATTAAAATATCGTTGTTCGTACTGGAACCAGTTCGGTTCAAGTACGCTCCGATCCTTCGTCTACACTCGAAATGTGTCCCTACGAAGTGTGGTCCTTTGTTGGAACATAGTGAACACTTTCTACGTATTTTCTACGCTTATCGCTCGAAGAGAATACGAATTCTTCTGATTTTTAACTAAGCGAAATTCCTAAATTTCTATACATGGAGGTTGGACAGGAAAGTTGTGTAAGAAATATTATATTATATTAGAATGCATATTTAATTCACAAGGGATTTTCAAAGGATTTCAAAAAGATATAATCATTCCTTTTTTGAAGGATAGTTGTTGAACTATTACTTCTGCAATTTTTTCAAAATTCCTATATATGGAACTTGGACAGGACACTTATATTATATTAGAATGCATATTTAATTCACAAGGGATTTTCAAAGGATTTCAAAAGGAAATAACTATTCCTTTTTTAAAGGATAGTTGTTGAGCTATTATTTGTGCAGTTATTCTAAGATTCTTGTACAAATGACACTCAAAGCCGTATTGTTACTCCCATTCGAATAGAATTGTCCTCGAAGTAGTATTTAATAACTACAACGTGGAATTGTTTTTTTTTTAGAAAGTTTGTCGAGTTTATTGTCATTTCTTTTGGTGGATCTTTTCTCCAATTAGCAAACAATGAACACAGAAATACGAAAAGTTTAAATAAACACGGTTCGTTCCATAAGTATGGAATTATTCTTTTCCTTTAAAAATTAGTATTGATTTTCTGTAGAAAATTCATCGAGTTTATTGTCATTTTTGTCCGTGGATTTTTTCTCCAATTGGCAAACAATGAACACAGAAATACAAAAAGTTTAAATAAACACGTTTTGTTCCATAAGTATGGAATTATTCTTTTTCTTTAAAAATTAGTATTGATTTTCCGTAGAAAATTCATCGAGTGTATTGTCATTTTTGTCCATGGATCTTTTCTCCAATTAGCAAACAATGAACACAAAAATACAAAAAGTTTAAGCAAACTCGTTTCGTTCCATATGTATAGAATTATTCTTTTTCTTTATTTTTAAAATTGCCTCTTATTATCTATGCAATGTCACTCGATGTTCGCGGTATTTTAATATTTACGTATTTCGCGTTACGTTTTTATTGCACACAATGTAACGATGCGATACCGGAAAGATAAGCTATGACGCAAAAAAAATTACTTAAGAGGCGAGGTGCAAGAAACGGCTGTTATAAAACTTAGCCTCGATGCGATATATTTTCCCGGTTGCCTTATGAATAGTACTCTGGTGCATAATGGGTTAACTCGTGGACATTCCACGATGCAGACAGGAGTGAAGTCACGCGGCGTAATAATTTAACGGAATTCACTACACGATGTAAATCTCTCGCTCACAACAGGTAGAGGTATTAAAGAAACATTCCGCGCTGAAACCCAGAAGAATCTCTCCAGTGATCCAATGAAACTCGAGGGAAAGGGTCGAGATAAGATCTGGGTAGGATTAGAATGGAATCGGGATTAGATTTGGAACGTAGCTTGTCACTGTTCATACTCGAGGAAATTCTTACAAATCGACGTTACGATTTCAATCGACAGACCTTCGTACGATTAATCCGTACACCGATGAGAAAATTGATCGGGACGTTTCACACCGTATTAAACCCGATACACGGACGTTAAATTAACCGGCTGTGATACCATAAACCATTACGTCGATAAAATTCGCCGGTGTACGATAAATCCAACCGATTGTCTCTGGCAGTTCAACTTTTTTGCACTTCGTGGAAAAGTTCAACTGGAACGTGGAGACAGAATTCACGGAGTTTCTGATAGTCGACTGCGACACAGAATCGTAGGTAACACGTTGAAAGAAAGTCATTTCAACTTCCAAACCCCGGAAGGATCCCGGAGTTTCATAATACACTTTTTGGACTACTTTGGCTAGCAACGAAACGAGGATCGGTGGCTTTATCGTGCAAAAACATCGATTCTCGTCTCGATCATCGAAGTTAACTTCTTTGAATAATTCGACGATCACGGGTTTGCTCGATTCTGTCTATAAAATGAAACGTTTGCGATTCCATATCGGTGAGATGTACGTGTCAAAATGCACTTTGAAGCTTTTCTTTTTAATTACGTGTTCGTTTAGAAATTGTAAGTAGTGTATTTGTTCAGAAATGTTCAGTAACGTATCTGTTGAAAAATGTTCAATCGTCCGTAAGTTTAGACATTTTTAAATATTTGTATTGACTCCGTATTATTTTGTTCGTTATTTAAAGAATTTAAATTCAATTCCTCGTGTAACGTACTCGCTCCAATTTGCACGTGATTTCTCATCTGCAAACACTTCGTCACGAATGCACTGCGAGTTGTTATCTTGGCTTTCGTGACTTGTTATCAAATTCTTTTCCACTGTCACGTCGGTAAAATTTACCGTATATGGTTAGTTCAATCAGTAGCAATTCTTTTCCACTGTCAACATCTGTAAAATTTACCATATTTGCTTAGTTCGATCGGTAGCAATTCTTTTCCACTGTCAACATCTCTAAAATTTATCCTATTTGGTTAGTTCGATCAGTAGCAATTATTTTCCACTGTCAACATCTCTAAAATTCATCCTATTTGGTTAGTTCAATCGGTAGCAATTCTTTTCCACATGTCAACATCTCTAAAATTCATCCTATTTGGTTAGTTCAATCAATAGCAATTCTTTTCCACATGTCAACGTCTCTAAAATTTACCATACTTGGTTAGTCCGGTCAGTAGCGATTCACTCTATTAAACTTGGCACATTAAATTTCAATTCGTTCTTAACCCGACACGGAGTATCCCCATCCTTTTTCTATTACTATGTCGTTGGTACCAAATTAGTTCCAGTTTCACCGCGCTAACCGTTATAAGTTTCGTCAAACTCTATTCCGAGTGTTTAATTTCGTGTAATCCCAGCTATTACACCGACATCAATGGGTTAAGCTGTATCAGGCACAGACTTAGGTGGATGACTATGCGCAAACTTTGCGCGCGCTGCTAGCACGAGTTTGGCGTCCGCTTAAGACCGTGTATCCTCGATTCAGTTCCCGTACTACCGAGAAAGAAAGATAAACAATCTGGACCAGAATCTCGGACATCTACCGCGATACACGAAACGGATTTTCGTATTTCTCGACGGGGTGATTTTCTCCCTTTTCGAATCGAAGTTTCTACCTTTTCTCTTGGGCAAGGTAGAATGCTTGCAATTGAATTTTTAAAGAATTCTTTTGAGAAACAATGAACAAAGTCATTGCTCTTGAGTAACAGTCGACTTTGTCCAACGTCTCTTCTATTTATCTTATTTTTATATTTTCAAATTTTCAAACATAAATGTACGCCTCTTTGATCAAAAACTGAATACGGATAAACAAAACACAGTCAAAGATAAAAAGCGTTCAGTGACACCCGTAACAGTAGGTAACATTGTCCAATTTCTCTCTTGTATGTTTTATTTTTGAACCGCACAATTTCGAAAAGAAATTCGTATTCTTTCATTCGTCGAGTGACTTCTGATCTTCTCTTGGATTTTCTGCATTTCCAAATATAAATTCACAATCTCCGAGTAAGGACACGGTTAAAACACCAATACCTTAAAAACTGAGAAAAACTTGCGAAACCTCTTCGAATTAAAGATAGAAACTCCGTGCAATCCCTATTTAGCAGATGATTACCCATCGTTTCTCTCTTTTATCTTCCCTTTGAATCTTCGTATTCGAAAAAACAAAAAAAAATAGATTCCCGGTTTCTGGCCATCGGCGTGTTGTGCGGTTGAAAGGGGTTTAAAAATTGAGGAGAAACATTTGTAAAATCCGCTGTCAAAGATAAAAAGCATTCGATGTCAGCCGGTTTGACGGTACCCCACAAAGCTGCGATACATTTGGGTTTCGTTCGGGATTCATTCGTTCGGGAACGTTCACGTTCTGTCGTCCAGTGAACACGTTGCTCTAGTTACGTCGTGTTACACCCTTTGATCGTTACTCGGGTCTAGAAATTTTGCTGCGAGCTAGCACGGTGTTAGCCGGTTCACTCTCAGGCATCCACGCATTCGATACATCGGTGTTACGTCTGACTAATGATCGCGTGTCCATCCACGCTTATGCCCGGTATAAATCTGGGCTTAGAGACCAAGCGGGCAATGGTGGCGAGTGTCCGTCGTCCGATGCCTCGGATTCCATCAAAACACAAAAGCGACGCCGACGTGCGTGCCGCGGATCAAGCGAAATGGGAAATTAAGTTGGAGCGTTCAGTCGCGGCCGCTGTTCTGGTCTAGTAATCTCGCTGCGCGTTCAATTAACAACGTCTCACGGAATCCTCGCCAGAGTGATTCTTATTCGGGAACCGACCTCGCGAGTAACAACCAGCCGAACTTACCACCAACTGAACGGGGCATACTGTGGCCGTTATAGCGCTCCGAAGCGCCCTCGCTCGCTATAATTACACGGGAACTCGAAAGAATGATCGTTGAAAGATTTAACTAACCATGGAGATTAGTTTTTGAACGAAACAGTTCTTTTTTGGTAGGTTTCTTAGAGATTTCAGGCTCGAAAGGAGTGTTTTAGGAAGAGTAGCTTTGTGGTAAATGCTGTGGGGAAAATTGTATTCTGTGGGACTCTAAAGGTTCATTTGCTATAATTGTAGGGAAATTTGAAAGAAAGATCGTTGAAAGATTGTTGAAAGATTGTTCTTTTGCATAAAACAGTTTTTTTGGTAGTTTTTATAGAGATTCCAGGCTCGAAAGGAGTGTTTTAGGAAGAGTAGCTTTGTGGTAAATGCTGTGGGGAAAATTTTATTTCGTGGGACTCTAAAGTCGCTCTCTCGCTATAATTGCACGGAAACTCGAAGGATCGTTGAAAGATTTAACTACCCACGGAGATTAGTTTTTTCATAAAACAGTTTTTTTGGTAGTTCTCTTAGAGAGTTCAAGTTTAAAAGCACTATGTTAAGAGTCTTTAACCATCGTGATAAATATCACGAGCAAAATTTTACTCCACAGCGCTCTAAAGTTTCTCACTTGCTATAATTGTACTGAAACTCCAATGAAAGTAGATCATTGACAGATTTGACTACTCACTATTTTAATAAGAGTATTTAACCATCATGATAAATACTATGGAGAAAATTTTATTCTATGAGACTATAAAGTTTCTCACTTGCTATAATTGCACTGAAACTCCAAAGAAAGTAGATCATTGACAGATTTGACTACTCACTATTTTAGTAAGAGTATTTAACCATCATGATAAATACTATGGAGAAAATTTTATTCCATTAAGTGAGAAACTCTAAAGTCGTTCACTTGCTATAATTGCACTGAAACTCCAAAGAAAGTAGATCATTGAAAGATTTAACTACTCACTATTTTAGTAAGAGTATTTAACCATTATGATAAATACTATGGAGAAAATTTTATTCTACGAGACTCTAAAGTTTCTCACTTGCTATAATTGCACTGAAACTCCAAAGAAAGTAGATCATTGAAAGATTTAACCACTCAAAGATAATACGAACAGCTCTCAGTACCAGTTCACTACTCTCCCATGAAAAATTTCCATTCCCTAGATTCATCCACAGATTCTAATTTGAACATCACAATCCTAAGAAGTGATCTTCAACCATCGTGGTAAACACCAGCACCGAAATTTGATTCCATCCGATAGTTTATATTCCTTCACCGTGAAATATTTCACTCCCCAAGTATCGTTTATCTTACGCAACTCGAAACTTTCCCCCGGTAGAAAAATGCTAGTCAACTCCCGGCGAGTACCAATTCACTCGCTTTTGATGCGATATTACGAGCGCCGAGAACTTGAAATATCAATGTGTACGTGTCTCCCGGTGTACCTGCGCGAGGACAAGCCAGCGGGGAGAGAGAATAAGTGACGTTAAGCGAGATTTATGGAATCTTCAGAAGCGACTGACTCACCTCGTTGTTAGTAAATTACCACCAACGAAGGGAACCGTTCGTCGTGGATCGTGAAAAGATAGTCCCACCGTGTTCTCCACGGGACACGGAAGTTTTTATCACCTCGTAAACGGTGTTGTTCGTGATGTTTCGTTAAATGTGCGTTTCCCTCGAGATCGATCGTTTACGTACTGGGTGGCTTCGTCGCGTGGAAGCCGGAATTATGTCCGCGGGAAAGGTGATCGAAGCCCCGGCATTGTTTGTTCCCGTTTAGGGGAATGTTTGGAAAATCGTGAGAGCGTTGGCGAAAAATCCGGCACGAATACCGGCCACATTCCTCGCGTGTTTCGCGTTCGGATGCTTCGGCCAGCGAGGAGACCGTTTCGTCGAGCAACACTCCCGAATATTAAGCGACACGTTGTTTTCTGCTCCCCGAGCAAACGGGGAGAAACGAAGTAGCTTGTACCGCGTCGCCGGCGCGTATTGTTCTGCTCTAATAATTGCGTTCAGAATCAATTGGACGTAACGAAAAGGTTCTGCCACGCCGACAATGATTTAGGACCCGACCCGGCTACAACGAACTCGCGCTCGACTATGGAATGTCGCGAACTTAATGAGGTGACGGTCCAGAATCACTTGCAAGTTTAACCATATTATCGTTTCGTATCTATGGTCTTCGTGGTCTCTGAATCGATCTTTTCGCGACAGAGGTGAATGGTTCCAATGGGATTTACATTGTCGTTTCGTCGAGTGCACGTAGAGCTTTTTTCTTTTTGGTATTTTCCATTTTCTGCTATAAAATATCCCTTTGTTTTATAGTGGGATCTCTAGATATGTATCTACGGTCTTGATTATTTATGAGTCGATATTTTCGCGACAGAGGGTGATGTCGATGGTATTTTATCATTTAATCTTGTAAGTGTGATAGTATTCTAGAGAGCTCTTTTTAGTTTCGGTTAAGATTTGTTATAAAGTATCGAACTTTCTTTTGGAGTAACGTTATCCAAGTTCAAGTACGTTTTCGTGTACATTTTTTACGTTTCTGTAAACGAAGAGGTCCTCTAGATTCTACTCGTGGCCTTTGTCGTCTCCTAGTCGATCTTTTCACGAAAGAGGGCAGTTTCGATGGGATTTTGTCATTCGAGTGCTGTACGCGCGAGCTTCGCATTCTCGATCGAATTCTGCTATAAAATATCTCTCCGGTGTATGAAAAAGTTTGATTTTTGGATTACACTTACGGTCTTTGTAGTCTCCGAGACGATCTTTTTACGAAAGAAGGTAATTTTTACGAAATTTATATCGTTTGGTTCGGTGTTATACGAGCTCTCTTCAGTATTCTCCATCGAGATTTTCGATAAAATATCGAACGATCTCCGATCTCTAGATTTCACCTACGGTCTTCGCAGTCACTCGGTCGATCTTCTCGCAAATCCCTCTTTTCACAAAGGGGGTGAAACTTTCGATAGGATCTTATCATTCGGATGAATATCGTATCCGCTTTTTTTTTTATTATTATTATTCTCCATCGAACTGAGCCAGAAGATACTCCACCTTACCACCATCGTTGTATTCTGTCCCCATTGAAGGCACACAACCCGCCGTAAGTGGCGTTTCTTTGTATCACTCGAAGTAGAGAAAATATTCGTAGCGATGTTCTCGACCCATGTGGATTGAAATCAAATCGAGCGTAGAACAGCCCATTCTGACACTGTGTCGTGTCGAAATCACGAATTGTGAAAATATTCTGTCGCTCGTGTGTACTCCTGGGACACGGAGAGAAAAGTCCCGGAAGAAATTTGCGAGCGGTGTTAGGTCAGGCGTTCCGTTCTTACTTAGGCGAAGTTCCCTCGCTCGTGCCACTGCGTCTGACTTAACGCATTCGCCGACACGCGCGTCACGTGTGCACGTGTGACGCGCCGATTCGTAGAACAACGTCACGTGCGCGGGACACCGATGATTTCGTATTTTATGCCCTGGCAAACAAATGAAGCGCGGACTGGTGTCGGATACGGTGTGATATATTTATTATTCGGAATATTCGGTTGGCCTATTTGATACACTTTATTCGTGCATAAATTAAAAAAAAGTAACGGTTCTGGGAGCACTTGTACAGATTGTTACCACGGACGAGCGGTACCATCGGACAGGTGGTGTATTTACGCGCGAGAACAAGTCGAGAAAAAGCGATAACTTTTTTTCTATTTGAAGCTTCGTTTATGAGAAAAGCGAGTTTTTTTCCTTCTTTTCTTTCTTTTATCGCAGTTTGAGAACACATCGACCTACTGAGTTATTAGTGACTACTTTTACTTGTCATTCTTTCGGTGTGCAATAGATTCCATCTATATTAGGTTGAACAGGTTTATGTTCTTTAGGAACTCTACGACTCTTACACAGTAAGTTCTTCCTGTAATGTATTCAATGGATTTTTAATGTTGCGTTTTCTCCTTTTTACATTGTACTTTGGGCAGATGGTTGGAAAATATTCCACAGTTATTTGTACGTTGCACAAGTAGCAGACATTTGGTTTTGATTTCGTTTGAGGTGTTTATGGGTGATATTTGTATATCCAATTCCAAGTCTTATTTAATCGACTCATCTTTTTTGTTTAACGATGTTACTGAGGTTTTGTCTGTGTTCGTGTTGCGGATTTTGTGGATCGTTCTCGGTTTTGATGTTTTCCATTTTTCGAAAGCGAGTTTGAAAGCTGTAGCGCCGCATATTTTCGTTTAAACTTGCGTATTCGTTGTTCTCTCTCGTAATGTTTACATTCTGTCTTAGGTCGTACGACCACTCTTATCTTCAGTACGTTCCCAGCGGTCGAATTGTAACAGTGTCTCGCTATAGCGATCGCGAATACGTTGACGCGGTGAAAGCGTTCGGTGCTCGTAACTGGAGTGCGTCAGTAGCAGTTAATTATTACTAAATGGTAAATAAATGTATTATCTAGACGGTAAAACAAGTGTTTCCAATCTCTGGAATTATTTCACTCGTTCCAGTCGAAACAATTCATTTCGATTTCGCTCGTGAACGAAATCAATCTTACCAAATGGAACTTCTTATTTACGTTATCTCTTTCTTCCACTAGTGTAACATTAACTCAGGGTTTCGTCGAAACGTGAGTATCATTTTACGGGATTTAATGGGCACCTTATCGATAAACATCGATTTCGTTTACTAGAAAAGCTAGCCTGAGAATCGTAGCACGAGCATTCGCGTTTACACTCTCGTGTATTCGTTGTCCTCTGTAATATCTACATTCTGTAAATATTACATTCTGTAAATATTACCACCTAACACGAGTCGATAATTATAAGCAACGAACATTTGAAGCTGTTTAAAATATACAATTGAATAAATGTTTTCATCTATTCTTATTAGATCAATGAAGTAACTGAGTACAGAAAGAATTTTGCATTGTTTATAGAGAGGTGTTTGATTTACTTAATGACTCTAGCAATGTTTAAATCATTCTTATACCAATAATATATACAAGGTGTTGTCGGACAGATGGTGATTCTACGCGCTAAAACAATTCGAGAGAAAGCATAATATTTTTCCATTAGAAGCTTTGTTTAGGGGAAAAGTAAGTTTGGAAATTGTAACACGATCGTTTTCGTTTACACTTTCGTGTTCGTTATCCTTCGTAATATTTCGTCTTTGATCGTATGGCTACCAACTACTATTATCGTCAGTACGTTCTCAGTGTTCGAATTGTAACAGTGTCTAATTGTTAACCGGTAACAATAATAGTGTATTATCTAAAAATTTTCAAACTGGCCAAGTGTTACCTAATAGTAACAAACGTATTATTTACACACTTTCAAACTCGATTTCCTTTTAAACTAAGCTTCAAACTCGATGATACCCTGTATATGATAATACAATTGTGCCCTTAAAATCCTTGAACATAACAATTTAGCCAACATATCGCGTTAGTTTAAAAACACGTTTCTCTCACTCGAGTTTACGTGTAAATAAACCTCTATCGGTTCTAAAATCATCGTTTTTCGTTGTTGATGCGTGTTTGAGAATCTGTCGAGTAACGTTATTACCAGTCTACCGAGTTGTAGTTAACGAACTTGTTGACCCAGAACGTGAATACGCTCCGATACTCTATCGCCACAAGATTATCAGAAACTTCATTAACTGAAACGATACATCAGCGTTGCCATGTTGGATTTGTAAAAATCCCTGACGATGAACTCAAAATTCCGTAGAATTCGAAAGATTCCTCTCGAGAGAACCCATGAAATCCACAGTGTTCCTTTACACTCGCAGGATTCCAGAACGAAAAATTAATTCTTATAATTTCATACGAACGCGAACAGCAACTTTTAACATTCAAATTTATACGTGGAAAAAACGTCCGTGGATTTGCACAAATCTACGGTAGATACGACGCAAATATAATACATCGTATAACCTTGTAACTGGTGCTGGGAAAAAAATGGTGGATCTACGTAAATCTACTTATAAGTCTCTTTTCCAAGTGTAAATCGCAAGGTTGGAGGCTCTACAGCGCACGGTCGTCGCGCGTGCGAAATTATACGATTATTAATTTTATTCTGGAATCTCGTACACGCGATCGATTAATTCAAACCGGAATACACACGCCGATACAATACCGAAGATCCGTAGTATTTCTGGCTCGAGATTCTTCGATTCTTCACCGAGATAAAAACCTACGGATCAACGAAAAATTCCGCAGACTTGCGCGAGAATCAATTAGTTACTCGAGTTATTATCGAGAAATTATCTTTCGATAATTACTTTCATGGAAAAAAAATTCAAACCCCTCGATTGCCCCTCTTCGTACAGTTCCATTGGTATCCCGATGTTGGTCGCAGTGGGGCGCGTTTTGTATTCTCGGTAGACGATCGGTCGTCGTCTCGTTCTCGTCTCGAGTTCCGCGCTCTTTTTCCCCCCGTTGCTTCTCGTTGCACGAGCGGAATCGATAAACGGACGGTTGTTGAGCTCGCGACGTCCAGCAAATATGTACTTTGCATTTCGAAAACGGTGGTACGCGTCCACGATGGTGGTGGGGGTTAGTCGTCCCCGCTATTAAGGTTATTATGCAGCCGCGGGTCGGTGTCGGTTTTCGTATCTCCTCGACGCGGGGATCGAGGTATCCGGCCACGTGTTCGGGTTCACGAATGCGGGGAGGCGCGCCTACTGAAACTATAATGCAACTAAATGGATCGTGTAAACACGATCTAACTCGGTGCAAGCAATTCCTTGGAAAATTCCCCGGTATGGGAGTAAAGGGGTCTTGGAACGTTGAAGCGAGATCCGAGCGCGTTTCCGTGTTGTCGGTTACGGCCCGCTTACATGTACACGGAGGCGCTCGCGTCGTCGTCTACGTTGCGGCACAATCGCGGTGGCCCAATTATCTTGTCGGCTATGAATTACGTACAGGATAGTGCCTCCTCCGCGTCCTGACATCCTTGCCAAGCTCGTTGCGAGACGAAACTTTCCGTATATTTCGCTTTAATTTTGCCAACAGCTAACCGGTTCACCGGTAGCGGGAGCGAGCGGGATGGAAAAAGCACCGCGACACGCTATAGACGAAGAATGTTCATCTTGAGAAATTTCTGTTGCTACGAGGGGGGGAACTAGAGAGAGAGAGAGTGCAACGCGTGGACGGGAAGTTTCTTGTGGCCCTTGAGGGAGGGTAATGCGTTCTCCAGCTTGAAAACCTTGAAAAATGACCCCCTCGGGTATTAACGGTGTATAAAACGTTTATGACACGTAACCTTGGCGGTTCCTCGTAATATACGGGTTGACGCGGGAAAATAGGCTAATGGCGGCCAACGTAAAGAGCGCCGGGGTTTCTCGTTTGATCGCGGAAGTGCAAGCCACGATTTGCCCCGGGTATTTCAATGGTATACCGACTGAAAAGATTGGTGACCACGGATAGAGGAGGAATTGGAAAAGGACTGGTTTCGATCGAACGTTTTCGGAGTCGATTTAGATTTTTGATCAGTTTTTTTTTTTTTTAAGGAAACCATCCTTTTCACGGTTTGAACGACCGTTTGAGAATTTTCAAGCGACGTCGACGATCCGTGTTCGAGAGATTGCACGGAACTGTGCTCTTCGTTCGAGGAGACTTCGTCTTTTCAGTTTGGAAAGATCGATATTTTTTCATTTCTTCGCGTGTAATTTAACGTGTCAAGAACACTGGTCTGAAACGATCCCGCTCCCGCTGCAGTGCGCTACGATCCTTGAACTTTAAATGCGTTTTTTTTTTACCAAACTGGCTCCTCGAAACTGGTAGGTAATTTTTCGAAGAAGCTACTTATCCGATCGATTCTACGCACCGAGCGTTTGTTTGCAATAACATTATCGTTGGCTGATTTTGTTTGCGTTCAAGTATTACTTACCGAGAGAACTTCGAGAACTCTTGATCTTTACTACGAAATTTGCATGTTTCTCTTACAAATTTGCTCGTAAAGAAATCAACACACCACGATAGAAATATTTATTCGGTTTCTACAAATTCTCATTTCGTTCCATCTTGAACCTCGAGACTTTAAAAGTTTATTCTATTATACCACTGAAAGATTCTTTTCCCGAACAAACTTCTTTCCAAACGAATCGATACGTTACAATGGTAATATTTATCCAATGTTTCTACAAAATTTTAATTATATTTCATTCTGACCCTCGAAACTTTAAAAACCTTACAAATTTACTACACACCTGGAAAATGTTAATAACATGGTACGAGAACGCTTATAATTTCTTCGTTCAAATATTTTTCCAATTGTCAAAAATATTACTCGAAGCGTGGAATTTTTCCACAGAAAAAAACGATGGTGTCCCTCGTAACGATGCTGTAAATTTTTCTTACTCCCATCATCCCGTGTAGAATCGTTAACGAACATTTAAGAGAGCCACGAGGAACTCTAGAAACGTTTGGGCGGAGCAACGTCGTTTCGTTAATAATTCATCGAATGGACAGCTTGGTACGGTTCGAGGAAATAGGGTTCCTCGATCGTTTCAAAAATTCTCCAAGCAGCTCGCTCGACGGTCAAACTGAGTCATTACAAAGCATAAGCATTGTTCTTCGGGTTAATCTCTTTATCAGCGCGTGGCTGGCACACGGCCAATCGACTTTCTCCTCGACTCGACGACGATCTACGACACCCTCGCCTTGTTTTGATTTTACTCGTTTGCGCTCCAACTTCCGCCCAGTCTGCGAAATCAACGAATAAATTGTAAATTCGACCTCGTGTTAAATCTTCTAGGCATTGTAGGTTAAGGAGGGTCGTCACCCTGACGAGACAAAAGAATCGAATTCTTCTTTTTTTTTTCTTTTCTTTTTCTTAGTTTCTCGAAGTTTGAAGTCTGTGGAATGTCGTGTCAAAATGATATTTTGAAATTCAAACATTCAGCGATAGATAAACTTGTCTTATCTTTCTTTTGAAACTAGACTTTTCGAGCTGACTATTTCATTTACTTCAAATTTTATAGAAATATTCTGCACAGAGTATTCTACAATGCAGGGGACCATTTTTTGAATATGTTAATTATTCCATTTTTTGTAAACGTTCAAAGTCGTCGTTTTGGATAAAAATGATTGTTTTTGCTTCAAATATCGACCGTTTCTACAATTGTTAAAATTTTCGAAAGTTATATTTATATTCTGTGAAAAAGGCTACATTAGAAAACGTGTGTGTATAATAATTACTTAGAAAAAAAGTTTGCAAAAATTACCCATTTTTTTGGGAAAATTCCTCCCTTAAGTAATGTCTAATTTTTTTAATACCCTGAAACACATGGTGGTATATTATTCAACCCACCATGGGGGGCACCATGTACCATTTCATGATTAAATATCTGATCAATCTATTGTTTAACTTAAGTTGTTTTGTATCGTTTCACACGTTTGGAAACTGTACTTCGAAGAGTTGACCGTTTCCACGAGATTCTTATCGAATTTAGGATTATGTAGATTTCATTTCACTTCGTTACGATAGAGTTCGTCGGCTCCGTGGCCATATTGTATATCTCTCTTCGTCTCTTGAGCATATCGTGGATACGCAGCAACTTTTTTCATGAATAATCTTCGTGTTCGCGTGGATCGATCGAGTGGACGCGTATTTGCAATTTTATTAACGTTTTAAGAAGAGCGCGCGTCGAACGTATAAATTTCGAAATCGAGACGCACAACGATGGAAAATATCAACGAGATACGTTCAATCAACAACGCGTCAATCGTGACGAAACGTGTAAGTGAGTTTAATCGAAACATTTATCGTACATCGAACGACAATGTTAATTCGCTTCTAAAATGTATCGTTTCTAAACAATTTCTCTCCTAGAATCTTCGACATGTTCTTTCTACTTTTTCTACGAGTTATTCGTATTCAATCATTTGTTGTTTCGAAAGTCCATCGTATCGTCTCGAACGACAATGTTAATTCGCTTATAAAATGTATCGTTTCTAAACAATTTCTCTCCTAGAATCTTCGACATGTTCTTTCTACTTTTTCTACGAGTTATTCGTATTCAATCATTTGTTGTTTCGAAAGTCCATCGTATCGTCTCGAACGACAATGTTAATTCGCTTATAAAATGTATCGTTTCTAAACGGTTTCACTCCTAGAATCTTCGACATGTTCTTTCTACTTTTTCTACGGGTCTTTCGTATTCAATCATTTGTTGTTTCGAAAGTCCATCGTATCGTCTCGAAGACCCGCTGTACACGTCGGTCACACTTAACGATTCTGAGCTCCACGTACGTACGAAGCACGTACGAAGCACGTACGCGCCTTCTAGGCTTCTTCAACGCACCCACGCATTCCACGAATCCCTGTTTTCTAAACATTCTAATCACCCTCTTTCTTGGAAAACTGTCTTCGACGTTAGCTTAACGGTAGTACTTTAACGCGTTTAGCGAGAGAATTACCAGTGCCCGAGCCCTTCGTACTGAACGCTTCCTTAACCCGTTAAAACGTCGAATTATTGCACGTTAAAAGTTGATGTACCTCGCAAGACAAATAACTTTGTCGTTGGGGCAAAACTTTTTCGCCTAGGGTCCCGCATTTTATAAATGGAACGCGACACCTGGGGGTATCTTTAATCGTATACAACCGGCAGCTGAGAAAACCACTATTTTCGAGTATGTTAACAATAATCGGTAGTCGAACGAGTGTAACGTTAAATGTCAGCCGAGTATTTATAGCTCGGCCACTTTTATCCGATCATGGTAGACGTGGAATGTACGCAGTATTTTTTAAAACAGTGATACGTTAATGTTTCTCGCAACATTGTTTTTAACGGACGATAATAATAACGTGAGATATGATTATTTACTACAAAAAAAAAAATTACAGCACACTTTATTCGTGTTCCGACTCGTGCTTTACAAAGTACGCGATATTGAAATAAATTGCAATATTGATAAAAAAAATTCCGTGAATGTTCCCTAAATGGAGTACTGGCACATAATGGGTTAAAGTGTCGCGAATAAAACTGCACCAATTGCACAGTTTAATTTATTGCGGAGAATGCGTTAAAATAAATGTTACATTTTATCACACTTCAATTTTTACATATTTACGTACTTTGGTTATATTTTATCTTCATACGAATGCCTGCACGTGCTTGAATGCAATCGTAATAAACTCATTCGGTGATAACATTAAAAATATGTACAGCATTGAAACGTCGAACGCTTTCGATGTTTACGTAGTAGATTAAACAATCGTTTGGAACAATTTCAGAGCATTTTTGTGATCTATGTAAAACGGGGAAACGGGAGAAACATCCTCATCGTAAGCGTAGACAGAGAAGTAATCTAAATCCCATGTGTAAGGAATAGAGGAAGATAAAATGTCCAGAGATAGAAGTACGGGCATTCTTATTGTATTGCATTTAAATATGCCTTGTATCTTGTATCTGCTATACCAATACAATAGGTACACCTATTCTACTGTACGGTGCTCCTTCACTTTTTATATTTTGGATTCTACTTATTTTTCTGGTTGTACTTTATAACGGTATAGATATATTATATTTCGTACTAATACATTGTAGATAGTTATATCGTTATATTTTATATTTGGTACGCCAATACAATAGACACACCCATTACTTTTCTCACTCCAATGTATGACACTCCTCCACTTCACATATTGGATTCTACTTATTTCTCTGGTTACATCTTATAACTGTATAGGTCTTACACTAATACATTGTAGATAGTTATATCGTTATATTTTATATCTGTTTTTTTCTCTCATTCCATTGTACGACACTCCTCCACTCTTCACATATTGGATTCTACTTATTTTTCTGGTGGCATCTTATAACGGTATAGATCTTACACTAATACATTGTAGATAGTAATATCGTTATATTCTATGTCTGGTACGTCAATACAATAGACACACCCCACACTTCTCTCACTCCATTGTACGATACTCCTCCACTCTTCACATATTGAATTCTACTTAGTTTTCTGGTGGCACCTTATAACGGTATAGATCTTACACTAATACATTGTAGGTAGGTATATTGTTATATTCTACATCTGGTACGCCAATACAATAGACACGCCCATTACTTACTCACTCCATTGTACGATACTCCTCCACTTCACATATTGGATTCTACTTATTTTTCTGGTGGCACCTTATAACAGTATAAATCTTACACTAATACATTGTAGATAATTATATCGTTATATTTTATATCTGATACACCAATACAATAGACACACCCCATACTTCTCTCACTCCAATGTACGATACTCCTCCACTCTTCACATATTGGATTCTACTTATTTTTCTGGTTACATCTTATAACGATATAGATCTTACACTAATACATTCTAGACAGCTACATCGTTATATTCTACATCTGGTACGTCAATACAATAAACACACCCGTAACTTCCCTCACCCTTTACCCACGTGATTCGGTTTATTTCCCCAGCCACGGTGTTCGTCACCGGCACGTCGAACGTCATAAAAATCGATCTTTCGCGATCGGGCACGATAAAAGAAATCCAGCGGCGTTATTCCGTCGTGAAACAAACGGAAAGGCGTCCCCCGTTTCCGTTAACCGGAAACGGAGTTCCGTCGATCGTGAAAATTTACGCGCGTTTATTGGGCCGGCGGGAAAATTGATCGGCAGGCCAGCCGTGGACGTCGAGAATTTTTTTTCGCGCGGTCCGCGCGATCCATTCAGCGTGGCACCACGTGGTTGGCGCGCGGCCAATCCCGAGTTATGTTTATAACAACGTTATACAGATTCTACGTGGGATTCACCGTGTGCCTCGTAACGGCGATACTATGCGAGCTGTACGACGACGCGTCGCGACGCGACACGACTCTACGCGTCGGAGATCTTGGATCGCGCCGGCGGGCATTCCGTAACATTCCGTGTTTTCCTCTTTTTCTTCACCGGTGAGATTTTCCTTGGCCACCTGCCCAAGCTCCGAACTCTTTTCTACACCGTGTTTCCTTTATTTCTCGCGGATATTTGGAACCGTGTCCCGTCGTTGGTGTACCAACGTACTCGAACACGCTGCTCCACGGTCAACGTCAACAGGACAGATTGACGTTTAATTAAGACTAACGAATGCTCCCCGATCGCCTCGTTCTGACCGCCGATGGACAATTAAGCGCGTGACTTTGCACGTCGAACGAACCGTGTTCTCTTTCCTTGGCAACTTGAACTTGCTCGGCTCGGAGACCTAAAATCGAAGCGATGTTTCGGCCTTTTTTTGTCGAGGGAACTATCCGAGCTGTGGTTTTCGAAGTTTGTGGCTACGTTTGTTCGTGTTTTGTCTAGTTGGAGAATTTCTGTTGTCCAAGGTGCGAAGGAAAATCATCCTTGATTTTCCGTTTGGAAATGTTTCGGTGGGAGAATTATCGGAGCTGTGGATTTCGAAGTTTGTGGGTATGTTTGTCCGTGTTTTGTCAAGTTGGAGAATTTCTGTTGTCTTAGGTATGAAGGAAAATCATCCTTGATTTTCCGTTTGGAAATGTTGCGTTGGGAGAATTATCGGAGCTGTAGATTTCGAAGTTTGTGGGTACGTTTGTCCGTGTTTTGTCAAGTTGGAGAATTTCTGTTGTCTTAGGTGTGAAGGAAAAAATAGGAAAAGATCGTTCTAAGTGACAAATGTTTAGAAATGTTTCGTTGGGAGAATTATCGAAGCTGTAGATTTCAAAGTTTGTGGGTACGTTTGTCCGTGTTTTGTCAAGTTGGAGAATTTCTGTTGCCCAAGGTGTGAAGGAAAATCATCCTTGATTTTCCGTTTGGAAATGTTTCCTTGGGAGAATTATCGGAGCTGTAGATTTCGAAGTTTGTGGGTACGTTTGTCCGTGTTTTGTCAAGTTGGAGAATTTCTGTTGCCTTTGGTGTGAAGAAAAAAATAGGAAAAGATCGTTCTAAAGGACAAATGTTTGGAAATGTTTCGTTGGGAGAATTATAGGAGCTGTGGATTTCGAAGTTTGTGCGTACGTTTGTCTATGTTTTGTCAAGTTGGAGAATTTATGTTGCCCAAGGTGTGAAGAAAAAAATAGGAAAAGATCGTTCTAAATGACAAATGTTTCATTGGGAGAATTATCGGAGCTGTGGATTTCAAACTTTGTGTGACCATTTGTTCGTGTTTTGTCAAGTTGGAGAATTTTTTAGAGTGAAAACAATGTTAATAAAAAATTAATATGGTTGACACGATAACTCTCGTTCTGATCATTCTAAACCACAAAACCACTAAATGTGAATAGAAAAAAATATACATAAAATAATTCGAAGTATTAGATTTGTTTGATCAAATTTTGGAGCTTCCATATGCGGCAGGTAAAGTTTGCGGAGATGTCGGGTTGATTTTCACCGAGGCGATAGAAGGATGTTTACTTTATATGTGTATAAAATTTTAAGGCGGTCGGTCCATAGGTTCTCGAGATACCGCGTTAACCAGCTCGAAAACTGTAGTTTCGAGAAAAACGGTTTTAAAGTTTCAACGTGTAGCGTTAGACTATGCAGAGAGTTCGATTTAAAATCCTGCAATATTGCCAGTTTCTCGAATTTTAGCACATGGTTCCCAGAATAGTGTTTTCGAGACGTGTATCTTTAAAAGAGAGCTAAAGTAAAGATCGATTTTATTTTATCTTCCAACTGGATCCTTGATACTTTCTCGTTTGCCAGTTTCAACGTAACGAAAGTATCTCTTGTTCCGAAATATATAATTTAAACATTTTACAAACCGAGAAGAATTAACGATTATAGAATTAACGATTCGATTGAAAAAACAAACTAAAATAATTATAATATCGTGCAGAATATTTTTCAATTATAAATTACCCAAAAATTGTGATTAACTTGTGAAATATTATCACATCCTACTACATCAAAATAATCGCTGATTCGAGTATACTCAAATGAATAATTTTTCCAAACTTTACACTTACTTCTTCCACAACCGACTAGTCCTCTATAACTCAGAACTCTGACACTATCATTAAATAATACACTAATATTAATAACACCGGTTATGATCGTTGTGCACTTGCATCTACAAACTAAAAACTAACGAACCACCAAAAGGATAATTTGACCCGTTTCGAATTTCTTTTTAAATTTATCCAATCATTAACACACTATTCTGCAATATTCGGTGACGATTATCGAAACAGAAAACTAATTATATATATATAAATTAATTCCCTCCATACTTTCGAAGATACGTACAAAGCCACGAATTTAAAAATACTAGTTCATTGAATAAGTTCTGTCGTTTTTTCCATTGTAAAAAAATACTACGACACTTGAACTTCGAACAACCGTAAATATACAAACGACTCGACGAATCTGTACAAAACTTGGCACACGTTCGTCGAACAGTAGTACCATCTTCAGAAAAATAGCTCCATATAATATCTAATTAACATCTTCATTCCTTATCAAACGACGAAACTTATCGAACCTATTCGAAATACGTTCACCGTCGATGTGTTCAATGTTACAATCGCTGAAAACCGTTACACTCTCCGCGTTGGAAACGACTGCAGTGAACCGTACGTCGCGACATCAACGGCCGGAAATCCGCCTCAGAGGCAACGGTTCGGTCCTTCCGACTCCCCGGACTTGATAATATATTCTTCCCGAATAATCCGCGAAAGGTGCTTAAAGTTCACTTAAGAGCGAGTTCGCTTTAATCCTATTAGACAGTCTTAATGTTTTACCCTCTCGACTGCTCGGCGCGTCTCTTTCGCGCTGGTTACGAATCTTGATGCGTGAAAGTTTGCAATTATCGAGTCTCTATCCCGCGTGAACTGTTTCGATCGTTGCTACGATTCGAGCGTTATCGGTTCTCGTTCGAGTACAGAGAAGAGGATGAAGAAACAAAGGAAAAAAAAAATAAATAAACTCACCAACGACAGAAACCGCGCAAATCGCAACGGTATTGTTGCGCGATAATAATAGCCCAATTAGAAACACGATTGCGTCGCGATAACCGAGAATAGATGACTGGAAGTTGGAACAATGACCGGGGGCTTGGGAAATTCGAACGGTCGCGTGACATTTTAAACGACTTTTACGAGCGGCTTGTCAACGCGAAAGAGCGGATAATTGGGCGTTAACCGAGCCGGGCAATAACGAATGTTAATGTCCGACCGGGGACTTCGTTACGCAATTAGAATCTTTTTGTCCTTCTAGCCTCCGCGTTGCACCGTGCCGTATCTAACGTTCCGACGTAACGAAGTTTTTCGTAATCGACGTGGACGGCTATCGCGGCCCGATTAAATTATTTCGATTAAGCAGCGGTCGCGCGAACATGCTCGTGAAATTTTCTCGCGGTTCGGTTAAATGGCGTTTCCGTCAGGTACGCTCGCGCCGTAAATTACGAAATTAAATTACTTTCGTTAGGCTATCGGGAAGCGTTGCTCGCGATATCGTTCGTTACATAAAATTTGCATAAATTGAGAAAGTATCGCGGCTCCTTCGATCCAACGGCGCCTTTATCGAGAATACGAATCGCGCTCGATTAAAGTTTGATTCATTGGGGATGGTTACTAGGGGGTAGTCGAAGGAATGGGGAAAAATAACGAAAAACTTAGCGCGATTAGTTCCCGCGCGAAACGGGCAATTTGAATTCACCTGGGAGCAAATAAATTCGATCAAGGGCCCTTTTGGTAATTAATCACACCACGTTGGTGGTGATCTACGAAGCCATTGGTACGTTTTTGTTTTTACTTGTCAGTGGCCGGTCTCAGTTTCCGGTACATTTTTCACCGAAACGATGAAAATTCGATGGTCGTTTTCGTTGGAAACGATACATCGGATTAGCGTAGATGAAGATACTTATCGCTGGTAGAATCCAGTACATTTATCGAGTTACATCGAGCTTCGTACGGTGTATCCATCTCTGGAGCGATTGAACAATTTAGGTGAAACGTTCGTTTGGAGGAGTTCCTTCTCGAAAGAGAGATTCGTGTTTTATATGCACCGGATCTGCACGTTGATCTAACGTTGCATCCTCTTACTCTAGAGTAACCGTATCCTCGGTACGTTAAATCGACTGCTATAATAAACACGCTTACGTGTACACGCTTCCCAGAAGTGGATTACTCGATCGACGTGTACGTCTCTGGTAGTTTGGAGCGCAGAGGATTCGAGCGACGGTTCGCCAATGAGAAATTTCGCATACGCTTTATGGATTTACCTAGGGTCCGACACCTACCGCCCCTAAACTGTCCCGCTGCACTATTTCCGTCGCTTTGGGTGCTGTCGTAAAAAGACGCGTGGACGTGTATTAATAGATTGCCCGAGTACGCATCCCTGGTGACATCGCGTACCATCGAAATTCAGCCAAAACCGCAGCATGAATTCCTCTTATGCAACCTTCGACCAATACACGAGAAACGATAGTGAGTGTCGTTGAGCGGAAGACGAGAACTACGTTCTACGCCTTCTTTGGGTGCATCGTTGCGATTTAGTTTTCGAAGAATCGTGTCACGCTCGGATGTTTCGCGCGGAACTTGGAATTTTTTTTCGCTCGAAGATGTCTCGCGACGTGTTAGACGCGTCTGTATTTATCGAAGTTTCTCGCGGTGTGTATTTAAAAGAAGTTTTAGAAAATTAACGCGCTCTCGTTCGTTGCGTGGAACGTTTGAAATTTTCGAGTGCTTGTCGCGTTGGACGATTTAATATCTCTTGCGATCTGTGTTTGTTGGAGTGTGGAAATTTTAGGAAATTAATACACTCTTGTTACATGGACAATTTGGAAATTTTTTTTTATCGAAGAGTACTTGTTGAATTAAACGCTTTAATATTTTTTGCCATCTGTATTTATCGGATTGTACGAGTTTTAGAAAATTAATACACTCTTGTTACATGGACAATTTGGAAATTTCTTTTTATCGAAGAGTACTTGTTGCATTAAATGTTTTATATCTCGTGTGATCTGTATTTATCGGATTGTACGAGTTTTAGAAAATTATTACGCTCTTGTTACATGGAAAATTTGGAAATTTTTTTATATCGAAGAATACTTGTATTAAATTCTTTATTAAACGCTTTAAAATCTCTTGCGATCTGTACTCACCGAAGTGAGTTTCGAAAAAATGATCGTACTCTGCATTAAACGTTTGATGTCTCTTTTAATCTATATGTACTTAACGTATATGCGTTTACGTTTGTTTCAGAATCACGAGTATGGCGGGTATGGAGACGAGCCGCGACGCAAAAGGTACGTTTGCAAAATTAATTTTATGCGTTAATACATAGAATACATGTTCTTTATAATAAGAGAAAAGTGAATTACGAATCAAGTTCGTCGATTGATACAATACAAGTCCAATTCGTGCAATACTTTGCTTCAAAAGAATTATGCGTATAAAGGAGTTACTTCTTTGTACGAGTGAATTTATTTTTATCGATCGTCGAATTTATATCGTCGATATCGAAGGTTTTAAATTGTTGAGCAACAAATGTCGTCCTCTAATTATATCGATCGGTATAGATTACGAGCATGAATTTTAATGGACTTATAAATACAGTTTCCATTCGTTCCTTAGACGTTCCTTATAACATAATTATAATCAGATTCGTTAAATTGTCCAACAACTCTCTCTGTTGTAACATTACAAACGTATTGCTTCTTGCAGATCTCTCTGTCAAGATGGATACATTTAAAAAATCCGCGTTTGACAAATTTATAACAATGAAACCGACCTTGTTGCATTATCACAAGTATGCAAAACACTGGTATGGAAAAAAAAATAAGAAAGATGTAACCGTAAAGTTTTGTTCAAAAATTGTTCCAAAATTGCTTCACATATAGTATTTTGTCTTTCATTATAAGTTCAAGAATATTTTTTTATTATCGTACCCTTACTTTCGCAGTATTTTGTTTCTCATTCGCTGAAAATTTCCTCTCAAAATTGCAACTTTTATGAAAAACACTACCTTAATAATAAACCAGTCGAAATTCAGTAGATGTAACGGTAAAATTAATTAAAAATACACATATTCAAATCTCCCTTCGTTCGCTGAAAATTTCCTCTCAAAATTACAACCTTTATGAAAAACACTACTCCAAAATTAAACCACTAGAAATTCAGGAGACATAACAGTAAAATTGATTAAAAATACAGATACTCAAATCCTCCTTCGTTCCCTGAAAATTTCCTCTCAGAAGAAAAACAATAGTATAGAAAAATCTCCCATATCAAACCCTACTCTAAAACAGAACCAAAAAAGACGTAACGATAAAATCAATTAAAACAATTTTAAAAAATCGATACACATATTCAATCTCTCTCGTCTCATCCAACACGGACAACTAACGTTAAACGCGAGCGAAAAGTTATTCTTTTCTCACATTTTCTCATTATCTTCTCCCCCTCCTGTAAAATAACTTCTACGCAATACACAGAGCGTCGCGGCGCGATAAATAAAGCTTCTGAATATCCGAAAGCACGGTAACGAAGGTGAGAGAATCGCGCACGTTGCACGGTGACGTCGCTCCCTTGTCAAACGGTCCACGGTGTCTCGTGTTCGTTCACGAGGTGCGCTCGCGCGAGACCGAGCCCGCCGTGAAGTTAACGCTCGGGAGTTCATAGAGCGGATATCTATCGCTCGATATCAAATTCCCGCCGCTCTGAATCACACTTAACGCTCGAGTTAACTTCTTATTATTAGACTTGGCCCGAGCCGAGGAGGCGGCGCGGATCAGTCTCCGAAACTTCGGCGACCGGACGCGACGTTTCAATTAATTTCGACGTACGCGATCGCGTCCACGTTTGTTATCACCGGCCAATTCCACGCTCGGGCCTCGTATTTAACGTGGCCGTTGTAGAGGGGTGGGGGCATTGTAAACGACACTGGCCGCGCGAGAAACCGATATGCACTGGGCAACTGGGTCGGTCCCGGGAATAGTTGGGCGAAAGTGTTTGCAACGGGGCGCGAAAAAAGATTCGACGATGTTTAGCGTCCTTTAACACGTTGGCTGTCAGCTGACCCACATGTGAGCCAGGCAGGACGGTTTCGAGTTAAGAGTACGTCGAGTACGGAACGAATAACGCTTCCAAAGATTTTTTTTTTCAATTGAATATTAGCTACCAGTGCACGAGAGAGAGACTCGTGTATCCGATACGATATGGTAAGATCTTTGGATAGTGGAACGATCGTTCTTTTGATATTGTATTCTGTTTATTAGAACGGGAACCAAGAGAGTGGACGGGGTTTGGTTAAATATTGAAGAATTTTTTAGTTTAGTATTTTATATTGTAGTAGCTGGACTGGGTGAATGTACTTCTGACAGTGTTTCTTAATTTACGAGGCTCAGGTGTGTCGCGGAAGTAGTTTATTCTATTTTTGGTCATTTTCATCGAGAAAGTGAGTAACTTGTTTTTTTTTAACTTTGCTCCGTTATATTTCGTATAATTATTTCTTTGAAATGTGCATGAAAGTGTATTGTATGTATCGTGGCAATTTTAAACGTTTTTGTTTAAACGAATCTTTTAAGTTTTTTTATTATCTTTAAGGTTTAAGTTCTTTTATTATCTTTAAGATTTAAGTTCTTTTATTATCTTTAAGGTTTATGTTCTTTTATTATCTTCAAGTTCCAAGTTCTTTTATTATCTTTTTAAGTTCAAAGTGTGTTGGTAGAAAAAATTTAAGGTTTAAGTTCTTTTATTATCTTTAAGGTTTAAGTTCTTTTATTATCTTCAAGTTTCAAGTTCTTTTATTATCTTCAAGTTTCAAGTTCTTTTATTATCTTTTTAAGTTCAAAGTGTGTTGGTAGCAAAATTTAAGGTTTAAGTTCTTTTATTATCTTTAAGGTTTAAGTTCTTTTATTATCTTCAAGTTTCAAGTTCTTTTATTATCTTCAACTTTCAAGTTCTTTTATTATCTTTTTAAGTTCAAAGTGTGTTGGTAGCAAAATTTAAGGTTTAAGTTCTTTTATTATCTTTAAAGTTTAAGTTCTTTTATTATCTTCAAGTTCCAAGTTCTTTTATTATCTTTTTAAGTTCAAAGTGTGTTGGTAGCAAAATTTAAGGTTTAAGTTCTTTTATTATCTTTAAAGTTCAAGTTCTTTTATTATCTTCAAGTTTCAAGTTCTTTTATTATCTTCAAGTTCCAAGTTCTTTTATTATCTTTTTAAGTTCAAAGTGTGTCGGTAGCAAAAGTTTGGGAAACACTGTATCAGAATATTTATGGGAGGCTCTACCGTGTTTCGAAAAGATAGTGGAATATTTATTGCCACGAAAATTCCATCCTTTCCCGTTTTCAAGTACCTGGACAGTCAACGTGTTGCGGTCAACTGTCACGAGTCAACTCGAGCGAAACACAGTCGCTGGAACGATCGAGTGGAACATCGAACCGGGGGCAGACATTTTTTTTAATATATATTTTCACAATTTAAATATTTAAAAAGTGAAACGAGAGAACGTTACGCTTTTTTTTCTCTCTTTTTTTTTAATATACCGATTACTGAAAAAAAAGCTCGTCAGAGAAGCGGTTAACCACTTGCGTTGGAAATCGATCAACGCCGCCGGTCTGCGACCAACCTGTCGAATTAATTTCTCGAGCGGAATCGTATTAAAATAACTCGTTCAAAAATCATTTGTTTTTCGTGGCAGCGCAATCCAGTTGCCGTACGTCTGCTCCCGGCCATTTAATGCCAGTTTTTTGAATATCGAGGTACATCGAGTTTGAAATGTTGAATTTTATTTTTCGAATATCCAACATCGGACACGTTCGTTCGTATTTCGGGTTCGTTCTGAATTTCTTTTTCTGTCTAAAATACCGTTGTTATTATTTTTAATTCCCGATCGTCGGTATTACGAAATTCACCATTCGAAATTATACGAATAACTCGAACAAATTCGATGTGTTTCGAAAATAGTCGAAACGAATTAAAGTCGCGTTAAATGCACGTTTATTGCACCGATCGGTCAGGACATCTCTTTACGATTAGTCGTGTTAAAACGCTTTAATAATCTCGTACAACGTGATAAATTTCAAGACAGCGTGGCACGTGCAGTGTTAATGCACACTTTCCATATTCACAGTTGGATTCATTTCGTCTTCTACGTTTCGGACGTGCATATTTTACAACCCCGTGGGGGTTTTAGTTTTCCCGGTGCAGGTGCCGTGTGTCGTCAATTACCTCGCCCGATGAACTTGTAATTAAATATACCCTAGATTGGCGAGAGAAGCGTTATTGCAAAAAATAATAGACGAATTATCGAATCGTGTAGCCATTGCGAAGAAAAAGTGACAATCGATTGGCAAAAGTGTCGCAAATTTACAAAAATAGCCCGTTGAACAGGAAATTCATAAATGTTTAAACTGTTCGATATTCCGTTGTCGTGAATAATCAAAAAGATATTGGAGGATAGCACGCGTGGTAATTTCGGTTGAAATGTTCGTTCGGATGTTCGAAACGTATGGTTTGAATATTGAAAATTTCGAAATATTTCTTCCCTTCTGTGAAATTCAAATTTTTTTAAATCGTGTCACGCGATACAATGATTTCCGAGCTGTTGACTTTTCTACAGTCGCAATTTCGGTTTCGAAGATCGTTTAAAATTGTTCGTTCACGTGGACACTATCAAGTATTAGCTAAGTGTTTCTCACCTGTTGCATTTCTATGAAATTTTGTAAATTTCAATTCGTTTGAAAATCTACTTGGTGTAATCGGTCGAATAATTTTCTTCGATTTTATTAAAGTTTTTATTTGCAACTTTCGAGAAAATATTACACGTTCTGCGACGTTAGGATTTTTGCTCAGCCAAGGCTTTCGAAGTGTAACGTTTACTACAATAGGAGTCACAATTCTTTCCAGAAGTCGACTTCTTAGCTCCGTACAGTATTGTAAGGAAAAAGAAAGAGCAATTCTAGGAAGAATTGCCATTCGTATTGGGTCAGATGTGTCGGTCGATCTTAGTAATGTCTGCTACTAAGCAAAAATTCCTCTACTCTGTCAATATTCTTCTTGCTCGCGATACCGCATTCCCCTTAACCCGCGACCGATCTTTCTCTCGACAATACGTGGCATATCTATTCAGTTCTGGCACGAACAAACGACGACGTACACAGTACGTCATTCCAGCACAAGTGGTTAACCCATTGTCTGAGGATTCTTTTAATTACTACATGCGGCGGGGTTGACTGTTGAGTTTTTCTTTTTCTTTTTTTTTTTCGTATTGTCCATACATTTCCATACATTTTGACATGGAAATATCAACCTAATTATTCGAGTAGCGATAGAAACGTTGAATTCTTCCAGGCTGGTAATCCAGAAGGAAATTTTTTTTACCAAACGATTTACCCGAGAGAACTTATCAACGAAGAATGAATTATTCGTGAATTACACGCGTCGTTACTCGATGTATTCAAGTATGTTCAAGTTTCATTTATTTTTTAATCATTCTAGTCGAAAACTTCGTGGTACGTGTAATTTAAAAGTAAATTTCCTTATCGAACAAGTTACCTATACGAGAGAAACTTTTAACAATGAATTATTCCTGAACTATTCGTGTTGTTGCTCGATATATTCGAGTATAATTTATTTTCTAATTATACTCCTGAATCCCAAAAATCCCACGCGATTCTTTCAGCTCGGTAGGCATTCGAGATACGTGCAATCCAAAAGTAAATTTTCTTATCGAACGACGATTTACTTATATCAGAGAACTTTAACAAACAATGAACTGTTCGTTCTATTACTCGATACACAAGGTTGCTCAATAAGTTCTGTCGCCTTTTTCCATTGTAAAAAAAAAAAAACTATTACATTTCAACTTTGAACAACTGTAAATATACAAAGGAGTCGACAGATCTACACGAATACTTCGCACACGTTTATCGAACACTAGTATTATCTTTAGACAAATAGCTCCATTTGATACCTAATTAACACCTAATAGCTCCGTTTCTTATTGAACGACAAAATTTCTCGAACAATCTACCATTCAACAACAATTAACCCATCATACACATGGTAGTACCATCTTTAGAAAAATAACTCCATATAATATCTAATTAACACCTAATAGCTCTGTTTCTTAGCAAACAACCTACCATTCAACAACAACCAACCCATCATACACATGGTAGTACCATTTTTAGAAAAATAGCTCCATTTGATACCTAATTAACACCTAATAGCTCCGTTTCTTATCAAACGACAAAACTCATCGAACAACCTACCATTCAAACAACAACCAACCCATCATACACATAGTAGTGCAATGTTTAGAAAAATAGCTCCATTTGATACCTAATTAACACCTAATAGATCATTTCTTATCAAACGACAAAACTCATCAAACAACCTACCATTCAAACAACAACTAACCTATCAAACACATGGTTGTACCATATTTAGAAAAATAGCTCCATATAATATCTAATTAACACCTAATAGCTCCATTTCTTATCAAACGACAAAACTCATCGAACAACCTACCATTCAAACAACAACCAACCCATCATACACATGGTAGTACAATCTTTGGAAAAATAGCTCCATATAATATCTAATTAACACCTAATAGCTCCGTTTCTTATAGAACGACAAAACTCATCGAACAACCTACCATTCAAACAACAACCAACCCATCATACACATGGTAGTACAATCTTTAGAAAAATAGCTCCATTTGATACCTAATTAACACCTAATAACTCCGTTTCTTATCAAACGACAAAACTTCTCAAACAACCTACCATTTTCTAGTACAATTTATTTTTCAATTATCTTAGCTCTTTCCAGCGAAGTCTCGAAAATGTTAAATAGATTCGCGTCCCGTTGAAAAAGTTTGATCATTTGAAAGCAATGCGCAACAGATTCGCGAGAGGATTGGTCACTTTGAATTGCAAAAAACGAAAGCACCGTCGGGCCCTTCCTTTCCTCGGGGAAAAATGGCAGTCAGTTGAATTTTCAATTGGTCGCGAAGCGAGACGGTAGGGAGAATACATCGAGGTTGGGCATGAAAAATGTATAGGCGGCTATCTATCAATAGGTGGTTCGTTCGTCCTTGTTGTATCGCGCTCGCGTCGAATCTCGGAAGGAAATTACCGAGTACAATTTTTCCTCCGTTTCTCTTCGGGTAATCGAATATTCGTGGCGCTCTCTCTCTTTCTCTCTCTCTCACTTCGGGCGCTGGGATTTAATAAAAAAATTTTCGCCCAACGTGCACCCCGGCTGATGCGATTTGACTGCAATTCAACGCCGTCCTCCGGGAAATGCGGAATTTTTCACCGTGGCGACTCGGAGCGAGAGTCCTATGGCCGAGTACACGTAGGATTAGCGTCTGCGACGATTAAATTGTTTTCGTAATTCGGCAAGGTTGCGCGACGACCATTCGCTGCAAACAATTTCGTAAATAATCCGACCAATCGCGGAGTGGATGTAGATTAACCCCTTCGTGTGTATAATATCGTTTGAGAATTGTAGTAAGAGAATAGAGGCGAACGTAAGAACCTTGGGTGAATCGTGGCTAGATTTGTTCGAATATAGTTTCATAAAAGTATTTGAGAGAAACTCTAGTACAATGTTTTTTAAAAAAAAATTTAGCGTTCGTGAGGAAGGTGAGGGTTGTATATAATATCGTGTGAGAATTGTAGTAAGATAATAGAGGCAAAGAAGTGTGAATCTTGGCCAAATTCGTTTGAATATAGTTTGATAAAAGTGTTTGAGAGAAACTCTTGTATAATGTTTTCTATAAAAAAAAATTTAGCGTTTGTGAGGACAGAGAGTTGTGAGCGAAAGAAACTTTTGTACAATGTCTTTGAAAAGAAAATTTAGCGTTCACAAGAACAGAGAGAGTTGTGAATCTTGTTGTTGATACTTGTCTAAAGTTATTTCACATTGTCTAACGGTATCTTTAATTTTCTTTTTTACAGAGAAGACAATAATAACCCAAATCACGTTCTCCTCTTCACAATTATCAATCCAGTCTACCCCATCACTGTGGTAAGTGAGACTTCACGAATCTTGTGCACGATTCTCTTATGTATTTAATCGTTAAACGAGTTCTGCGGATCGCTCTTGAACGGTGCTACATTGTAACAAATTTTGTCGATTTGCTTTCGTATCGTGAAAATTAAACGGCGAGGAATATAACTGGAACGTGTGTAATTGAAAAATAACGAAACGCAACGATCAAGTTTTGCGAACGACCAGTTGAAGAAGGAGTTGAAGAAGAAACGTTTCATAGTAGCGTTGAAACGAAGAAAAGTTATTTTCAAACGCGATAATAACAAGTCGTGCATCGTTAAAGCTACTAACGATAATAAATCTTGGATGGAAAGTTGTTTTTCACTTTGTGTATTTTCCGGATGCTGCGTCTTCGAACTATCACCTGTTGGGTGAATAAAAATACAAGACGCATTGTAAGAACAACGCTTCAACAATTAGGACGAAGTGAAAATATGTTGTAAATATCTACTATAATTTTGCATCCAAGAATCGTACACTTTTTGGAAATATAGTTTAGTTTTTATTGGAGAAATTGGAGGAAATCGTAGAAACTGGAGAACAGTATTTTAACCGAGAAAAAATATCGCAGTTGCAACATTCGTGTAAATATTTCCGTAGTGAAAAATCCGCAGAACTTAGTTAACGATCTAATATTAGCACGTTGATCTTCAAGGTGATTTCTTAGAATATTCCTTCGGCAATGTAGCTTCATACTTTCGGTCCAGTTCGATCGAAAGTTTCTGCAAAGGCAACATTTATAAACATAACACAACTCTTTGATCGTAACAGAAAATAACAGAACAATTTACGTTATTGTTACGAGATGTAGAAACGAGTTTGAAAATTCTACTGTATTTTACTCAGCGATGTCTATATACAAATATAAACAATCGATGCCACAGAAATCTATATTTCGTGTATATTTCTCGTACTCGCGATGCATTTTTCACCAAACGGTCAAAGGGTTAAAAATTGACGCCGGGGTGACTGAGAAACTATCGTGAAAATATTTGAAAATCCGTTTTAAATATTTTCAAGTATTTTATTAGACACCGTGTCGACTGAAAAATATTGGGTTGTTCGGGAAAGTCATTTCATTTTTTTATGGTGAAAATGAAACACGATTTTTTTTAGAATGTATAAACATTTTATTAAATTATATATTCTCCATTTTGGAAAATGTTGGAAAACATTTCTCCATTTTTTTTGTGAAAATGAAACAATTTTTTAAGAACGTATAAACATTTTACTAAATTATATATTCTTCATTTTGGAAAACGAAATAACTTTCCGAACAACTTAATATTTATTCAACTTAAGTCCGTGAAGATGGTTCGTTGGAGAACAAACACACGATTACCTGTTTCGATAATACGACTAACTTACCAATAAATAAAAAATAAAAGCAACGCGACAGCGCAATGCACAAACAGGTAGCTGCACACCGTAACGTTTCTTACACCTACTTGAAATAACCCAGCGATAATTCCGTGTAATCTCCAATAATCCTCTATTTTCCTAAGGTAAACGATCGGTAAACACAAACGGATAACTTGGCCGCGTTATCGTACAATAAACTCGGTAATAACTTCGAAACGATTTCATCGAAGACTATAAGTGTCGATCCGAGTATCTCGTTCTTCGATCGAAGAACTAGCTTCGCGCTAGCGAGCGAAATATCGTCCGAGCGTCAAGAACACCGCGCGGAACGATCGAACGTTGTATTTCGCCCGCGTGATCTCAGCGGTGTGGATCGGGTGATTCACCGATGCATTTTCCTGAATATAAATGTTTGCGAACGTACCTAGCTATCCACCTAGCGGTAGAGGCGACGTTGCGCTCTATGCTCCGTCGAGATCCACCCACCCACGCGCGTGCGAAATCGGAACAAACAAAGGAGGGGAAGAAAAGAAGAAAAAAAAAAAGCAGCTCGAAGGCGGTTGGCAGACTCGACGAGGAGCGAGCATCGGTCGGAAAAGCAACGAACGTCTGACAATTGCATTATCGATATGGAAAACACAGACGGTAGCTAGGGAGCGAGCAAACGAACGGTCGTGAGATGGAGAGCGAGAAGGAAACACGCTCGCTAATTCGCACGAGAGAGAGAGAGAGAGAGAAGGAGCATTGAAACACGAAAGGCGGGACAAAAGTTGTTGGCGCAACGCGAGCACCATACAGGTTTCACAGGCCGTCGCACCGCATTTTATTTCTGTTTTGCGCCAATAATAGATGAGCTCTGTCGCTGTTTCTGTCCCTCGAATGCTCGATGCTTGCGCGATCTGGCATTGTTCGCGGTCCGTCCATTCGCGAGTCCCCGCATAGCTCTCCGGTCACAATGCTTATATAGCTTTTTTTTTTTCTTCTTCTTCTCCTTCTTTTTTTTTCTTCCCCCTCGTTTTTTCGTTTCGTTATCTTCGCGACAGACGCACTAATTAAAGAGCCGCCGAACCGAAGTCTTTCACCGCGCAAGGAATCGCTCGCACCCTCTTCCTCCGCCGCGAGTACTCGCGAGCTCGCGTGTCTCGTCGCTGTCTGTTTTCGTCGAGCACGCGCCTCCTTTCGTACCGGGCGTTGTTCCGTTCTCACCTCGCACGCGCGGTTTTTACACCAGCCGCGTATACGTGTCGAGACGCCGGGACATCGGCTTACCGAGGTCCGCGCCAAATATTTCGGCCGCTCAAGGTCACCCGCCCGGTACCCCCACTCCGCTTCTCGTTCGACGGTGGCGCAGCGAACTTTCTCGCGATACTCGCGTTTCTCGAGAACTGCTATCCGCGAGATTATCGCGGCCCGTTCCATTGCGTAGAATTTCTACCAAGGGGATCAAATATTGGGATATTTTCCATATCGATTCTGTGATCGATATTCCTGGAAATGTTCGATATCCTTCAATTTTTATACGATTGAATTTTCCATCGAATAATTGAAATTGGTTCCGAATCGAAATTCACTATTTTCTGAGAAATATCAAACATTCGCCGATAAGCGACGATCCTCGATGAAACGTTCGCGTCCGTCGTTACTGTTTACACGACCGTTGATTGAAATTTCCTGTAAAATTCTGACGGCAAGATTATGAATACGGTTTCGATGCCAATATCCTATCAATATTTACTCAGCGAGTAGCCCCCACCCCATCTGTCGAGAAGCTTGATTTCTTGCATTCAGTTTAACACGGTATGCAAATTATTCCAATAATTTCGCTGGATTTAGCGGCAGCGTGTGTCACGAGCCGATAAACGTCAACGGTGGCGGGAGTCATCGTAAATCGCCCCCTAATGACCGACGTGCGTCTCAAATTTCTTGCAATTTGCTTTATTTCGTCGCTAGTCGGACGTATCAACGAACAGCCGCGCACTCCGCGAAAGAAACATATACACGAAAAGTCAAAAGCGCGTCGTGTAACACTCGCTCGATTTATCATCTCAGCGCGAGGAATTTATTGGAACTGTGCGTAACGCGGGGCGGACGGTCGCATTAAGTCTGCTGCACGCTTGAGCGCGCGTCTGCCTTCGGCCCGTATGCGCGCCCGCTTCCTGGACGAGGCAATTTCTCAGACACCGCGCGTTGTCTCGCAAGGTATTTTCAGCGCAATTAGGACGAATCGGCCGATACATCATCGCATTACTCGGAATTTATCGAAACGGTGGGAGTCCGGTCGGGCGTGTTATGCCGGATGTACACCGCACGAGCGATGTGCGCGTTTACACGGAATTTTTTTTAACTCGCGCGATGACCTTCCGTTGGAAGTCTCGAGATTTTTTAGAGCTCGTGGAACGAGCTTTTAGAGCTTCTGAGCGTTTAGAGCTCGCGAAAAGAGCTTTCAGAGCTTCAAAGCGTTTAGAGCTCGCTAAACCAGCTTTTGGAGCTTTGGACTGTTTAGAGCTCGCACGAGGAGTGTCTGTTATAGATCTCGGGTTCTTTGGAGCTCGTGCAACGAGCTTCTAGAGCTCTGAACTTTTTAGAGTATACGCGAGGAACTCTTAGAGTTCGCGCGATGAGCTTCCATTATAAATGGAACTTTCTAGAACTCGCACAATGAGCTTCTAGAGCTCTGGATTGTGTAGAGTATACGCGAGAAGCTCTTAGAGTTCGCGCAAGAAGTTCTTAGGGTTCGGTAGATGAGCTTCTTCTACTATAGATCTCGGAACTTTCTAGAACTCGTACAATGAGCTTCTACTATAGATCTTGGAACGTTTTAGAGCTCGTGCAACGAGCTTGTATCGTAAGTCCGCTGATTTGTTAGCGCTTACACGTCAAACTTCTATTAAAAACTTCGAGAGTTTTTGGAGTTCGCTTCTGGAGTAAGCTTCTGGAACTCCACACTTTTTAGAGTACACGCGACGAGCTTCTAGAGCTTGAACTTCGTAGAGTTTCTGCTACATAATTCTATGTCTCAGGATTTTTTAAAGTTAACGCGACGAGCTTCTAGAGCGCGGAACTGTTTATAGCTCTAGAAGCTTCTAGAGCGCGGAACTCTTTGAAGTTCTACGCCCTTCTAGAGCGCGGAACTCTTTGAAGCTCTACACTCTTCTAGAGCGCGGAATTTTTTGGAGCTTTACAAGCTTCTAGAGCGCGGAATTCTTTAGAGTTTTACAAGCTTTTAGAACGCGGAACTCTTTGAAGTTCTACGCTCTTCTAGAGCGCGGAACTCTTTGGAGCTCTACGAGCTTCTAGAGTTCGGAGCTGTTTGAAGCTCTAGAAGATTCTAGAGCGTGGAATTCTTTGGAGCTCTACAAGCTTCTAGAGCGCGGAGCTCTTTGAAACTCTTTGAAGCTTCAGAAGCTTCTAGAGCTCGGAGCTGTTTAAAACTCTAGAAGCTTCTAGAGCGTGGAACTCTTTGGAGCTCTACAAGCTTCTAGAGCGCCCAACTCTTTAAAGCTCTAGAAGCTTCTACAACGCAAAATTCTTTAAAGCTCTACGCGTTTCCATAGCGCGGAACTTCTTCAAACTCTTTCGAACGGAGTTTCTAAAGCGCGGGATTATTTTAGAGCTCGCGCGACAAATTCGCTAGAAATTTTTAGCGGATAAGTCGGCACGTTAGTTTCTCCAAAGAACCCGCGACACCATCGATCACGCACTATCGGTGCACGTGACTCGCGTGTCGAACACGCGTTCAAACGGACACCGACTTTTACACGTCGTTAATGGTTAGTTACGCAGGTTGTTCTAGAAATCAGAGATCGAACTTTCGTGTATCCGGAATATTCGTTCTACCGGCACGAATGATTGAACGTCCCAGACGGTTGTGTATTCGGAAAACACTCAATTTCGAAGCTGGGAACGGCTTAACGAACGTTATCTTAACCCGTCCCGACTAAAATACGGACTGATAATTTACGCGTTTACTTGGGCGTATGGATTCACCGGTACAGTCCGGAGCAAATATATCGTTTTGGCGTTATAGATACGTGAAACGCGCTCCCGCTTGGTAGGCGGTCCTTCTGCATTCGTGATGCACAACACAGATGCACTCTGGCACATTTCACCTATTGCATTATATCTGCGTATTGTATATTTCACGAGTGTACACGATGCAGCGTCAAACCGATCTCGATTGGTGGAAATCTGGTTAATACGCACTGTTTACTCGAGAAGAAATCCTTTTTTAGATTATCTTCTTTTTTATAAACAATAGAAAAGAAATTTTCATTTTTAATCTCTTCGATTTGGAATTTTTTTCTCGAGTTATTCGGAGTTCGGTAAACGTACCGGAGTCGAAAAATTGTAATAATTATTGGAACTTTAATAATTATCACGAATAATACGATACAGTTATATGTATTTATTCTTAGCGTAAAAATTCACTTAGGTGCAAACTAGGTGCACTAATACGTTTTAGGTAACGAACGAAAGTTTCTAGCCACGGAAGGAACGAATACGATTTTTTTATACAACACGCAACGCGTTTCGCAATAAAAGTATTATTTCAAAGGCACGCGGTTGCGACATTTCTCTCACGGTTTTGCTACGTTGCACCGGTATCGAACTATTTGCAATATTCGACAGATGTCGCTAATCGTCACGAGACACTCTCGAAAAAAGATCGATCGCTGTTTCCTCCGATACTTATCTCGCGCGATTAATTATATCGCTACAAAAATAATAATTTCAAAGTTCCAATTTCAAACGAATCGAACGAGCAGTTTTGGAAAAATTTTATTATTTTGACAATATCAATTTTCTAAGAAAAAAAAACTCACTCCTAATGTATAAATTGGAGCTTTCCACAAAACTATTTCGTACCTCGTTTCAGTGTTTCGAAACAATACCCTCAAACCTTATAAATTACAAGAAAATGCAAACAATCGAATATTTAGAGTCCTTCGAAATTTATTATTTTGACAATACCTATTTTCTAAAAAAGAAAAAAAAAAATAAATAAAAAACTCGCTCGTAATGTATAAATTGGAACTTTCCACAAAACTATTTCGAATCTCGTTTCAGTGTTTCGAAACAATACCCTCAAATCTTATAAATGACAAGAAAATGCAAACAATTGAATATTTACAGTCCTTCGAAATCGAAGAAGAGATTTGTTCCACTTGTGAGACGAGTGGATTAAAATTTGGTCATTCTGTGGACACCCTGTATTACGCACGAGTGGTCTCTCGGCGTTACGTCGGCCAGGTCGAAGAGCCCTGTCGGAAACTCTACGTAGCCATGAATTTTCGCGTGCTTTAATTCCAACGATAATTCATCCACCGGGTCCCCGTTAGAGTCAGCGGATTAAGATTAACACCTTCGCTGCCATGCGAGCCCCACCGTCGAGTCCCGTGTTTCTGTCCGCGGTGTGCTTTTATTTCAAATACCCGAACTATATTACACCGGGCCCGCGATAGCTGTTATTTTAGTATGGCGGCGGTTCGTCGAATTTATACGACGGCTGTTTGCCGTTCGCGCGTCACCGATAGCTCACACCAACGATCTACCCCAATGAAAATATTTTAATTGGCCACGCCGCGAACGTACGCCCGACTAAATATGCATTAGTCGAAGATAGTCCCGTTGAAGTGGCAAAACGGCAGGTTTGGAACGCTCCCTGTACGTTCGAGCGATTTGCAACTCCGAAATCTATTTAGGGTGCTTAAATCAGTACAGTGGCACGATGCGTGCGTCGATCGTGAACAGAGAGGTTAGAAAAATAAGCCGAATCTTATGCGCGAGGAGTGGGGGAGTATCGCGCGGTAGAGTGGGAGAAGTAACGGGTGTAATTACTGTATTTGTACGGTAGGTATAAGGTATGATGGTGTAGTTAACTGCGATACATTGGTTTGTCAAGTGTACGGTACAACGATACACTTGACAATGCGATAAAATAGGAAAATGAGCTGAAGTCAGTGCACGAGAAATGGGGGAAGACCTATTATGTTGTAGGGATATTTTTTTATTTTGTAACTGGTATAGTAATAAATAGGCACACTCGTTACTGTTTTGGTTAATTTGAAAGTTTCTCCACTTTACGCAGAAGGTCCCAAAGGTGCTCTAAACCTTGCACCAAGGTTAGTAAATATTACTTAACTACCGTTGAACTACCTACTTAAATACTAATTGTAAGTAGGTATACCGTTTTATATTATACTTGGTATAGCACTACAATAGGCACAGTCGTTACTTTTCTGGTTACGTTGGTAATTTGAAAGTTTCTCCATTTTATGTAAAAGGTTGCAAAGGTGCTCCAAATTTGACATCTGGTATACTAATATATTCTAGGTATTCCACTACCTAGTACTTGTACCACTACCTAGTACTTGTACCACTACCTGGTACTTGTACCATTTATACCTGGTACACCACTACAATAGGCACACTCGTTACTTTTCTGGTTACCTTGGTAATTTGAAAGTTTCTCCACTTTACGTAGAAGGTTGCAAAGGTGCTCCAAATTTAACACCTGGTATACTAATATATTGTAGGTATACCACTACCACCTGGTACTTGCATCACTTATACCTGGTACACCATTACAATAGGCACACTAGTTACTTTTCTGGTTACGTTGGTAATTTGAAAGTTTCTCCACTGTATGAAGAAGGTTGCAAAGATGCTCTAAATCTTACACCTGGTGTACTAACGTAGGTACATCGTTATATCTTATACCTGGTACACCACTACAATAGGCACAGTCGTTACTTTCTGGTTACGTTGGTAATTTGAAAGTTTCTTCACTTTATGTAGAAAGTTGCAAAGGTGCTCCAAATTTGACATCTGGTATACTAATATATTCTAGGTATACCACTACCTAGTACTTGTACCACTACCTGGTACTTGTACCATTTATACCTGGTACACCATTGTAATAGGCACACTTGTTACTTTTCTGGTTACGTTGGTAATTTGAAAGTTTCTCCACTGTATGAAGAAGGTTGCAAAGGTGCTCCAAATTTTACACCTGGTATACTAATATATTGTAGGTATACCACTACCTGGTACTTGTATCACTTATACCTAGTACACCATTACAATAGGCAAACTCGTTACTTTTCTGGTTACGTTGGTAATTTGAAAGTTTCTCCACTGTATGAAGAAGGTTGCAAAGATGCTCTAAATCTTACACCTGGTGTACTAACGTAGGTACATCGTTATATCTTATACCTGGTACACCACTACAATAGGCACAGTCGTTACTTTTCTGGTTACGTTGGTAATTTGAAAGTTTCTCCACTGTGTGAAGAAGGTTGCAAAGGTGCTCCAAATTTTACACCTGGTATACTAATATATTCTAGGTACACCACTACCTAGTACTTATACCACTACCTAGTACTTGTACCACTACCTGGTACTTGTACCATTTATACCTGGTACACCATTGTAATAGGCACACTCGTTACTCTTCTGGTTACGTTGGTAATTTGAAAGTTTCTCCACTGTATGAAGAAGGTTGCAAAGGTGCTCCAAATTTTACACCTGGTATACTAATATATTCTAGGTATACCACTACCTAGTACTTGTACCACTACCTGGTACTTGTACCATTTATACCTGGTACACAACTACAATAGGCACACTCGTTACTTTCCTGGTTACGTTGGTAATTTGAAAGTTTCTCCACTGTACGTAGAAGGTTGCAAAGGTGCTCCAAATTTTACACCTGACGTAGTCGGTCGGTTTGGTCAATTCCTTCCCGACTTTCCCATCGAGTTCGTCGATTCCTAAACACCGGGCGTAGAAAGTCACCGATGACAGTGATCAGTTTTCAATCAACGAAATACAAGCGCGTCCCGGAGAAAACACGATCCTAGCTCGAGCACCGTACCGCGTAGAATCGTTCGGATCACGAACGATTGGTGCGGTCCGTTTCGAATCGAACGTTATCCGTTCGAGGGATCTTGTCTTTCGAAAGTTTAACGAGCCTAACGACCGTCTCACGTCCGTTCTGGCAATAACGCGAGCACGGTAATCGTTGCTCCGCGTGTTAAAAGTCCATTTAACGTGGTCTCTCTGTCCACGGGCCGGCGAGATACTTATACATACATACATACACACACGTATACACAAGTTTTCTCGGGTGTCGCTCGTTCGTAATGTATTTCGCGATATCAAGTGGCGTTTAAGGCGTATTAAACGAATCGTTAAACTCGTTGAACGGGCGCGTACAGTTTACCCGTTTCGGGGCGTAATTTGTGGCACGAAATGAAGTTCCACAAGCGGAACCGGAGGCCCGGGCGTATCCGCGGCGGTAAGCTCGACTTCGTTGCGGAGTGACACGACCCTAGAATTATATACCCGTACGCGGTACCAGAAACGTTCTACGTGGTTTTCGTATACGACGTATAAACCGGCTGACGTATTTAATGCCCACGACCTACTTCTGCCGCCTCCCCGGAGAGAAAGGTTGTCTCTCAGATTGCCATTTCTTATGCATTCAACGGCGATCCCTAACTAACGCGTACGGGACTTCCAAGGTGAGGACAAATCCGTGGAGCATCAGAGAGTCGCTCTCTATACATTCGCGTTGTTGTTTCCGGTTTGGTCCGATGGGAGCGAGCAACCAGCCACTCGCTTCCAATTCGCGACTACGAATGCAAAAGTGACCGAATTTCTGCAACAAGGAATCGCAAGAAAATTTTTTCGCTCGTCTATCGATCCCTCGATGTGCGTTTCGATACACGAGGTAGAGGAAACTATGGTGGTTTGAACGTTTGATGATTTTTTGCCGCGTGGAAAATTGGAACTGCGCGAGAATCGTTCCAAAAGTAATTTCGTACTTTCTCGGGCGGAATGTTACATTTTTTATTACTCGAGGTGTCTACTCTTTAGGGGGTACTTGGGAATTTTTTTTAAACTGGTATTTTAAGTTTAAGTTTCTAGGGATTTTTAACACTGTGATCTTTCGAAATTGATACGGGCTGTTATCGAATTGTCATCGACTGTCTAATTTAAATGGTAGGTTTAAATCTTTTTTTTTTTGGTGAGAGATTTTTTTTTTTTGGTGAGAATATTTGTCCATGGATGTATCGTTTAGAAAGCTTGTAGATTCAGTGTGATCGAAGGTAGAACGCCAGAGACAGATTTTATCTTCGTTTTTGTGAGAAATATCGAGATTTGTTTTGCTTTGCAATGAATTTGTTCTGCTTTGTAATGATTTGGTTTTCGAAATTCTGCTCCCAACTTGAAATAAACTTCACGCGAGTGTAGACGGAAAAATTCGCAAGAAAATCGAGCCGTTTCAACGATATTTTATATTCACCGTCCGTGAAAACGTAGACGACGATTATGTAATGCGAGACTCGTCAGCTGTTGCTCCGTTTCGCTCGCACTCGTTGTATCGCGTTAACCGTTCTCGTCGACGTTCGGCCTCTTCGCGAGATAAAGATTGCTTTCAAGCGAACTCGCTTTTATCTCTTGAAAGCGGGAATTACCGTACCGCGATACCGGTCGCGGAAGTGTTGCGTGTCACAGATTCAACGCCCCTTTTCCTCGTAAGAAAAACTTGGTTAACACCGTGTTGATCTCGATGGTTCGCGTTACGTCGAAGCACAGCCACTCCACGGTCCCGATAAAGTCAGTCGGATAAAATTTGAACGAGGCTCGTTCGACCGTGACGACGCTCCAGGGCCGAGACTGTTGGAATAATTTAATCTTCGAATCGTACGTGTAGACTGTAGATACTCTAATTCAAGCAACAAAGTGTTCGTTCATTTGTATCGAGATTAACGCGTCGCGATTCGAACACTACGAGTATTCGGTGATTAGTTGGTGAGTGTACGAAATATTCGAATACTCGAGTGTGTGTTATTCGAATGAGAAAGTATTTGTTATTCGAATACTCGAGAATTCGTTATTCGAATGAGAAAGTATTTGTTATTCGAATGAAAAAGTATTTGTTATTCGTATACTCAAGAATTCGTTATTCGAATGAGAAAGTATTCGTTATTCGAATACTCAAACACTGATTATTCGAATACTCAGGTATTCGTCATTTAAATACTCAAATCTTCGTTATTCGAATACTCAGGTATTCGTCATTTAAATACTCAAATCTTCGTTATTCGAATACTCAGGTATTCGTCATTTAAATACTCAAATATTCGTCATTTAAATACTCAAATATTCCTTATTCAAATACTCAAATATTCGTAATTTAAATACTCAAATATTCGTTATTCAAATACTCAAATCTTCGTTATTCGAATATTCAACTATTCGTTATTCAAACACTTAAATACTTGTTATTCGAATACTCAAATATTCGTTACTCGAATACTCAAATACTTGTTATTCGAATACTCAACTATTCGTTACTCGAATACTCAAAATTCGTTACTCGAATACTCAAGTAATCATTATTCAAACGAGAAAGTATTCGTAAAGAGAGTGTTCCGAAATTCAATCCCATACTTCACTCGTCGTCATCTTGACACTATATGACACAGTCGTTTGTTATCTTACAGTTTTAAAGCAAATACACATGAGATTTGTCACGGTGCGTTACACAATTCATTTATCATATTTACCGTAAAAATCGGAAAAAGTTCCGTCCCATAAAAACTGGTGTAAAATTTATAAAATAATCCACGTATTTCGCAAGTCCAATCAAAATAATGAAAACCAAATTGAACAACAAAATTTGTATCGAGTGTTCGCTACTGCATCGAAATCTTTTTCGAAAATTAGTAATTATTGTCGCACATCGTTCCACCGTAATTTCATCTCTTGTACATTTCGCAAAGCCAATTTCTGCTCGTTCGTCGACTTCTACCGTATGAAGGAAGATAATTAACAAAATGGAGAACTCCCCAGCCCTCCGCGCCAAAGAACCAACTACAATGTACAATCTCCTCTAGAATTTACGCATATCACGAATTTCTACGTGTCGTTGTGTATCTTTTACCTCTCGAACAAGTTTAAGAAAAAACTAATAAAAAAAAAAGATACAAAAATGAAACCGTTGTCATTCGAAACAATCGTGATCGTTATCGCGGTGATTCTAGGTCGGTGTTTCTCAGCGAAAATCGCGTACAACCGAATCCGTGTATTTCCAGGGATAATTGTGCTTAAAAACCGCGCAATTCGATGGACAATCCTACTCGAAAACCGCGTAATTCGCGGGACAACGTACTCGAGCAGCGTGGAATACGATTCGAGTACCGTGTATTCGAATTATATTTACCGAATATTCGTATCATCGAGGCGGAAGCGTGTTTCGCTCGAACTTCTATTCACGTCCAATGAAAATCGTTGGGAACTCGGCACGGTGGGATTAAATAGCACGCCCTCTTCGCTCTTGGTGGTATTTCAGAGCTGTTAAAAATTTCTGCGGATATTGCGATACGGCTGTCGCATTGTTGTTGCATCGAGTTACATTTACGCTCGCTCTTAAAACGTCCAGCCATTCGGGGCTCGATATTTTCCCAGCTCTCTATAGGACAAATAATACCCTTTCCAGTTTATAATTCCGCATTGTTTCATCCCCGTGGTTAGAACCCGGCCCGGGTTGAAAAAAGAGTAATTTCCTACGCCGCGCGAAGTGAAAGAGAAACGATTAAAGTGTTTTCTTTCATTTTTTTTTTTTTTATATTTTTGCTTACGTTCCTCTGGAAGATTCTGCTCTGTTCTTCGGGGCGGAAGTGGTTCCGTTGAAACGCAACGATGGTCAGAGGATTGTTCTTTATGTGATTTTAATCCGTTTCGATCGAAAGACTCTCGGTCGCCATATGTTTGGAGAATTGCAAAACTTCCCGAACGAATGTTGTGTCTTGAAGAATGTGAGAATGTACGAAATGTAGGAGTGGAAATGTTACATTATGTACGTGATTTCGTTTCGAGAAGTATCGTCGATTAGTTCTTCGTTATAGAGGAATATTTGAGGGCAATGGGTTAGTTAAGTTTATTTGTTCTGTGGGGCCATTTGTTCGTTCGAATCGCGAATTATCAAAGGTTTAGACCATTGAAATATCCAATGGAAGAGAGATTATAGAAATTTCGAAATTATTCTTCTTTGGATTCGTAGACACATCGTTTCGAATCTATACTTTTCCACAGATTGAAGAATTAATCGTTATTAACACTAGAACTAGTAAAGGGGTAAATTTGACCTGTTTCGAACTTCTTTTTGAAATTAATTAATGAACGATGTCTTTGTCTACAACATTTTTGCCACAAACCGAACAATCGATAGCTATTAACACTAGGACTACCAAAGGGGTAAATTTAACCTGTTTCGAACTTCTTTTTGAAATTAATTAATGAACGGTGTCTTTGTCTACAACATTTTTGCCACAGACCCAACAATCGATAGCTATTAACACTAGAACTACCAAAGGGGTAAATTTAACCTGTTCCAAACTTCTTTCTGAAATTACTTAATTATTAAAGGTGTCTTTGCGTACAATATCCGTGGACAATTATACAAACGGATAACTAATGGTACTCGTAAATTAATTTTCCCTTTCTCCGTCCAAGTTTCAAGATACCTATGTGATTTTACATAGAGTCAGTATTTTTAAACATTTATCAGCGATTCGCATTTTTCTACGAACAAAATTTCAGATTTCGCTCCATTTTACGTCGAGAAATTAATTTCGAGTGAATATTAAAATAAATCGATCGATTTGAAGTATAATTAACTTTGATAGAAACGTTTGAAATAACTGAAGTTTGATCGATACAAAATTGACAAGTTTCGAACAACAACCGTTGTTCTTAGATTCTTTCTGTTACGTTCTTAGATTCTTAGAATCTTAGATATCTTTCTGTTACACTTTATACAGTAGGTGAGTGACCAAAGGGCGCACCAATCAGCGATTAGTGACCCTTTTTACCTGCTGGTCACATCGACCACGTGTTCTCTTACTCCATTGTTTCGAGTATTCTTAAAATTCGATTAAATAGCACCATCGAAGCTGCTAACGCAAATTGTCCTTTTCTTCTCGTACGTTTCGTTGTTCCTATGGATTTTGTGTCGTTACCTCGTCTCAAGTTGCACCTCTCGTATCCTCTTGGTCCATGGTTCGAGTATTCAGTGCAAAGTTGTTCCTTAGCACGAGTAAAACGAAAAGTTTACTCGCTTCTTTGTAGCCGTAAACGCTATATTTAGCTACCGTTTTCGTCTTAAGGATGCAATAAAAATTAACTTCGCAGAGTTTCACTTTACGCTCGCTGTCCAGCGTGACTTGGACATTTTTATATATAGAGACGAAATAGTTACCATATTCTATTGTTTCAAAGCGTTCAAAATAAAAATTTTAACGGTGAAACCTTGATAAAACTTCTCCTGACTTTTCATTTATATATTTAATAGATTCAAAGATACGCATAATTGTTTCGTTCTAGCCTAGAATTTGTTTACTTTGATCTAGAAGAAACAATCAAACGAAGTGTTTTTTACAATTGAATTATACTAAATTAAATTCAATAAATGTTAAATCAATGATAATCCACTGTTCTGGAATTTTTCTGGATAGAGAATTTCTCTTTTATTATAATAAATTCGAGGTTCTATAACTGTCGTAAAATACTTCATCTTAATCACGATTATCGAAACCATTAATCTCCACTTTTTTTTCTATCGTCGATCTCCTGTTTCGTAAACAACACCATTTTTCATCGAGGCAAGAAATTCGCGCGAATTTATGTTCTCGGGGGAAAAATCGCGCGAATGTACCACGCGGGAAACAATAGACGATACTCGAACGATTATTTCGATAAGAATTTACAGAAAGTTTCTCCGCAATTCCGATACGACACTCGTTACATTGTTGTCTCTTTGAAGTCTCGATGATACTCGATGTTCAAATCGTATCGATACTACAAGAGGTGTCGAGTACGTTTCACCAATACCAACAACAATTTCGATGCCTGTTTGATACCTCGATGCAATGTTTAAGAATAATTGTATCGAAGGTCATTGCTCGCTATTGTCAATGGTCATCGATTAACTCTTCGAGGCACAGTCAGTTGCCAAACGCTTGGAACGATTAAAATTAAAATTAAAATTAAAAAAATTGATCAATCACATACTTAATCACAAGATAGAATATTAACAGTTTCGCCAAGCTACTCGTACGAAGTTATTTAGGCTACTAAATGTAACGTTTCTTAAACCACTATGCCCCAAAAGAATCAAACTCCTCGAACGAGTACTTTAACAAAACTGGTAAAACCGACTGTGAAATTCTCACTCACGAACGACTCGACTCGTAGAAAATGCAATTCGATCGTTGCAATTTCCAAGGCGTCCAGCTTTTCAACAGAGCTCGCGAAATAATTGAATATCCCCGCTCAAATCTGTGTACATGGGGACAAGAGAGATAAAAAAAAAGAAAAATTCCACCTATAGGAACAAAGAACACGAAAGTTTCGGTTTCTGAATTAAACATGGTTCTTTCGTTCACCGTAGCCCCGTTCTTCGCCAATGTAAATTTCGTACGTAGTCTCGGCGAGTTTCCACCGTAGTTTCTTTTTTTCCCGCTTGTTATAATCGTGGCCAATTGTCGGTCGTTCGGGCGGGTGGTTCCGCGAGGTAGTTGCACGTTTTCCACAATTTAAATAGATATCTACGAGTCTCGTAGTATCCTGTTACCCGGGCCCCCGTGTAACCGTATCGCCTCGTTTCAATGATCGTTCCAGAGTCTCTCGAGCACGATCCAACAAGAGCTAGCACCCAGAATCCAACTGTATACCGTTACCGACTTACACGATCTCGCGTTTAACCGCATCGCGACCGTCTTTGGTGTTCTCCTCGTCGTTTGCGCAACTTTCCATTCGCGGTCGCGGAATATGGAGTGACGCGAGAAAAGTACGCGATTCAAGCTGAAATCCTTCGCGAGAGTAACCGTCATGGGTAAACAGATCGGAGATCTATGGATAATGATGCACGAATCATTGAATTTGAGATCGTGGAATGAAATAATTGGAACACGTTTGTGAATGTTCGGTGATACTCGTGAGATTCGTCGTATCGGTGGTACTCGAAGTATGGTCGAACCGAATTGAGAAACTGTCACGTAGGTAGCAATTAGGAATTTCATGTTGTGGGACAATGAACCCAAACACGGATAAAATTGTGGATAAATTATTGGAAACTTTGAGAGATTGTTGATGAGATTACAGTGACGCAATGGTTAGTTACAAATTTGAATTCTATCGAGATATTGTGAGATTTATATTATTTGGAATGTAGAATTCATCTGGAAGGAGGTTCGAGATGTTGGGTCGAAAGAACTTGTTGCTACCTCGATTCGTTGATGTTATTCAGGATTTATTAAAATTTTCATCGGTAAATTTCTAAGATTTTCACCGATATTGACAAATGTTTATACGTAGGTATAGTTACATTGCAGCACCGATGCGAACCTTCGAATTCAATTCCACCGAGTGGTCAAATACTTAAGAACCGTGTTGCAGTTATTTGCTCTAGATTCCATCAATTAAATTACACAAAGAGAAGGCAAGCATTCCTCGTTGGTATCTCGGAGCAACCGGAATAATTAACCGCGTTGAAAATTTATTTAATCGCGATTATGGCTGTTTTTTTGTCGTAGATCTCTTCAGTTGCAGTACGTATTCGCAGAGTCGTGCTTAGGTATTTTAATGCCCGGGGCAACAATAGAAAGTCGTCTGTTCGCTTTGTGGTAAGGTACACTTGTGTGTGTACGAGTGTTTTGCATTGTGTCGCGAGCAGACTTTGATCTCGAATTTGCGCGGAAAGAATTGAACCACATAAATATCATTCTTTAACGGTAGTGTCGGAGCAGTTTATTTAATTTTATTCAATACCTTGTCTCACGTCCTTATGTACTTAAAAAATATCGAGCTTGAACTCTGAATCTCGATCGGTAGAAAAAAAAGAAATATAGTAAGAATTCTCTATAATTTTCCAAAATGTGTCATAAAATTACGTCGTGACTCATTTATAGTTGAATACAAGTCGACGAAATTAGTAAAGTTGATGAAATTAGTCAAATCGACGAATTACCACGAAATAAATTACTTTGGAAACGTTCGTTGATGTTGAAACGAAAATTGCAACGAGACTTCACGTTCAAAGTGAAAAGTATCAAATAAGGAAGGCAATTGTCTTCTCTTTCGATAATTGCGATAGATATCGCGATTAATGGGCGAAGTCGAATAATTGAAAATTGTACGAGAAAATGTAATTTCGAGTAGTATGAATTTTTCCATTGCGCGATAACATCGCCTCGAAGGCAGATTCGCTAACGGTTGTTGAAGTATTTCGGGGTAGCTCGGAGCCGCTCGAAATCTTTTGTGCTAAAAATCGACTGCACGCTCGATTGCAATGTAATGGGGCGCTCGGTATTGTGGAAGATCGAGTGCGTTCTCGTGGACTTTCAAAGAATCGAACTTTTGAGGACAGACTTGAAGCACTTTAAGAATGTTCGGGGCAAATAAAAAGAAGAGTGGAGGCTTCCGATGTTAGGCTCTTCTGCTTCCTTTATCTCCACTTGTTTTCTACTTATAAACTACTTTCTGCGGGTCGATTCTTTTATCCGGCGAACTTTGAACGCGATCCTTGTTCGCCTTTTAGAAAGTAACGGGAGACGTTCGTTGTCACACTTGTTTAAGACGAACGTTTTAAAATTGTTGAGACGAATCTTCTAAAATTCTTAAGACGAACGTTTTAATATTGTTAAGACGAATCTTTGAAAATTCTTAAGACGAACGTTTTAAGATTGTCGAGACGAACGTTTTAAAATTGTTGAGACGAACGTTTTAAAATTGTTGAGACGAATCTTTGAAAATTCTTAAGACGAAGGTTTTAAGATTGTCGAGACGAACGTTTTAAAATTGTTGAGACGAACGTTTTAAAATTGTTGAGACGAATCTTTGAAAATTCTTAAGACGAAGGTTTTAAAATTGTCAAGACGAACGTTTTAAAATTCTTAAGATGAACGTTTTAAAATTGTCAAGACGAACGTTTTAAAATTGTTAAGACGAACGTTTTAAAATTATTGAGACGAACGTTTTAGAATTGTTAAGAGGAACCTTTTAAAATTGTTAAGACGAACGTTTTAAAATTAAGACGAACGTTTTAATATTGTCAGAACGAACCTTTTAAAATTAAGACAAACGTTTTAATATTGTTAAGACGAACTTTTTAAAATTGTTAAGATGAACCTCTTAAAATTGTCAAAACAAACCTTTTAAAATTAAGACGAACGTTTTGAAATTGTTAAGACGAACCTTTTAAAATTGTTAAGACGAAACAAAAAATTCTTTAATAAGTCCGAACCGGTGTTCGAAAACATTTTTCCCCTATATTACAAAATCAATGAAAAATATTCACCAATATTCGAACGCACTTAAAAATCCATCATTTGCGCACAATACGAGATAAAATACACGTGGTAAACGTCCCATAGAAAACCACAAAGATTCACAATCCGCTCTTTCTCGAGAAAACACGAAATATCGAGTTTGATCATTTCCTCGGCTATATCTCTTCTGGCGACTAATTGTCTACATCGTTTCACACGGATACTGTTTCTCGGACAAGCGACAGCTGTCTTCCGCCATTAAGCAACAGATTGTATCAACGAATTTCAGCTTCTTAGAAAGTTCACCGAAAGAGATCACCGAGAAGCTAAGCGTGGTAAAATCCGCAAGAAAACCAAAAGAAAATCAAAAGAAAATCAAAAGAAAACCAAAAGAAAACCAAAAGAAAACCAAAAAGACCAAAAGAAAACCAAAAGAAGACCAAAAGAAGATCAAAAGAAGACTAAAAGAAGACCAAAAGGAAACCAAAAGAAGACCAAAAGAAGACCAAAAGAAGACCAAAAGAAAACCAAAAGAAGACCAAAAGAAGACCAAAAGAAAACCAAAAGAAGACCAAAAGAAGACCAAAAGAAAACTAAAAAAAAAACCAAAAGAAAATCAAAAGAAAACCAAAAGAAGACCAAAAGAAAATCAAAAGAAAATCAAAAGAAAACCAAAAGAAAACTAAAAAAAAACCAAAAGAAAATCAAAAGAAAACTAAAAAAAAAAACCAAAAGAAAATCAAAAGAAAATCAAAAGAAAATCAAAAGAACAAAAGAAAATCAAAAGAAAATCAAAAGAACACCAAAAGAAGACCAAAAGAAAACCAAAAAAGACCAAAAAAGACCAAAAGATAACCAAAAGAAAACCAAAAGAAGACAAAAAGAAAACTAAAAGAAGACCAAAAGAAGACTAAAAGAAGACCAAAAAAAAAAAACCAAAAGAAAACCAAAATAAGAACAATACTTACCGTAAATCGTTCGCGTATCCACGAACACGGATTCGCCATTGGTTACGTTATTACTTCAGTTTAGCAACAAAATCTTTGAACGACAGTGTACGCGCGCGGCGCATCGGATGTTGCAAAACGATCGTAGTCCAATTATACGTAGTTTCGAGAAGCACACTTTCCGCGTAACTCGCGGGCAAACGAGTCGTCGAGGCCTTTGCTCGTCAGATGGTTCGCGATTAAGATAGATCACCATTGGGACGTGCGGCGGCCACGTGGTGGCCGGTAGTAGACCCGAGCCTTCCGTCGAGGACCACCGTGGAATCTGGACAACCGTCACAATCGTTATGACACACGAGCGAAATGACGAGCCACGGGTGTCTTTCGCTCGTCTGGGTAGATGGATAATTAGAGGAGCCGGGCATTATTTTAGAACCGCGTCTCCGTGTCCCATCGTAACTCGAAACATCGCGATAAATTGCCGGGGCGATGAGATAAACGAGAGCACTCTCGAAATAATGAAAACCGGCTACGAGACCGCTTTCCGCCGCGCGAGAATTTATTACGCGCGATAATGAATACTACCGCGGATCCTCACCGGTGTCTTATTTCTTTCTTCCTCTCGTGGATTTGTTTATCAAGGCGCCGATGCGAGTAATTCTCACGGTGAACGTTTCGCGTGTCTCTTCTGTTTACCTTATCGTTTATCCGCAAGCCGTACCTGCGTTCGGATATGTTCCTAGGGCTCGTCCTTCTGTCATAATAACGATAACGATAATATTGCTAACGATAATATTTTTCGATCCGTTTTTTTTTTAGCTTTACGAAATCCTCTGTTGTAATAACGATCATGATAACAACGGTAATATTTTGTGTATTCAGTTTCTTCGGTTTCTTCGAATCCTCTGTTATAGATGGTAATAATAACAACGGTAGTGATTATACAATCGTAATATTTCATCGTACTGAGTTTCTCTGACTTTTAAACAATTTTATTCCCATTTCTGAGACCTTTTCTATACTTTCTTCGGAAAATTTCTATCTCGATGATTTTTAATTTGATTATTGACATCGCGAGTCTGGCCTCGAAGTCCTCCTTCTGACGATAATTTTTCAGACACAGTGACCGATGGAAGTTTCGCAACTTTCGAGAAATATAACGATTCCTAATTTCTTAATCGAAGTCTTGCAATTTTTTGCAACTGTTTGCAACATTTCGCAATACCTCCTTCGCGTCGTACGTTGTTACATTTTTTTAAATGCATCGTAATCAACACTTCGGCGTTCTTTAAACGTCAGCATCGAACAGTTTAATTATCCATGCTAAAATTCTTGATTGTTGCTCGACAGGACGATTCCTTTCGAATCTCGACGGACCGGCCAAGCTCTTGTTTTTCTGGATTTCGTGTTACCGCGTAATATTTATTTTTCATTCGAGCACGTTTATTCGGAATGGTGTATTTTTCAGCACTACGAAAAGTGCTGAGCCGAACATCCCGGTTTGCTGACGTCCGATCATTGTCAGTTCGCGCGTACATACACCGTATATATTTACAATACTATTCGATATTATTCAAATGACGATACGTACATACAACAAGTGGAATTCAATCTATGAGTCAGCCACAATTGAATTATGCACGAGTGGTTCGCTAAACGTTTTCGTTCCAATTCCACGAGCATCTCGGCACCAAACACGCTACCAAATCGTTGCGTTGCGTTCTTTTGCGAATAAATGGAAAATTAATCGAACTACCGAGGCAAGAGAGTAATCTTCATCTTGGATGGGCTACCAAATCGTTGCGTTGCGTTCTTTTTCGAATAAATAGAAAATTAATCGAACTACCGAGACAAGAGATTAATTTTCATCTTGGATGGGCTACCAAATCGTTGCGTTGCGTTCTTTTTCGAATAAATGGAAAATTAATCGAACTCTCCAGGCAAGAGAGTAATCTTCATCTTGGGTGGAGTCGAGGCAAGATCAATTGGCCGCTCAAAGCTATCGAGAAAGTTACCCCCACCACTCTCACTGTACCGACCGCTACGTCTATTTGCTCGAAGCCACAAGCGCACACTTTCTGTATCGCAAACAGTGACCACGTCATCGTAAATGTGTAACCTCGTTTCGACGTCCAATCGATGAAACGTCGGACACGCAAATCAATTGACAACTACTCGAAACCATTTGTGATAATAGGTGCAAAATTGTCTCAAGGTCAGAATACTGTTCGAACGGAAAACAAGGTTAAGAAATGCTTAGTTTCGTCTCTATCGATATACAATTTCAACCTGGGAGTGTTATTGGTCAAAAGGGTTATATTTGTTGGTATTATAGTTCGAAGTTGGAAAGATGACTTCCGAATGAAAAGGAAGTACACACGTAGTACTATGTGTAAATATTAGATTGTTCGGAAAGTGATATCGTTTCTTTTTGGTGTAAATGAAACACGATTTTTTCAGAGTGTATAAATATTTTACTAAATTATATATTCTCCATTTTGGAAAACAAATAGACGTTCCACGAAGAACACTATAGAATATGAGATAAATCTTCGCGTGGTTGTAAGTCTTTGAAGACTGATCGAATCGAAACTTCTTCCAGAGGTAAATTTCTCAACTCGCGTACAGTACATAGTTGTTTCGTTTAAACAAGCAAAGTAAAAGAAGTCTCCCTCTTACCCTCGTGTCGTTCTACTCGTTTTCTTTTGAGTTCTGAACTGTGTCGTGCAATTAACGTGCATTAAGGAAACGTAGCATGTTTCCTTGGACTTAGAACGACAAGCATTTAAAATTTCTTTTAGCCTTTGGACGAGTAGTATGTTTCCATTCATAAAGAAGAACAACATGTTGTGTTTTTTGTCACGAGAGACCGGGTACGTTTCAGATGTTCGTTGCGAGAAGTAGCGGGGTTTGCTTCGAGCCACGAAAAATAGCATGTTTTGCTTCTAGCTGCGAAAAACATCGCATTAAGTAGGTTGTCTGGTATTCTGAGATACAAAGGTAAACGTTTCTCTGAAGTGGAATAAACATCTTTATTAATGCAAATGGAACTAAAGCCAATATATACACACATATATACAAATGAAAATAAATTAATCGATCAACGATGTTTGCACAATACAGAGCATGTTCTTTCGTAATAAGACCTTCAATCGTCTACGCATCTATTTTTATAAAAGAGAAATTTCACCGTCGTAGATATTTTCTAATTTATATTCCACGAGGTTCTGTTTTCAAACGTACTGTTCGAACATTTTAATTCTTCTACGAACAAACGTGTCATTCTTTATTTATATCAACCCACATCGACAGATCGATAATCCATACCGATGATAGCGAGACGCGAATCGTTCTCACGAGTACACAAATCGTCTTACTTTTTCAATCGTAAATAACGAAACGTGCCTCTTTTCGCGTTCACTGGTTCCAAGAACGAACGATGTTCACGTCACTTCCGGTAACACGCGGTCACGGTTGTCCACGAGTGACCTTGAACGGCCGAAACATTCGCCACCACCTGTATCTATCGTCTAGACGGTGCCCTTTTCTATTTCACATTTATCGTGGTGTCGCACACTTCTCGGGAAAACGACTCGGCAACGGACTGACCTGATATTTTTTACGCGGTTTCTCCCCTCCCCGTCCCGCTCTATCGCTGCCAGGCTATAGTGGCGGTGGTGGTGGGGGGATCGCGTTAATTCACCAGAATTTACGGTCGAATTACTCCCGCTTAATTACACCGAGACGCGCGATTAAGCGACAAATTCGTCTCGCCTCGTGTCTTCGCGCGATAAGATTCAATTACGATCAGTCACGCGAATCACGGCTGCTGGTTAGCTTGTGTGCGAATACGCGTGTACGTGTGTGTACAGCGCACAGAGTCAGTCAGGCCAGGGAACGCACACAGGGTCGTTCGCGATTGGCAATCGAGAACAGATCGGGCTTTGCTCGGGATTCGATCGAACAGCGCCGTCTCCGAATTAAACGATGAATTATTCCCATCGGTTGCAATTGATACGCTCGAGCGGAGTGATTGGCCGACCCGGCAGCGAGACACGTCGTCGTCGTCGTCATCGTTCCCCTCGTCTCTCTTCTCTCTTGGTCCTCATGGCCCCTCCCCCGAATATATAATAATAATCGGCGGGACGCGCTCCACGGAATCGATTAAAAGTAAACCGTGCCAGCGGATCGGAGGCATTAACCGGTCGGCATTAATGGTTCGCTTCCGATACCAGACGCATTGTTGCTTCTATTCCAGCCGCCGGGGCACTGCGAGAAGGATCTACAACGAGATAACTTGACGCTTGGTTGAATAGGTTAGCTACGCCACGTGGGGAAATTGGTGAACTTTTCCATGCGGTGAAATAAGTTTGCTTTTTTCACGTTGGGAAATAGGTAACTTGTCCACGTGGTAAAATAGGTTCTTTAGTGTGTGATGAAGTAGGTCCACTTTTCCATGTGGAAATATACTTACCATGTGGGATATGTTAGCTCTGCCACGTGGGGAAATAGGTGAACTTTTCCATGCGGTAAAATAGGTTCTTTAGCGCATGGTGAAATAGGTTCACTTTTCCATGTGGAAATATACTTACCATGTGATATAAGTTAGCTCTACTACGTGGGGAAATAGGTGAATTTTTCCATGCGGTGAAATAAGTTTGCTTTTTTTACGTAGGGAAATAGGTGACTTGTCCATGTGGTAAAATAGGTTCTTTAGCGTATGGTGAAATAGGTTAACTTTTCCATGTGGTGATATAAGTTAGCTCTGCCACGTGGGGAAATAGGTGAACTTTTCCATGCGGTAAAATAACTTTGCTTTTTCCACGTAGGGAAATAGGTGACTTGTCCACGTGGTAAAATAGGTCCTTTAGCGCATGGTGAAATAGGTTAAGTTTTCCATGTGGTGATATAAGTTAGCTCCGCCACGTGGGGAAATAGGTGAACTTTCCCACGCGGTGGAATAAGTTCGCTTTTCCACCTGGCGAATTAGGTTAAATTTTCCACGTGGTAAAGTAAGTTCTTTTACGTATGGCGAAATAGGTTAACTTTCTCACCTGGTGAAATAAGTTTGCCTTTCCACGTAGCGAATTAGGTTAATTTTTCCACTCGATGAAATAGATTAACTTTTCCACGTGGCAAAATAAGTTTACTTTTTCATACGGTGAAATAGGTTACCTTTTCCCACGTGGTGAAATAGATTAATTTTCCCACTTGTTGAAATAGGTTAACTTTTCCACGCGGTGAAATAAGTTTGCTTTTCCACTTGGTGAAGTAAGTTTACTTTTCCACCTGGTTGAAATAAGTTTACCTTTCCACCTGGTGAAATAGGTTAACTTTTCCATATGGTGAAATAGGTTAACTTTTCCATATGGTGAAATGGGTTATCTTTTCCACGCGGTGTCGAATAACTTACTTCGCTATCAGTAAACACGGGGAGAAAATAATTATACAGCGAACGCTGGACACTTCGCCGCAACTTTCAAAATATATAACTTGGCGCTTGGTAGAATAGGTTATCTCTGCTACATTGTAAAATAGGTTAAATTTTCCACATGGTAAAATAGGTTAACTTTTCCACGTGGTGTCGAATTATTTATTTCGATATCGGTAACCACGGGGAGAAAATAATTGTACAGCTTGCGCCGTACACTTCACCATAACTTTCAAAATATACAACTTGGCGGGTGGTTGAGTAGTTTGACTTTTCCACATGGTGAAATGGGCTAACTTTTCCACGCGGTGTCGAATAATTTATTTCGATATCAATAACCACAAGCAGATAATTATACAGCGAATGTTGGACACTTCACCTCAACTTTCAAAATAAAGCGTTCAAAGTAAATCATTGCAATATCGTGTACTGCACCGTCTTATTAATAGTTAAATTAATTCATCGTTCAAATATACAATAGGTTATTCAATAAATTTTATCGAACGATAAAACTTATCGAACAACCTAGTATATTAATTCATTGTACATATACTCACAGATTGCCTGCTGGTTACAAGTCTCTGGTCTCTAATCACTTTCTAGCGCGTATCGCTTAATTCTTTCATCACTTGGATTTGATAACGTCACGAAACAAAAGATATTCTTAGCCAGTATTCAAACCTAGTTACCGCCACGATATCCATAACTGAATTATTACCGGGACAGCGCATTGATTAATGCTCCCGTGGACGCGGCGTAATATCCTCGCGCGAAGATTCTCGCTGTCGACCAACCGCGAATTAATCGTCCCAGGGGGTGAAAGTTGTCGGTTTTACCCCGTGGGACGTTTGTACCTCGTTGACAAGACGTCGAAGGATTTTTTTCTTTTTTTTTTTTTATTATTTTCGTTCTCCGAATAAAATCTTTCCCGCGATAAATTCGAAGCGACAGTTTCGACGGCTGAGAGACGCGCGGTGAATGCACGCGGTGCACGCGGTGCACGCGGAGCGATGCACCTCACTTGCAGTTGCTGCGTTTTGGTTGAATTCAGGGAAGCTCGCTCGTCGTGCAATTTTTAAGGTATCTTGGTTATTTTTGAGAAAGAAAACGGGGCTGTTAGAACGTGGATGTGAAATTACTTTTCACATGGTGTGGTGGTAGAGATTTTTTTCATAATTTCGTTCGAGTAAAATTATTAATAAGTAATTTGAGAAAGCTCGCTATTTTTTAGGTGTCTTGGATAATTTTGAGAAAATTTGGAGCTGTTAGAACGTGAATGTGAAATTAATTTTTAACGGTGTGGCGGTAGAGATTTTCTTCATAATTTCAATCGAGTATAATTATTAATATGTAACACGAATTAGAGAAAACGAGTCGACTGAGAATGTGGCAGAATTTTAGAAAGCTCGTAATTTTTTAGGTGTCTTGAATAATTTTGTGAAAAAAAATTGGGGCTGTTAGAACGTGGTTGTGACATTACTTTTTAGTAAGCAGTAGACATTTCTATTTTTAAAGATGGAAAGTATGTTATTGTAGCAAAAGACGACGAATAAAACCATCGTGCCAGCGATTCGCTTCGATATGAATACAAAAGAAAAACGATAATGACTCGAGCGAGAATTGCCACTCGTATGAGTCAGAATTTTTAATACTCCTCAGTACCTTATAAAGAAAATGGAGCTCGCTGCGCCACGTGCAATATTCAGATAACAATTAACCATCCGCTGTAAAAGCGCGGAGAATTCAAACCGCGAAGGTAAAGTGCAACGTGAACGAGAATACGGGCCTAACATCGAGGAGACACTTAAAAAACACTCCGAGCTTTCTAAAAGACGTAAATCTCTACATTAACGTCTAATTACCATAACGTAATGGAAATGCGGAACGAGTCTTATCCTTAATGAACAAGCGGTCGATTAAACTTTCGTTTGTTCGTTGCGGTACATTTCGTTGTATAATTTCAATTTTATTTTCCATCGAACGACGAACGGAGGCTCGTTCGTCTTTTATTCGTTATTCGAAACTTTTTAACCGAATAAAAATTTTGCCTATCGTTGGTTTCCATCGGGCAGGCATTGGTTTCCTCGTCACAGGAAACAAAATGGACCATGAGCTCGATATCGAAATATTTGTCGATGCGAGATTAAAACTCGTCCGAAATAAAAAACCTCCGATGGGGAGAGCGCCGCGAGAAAGTAGAGAAGCGAAGTGCAACGGTGCAAGTTTATCACTATTAAAAGCATCTGTGCAATGTTTTCATTTTGTAGCAAATCCACGTATGAAATACATTTTAACTTTCCTGGACTCGCGTGATGCTCACCGTACAATTATTCGCGCGAAAATATGTACGTGGTGCGCGTAGTTCCGACAAATTAATTTTTAATGGCTATTCAGAATCGCAGTGAAATGAAAAAAATGAAGAACTAATCTGGAAAGTGTGTATTTATTTCGTGAATAGTTTTTCAAAACTGTTCTCAATCGTCTGTACTTGAAATTACATTTTGTGGATAAATTCAAAACATTCTCTTCGCGGAGTAAAGAAATTCTGAAATATAAAATACAATGACTACGTGGTGACAAAAGTAGGAATTATTTGTTTTCAAATTGAGAACATAGCAACTCGGACGTATTCTATTTACTGTACCTGTTTCGAATAGAAAAGTGTCTATATAGGTGCGAAACGTGCAAAAGTGTACCCGACATTTCAAAAAGAATACGAGCACTAAGAACAATTTAAGAAGGCATAAATTGCCAGGGACCTGGACTATTAACCTTTTCACTGCTGAATTAACAAGCGGTAGGAAAGGCTGTGCTGAATTAATTTCAGAATTTATTTACGAATCGTACAACTCACGTATGCATAAATAAGTAAATAATATACGTAAGTGATTATACATAATTAAGTAAAATGCCTTAGAAAATTGACCAAAGAAACCAGAACACTTATAACCACGAACTGATACAAATAATAAACTTTTCAACCGGTTCAAATCGAGCTAGAGTCAACTACTCCAATAGTGAAAATAGTTAACATTCACGTTACATCGATCAATAATCTCTTCGTTCTCAAATACATTCGCACGTAAATCTTCCCACTATAAATTTATCAAAATATAGTGAAAATATCCCCTCCCACAATAACAGTGCAATTAGAAAACAAATCGCCCTGTATGATAATCCAAAGATAATTTTAATTTCGTTATAAAAACAAACCGTTTTCGAAACGCGTATCGTCTATCTTTCTATTCGGTTGTAAATATGATTCGTGATAATATATAATATTAGGTTGTCCGGAAAGCCGTTAAGTTTTTTTCTGGTGAAAATGAAACACGATTTTCTTAAAGTATATAAACTAATTTTATTAAATCACATACTCTCCATTTTGGAAAACGAAATGTCTTTCCAAACAATCCAACACAATACGTTCATTCTCATCGTCAATAATTGTTCCTTCAAAACTCTCTCTCTCTCGCCAGATGACAGTGAATACCCGGAAAGAAAATCTTAAATAACCGAAATTTTGGTTGGAACATCTCTTTGACAACGCAAACGTCAAACCTTATACGAAACAATCCAGTGTGTCGTCGCGGTTCGTGTGTACCGTAGCTAAGGCCTTAACCGGTCGCGTTACGAATCGTTCGTTCTCTCGAGTTTCAGGAAGCGCGGAAATTTCTGCCCCGTTTCTACTCGATACCGTTCCATTTTAACGACTCTCCACAGTGACCGAGGCAGGGTGTGGTTGAAGTAGTCGGGAAAAGTGGTAGGCCGTGTTTGAATCCATCAAGCTGTGCTCTTTTTCCGGCTCGAGTCGATAATCGATAAAACCCGCCCTACCGGTCCCCTCTCCTCGTTGCCAGCTTCCTCTTCCACTGTCTTTCGCTACACCTCGAGGCGGATGGGTGTGGAGTGAGCGGCCACGTACGTGGGTGCACCCCTTTTCCCGTGAATCGTCCGAAACGAGCCGGATCGTCGTAAATCGTCGAGTTACGCAAGCGTGCGCGCCTTCTCTTTCACAGGTAGCCAACGAACAGAGTCAGAGAGATGGATATAGACAGAAAGAAAAAGAGAGAAAAAGAGAGAAAAAGAGAGGAAGGTTTGGACACTTGAAATTTCCTCGAAATTCTGATTGATCGCCATCGGTGCGGTTTTTCCTTCGGATCCAACCTCTGGCTCTCTTAGCGTGTCGTCTACTCTACACTTCCCGCCAAAAGTTTCGAAAAGTTTCTCACCGCGGTACTCGATACCGAATCGCGCGACAATGTTTCCTATTAATTCGAGGCTAATGTTCCGAGCATTAACAAGGATTTACAATAGTTCGGGACGGATCCTGGGGTTTTATTGCCCGTAATAATGTATTCCTTCTGCGGGTCATGATTCCAGTTTTGGGAAACGAACCGTGGATCCGTTACTGCTACACCGAGCGTGAATACCACTCGAACGCGTCGGAAAGTTTAATCGATTTTTTTTCCTCGCGATAAATATCGTATCTTTTCTTCGTCGATCGTTTTTTTTTCCAAGTTTCTGGTTCGCGATGTTCGATTAATTTATGAACGTTGTAATTCGTTCGCGAGGATGAGTGAGCTATATCTCTACGATCGAGATTCCGTTGTTCGCGCAACAGGAATTAAGAATCGGATTATCGGGATCCGGTTCTGGACGAATTCGTCGCGAGGCACGCGAGCGGAACGTGTTCAAAATGGCGAGGAAAGCCGCGATTCTAAGGCTCGACGTTCCAAGTGTTGAACTCGAGTGTACCCGCGCAACAATATTATTCCAGTTGCTCGAATTACGGAGAACACTGAGCGTATTACGGGGTTTGTAGCTTTTAGAGGCAATTGGGCAACATTTCCTACGTTTGTTCAATTTTTACGCGTCTTTAAGCACGATCGTTGCAAAATAACTCGCGAGATCAATTCATTGCAGCCGCATCGTGAACAATGTTATTTCACGTGCACGAATTACGAAAAAAAAAACAGACAGGTAAACTTCGCAGCGTTTACCAGCAATTTGGATACAACTACTTTTGTACACAGATGGATAAGTACAATTATTGGAAGATAAATCGTTAAATTGACTCGGCACACCGATTGCTTCTTAACGAGCAATATTATACTCCAGATGATCGAATTACAAAGAAAAACATTAGGTACCTTAATTTTTCACACTTTGTGAGCAACTCTGCGAAATTTTCTTCATTCTGTTCAATTTTTACGTATTTATAAGTAGAATCATTACCAAAAAAAAAAAAAAAGAAGAAAAAATGGTGAAATTCAGCTACATCGATCGGTGTTGAACTATTCACAATAGCTCCATTTTATCCGAAGAGAATTGTTCGTTGCATGGCCGTTTGGTTGCACGGTGCTCCGAAACTTTTGATCGTCAGTGTACGCAGTCGAAAACGGTGTCCCACGGATCTCCGTTCAAAGAAAAGGTAGTCATTTGTACTCGGGTGGTTTACTTGGCCAGGTGATGAGTCGTTCTCGGTTCGATGGTGGACGCGTACGCCGGTTGATTTATGCCCATAAACTCGCTTTCACGTTCTCCGGAGCTTTCCAGACTCTCTATCGATTAGCCGGCGGGTTGGCTTTTTTCCCTACCGTGAGCGTCGCGACGCGGCGGGGCGCATTTGTACTCGTCAAAACTCGATTTTCGAGAGGTCGACACCCGGCGGTGGCGAACGTGGAATCGGAACCTGCCACCGAAATAGACCGCCAATGGGGGAAACCGTACGGGAGGGAGGGGGGCCCAGTTGACACTGTGCCATAAATATTGATTTTTCCGCATAGCGGCCCGAAAGTTCGTGACATATAATGGGTGGGATTCCTGAGCGTGCACGACCTCGCGCCGGCGTCGCTGCCTTTCGGAAGATCTATAATCGTTTGAAATTTAGGAGACGTTCGTGTTGTGACAGCGCTGACCGAAATCATATATCACGGCGTCTACCGGCCCGCGAGTCTCAGCTGGCCACATTATCGCACGACGCTCTCGCGTTTGACCACGCGCGATCGCGTACGCAAATGTGTCGTTTGCCGGCTTCGGGAGAGAGACATATGGTACGCGTTACGGTGCACGCTGCACCGTGAAACCCTACCGGAGAAATACTCGTGTTCCTTCCTTGAACAAACAACTCGAGAATCTCGAAACAACTCGCCGAGATGTCTACATCTGTGGGAAATTCGAATCTTACAAACGGGATGGTAGATTAGCTTGTAAGGTTATCATTTTCTGAGATATCTTTACCATTATGTATGCTTTCGTGGTTGAGAAACAACTTGACAATCTCGAAACAACTTGAGAATCTCGAAACAACTTGCGGAGATGTCTCTACATCCGAGGGAAATTCGAATCTTACAAATGGGATGTTAGATTAGCTTGTAAGGTTATCATTTTGTAAGAAGTCTTTACCATTATATATGGTGTTGTCGTTGAGAAACAACTTGTAAGGATGTCTCTACATCCGAGGGAAATTTGAACATTCCAAATGGGATGTTAGATTAGCTTGCGAGGTTATCATTTTGTGAGATATCCTTACCATTATGTATGCTTTCGTGGTTGAGAAACAACTTGACAATCTCGAAACAACTTGAGAATCTCGAAACAACTTGCGGAGATGTCCTACATCCGTGGGAAATTCGAATCTTACAAATGGGATGTTAGATTAGCTTGTGAGGTTATCATTTTGTAAGAAAACTCTTCTATTGTGTATGCTTTTGTGGTTGAGAAACAACTTGAGAATCTCGAAACAAATTGTAAAGATGTCTCTACATCCGAGGGAAATTTGAACATTCCAAATGGGATGTTAGATTAGCTTGTGAGGTTATCATTTTGTGAGATATCTCTACCATTATGTATGCTTTCGTAGTTGAGAAACAACTTGACAATCTCGAAACAACTTGAGAATCTCGAAACAACTTGCGGAGATGTCTCTACATCCGAGGGAAATTTGAACATTCCAAATAGGATGTTAGATTAGCTTGTGAGGATATCATTTTGTGAGATATCTCTACCATTATATATGGTGTCGTGGTTGAGAAACAACTTGAGAATTTTAAAACAACTTGTAAAGATGTCTCTACATCCGTGGGAAATTCATACTTTACAAATGAGATGTTAGATTAGCTTGTGAGGTTATCATTTTGTAAGAAATCTCTTCCATTATGTATGTTTTCGTGGTTGAGAAACAACTTGAGAATTTTAAAACAACTTGCGAAGATGTCTCTACATCCGTGGGAAATTCGAATCTTACAAATGGGATGTTAGATTAGTTCACAAGGTTATTATTTTGCAAGAAATCTCTGCGAATGTACATGGTTTCGTGGTTAATTATATGGTTTCATGGCAGAAAAACAACATGAGAATTTTGAAACAACTTGCAAAGATGTTTTATATCCGTGGGAAATTCGCCCTTCCAAATAAGATGTTCGACTACTTCGTGAGGTTATCATTCCATAAGAAATTTCTTCCAATGTACACAGTTTTACGGTAGAAAAACAACGTGAGAATTTTGAAACAACTTGCAAAGATGTTTTACATCCGTGGGAAATTCACCCTTCCAAATAAGATGTTCGATTACTGCTCGAGGATATCATTTAATAAGAAATTTCTTCCAATGTACACAGTTTCACAGTAGAAAAACAACACGAGAATTTTGAAACAACTTTTCAAATGAGATGTTCAATAATTTCGTCAGGGATTTTATTTTGTAAGAAATTGCTCGCAATATACACAATTTCGTGTTTAATAAGACAGTTTTCTGATTGCAAAACAACTGGAGAATTCCGAAACAATTATCGAAGACGTCTCTTCGTCCGTAGGAAATTCCAGCTTTTCAAACGCGATGTCCAATTAGTTCGTGCGGTTACCATTTTGTGAGAAATCTCCTCCGGTAACAATTCGCAGCCAACGCTGCATTTTACGCGATTCGATAGCTTTTGTTTCCTTGTGTCAGAATTGTTCCGGAAGTTTTCACTTCTCGTTGGTAACAATAAAGTTCCGGGTTAAAAATTGTGACGTCTCGAGCGAATAAAACGGGACACCTATGTGGAGGATTTGTTGTCGCGAGAAAAGCGCAAAAAGGGTTCGCACGGTTTAAGGAAGACAATTTATCTACGAATGACGAGACTCTGTTTATAAATAATTTTTCACAATAATAAGAGATGCACGAAATTGGCTCGAATTAAAATTCTCGAATTTTTCAAACGTTGGAACATTGGTGACAGATCGTGTACAATAGTGGAATAGATTAAATGTTATTTAATATTTTTACAGAAATAAAATTCTATCGCGTCAACTTATCGGACAATCTTTTACATTCCGGTGAATAATTTTCATCGTCGTCGTAATCTCCGAATTGAAGTTTAGCAATGCAAAAATCGACTTCATTCGCTACGATGAAAAAATACAAGTGCTCGTGACAACCTTTTTTCAATTCAACAACCTTATTTACCGTAACGAAGGGGAGGAAGGAACACGTTGAAATATGCGAAAATATGATTGGTGGCTGAGGAAGGAAGATGAAAGGGCAAGATTCGATCGCTATTTCGCGATCTAAGTTGCAAATACAAGGAAAAAAAATGGTCACTACCCAGTGTGAATAATATAAAAATACGAATGTACAAAAGAATAAAGTATCAAACAATTTTCGTCTGTTAATCGATGAAATTTTCTCATTGATATATTAATTAACGAAATTCTCGAATTGATAAATCGATATTCGTTCTACTTACAGCAACTAATCATTTCGATCCGATTCCATCAAGTGTCCAAATACTTATTAACAATGACGTATATTGGAGAACGAGAAATAAACAACGAACGTACTGAACGTGTTCACCAGAGACAAAAGCAGACGAAGATATTATATTCGCGCGATTTTTTCCTTTTTTGTTCATTATTAAAAATATTTTCACCGCTAAGAGGAATAATTCCGCGCGAGGGATCCCTGCATTGTTTCGTCGCAATATTGTTAACGATACATCAGTTTCCGCTGATCGTACGTTATCCAAAAACGACGGTGTTCTGATCCGAAGCCTCCGGACTGGTTTCACCGCGGTGACGGTTGAAAAATCTACTGTATTCGTCTGCAATAAATTTTGCCAACTTACAATGGGGTCGGCGCGAAATGCACGTGAAACGACACCGGCCAAAGCGGGATGCATTTTTTTTCTCTCCCTAGTTGCACCGCGCGGGAATGCCGGATTTGCATCGAAACGATCGGACAACGCGTAGGAGAGCGTTTATAAAAAACAAAAAAACAAGAAAAAAAAAAAACGTAAATAGATAACGAGAGTACGTCGCGACGTTAATGATAACGGCAAACTAGTCATTTGCAGAATTGGAACACGGAATTGCATTTTACCGTGCGCGTGGCGCCGGTTCGAATCTATGTTTATTTAATTTTTTTTCTTCTTTCTTCACACGTTTTAGTGCGAGTAATCGTGCTCGCGTTGAGCAATTTTCATCCGGCAGTCGACACGTGGAATCTACGTAAAATAAAAATTCGGTTCTCAGGAATGTGTACCAACGATCGCGACGATTAGAGAACGTTGTACGGAACGTGTGTCCCTAAATACTCGATTTCTTAATTTAGAAACTAATTTCATTTCTCCGTGTCGGTTCGTTCAAGATTACGAAACACGTGATCGTGACTCGTACCTCGAACATCACGATACAACGCGCGGAGACACACTTCGGCTGTCTGATAAGAATAAGAACGCGAGATAACAACGACGACGTGATTGGACCATCATTTTTCATTTTACCGTATTCATCGAACGATGTCGCGTTTCTTTTTTTGAGAGAAAAGTTCTCTTTCACCGGGGTACATTCCATTAACGATGCATCGATAATGTGGTCGTTGAACATGGTGAAAGAGGGCCAACGGTCTGTACTATTTTCAGGTCAGAGTCCTTGATTTCTTCGTTTGGGAATATCTCGAGTAATTCGTTTATCGTAAAGCTCGGTCGCTAATTTGGAATCGATGCGATTAGATCGCGAACGATCGTGAAACAATTCGAGACAGTGGTTTCGTCGAACTTCTGTAACGTGGAAATTTGAAAGGTTGAAACCTGTATTCGTATATATTTTTTATCATTGTACTATGTAGAATATTATAAAATCGATTCGATGCATTCATAGTCGAGAAAGTCATTTTTCAAAATCTTCTGCAATGTAACAATTTGAAAGATTAAAATCTATATTTGTATATTTTTTTTATCACTGTACTAAGGAGAATATCATAAAATCGATTCGATGCATTTATAGTCGAGAAAGTCATTTTTTAAATCTTCTGTAACTGTAATAATTTGAAACACTAAAACCTATATTCGTATATTTTTTTTTACCATTATACTAAGGAGAATATCGTAAAATCGACTATTCGATGCATTCATAGTCGAGAAAGTCATTTTTTAAATCTTCTGTAACTGTAATAATTTGAAACATTAAAACCTATATTCGTATATTTTTTTTTTACCATTGTACTATTTTTTTTTATCATTTTACTATCGTAAAATCGACTATTCGATGCATTCATAGTCGAGAAAGTCATTGTTTTAAAATCTTCCGTAACTGTAACAATTATAAAGATTAAAATATATACTTGTACATTTCTTTTTACTATTATACAAAGGCAAATGTCGTAAAATCGACTATTCGATGCATCCATAGTCGAGAAAGTCATTGTCTTAAATCTTCTATAACTGTAACAATTCGAAAGATTAAAATCCATACTTGTACATTTCTTTTTACCATTGTACCAAGAATATCGTAAAATCGACTCTTCGATGCTTGCATTCTCGCACGGGGAAGTCATTTTTAAAATCTCCCATAAGGTAGAAATTTGAAATATTAAAGCCCAAGTTCGTGTATATATATATATATATATATATATATATATATATATATATATATATATATATACATATTTTTTTTTTTATCACCGCGGCGAGTGGGGTGTCGTAAAATTTGGTCCCTCGCTCGGGGAACGTTCAACGTGTACATAAAAGAAAAGATATATCAGCGGTCTCTCTCCTTCAACTCGATTCAAACTACTTCTTATCAGTGATGCACGATGTAACGCATCGAATGTGAATGACGCGCTTAAAATGTTACACCAGTTACGAAGTTTCCAGACGTATCGGCTCTTGCTGCAACAATGCACGCCTATCTACCGTGTCGAGGTAATAACGTTTCTCGTTGGTATTTCGAAGCAACAAGAATTACGGATAACGCTGGAATTCAAATTTATCAGCAACAACGTTTCGTGGAACGCAGCTTTGAATACAAAATATAGAGAAACGTTTCTCAAATTAACGATTACGTGTTGCAACACGGTTCAGTGCTTCGTTATGGTGAATTTTTCACTGGGTCGGTGATGCATCGAGAAACACGTAATTTCATTAAAAAACGATAAAGTCGATGCTCATAGTCGCTGATCTTTTACGACTCTCCCTGCAAAGAAATACGAACATCGTAACGCGAACCCACTCTAAACGATTCAATTTTTAACGCGAAACATTCTTCGCTAGGGATAATAATAGCGACATTAGGCAACATGATAATACCGAGCAAGACACCTTGTACAGGGTGACCTACTTTTTCCCCGCAAAACTTCAGCAAGATGTTTCACAAGTAAAAATAAGAAAAAAGTGCTATAAACTCTTCAATCATTTATTACGAAGTTATAGGAAAATATAATTTTCTTATAACTTCTTAATAAATCGTTTAATAGTTTATGTTCCTGTAACATTTTTCCTTAGTTTTGCTCGTAGAACGCGCAGAGATGTTTTACCGGAAGAAAATTAGCATACCTTGTACATTCGTTTGTAAATGGCATTAAAATTTATTGTATCGCGATCAACGACACAATTTTGTTACAATTTCTCAATAAATCATTTAAGAGCTTATACTTTAATCGTAAATACTCGTATAATTGTTTTTTTTCTTAATTTTACTCGTAGAACACGTAGCAAAGTTTTACGGGAGAATTAGTATACTTAGAAAATTAGTATACTTGGTCCATTTATTTACAACTGGCATTAAAATCTATGCTTCGACAATCTGATCGTATCGTGATCGACAACGGAATTGAAAAAAGATTCTCTATAATTTCGAAGATTGTTTAGAAAACTTAGAAATATACTATCTTATCGAGCAACCTATTATAACAACTGAAAAATATTCTTACAAATATTGTACTTTTCTTTCTCACGTACAATCAATTATTCCTTATTTTGTATTACCTACTAACAAATTTCCTTTGGGAAAATTGACAATTTCTTGTATACTTATAGACGATCTCAAAAATTTAACTTTTACTCTTCCCTATCAACAAACGAAACCACACTTTCGATATTCCATCGTCTCGGTTAAAATCTAAATCATCTAAATCACCTATAACTAAATCATCCGATAAATTTCGTCGTTTCATTGTAAAAAAATTACTACGACTCCTCAACTCCGAACACTTGTAAATATAAACATACGAACAAGTCCAAAGACTTACGCGAAATTTCGCACAAAGTACTGTAGGGACGAGTTTCGATAAATTAATATCTCATTGAAGCCCAGTGCGAAAGACAAAAGATGAGTTGTAATGTAACCAGTGACCGATACGTATATGAGTCGACCGTTATCGAGAAAAATTTAAAAAATAGTTTTCGAGAAAACGTGTGTGTTTGTGTGTTCCGCGGTGTGAGCGGGTTTGACTTTTCCTTTTGTACACGTCGTGACCTAACCCAGACCCTACATTTCCATCTGTAATCCAGAGGGAATATATTATCATAACAGAGAAATAAACATATTTCCTTATCCATATATACATACTCTACATTAATTTTCAAAAAATGAAACGAGCCCGATTAGCTCCGTTTTTAACCGTTTGCGGACAGGACGGTTCAAAGTGAACCTCCTGCCGCGATAGTCATTTAAAATTGCCAGCGCATGTTTCAGTTTAACCTCGGCCATCGACGTGCATTTAGGTGGGACACATATATGCGTTTCTCGGCTCTATCAACTGTTTTCGCCAAACGCATATACGAGTTCTTCGGCCAATTTGATGATCTGCGTAAAACGCATATATGCGGCGCTCGTCTGCAAAGGGTTAATCGAAGGGACAAAACTTATCGAGAAAACCTATTGTTGTTCTTTTCTCTCCTCCTATCACTTGGATCTCTGGAGAAGAGGTCTTTGAACGATTTATCCCCGTACGTGCCCCCAAATAACTATTGCTCTGATGTGGTATATTAAAGTATATTTAATAATATTATATATTACAATGATGGTAGTGTTAGATGTAGTGTCAGTGGTTAGTTTCGCTGGATACGTCTTTTAGTTGTCTCGTCTTATCGTCTTTTTAGTCATACCGTCCGCGACACACTCTTCGGACATACTCTCGTCCACAGTTTCAACTTTCGGACGCAGTAAGAATTTTTGGGTTTGGTCAATCCGTTCGCGAGATATGGGAGTTTGAAGCGAAGAAATGGTTGAGAAGACAACAAATTTTTCGCACTTCTGCTGCTCCAATCGCTTAACCAGAATGGCCTAGGGAGAAAGTACACATACTGTTGTATGTCGTCGTCATACTTTGTCATACTATGTTCCTACGTTCTTCTCGCGCTCTATATAGTCATTCCCATTCGTTCTCTTTCGTTCCAATCCTCGGTCTCTCTCACTTGAGACATTCGGCCACGCTCGGCCATCCCAATCACCCGTCATTTCTAAACACTCTTCACTTTCTCCGAACCACATGTATTTCCTTTCATCCCCGTGCATTCTCACGCTCGGTCGTCGCACAAGACCCCCTGTAAAGGATACTCGTGCCTTCCAGGAAAGCTAGCGGCCGCTAAATGTTTACTTCAACTCGAGTCCAACCGCGCACGTTATCTTGTTTAGGCCTACGCTCGAAGCAGGCCTAAGCGGACGCCGAAAATCCGATACTGCACTATTGAAAATAAATCGTTCGAAACGCTCCAGGTAGGAACTGAAACATATATCCGCGAAATGGTGAGATAAACGATTAAGGGAACGTCAATGGTGAAACGGGTCCGTGGTTTCCGAAGCCTATGCGTTCGTTCGCTCTTTAGCGGAGCGGAGCGAGCGTCACTTTCTCGACGCGTGCATACCGCGCGCTCAAACGTCACTGCTCTCTTTTCCTGATCCTTTTACGGTTAAGGCAACGCGAGCATTCGAAATGCAGCACCAGCCAGTTAAACGGTCTGCAAAAGAGGCAAACTAGACGGAGCTAATGCTTCCACTACCGGCATCGACTACGACCGCACCGAGTGTTTGTACACGCGGTTAAATCCGCGTTTCTATTCCCGGTAGTCTAACGAAATTGGTCTCCGTTGGGAAACTTCCTGATCGAGTCGGCGCAGTCTAATGGCAGACGCATTCCAGGATGTCACTCTTTGCGAAAATCGTTCACTTCGACGTTTGGAGAAACTTTTGCTACCTGAACTCAATCCTTTCTAGGAGAGAATTTGCACACGAGCAAGAGACGCAATAATAATTTATCGTACAGTAGATAGCGTTGGTTGGTTGTATACTGATATGGAAAGAACGTTGGGTAGTGTATGGAGAAAGGATTTGAATTGTTTTCTGTGTGTTTGAAATTCTCTGTTAGTGAGTAGTGAGAAGATTGTGTTTCTATTGGGTATCGAGAGGATGTATGTATGGGGGTGTTTGAAGAATATAAAAATGGTTTTGTTAGGTTTAAATATGAAATCTATTCAATAGTGGATCTAGGTGATCGTAGGATGGTGTGATTTTAATCGTAAATGTTTAGAGAAAGTATCGAGTATCCGAAATTGTGATGCTACTTTCTTGTAAATAGAGTATCTAGTTCGTTGGTTAACTTTTTGAGATGAAAATGGGATTTTGTATGGAATGAATGTTGCTTGTTGTAACACGAAAGGATTTGAATTGTTTTTTGTATATTTGAAATTCTATTTTGGTAAGCAACGAGAAGATTGTGTTGATCTCGTGTATCGAGAGGATGCACGTAAGGGGGTGTTTGAAGAATATAAAAATGGTGTTGTTAGGTTTAAATATGAAATATAGTGTTACGTAGAAAGATGGTGATCGATGCAAGATATTACGATAGTTTAAGATGTTAAAGATATTCAAATATTACGATATTTTAAGATGTTAAAGATATTCAAATATTACGATATTTTAAGATGTTAAAGATATTCAAATATTACGATATTTTAAGATGTTAAAGATATTCAAATATTACGATATTTTAAGATGTTAAAGATATTCAAATATTACGATATTTTAATCGTAAATATTTAGAAAAACTATCAAGTATCCGAAATTGTGATGCTACTTTCTCGTAAATAGAGTACCTAATTCGTTGGTTAACTTTCTGCGATAAAAAGAGGATTTTGTGCGGAATAAACGTTAGTTAACGTAACACAAAAAAATTTGAATTGTTTTCTGTATCGTTGAAATTCTCTGTTAAGGAAATATAACGAGTTTCCTCATATATCGAGGAAACATAACAAACGAGAGGTGGACAAACATCAACGAGACAGTTTGGAAAAACAAAAATGGTACCTATTGTTATTATCAAACACCTACGTAGAAAGATGTTATTATCAAACACCTACGCAGAAGGATGATGATATTCTTCAATAGTAAATGTTCGCAAAAATGATGAAATATCTCTCCCAACGATGTTACATTTTTAAAAACAAGGTACGTTGTTCGCTGTCATTTTCTCCGCGATGAAAACGAGATTTCGCGTGGGAAGAACGCCAGTTAGCGTAACACGAAAGGATTTTTATCGTCTCTTGCACCGTCGAAAGTTCTCTGTTAATAACCAAACGAAAGAATTACACCATTACATTCGTCTCGTACACCTGGAGGATGTAACTCTGTCGCGACGATCAACAGGAATCTATTAAGAACATATATTTTGTATCGAAAATACAAAAATTGGTACCGATCGTTACACCCCTGAATTACAAACCCGCCACGTGGAACGTCGATACTTCAATGGTGATTATTTAAAAAAAAAAAAAAAGAAAAACCATCGTCCCTGTGATGCTACATTTTGCGTAAACAGAGTAGCCAGCCATTAACCTTTATTCCTTCCGCGCGAAAAACCGATTCCGCTTGAAAAGAACGCTAGTTAGCGCGGCACGAAAGGATTTTTATCGTTTGGTCTGCCATCACGTTTGCTCCAAGTTGTCCGTTAATGGTTAACGAAGGGATCGTGTTCCTCTCGGTTGGATTAACGACAGGAAAAAATGGCGGGAGAACGAACGTGAAAGATCTATCTCGCGTCGACGAGAAACATTACGTGTTATTCCCGGGGAAAGAATGGCCCGGTGTATGGTTAGTTGAACGAGTCGTGTGTCAGTTACAGTGATAACCATATGGTAGCTTGGTACGATAGCTCGTGCAACCACGCACTTAGTAATTATCGTTCGAACAATCGTATCAAACCAAATTGTGTAACTTATCGCGCGATAAATCGTCTATGCCCCTATTCGGGGCCACCGGCGTAACGATTTATCGCCGGATAAGTTATATAATTATGGTTGATTCGGGCGTCGGTGCGATAATTGTAAAACGCGTGCGTGGGGTTCGTTATAATAGCGTGCCGGAGGAATTAAACGCGTAAAAGAGGATCGTTAATTGCACGTTATTATTTCTCCTACAAACTCACCTCACTCTCGGTCCCTAAGTTTACCTTATCCTTCGTTAGATCGCTCCCCATTCTCTCCGCGTGTTTCCTTAGCGGATACTTCCAGACTTTCCGACTATCTGCATATACTACACGTTCCTCCTATCTTTCTCTTTCTTTCTTTCTTTTTCTCTCTCTCTCTCTCTCTCTCTCTATTTCTCTCTCGACCCCTTTATTTAATATTCTTTCGCGTTCCACGCATCTCACCCTTTCCTGTTCTCGCTCGCCCCTCGTTTTTTCTCTGGTTCTTCCCTCGTCGATTACGTTATCGGACTCTTGCCTCTGTCAACCTCTCTTCAACTTTTCCATGTTCTTCGACACGTTGTTCTCGCTGTCTACACGTTTTCGTACACACGTGATATCAAGATCGGTCGATCTACACATTTTTCAAGCGCTTAGAATTTTATCGACACGTCGTCGAAGCGATTTCCAAACACCGAATTTGCCAGTATTCTGGACAAATTAAGACAGATTATTTTCTACTTTTCTGCTCGTGTAAGTATCCAAGTGGCGATGAGAAGGATGTGTATTTCTCGGTCATTTTGTGCAAGAAAGTAGAATTCATTTTATAATAATTCTTTGAGAGTATTCGAATAGTTCAGTTCCCTACCATTGGGCATACTATTATTGTATATATTATCAAGAACCACATTTTTGTTTGATTGTATAATAGAATTCTTTCGTCGGATTTAATTATTATTTACTGGGTTTAATTATTATTTACTGGGTTTAATTATTATTTACTGGGTTTAATTATTATCCAAGTGGCGATGAGATGGATGTGTATTTCTCGGTCATTTTGTGCAAGAAAGTAGAATTAATTTTATAATAATTCTTTAAGAGTATTTGAATATTTTAGTTCCTTATCACTAGGCATACTATTATTATATATATTATCAAGAACCACATTTTCGTTTGATTGTAGAATTCTTTCGTCGTGTTTAATTATTATTTACTGAGTCTTGTTGGGATCGTCACACTCACCTAAATTATTTCAATTCGTACGTGCGAACGTTTGTCTAAATTTTACATAATTTTGTATTTTTCTTGTATAAATTTTTTAACATTGCGTTGTTCTTCATCATGAAACATTCTAATAAAGAATACAACAGATTCCATGACGCCTGACAAAATTTGAATAACTTTCAACGATCACTATACTCGAAGATTATTTTTAAAGAATTATTATTCTCAAAGAGGATCGTACCTTACGATCGGAGCATCCGAACAAAGAATTCAATAGATTCCATATCGCCCAAGAAAATCTAAATTTCATAAAAGATCGTCGTACCGGAAATTATTCCAAAAAAAATTCTTATATTCAAAGAAAATCGCACCATACGATCGGAGCATCCTCGTAATAAAGAATCCAATACGTTCCGCACCATCTAAACAAAATTTAAGTATCTCTCAACCTACACCCTACACGAAGATTATTTTTAACTCACTGTCTTACGATCGAAACCTCCCAATAAAGAATCCTAATAAAGATTCCACGGTTTCGTTCGCTACGACTAGAAAACACACATTCTCCTCTTTCTCGAGGATGTTCACCACGCATGGTCCTCGCGCCTCGTGATCTCGATCATCTTGAAACTTACACCATATTTTCGCGATCGTTTCCTTCTCGTATCGTTCGTCCTATCCCCGATTCCATCCTAGAAGAAAAAGGAGCAACGACGCATTTAGCAGTCGCCACACCTTTCGTTTCTAATTTTACCGTCAAGAATTCTCGAGTGTCTGACTCGTGTCTGGATTACGTCCGCGCGTAGTCGAAGCTGTTGCGTGACTGCACGCGCGGAGGAGGATGCCTCATCGGTTGCATACGCTCGAATTCGCGCGCGAACGCGCGGAAAACGCGAGTCGTTCATTTTTTTTTCCCCTCCTCTTCACCATCACCGCGAGTAAATCTTTATCAACCGAATCACTATCGCTTTTTATCGTCAATTAACTCTTTGCGCTCGAGAGGTGACTCTCGTTCATTACTAGGTTCGAGGTGGTAAAATTCGAGCGGTGACAATTTTTATTTGACACTACAACTACCAAAGGGATCAATTTCATCTGTTCGAAATTTCTTTTGCAACGCGTCAAATAATGAAACATAGGAATTACATGATCTGAGAATTAAATTTTCTTTGGTTGAGGATTAGATTGTTTTTTTTGTAGATATATTTCGGGATAGACACGATTACAGTAGACTCTCGTATAACACGACGAAGATATTGAGACTACTCTTTTCGTACGATGCAATTTTTTATGCAACGCGTTTGAAATAATGAAAAACAGGAATTACTCGATTTGAGAATTAAATTTTCTTTGGTTAAAGATTAGATTGTTTTTCTGTAGATGTATTTTGGGATAGACACGATTACAGTAGACTCTCGTATAACGCGACGAAGATATTGGGACTATTTTTTTCATACGATGCAATTCTTTATGCAACGCGTTTGAAATAATGAAACATAGGAATTAGATGATCTGAGAATTAAATCTCCTTTGGTTGAGGATTAGATTGTGTTTTTTGTAGATATATTTCGGGATAGACACAATTACAGTAGACTCTCGTATAACACGACGAAGATATTGAGACTACTCTTTTCGTACGATGCAATTCTTTATGCAACGCGTTTGAAATAATGAAAAACAGGAATTACTCGATTTGAGAATTAAATCTTCTTTGGTCGAGCATTAGATTGTTTTTTTTATAGATATATTTTGCGATAAACACAATTACAGTAGACTCTCGTATAACGCGACGAAGATATTGAGACTACTCTTTTCCTACGATGCAATTCACGATGCAATTCTTTATGCAACGTGCCAAATAATGAAGTACAGGAATTACCCAATTTGAAAATTAAATCTTCTTTGGTCGAGCATTAGATTCTTTTTCAAGGACCACTAAAATCCTTTTCGTTTCTCTGACCAGATAATTACCAGTTTCCTACAGTTTTTAAAAACAATGGGGATAAAAATGAACTCGTTAACTCGGGATTCGAAGCATTGATATGAACGCAGCTTCGCGAGTGGATTTCCAAGCTGCTCGCGTGTAAAATCTCACGAAGTAGAATTATTTGAACAAAATGAAAAAATTGTAATTGTTTCGAGCCAACTGCAAGGAATATATTAAACACGCGTAAAATCGTCCCAAGTTCTTGGTAGGTCTCAGCGAAAATGGTAAAATTTCACAAAGTGGAATTATTTGAACAAAATGAAAAAACTGGAATGATTTCGAACCAATTGCAAGGAATACATCAAATACGCGTTAAATAGTCCCGAGTTGTTGGTAGGTCTCAGCGAAAATGGTAAAATTTCACAAAGTGGAATTATTTGAACAAAATGAAAAAACTGGAATGATTTCGAACCAATTGCAAGGAATACATCAAATACGCGTTAAATCGTCCGGAGTTGCTGATAGGTCTCAGCGAAAATGGCCAAAGGGTTAATTGAACCGGGGCGAGCCCGATAAGGCACGGTTTTTCGCGCGGCGGATAATGGCACGCGGACAACGGGTACTTCTGGCGATCGTATCAACGAAATAACCAGCAAGCTTCTCCGAAGTTATCTCCCCGTAACGGAAAAAGTCTATTCGCCATTCATAGGCCAGATGTTTTCACACGGTCGTGTTCAAATAAGCAAACGAACGTCCGCCGTGTACCGAGTCTAAATATATTTGGAACGCGGCGTAATCGGCACCGGAACATAACGTTTTTACATCGCGAGCATCCCGCGGGAAGTGTACCGCGGCTAGAAACTACGAACGTTCGTTCTTTTATCGCCGAGACGGGTGTTCGTCGATGATCCGATTTCTTCGTGTCGATATCGAGGAGCGTTTTCGATCGTAAATTCGGTGCAGAAATCTTCGCTCGGAGAATTTACAACGTACAACGACGTTGTCTGTTTACACGCGACGAACGAAGAATAGAAATTATCGAAAGTAACGTCGTTTCGATACGGTGGACAAAGCGCGAGGATATAGATATAGATGTAGCTTCTTCTTTGGAACGATCACGTGTAATTTCCAGAAACGAAGTTCCACGTTTCCTGGAACAAGTTTTCCCGGGACCGTGTAACACGCGTTGGCGAAACTGTTGCATCCAATACACTCGGTAGAAGAAACAGAGACGAAAAACAGAGGTACAGTTATCCGATGGATGTATCGATTTTACGCGATACAAACGTGTTGTAAAAAGTAGCGGAAAAAGTTGGGAAATAGAGACGACAGAGGTAAAGTCGCGACAATTTGCAACGTCGACGATTCAAGTAACATTAAACAGTTTGCGAAGATATGGAAGGGTAGCTTTAAGGGTGATCTTTACGTTGCTCGAATGTATTGAACGTAATAATATTGTGTGTCACGTGGGCATAAGATTTCTATGTCAATAGAGAAAGACACGACTTGGGTTACGTTACGTTCGTTATCTCTGTTACGTTCGTAACAGCGCGAAAGAAATCCATAGTGCGCGTTTATTGCACCTAGACACGTACCAGATGCGAAATGATACACGACGAAGAACAGAATAAATATTCAATGAGAAAACGATCACGATGTTATCTATAGAGTAACCGAGGGCGCGATTCAATGATATTTTGTTATCAGATTTAATCCTATTAACGATCTTTTACTTTCTCGGAGGAGTTTTTCGAATGTTTATACATTCTTCCATTTGTGTACCTCGATGATGTTACAATTCCACTCTGATTGCAGTTTTCTTGTAATTACACGTTACCCAACGTATCGTAATGATTCATCTCGCAACTTGGCCATCGATTTCCAACGTTTTTTCCTTATTGCACGGATAATTGTTACGTTCGATCGTTTCCTTGTATATTTCCTTTTTTTCTTCTCTGTTTACGAACTTCACTTTTCGATCTCTTTTACGCGACGTCCGCGTTTCCGCGAGAAAACGAGCGCGATAAGACTATTTCGATTTTGTAATCGATGTTACACGGAACGGAGTAATATTCCATCGAGATGTGTAATTTCGGTCGATCGGGGCCACCGTTTTCCATCCGCGATAAACTTTTTCCATCGTTTTGACGATTTTATCGTTCCATCCAATTTCACCGTTCGCGACGAACATATCGCGTATCCGCGATCTGAAAAAGCGCACACCGTGGCATCACGAAATTTTGACGTTCGGTTTACTGCAACCGTCGCTGCAAAAAAATACACGAAACGTTTGAAACGAAGAGTCACGTTCGAGGATCCATTGTGTTTTTTATAGCTGGTACAAGACGCGTAGAATTAAAAGCAGAAAATATTTAGCGAAGTATCGTTCCTTTTCTCAATTTCGACGTAACTTTGCAGTAAGCTAGAACAGTCGTTAATTATTGCCTCTTTGTTCGTGAAAACTCGAATTAGGATATCTTATAGAAGTATCTTATTGTAGATCTATATAAGTATCTTGTTATAGATATATATTTCTTGAGAAATATTTTATTACAGATATATATATATTTCTTGAGAAATATCTTATTACAGATATATATTTCTCTGGAAATATCTCACAAGGGGTTTTCGTTTACCGAAGTATAGATTATGGTACTTTCTTTCGTCTCACATAGGATTTGTTCAACTCTAATAGGTTCCTCGGGTCTTTTCTGACCTGTAGCCTCTTTGTCATGTATTTCTCTTTTACAATTAAAGCTATTACAGTAGAAACGTGTGAATGCTCCTCTATTTCCTTAGCTCCTCATTGTACCACAAACTTGCAAACACGAGTTGCACACATTCGGGGCATTTACAGCTCAAATCTAAAGTGAATAGTCCAACAGAATGTCTTAAGATCAGAAGACTTTCAGCATAGATCCAACCGTTGTCTAGATATCATCTGGGATTGAAACTTCAGAGGGCAGCTTCGTCATTTAAACACGAATTACCACAACCAGAGAACACATATCCCTGGTTGTTGACTGTTTCGTAAAACCTATAAACTTTTATCGAAATTGTGGAGGGGGCTGGGGACAGTTGGAGGATGTTCCTTGTCAATAAAGACGAGCCAGGATTCACGGATAACTCGGTATGGACGCGAAAGGATCCATTCGAAGCGATATCGACAACCCCGGACTCGTAGGATCCGATACAAACGACCAGAGTCACGTGGGAACCGATACCGACGACAGAGATTTACGACGAGGATTCAGGGCGATTTGGTGGGTTATGTCCAGAGGCGGTTTAGGGTTCTGGAGGTCGATGTGTTCGCGAGAGTTGGACAATGGTTGACCACAGGTCCCAGAAATTGAAGAAACTTTGGTGTCTCCGACCTGCTGGGCCTGTTACATCCTTGAGTTACATCCTTGACCTAACCCAGACCTAGGATCCTTACGCTCTAGTATCGTCACTGTCCGATCTTGTGTGTTTTAAGTCATCCATGGTGGAATCTACTATCTTCAAATCCTCTCGTAACGCAAAAATTAACAAGGGATGAACAAGTGTTCCTCAATTTCTGATTTCTTTGCGTCAAGAGGGTATCAAGGAGACACTAGAAAAGCGTTTCCACAGTGTGTTTAGAAACGTACAGAAGTGCAAGGAGATTCTAGTACTGTGACTTTTTCTAACCATGCACAAGTTCGTGGACAGAATATCGAAGACTACTCGTCACGAAGATGATTCTACCATTCGTTTTTACTAACTTACATCGAATTGGTCATTAGAGGACTCCCTCTGGCTGTCCATTTCGTTCGAGAGAAAATCTCTGGAAATACCGACCACATGGCACGGACCAACTACGCCCTGAGGGTTTGCTACTGTGGGGGATCAATGTTTATTACGCAGATAAGATCATTCTGTAACCCCTTGGTCTCGTACAAGCTGTAAATCAATGTAGGTAATTATCACGCCGTAACTTGCGATTACGGGTCCCCCGTCTTGATCCACGATCGCTAATTGTTTTATTCGAAATACCCTCTGAACCCTCGCAAACCTACAATCGTCGATTCGTTAGATTTCACAAGTTCGGGTTCTTCGTTGCAACTGACGTGTTCGGAGTACGCTCCACCCGGCGTCACGAGCACCAGCTGCTCGTGTGACTAACCACAAATCCTCCAGGGATATCCCGATCGAATTCCATGAGTTACGAGTCATCGATATTCCGTTCTGTGGGTTTTTAAACCATACGGTTCCTCCCCCGCGGATGACAATTCCGTTGTGGTTCGTTCGAATTTCGTACGTAAAGAAAAAGAGAAAAGCGAACGTTTTGTATTGCAACTCGATAACATGGCGGCGATCGAACGGAATCAGTTCTCGGTGTAAGTTTTTCACGAGTTACATTCGTTTACGATCTATTGAAATGATCTACGTCACGATCCACCGTTACGTTATCACTCTCGTGTTTCCAACGAGCCTCGTTAATTAATTTTTCTTGGGAACAATCAACGATCCAACGGTTATCGCGTTCGAGGAATGTTTTCCTCGTCGCGATTTATTCGCGGTCCACCGTTACTCGCCATTGTACGAGCATCGCGACCGATCATTACCGACGACTGACTCGTCTTCACTTCTGACTATCAACGCTGAATCATTTACCGAGTGATACGATTCACTCGGATGGCATCGACCTCGGCTTCGTGCGTCATCCTCCCGCTTCGACGCGTTCTGTTCGCGAGATTGCGCTTCGCGACTTCTTAAATAGACGCGCGATTAATTCAGCCTGTACCGATCCCGAGACATCGATTTCTTCGCGCGAGCACCGTTGCAATACAGGTAGCTTTCGATTAAGGGGGAAGACTCGTTTGAAACGTTGAAATAAAAACGATTTTCGAGAATTTGTTTGCAACGTAAAATCTCGATGAAACTTTTCGTCACTTTACATGTATATATATTCTTTAACGTGTCAAGGTATACGTATATATTTTTTTGTTATCATTTATTGACTTTCTGCGAAGTAGTAAATGTTTTTCTCCATGGACTTTGTAAATGGTGGTCTAACATTTTTTTACGTTCATTTAGAATGAAAAATCAAACGGTGTTCTTTTCGTAATAGAATTACGTACGGTATGAACCTAAATCTTGCTTAAAAAATATAAAATTAACGATAATTCACGGTTCTGGAATTTTTTGTCTGTAAATTTAAGAGAAATTAATTAAATTCGATGGAATACTGTTAATGACCGTAAAGCAGAAGTTTGACTTCTAAATTAATTCGAAGCAAAAGATCTTTCATAACTGAGAAGACGTGTAAAGTTATCTAACCGACTGTTTTACAAGTAAAACGATTAAATTTTACAAAAAAGGGATATACGATCCGAACAGATGTTGGAAGAAAGTTGCTGAATCCAATGGAAGTTATTTCGAGGAATAAAATTATTTAATTAAAGAGATAAATTACTTTGCTACATTTCATCAGAAAGATATAAGAACTTTCCGCGAGATCTGATACAACTGTTCATCGTAACTTGACAAAATACAATTTGAGTAAAAACTCGCCAAGAGATACACGTGAAGGTTGATGGTTATCGATGAAGGAGTCGAAAGCATTGAGGACAAAATTGAGAGTGGTTGGTACAGGATTGGATGTTTAGGAAACGTAGAAACTGTGAGAAGGAATCGTGGCAGTAACGTAAGTGTCTCTGAAGAAAGGTCAAGGAAAAGGAAATATGAGCGAGAGGAACGAAGAAAATGACGGAAATACTGGAAGGAAAACCAGACAAGATTTATGATCCCTATTGGAGAAACGACTATCGAATATGCAGCACCTGTATTCTGACGTGGAATTGATTTTACCAGGTGTTCTAACTGGTTCCAAATGCGTTTAACAGCCAAAGGTTGGCGAAGCAACAGGCCTACGACGAAGTAAGGACCCATCGTGTTAATTTTAATTACCAAGTCGATCACAATCGCGATGTAACGACGCACACGGTTCCAACGAACGATCAAAGTGGAACATTGAATATCCATCGTACGAAAAAGGTCAAAGGTGACAGTTTTCCGAAACTGAGCTTCAAAGTTTCTGAGCACGGACAGGATAACCATTGGTGTCCTATACAGAGAATTCTCTCAGGTTTTAGCTGAAAGAGAATGGGTCGATGACTCGACTACAAGGGTTAACACTTCAGGAGAACCGAGTCCCAGCAGTGACACGTAAGAGAAAATCTTTGAAACGTTGAGAAAAACAACCGAGTCGAGATAAATCCATCCGACAGTTCCGGAACGATGTTGGGAAACGTTGAAGCTGCAATTCCAACGAGAAACAATACGTTTTATAATCGAAGGAGTTTCTAATACGATGTTTCAAGCTGCGTTTCGAAGCACACACGGTTGGAATATATTGCGAGGCATCGTGGCTGATGGTACGGTATTTCCAGAAAGATGTATGTACGACACAGTGGCGCGTTTTCGCGAGGAAACATTTTCGAAAGTCCATTACGTTTCTGAATTCTGAATAGACGCGAGCTCGAGTTTTGCTCGAGTTGACGTTAAAGGGAGGTATAGTAATGCCGGGAAGGAAGTATTACCTGCCTTAACCCCTTTTGGTGCTACAGACGCTTTGGAAAGGTTCGGTCGATCGGCACATTGCGTGCAGCGAACGACTTTGGTGCAATGTAAATGCTTGAAAAATCTGACTATGGAATTTTCATATAAAGCGCTGTCCGCGAAATCTTGGTGTTGAAAAGGTTACGAGATAACGGTACGTAATGTCCAAGATCTTGAACGAAATCCTTGGCTTCGATTCGTTATCGGTCTTTGTCGTTCTTAGTTTTTCTAGCCAGTATCGGATGACACCTGATAGCTAGGTTGTAGGCCTAGGTGCTAGTCTCGGCCCCACCTCGCTCGGGTCACACCCTCTGGGATCTTATCAAAGTTGTCAGATAACACGTACACTGCTCAGAATAGATAACAAATAGATTAGAGCTTTCTCAAAGTTCCTCGACCCGTGGCTCCCTTGAACAGTGAATGTAACTCTTCGGGGACACTAACTTCTCGCGTAGTCCCGCAATCGGTTATATTTTACCATCAGAAGTGTATAATTATGGAGTAGCAGGTAGAGATAGCGTTCAAGTTGTTCCAACTCAAAATTAAATCTGACGAACACTTAGACTCGAGGCGTATTGTTTTCTAGTCGTGTCGGTTTGCAGACAAGATCGCTTTAAACGAGAATTCAACGTTATCTGCAGGTCATATTTTACCGTCAGTAGTGTAACATTATGGAGTAGTAGGTATAAATAGCCCTAAACTGATTTCAACTAAAGATAAAATCGAACGAAAATCAGATTCGAAGCGTATTACTTTCCAGTCGTGTCGGTTTGTAGATACAATTCGTCCAAATAATGAATCCAGTGTTATCCATAGGCAATAGTTTACTGTCAGAAGTGCAAAAATTATGAAGTAGTAGGTATAAATAGGCTTAAACTGATTTTAACTAAAGGTAAAATCGAACGAAAATCATATTACTTTCCAGTCGTGTCGGTTTGTAGATACAATTCGTCCAAGTAATGAAACCAGTGTTATCCATAGGCAATAGTTTACTATTAGAAGTGCAAAGATTATGAAGTAGTAGGTATAAACAGCCTTAATCTAATTTCAACTAAAGGTAAAGTCGAACGAAAATCATATTACTTTCCAGTTGTGTCGGTTTGTAGACACAATTCGTCCAAATAATGAAACCAGGGTTTCATAGGTAATAATTTACTGTCAGAAGTGCAAAAATTATGAAGAAGTAGGTATAAACAGCCCTAATCTAATTTCAACTAAAGATAAAGTCGAACGAAAATCATATTTGAAACGTATTACTATCCAGTCGTGTCGGTTTGTAGACACCATTCGTCCAAATAATGAAACCAGGGTTATCCATAGGCAATAGTTTACTATCAGAAGTGTAAAGATTATGAAGTAGTAGGTATAAACAGCCCTAATCTAATTTCAACTAAAGGTAAAGTCGAACGAAAATCATATTACTTTCCAGTCGTGTCGGTTTGTAGACACAATTCGTCCGAATGGTGAATCCAGCGTTAAATTTGACTATATGACGCCTTTAAGACCGTGTTCAAGCCGAAGAAACTACAGATCGTGGTGCAAAGTCTCGAGAAAATTAAACGGGACTGTCTGGTTACATCCGGCGCGGTGTCCCACCAAGAAATCCACGTGATCCACGGACTGCACTTTGAGAAGGGTTGTATTAGAGCTTAAAGAGCTTAAAGGCTCCAACGTGGTTTAGATCGAAGTGTTTTTTAATCCGTTAACCGTGGAACACTAGTCGACTCGTCATTCGTACACGGTCCACACTTGATTTTTCGTTACTTCAAGACTCCTGTCTTTAATTGCAACGGAATACTTCCGTTACGTCGTTCTTTATTAATTTTTAATTATACTTACAATTCGTATTCACACACGCGTATGCAGATTCGTGAAATTACCAAGTCGTTCGATTGTTTCTTCGGTGTCGAAGGGTACCGATTACCATTTGCGGAAATTGGAATAATTATAGCACGAAATTATACACAAAGATTAAACGATTCTCGGGAAGCCGATGGTTTTCGTTCACCGTCTCTTTCAACGTAAATAATTACTTAATACCGAGTTCTTTATCGATGAACCGATACTGTACTCGTATCGAAGATCCCGTTGTAAAATGCTGTGTAAATATGTTTTCGTCCCGTTCTAAATAGCTGTGTAAACGTATTTACACCTTCGTTCTAAATTGCTAAGTAAATATATTTGCACGACTGAAACTGCTTTTATTTATCCACTACTCGACTACTTCCCACGCATTACTTCCTGAATTATAGCGAAGTGCATTAGCAACGCAAAGCCAGTAAACAAGGGAAGACGAGGTCACTGTTAACTTCTCCTCGTCACTCGCTGCTTAAGTATTGCACCAGCCCGGTTAAAGGCTTTAATATTTCGGCGCAAGACACCTGATAAATTCATTTCAAGTATGCTTTGAATATGCAATACCGGGCAGCAATTTGAATATTTTAACGCAAGTAGACGACGAGGATGCTGTTCGAGGAAATTCGAGCGACGACAAACTGTACGATTGTGGTGTTGAACACTTTATCTTCTTCAATGAACGGGCCATGATTTCTACACTCACGGGTAATGTAGTAGAACGGGATTAAATTACCGTCGAGTAGATTCACACTCGAGAAACAAAACAACGATAACGCAACGAAACGTGTAACAGTACAAAAGTACTTCCACAGATATTCTACTTTCCCTTCTCACTGTACACTTTTACTTTTCTTACTTTGGATTCTCCACGAAGAAATTCCCTTCGCGAAAATTTACAATTTGTAACGTTTCTCTCGTGTTCTCTTCATCTTCGTTAACTCTCGTTACGGTTACTCTTCCCGTCAGTTTCGTTCACAAATATTTTGTTCTATCTTCGTAACGAACGTTACATCATACCGAGGAAGATGACTCGAAAAGTTGAGCGAGAAACGATACACGGTCGTACGTGGTTGTAACGAGTATCAAGGGACCGATTAAATTTACCCTGTGTAACCATGCTGGTCGTATCGCGAGGTGAATCTACCGTATAGCTTCCAAAAATTTGTAATATCTCGACACGTTGAAGAAGAAGAAAAAAAAAAAAAGAAACCAAAGGAAAATATTGCAAAAAAATTCTCATCGAAGCGAAGAACACGACGAGCACTCGAAAACCGTTTACGAAAGGGATACGTAGGAAGTAGTCGCAGCTTCTGAAGCGCACTTTTCTTATTTTGAAACTGAACGTGACATGGCGGAACACAGCCTGTTTGTCTTTCAAATAATCCAGTAGTACTTTTTCCCTCGAGCCATCCGACACGAGCTCCCATTCGAACGGCTTCTCCCTGGTGCACGGACGTAAAAGTTCTGACAAGTTCCACGAGTTCCGCGTCTTGCGAGTAATTCAAGGGGAGAGCGGGTTCTTTGTCTTTCCAGTCACTTTTTGCCCGGTAGTTCTGGCTCGTGTTGACGAAAGCATGAATACATTACGCGCCCACTCCCCCTTTGGATTTATGAACAGCGTGTAATTAATTCCGTACACAAGTGGCCCCGAAGCCGACGATGAAAATGCCTTCGAGAGAGTTAGTGAGAGAGAGAGAGAGAGAGAGAGAGAGACACGGCGTATTTGCGATGTCGGTTTTACGCGGTAACACATTGCGCAATTTTAATTCGCCACCCTCCTCCTGAACTTTCAACGACGAGGAACATCCGTGTCAAATTAATTCGAGAGACGTTGCCCCGGAATTTGTGCCGGTTGGATACCGATTTTTTCACCCGGTTAGGTTAAACACTGTCACCGTCTTCGTTGGAGCATCATCGATATCGATACACGAGTTTACACCGTAGAGATTGTCGACGCGAAGCGATGGTAATGGTTGCTCCGGAGTAACCCAATTACTCTTCGGTTGCAATATCGTGTGAGACTTGTTGGGAAATGGGAATAACGTGAGAACTCTCTTTATGTATGCTTGATTGTTTATTAACGGAAAGATTAACCGCTAAGAGACTTGTTGAGAAGTAAGAATAACGAGAGAACTCTCTTTGTAGCTATTTGCTTGTTTATTAACTGGATTGACTGCTGAAGAGACTTGCTGGGAAGTAAGAATAATGAGAGAACTCTCTTTGTATCTACTTGATTGTTTATTGACAGAAAGACTAATTGTTGAGGAGACTTGGGAAATAAGAACAATGAGAGAACTCTCTTTATATATATTTGATTGTTTATTAACAGGAAGATTAACTGCTAAAGAGACTTGGGAAATAAGAACAATGAGAGAACTCTCTTTATATCTATTTGCTTGTTTATTAACAGAAAGATTAATCACTAAATTGACTTGTTGGGAAATAAGAATAATGAGAGAACCCTCTTTATTTCTATTTCCTTGTTTATTAACAGAAAGATTAATTACTAAAGAGACTCGTTGATACTGTGTAAATACTCTGTCGCAAAATTCGAATGGTTAAGAATTCCGTAGGATTTTCAAGCGTTCCAATCAAACGTCCATTGCGCGATAGACGCACACAGCGAGAGAGTTTTCACGAGGAACTCCAGACTTTTTTATAAACCAGCTCGACTTCGACGCGGAAAAGAAGGGAAACCGGGGAACCCGGGGACCTGGAAAATTAAGCGATAAACTTCTCGCGGAGTTGGCAGTGTATTACGGATTAGCGATAAGAAGAAACCAAGATTCCTCGAGGAAGTGTGTCGGTACGAAAATGGATACTTCCGTCGCGCTTTTCCATAAAATTTCTACCGATGAAGAACTCCTCCCGGTAGAGTGAGTTCTCTGCCCTCTGCTCCATTTTTAGCCGTGCACCGAACAGTTAATGGAGAAATCGATGACGGTTTCTTCCACGGAACAAATACGTGTCTTTCTTTTTCGCGAAACGTCTTCGAAGTTTCCGACGAACGACTTGTTATCAATGCCAGTTCCCGGTTCGCAATTATCCGCCAAGTTTTCAACGGGGAATTTCCATGAAAATGCGACCCGTTCTGCGTTCGTTCGCTTCGGTTCGGTTCGATTCGGCTTTAATCTCGACGCAGATTGCGCACAACACCGTCCATCGGGACGGGAAGATAGCGAGGCTCGTTTCTCGTCGTCGTATCGGTGGATATTGACGGGAAGTTTTAATCTTATCCGTGATTCTAGCGGTTTCTTTGCGTTACACGTTACACAGCCATGAATACTCTGGCTCGTGTACCTGGTGAATTATTGTTAAACTTCAGCAGTGAAACGATCGAAGAGAGTAACGTCTTTGCAAAGGCTAGAAACTGGAGTCCAGAATCCTCTGTGTTTGACTTTCGATTTAAAAATTACGAAAGGTATGGTTGTATTTATGGTACACGTTACCCAGCCATGGATACTCTGGGTCCTGTACCTGGTGAATTACTGTTAAACTTCAGCAGTGAATACGACCGAAGAGAGTAACGTCTTTGCAAAGGCTAGAGAATGGAGTCCAGAGTCCTCTGTGTTTGACGATTTAAAAATTACGAAAGGTATGGTTGTATTACTGTTAAACTTCAGCAGTGAAAACTATCGAAGAGAGTAACGTCTTTGCAAAGGTTAGAGATTGGAGTCCAGAGTCCTCTGTGTTTGACGATTTAAAAATTACGAAAGGTTTGATTGTATTTATGGTAGGTGAAATCCTCCTGGTAGAAGTGGCTTCTAAGTGGTAGTTATGTTTTACTTTATGATTTTAGCATCGATGTAGTTAAAGGTAACACAGTCCAGGTTTCTCGTGCATTCTCGGGTCTGTTTGACGAAGTGGTGTTGAACTTCAACAGCAGAAACAACATAATAGGAAACATCCTTCCAACTGCTACAGACTGGAGTCCAAGATTCGAAAATTATGAGAGGATTAGTTATTCCAACTCAAATTCCCTTAGCAGAAGTGATTACAAAGGGGTAGTTAGGTTATAGTTTATGATTTTAGTATTGATGAAGTTGAAGGTAAAGCAGCTTAGGTTCTCATGAGCATTGCGGCGGTGAATTAACATTCAGTGCTCGGAATAGCCTGGATCGTATATCTAGCGAAGTGGTGTTAAACTTCAGCAGTCAAAACAACCCAAGAGCAAACATTCTTGCAGTTACTGAAGTTTAGAGTCCTATTCCCCGATGATTTGAAAATGTTCATTGGATTAGTTATTGCGAATCATCCCCTCCCTGATAGAGGTGGCTACCAGAAGGTAAATGTCCTTTAATCTGTGATCTTTGGATCAACGTTGTTAAAAGCAAAGCAGCCTAAGTTCTCGTGAGTGTTATGGACGGAAGTTTTTAGGTGAACGGTGTTACTCGTGAATACAAACATCCTTTCAACTACTCAAGATTGAAGTTCAGGGTTCTCTAAACTCATTCTCGATTATTTGAAAACGAAAGGTTTCCAAGTGAACTCTCCTAGTAGAACCAACTATCAGTAAATATTTTTTAATCAATGCTATTCAGATCAATAATGTTACAAGCAAAGCAGCCTAAGTTCTCACCAACACTATATGAGAAACTATATGAGAAACTCTTCCTTTAATTCCCTTTTTCCACATACACTTCTCATCCCCAAGTATGTTATGTTAAACTCCAGTAGAAAAATTGGTCCAAGAGTCATCCTTTCAACTACTCAAGATTGAAGTCCAAGATTCTCCAAACTCATCCTCGATGATTTGAAAACGAAAAGTTTAGTATTTCCAAGTCAACTCTCCTAGTAGAACCAACTATCAGTAAATATTTTTTAATCAGTGCTATTCAGATCAATAATGTTACAAGCAAAGCACCTTAAATTCTCACAAACACTATGCATGGAACTCTCCCTTCAATTCTCTCTTTCCATAAATACTTCTTATCCCCAATTAAAATTGTGTTAAACCCCATTAAAAAAAATGGCCACCCTTTCAACTACTCAAGATTGAAGTCCAAGATTCTCCATACCCATCCTCGATGATTTGAAAATGACCACAGGTCCACTCGTTGAAAGTCAAATCCCCCAATCGAAGGTGTGGTTGCTTCAATAGTTCGTGATCTCTCACGATCAATCGGGTTATAGGTGCGAGACTCCACGGGCGCTATACGCGGCACTATTCGTTCGCTGCTTATGGTACTCAGTGCACACGGATTTGCATACGTGTCGGAATAACCTGCGAAAGATATCGAACAACGCCGGGGCGGATAGGACACGTCGACAATCGATATTTGTCGCAGAACCGTCTAAGCGCTTTGCATCGAGCACTCAAGCCCGGGGATTAGGTTGGATGAGTTTGAAATCCGGATTTAGGATAGACCTTTCCACACGCGCTGCAGATCTACCCACATTAAATCCACCGACACGCTCTCTGGTCTCCACTTGCCACGGTCCTCCGGCCGCGAGCCGGCGCCATTTTATGGCCCCTCGCGTTGAAACGCGTTGATGAGTTTATACGCGGTAACGGTTGCCGCTGGTCCTCGCAACTTGTTGAGGAACAACCTTGGCTATCCTGTACCTCTCGCTTATCCGGAAACGAAACTTTCCGAACGTTCGCGTTAATTGTTCGTGCGTGGCACGGAAGTGAACTAACTTAATGTTAGCAATGTCTCGGTGGGTCATTGGTATACGAAATTGTGTATCGATCCTGGTACAATTTGGTATGTGAAATCTCTACAGAATGTCTTTTTAATAGTTTGTCATTTGTATTTATTTAAGATAATGATTACGATATGTTAATTAATAAATTTGGTATAGGAAATCTGTTGAGATTGTTTTCCAGTAGTTTGTCATTTGTATTTATTTAAAATAATGATTACGATACGTTGATTAATAATTTTGGTATACGAAATCTGTTGAGATTTTTTTTTTAATACTGTGTCATTTGTATTTATTTAAAATAATGATTAGAAAATGTTGATTAATAATTTTGGTATATGAAATCAGTACAGATTGTTTTCCAGTAGTTTGTCATTTGTATTTATTTAAAACAATGATTACGAAATGTCGATTAGCAAGGTCTTGCTTCCGTTAGGTTAATGATGGACCAATCTGTGTGGATAAATTATTTACTTACGGGAATTGGTACCCTTTTGAAGCGAACGAAAAGGGAAACATAATATAGAAAAGGGTGGTAATATAATATGAAAATTAAAGTTTGCCTCGAGACGAAAAGTACGAGATAAGATGAGATCTACTAACTAAGGGAAGTAATAACAAAGTATTAAAGTGGTCGAGAAAGATTATAAAAATGAAGGCGCGGAACAGAGATAGTGAAAATAGGATAGAATAAGTAATGTAACGCGAGATAGGAGGAGAAAATTATGTATAAGTGGCACGTAAGAAAAGAAACGTGTAATATAGGGCATACGAAAATGGTATTGGGTAAAATATAGATCCATCGGGTTCTTTTGAAGGCCGTGAGGTTGAAAATATAGTATTACGTAAAACAGAAGAAAAAAAATTACAGTTAAAATTAATGGTCCCGGTAATTCAGAACAACGTGAGAGTCGTTTATCTTTCTAATCTCCGAGATACGAATGATTATTAAATCCTGTGGAAATTACGGTTGAATTTTTCCATTTGGAGTCGAAACGAATGAGTTGTACAGAAATTTTCATATACATGAATTTTTGAGCTCACGACAGAAAGTTGATAAAACCGAGCAATCTATTCGCACTGCTGGTAATATTAATGGTGTGCTGGGAACAAGACAATCGATCATCTTAGGTCAGTACCAGGTCACATACGCTATTGACGGTGGTGAGTTGTGGATTATCAAGCGTATAGCCATACGTAATTATCCGATGATTACGAGACAGTCTCCTTGCGTGACACTTGGAAATATTAGAATTAAGCCTGTTGTAATCTCGAGACAATACCTTATTCGGATCTAATTGTAACGTATAGGAGTCGTTAGTATTATTCGCGACAGTTTGACATCATCGGCACGAAATAGGGATCTAAAAGCGATGAGTAATTACCACGACCTTGAATTCAGTGATAATAATTGACGATTGTCGAGGTAATCGTGCAACCGAGAACGAAGGTTGCTTCGAAGACTAAAATTTAGTAATTTTTTGTAGCAATAGAAATCGTATCGAAAGCTATTTTAAAATAAATAACGGTTCGGAAGAATTTTTCATATCGCAGTCGAGGGATTGGAGCTCGCGTGACCTGATAATCTTCGCCCTCTGTTTCTCGAAAGCAATTTTATACACAATTTACCTTCGAATTTTCTAATAAAATTGTGTACATACTTTTCATTCGCGATAAAGGTTGCATGTAGGTTCATTCGATGAAACGACATTGTTAGCTTGAGAAAGAAAGAGAGAAATTTAAGGGAAAATTTTTATCAATATCGTATCGATATCTTGGAGATATTTCATTATTATCGATACATTTTATACTACAATCTAGTGACTTGTATTAGCAACTGATCGCAGTGATTGTATTTTATGTTACATTGAATCAACAGAAGATATTAAAGTGACGTAACGATCTTTCGAGGTATTATATAGTATAATACACAATTTTGTTTCAACTGGAGCATTTCTCACGTCATCTAAATCTTACGTCACCTAAATCTTGCGTCATCTAGTTTGAATCATACTTCCAGAAACAATATCCTAAATCTTACTGCTTTACCCTGGCTTCTATTTGAAAAATCTTTAAAAACTCAAACAGCTGCGTATAATTCTCATCATTATATCAGCCATTCTGTAACTTGCTGTAAGTGTCTGCCAAATATTTTGACCGCTCAAAATCACCGAATAATAAATCTCACTATACCTAACTTAGGTACACTGTAACTTTTATCTCACTTCGTCGTCATGTATTCGTTCCACCTTATTTCTTTTAAAGATTCTTAGAAAGAAGTAGCCTAATACAAATAACTGTCGTGGGAGATTGTAAAAGTAAATATAAGGTCTGTACCTAACATAGGTACTTCATATCCCACTTCTTCGTCACGTATTCGCTCCACCCTATTTCTTTTAAAGATTCTTAAAAAGAAGTAGCCTAATACAAATATCTATCGTGCAAGACTCTAAAAGTAACTGTAAATATAAAGTCTGTACCTAGAATAAGTACTTCATATCCCACTTCTTCGTCACGTATTCGCTCCACCCTATTTCTTCTAAAGATTCTTAAAAAGAAGTAGCCTAATACAAATATCTATCGTGGAAGACTGTAAAAATAAATATAAGGTCTGTACCTAGCATAGGTACTTCATATCCCACTTCTTCATGTATTCGCTTCATTTTATTTGTTTCCAAGATTCACAGAAAGGAACAGTCCGAAACAAACACCTGTCGCAGAAAACTCCAAGACCAAATCTAAAACTGAAAGACAAAACTAAACAAATTTCATCAACAGTTCGAAGACAACCAAAAACATGCAACGCAGTTACTCTCCCACAAGCCCGAACACCCCGTGAGCAACATAATTCCCGTCGATAACATTAACGAAAGTGTTCCCGAGCGGCCAAAACATTTGGCGCTCACCTCTGTATCCACATTCTACGCTTCGCCACCGGGGAGGAGTGTATTTCGATACGATCTGACTCGCAGCTGTGTTTCGAGCGATCTCTAAAATTTAAGACGCCCGAAAAGCATTCTCGACCTCGAATAATGATTTACATCGACAAATTATCCGAACGACGAGCTCCCGAAACTCCTCGTACAGGTATTTTTAATACGGAGCGAGGCAGCGTTCCCAGTCTCGCGTTGTAAATCATTTAACCTAGTCGAAGCTGGTCGGTTTGGTCGCTGGAGCTCGAGGAAAGGAAGTTTGCGCCAGTTTGCAGTCGTACAAATATTGATTTTTGTTAAACTTGTTGAACAGCCAAACACTGTACCAAACATAGTGGCACCGAGCGCTGGGAGCTGAGCTACTTTCGATGGTACGGGTTGATCCATCCGACGCCTCGAGGTTGTGTTTCGCGAGGAAGTTTATTAAAATCGAATCAAGCAGCGACAACGCGGCCGGGAGTGTGTTTGTTATCGTTTATTACAATCGAGTGGGATTCAATTGCGAGGGCCCCGGTCGAGGTTGACTAAATTCGACGGCCGGCGTCGCGCGAGGTTGCATTTAACGCGATGAGGTCGAGGGTACTCGATCCGCGGGTTCCATTCACGATAAGGTAATGTCAGCCTGAAATACGTAACTACTTTCAGATAAGCCTGTGTGTATCAACCGCGAACACGACACCCAGTATTATCGTTAGCTACAGAAACGTGGCTATTCAGGATGCGCATTGTTAACGGGAGGAAGGAACCCGGTAGACAGATAAGGCGGAGACGCTTTTCCGTTAAATATCTCCCTGCCTCGGTCTGCTTAACTTTTAGATTGTTGAATGTCTACCCTCAAGTTTTAGCGGTTCGGTGAGGAAGTCTTTTCAATTTATTTGTTCGGGACTTTGAATGACGTTTACTTTATGCGAGATAGATGGTACAGATTGAAGGTGTACATTGTTTTAAATAATACCGGTGTGCCTCGCGAACAATCTCGACGAACTCGAGTACCAAGGGCGAGTATATTCGGCAGAAGTGTCTTTTTAGTTTAATGTTTCGAAGGACGAGATAAGTTTCAAGGGTGAGAGTAATCGATGGAAATACTTTGTTTTGAATTTTGAGGAACGAGTCGAGTTTCAAGGGCGAGTATATTTGGTTGAAATATTTTTTTAGTTTAATGTTTGGAAGGACAAGATAAGTCTCAAGGATGAAAATACTCGATGGAAATACTTCGTTTTGAATTTTGAAGAACGAGTCGAGTTACAAGGGCGAGTACATTTGGGAGAAATATTTCTTTGGGTTCACATTTGGAGGGGTGAATGGGGATCCAAGAACGCGAGTATATTTTGTAGAAATATTTTTGTAGTCTAATGTTTGGAAAGACGAGATAAGTCTCAAGGATGAGAATACTCGATAGAAATACTTTCTTTTAAATTTTAAGAAACAAATTTGGTAAAAATACTCGTTTAGTCCAACATTTGGAAGAACGAATCGGGATTCAAGAACGCGAGTATATTTGACAGAAATATTTTTTTATTCTAAATTTGGAAGAACTAGTCGAGTTCCAAGGACGAATATATATGGTAGAAATATATTTTTATCCCATTTTAACGAATAGTTGAAAGAAGTGGTGAAAATTCAGAGGTACTGTAGATTTTAAAAAGGAACGAAATAGACTCGAGAAACGTTTGGAAATTTTACGATTCGAGAAACGGAGAATTTTCTATTCGTTCGTTTCGATACGTATCTTGTGTCGGTAAAATTCTCAACGATGATTCTATTCGTTCCAGTTTGTCGGCAATTTAAATGCTCCGTACAGCTTGCCGGCTGATAAACCGATTAAAACAAATCGTCCCTTAATTATCTTGAACGGTAGGTATGTCTCGACAAACTGAAAATTTCATCGTCGATTAAGGTCGTGGAATCTATTAATTAATGTGGCGACGTGCTCGACAAATATTTCCTACGTACATATTTGGAAATTATGTGGCGGTAAAATGTGCGTGCCAAATTTGGCCGAGAAGTTCTTATCCAGCCAAGGTATTCATTGCCGGACTAAATATCACCGATAAACTATCATTTCCCGTGCAATAATATGTAATTTATTCCGTTGAATTCTGGAATTTTAACATCCGTTGTTTTTTTGTGAAAATAATCCATGGAAAAACCAAATGATTTGCACAAAACTGTATTTTCTATCATTGGTCAAAATTCCTTGAGTGTTCTCTTATTTGTAGTCTTGGAACTTCCATTTTGAATAATATTAAAATTGGTCTATAACGTATTCGGTACTTTGGAACAGTCGATGGAAAAATAAAACAATTTGCACAAAATTGTACTTTCTATCATTGGTAAAAATTCCGTAAATGTTCTCTTATTTGTAGTCTTGGAACTTCCATTTTGAATAATATTAAAATTGGTCTATAACGTATTCGGTACTTTGGAACAGTCGATGGAAAAATAAAACAATTTGCACAAAATTGTACTTTCTATCATTGCTCCAAATTCCGTGAGTGTGCTCTTATTTGTAGTCTTGGAACTTCCATTTTGAATAATATTAAAATTGGTCTATAACGTATTCGGTACTTTGGAACAGTCGATGGAAAAATAGAACAATTTGCACAAAATTGTACTTTCTATCATTGGTAAAAATTCCTTTGAGCCTTCTCTTATTTGTAATGTTAGAACCCCGGTTGTGTTATATTTAGAAACTGTAGCTGAAATTTTTCTATCACACAGTTACGAAACAAACAAACAAACGGTCTTGGATTTCAATAGTTTTGAAGAAAGTCGCTACCGAGCATTGTAAACCGAATGAAAGATCAGTCCCGGTTTAAGGGAAATGTGGTACCGCGAGTAAGTAGAATATGGACAATGACGAGATTCTTTGTTTAGTCGCTTATATCTCACGAACGCTGAATAAAACGTCTGACCTAGTACGACCCGCGACTCCTTCCAGTCTCGATCTTTCTTTCTCTCGTGTATATTACGAGTAAGGGGAATGTGGACAGTGACGGGCAATTTTTGCTTAATTGCAAGCTTTACGAACACCGACTAAAACGTCTGACCCAACACGACCTGCTTCTCCTTCCAGAACTGATTTCTCTTCCCTGCTATCTTTACCGTGACTAAGCAGAGTCTAGTCAACGTCGGGTAATTTCTGTTTAATTGCAAGCTTTACGAAGACTGATTAAAACGTCTGACCTGATACAACCTACAACTTCCTACGGAATTGATTTCTCTTTCTGTCCATTTATACCACCAGCAAGTAGAATGTAGACACGAACGAAGATTTTTGCTTGGTACTCAGAACTGACTGCACCGTCTGACCCAATACGAGTCGCGACTCCTTTCGAGATCGATTTATTCTTCTCTCTCGTTCGAATCGTAAGTAAACAAATCTGGACATGTGGAATAATAGTTTTTCGGTCACTGCGTTCACGAAGGCCGACTAAAATCTCCGAACCAGAATTGCGACTCCTTTACGGAACTGAACTATTTTTCTTTCATTCGAATGTACGCGAAATCTGGATACTGTTCGAGTAAAGTTTTATCACTTGTTTTTTCAATGGTTGATTAAAATACGCGAGTAGAAACTCTCTTCGGAGGTTCGTTTATTTTTCTCGTATCCGTATCGCGAGTAGAAGATCCAGACACGGAATAATTAATTAATCGGTCACTGCTTTCACGAATACCGATCAAAATGTCCGACCAGGTACGACTCGTGACTCCTTCCACCATCGAGACATTTTTCTCTCGTCTGTATCGCGAATAAAAGAGAAAAAAAAATCTAGACACTTAATAATATTTTATCTGTCACCGCTTTCACCGAGCCTGATTAAAATGTCTGACCCAGCACGACCCGCAACTCCTTTCGAGACCAGTCTATTTTTCTCTCATTCGAATCATAAGTAAACAAACCTGGACATGGAATAATATATCAGTCACTTTCACCAGACTGTAATGTCTGACCCCTCGTTCGAGTATCGAAATATTTTTCACTCATCTGTCGTATCACGAGTTTAAAAAAAAAAACAAAAAAAAACACACACCTAGTCACGGAATAATATTCTATCCATCGCTGCTTTCACCGCGTCTGAAACGTTTGATCCAGCACGAATCACGATTCAGTATCCGATACGAGTTTTTCCCTCATTTGTAACGAGTGTAAGAAATCTGGAGAGCGTCGAGTAATATTTTATCGCTCATTGGCTTCGCGAAGGACGTCTTCTAAAATGTCCGACCCAGCACGACCCGCAACTCCTTCCACAACTGATCCGTCTTCCGTCGTCCAAGAGTAAAAGGAACGCGAACGGTGTCGAGTAATTTTTGCTCGGTCGCGGACCTCTCCAAGATGTCTGACCCAGTACTATCCGACGTTCCTTTCAGGACTGATCTGTCTTCTGCCACTTGTATCCCGAGTAAAAGGAACGTGGACACTGTCGGGTAACTTTTGCTCGGACGTCTGACCCGGTACTATCCATCATTCCCTTCGTGTATTTTTTTTTTTTTTTTTTCCTTTTGGTTCCACGATACCGAAAAATCACCATCGAGGAAATTATTAGGGGGACCGGAAAGTAATGTCGTTTCCCGACATTAAATTCAAATACATAAATTTTTAACGAGTTTTTATTTTTAATCAATGATATAATCACCCTCATTATCAACAACCTTTTGCCATCTAGTGTGCAAATTTTCAATGCCGGATCGATAAAAATCAATTGGTTTTTGAGCAAAATATACAGAGATGGCATTTTGAATATCATCCAAATTTGCAAATCTTTTGCCACTTAGAAAGTGTTGAAGCGATCGGAATAAATGGAAATCCGATGGTGCAACATCGGGCGAGTATGGTGGGTGAGGCAGTACCTCCCACCCCAATTCATTAATTTTTGCCAAGGTTCGTCTTGCGCAGTGCGGTCTTGCATTATCGTGTTGCAGAATAACGCCTTTTCTGTTGACAATCGCTGGCCACTTTTCAATTAAAGATTTATTTACACGATCTAATTGTTCACAGTAAAGGTCTGCATTCACAGTCTGTCCAGGTTTCAGCACTTCAAAATGAACAACGCCGCGAATACTCCACCAAACACACAAAAGGGCCTTTTTGGGGTGTAAACCTGGCTTAGCAGTACTTTGTGGCGATTCATTTGGAGAGAGCCACTGCCTTTTGCGTTTTGGATTATCATAAAGAACCCACTTTTCATCTCCGGTGATCAAGCGATCAAAAAACGCTTCTGTATTGTGCCGTTGAAGCAATAAGTTGCATGTGGTGGATCGGTTAGCCTTGTTCTCTTCGGACAGATTATGCGGGACCCAAACACCTGCTCTGCTTACTTTCCCAATCTGCTGCAAATGTTCTTGGATGGTCGACCAAGGTTGGTTAAGACTGTTTGACAATTCCTCGATTCTCTGACACGGATTTGCTTCCACTTCCGCACTTAACACGTCATTGTCTAACGTTGTTGGTCTTCCTGATCGATACGAGTCGGAAAGATCAAAATTACCGGATTTGAACTTGGAAAACCACCTTTGGCATTTACGAACGTCTAATGCATTTGGATAAACATCGCAAATGTTTTTGGTAGCAACTGTTGCGTTACTACCCTTGCGAAACTCAAAAAGCATGCAATGCCGGATATGTACCTCTTCTGGTATTTGGCTGGCCATTTCACCCAAAATTGTAAAGAAAAATTTTAAATTTAATTATTTACAACTAAACAAGTCACTATAACCTCAGAATGTCTTTGCTACGACTTTAATGTACACAATGAGCTGACAAATGACAATCAAATAGTGACATGCGCAGAAACGACATTACTTTCCGGTCCACCTAATACAAAGGCGATCTTCCCCGATTTGGAATTCAATTTTCGGAACGTTGTCGGATAAAATTTAACCGTTCGTAAATCCGTGGCTCCGGAAACGCACAATATAAAACGGAAACGTGATCTCACGGTCGTCGTAATACCGCACGATCGCGGACCCATTGTAAATAACGGAATGCAGCCGCGTCTTCGGGGTTTATTCGAGTCACGCGTCCGCATCACAGATTTAAAAGTTTCCTTCGCCATGATTACATTTCCGGTCCGGTGCTGTGTATCTGGTTTCCCAGAGACGCGCGTGTGCACGCGCTGGTTGTTCTACAGGATGGTCCTGCCACTGTTTTTCCCGCGCGTGTCGGATAAACTACTCCGCGTCGTGATGTAGCAGAGCGTCGTGAAGAAATCGCGGGATGTTTCGAATTTTCGAGGAAATCTATTGTAAATGTCGAAGACTTCGAAATGTTGATAGTGTGGTTTCGTTTGTCGGTGGAGAGGAGCAGAAATTTAATTTTCGAGGGAATCGTGTGTAAATGTCCCCACATCAAAAAAGGCATCGAAATATCGAAGTATAGTTGCGTTTGTTGGTATTTAAGAGTGGAAATTAAATTTTTAAGGAAATCGTCTGTAAATATTCAAGTATTCTTTCCGTAATATCGAAAGTATAGTTTTATTTATCGGTGTAGAAGAACAGAAATTAAATTTTTAAGGAAATTGTCTGTAAATATCCAAGATATTGTAATATCGAAAGTATAGTGTCATTTGTCAGTGTATAGGAGCAGAAATTAAATTTTTAAGGAAATCGCCTGTAAATATCCAAGATATTGTAATTTTGAAAATATAGTTTCATTTGTCGGTGTACAAGAGCAGAAATTAAATTTTTAAGAAAATCGCCTGTAAATATCGAGAGTGTAGTTTCATTTGTCAGTATTTAAAAGTAGAAATTAAATTTTTAAGGAAATCGTTTATAAATATCGAAAGCATCGAAATATCGAAAGTATAGTTTCATTTGTTGGTATTTAAAAGTAGAAATTAAATTTTTAAGGAAATCGCCTGTAAATATCGAAAGCAGCGAAATATCGAAAGTATACTTTCATTCGTTGGTATTTAAAAGTAGAAATTAAATTTTTAAAGAAATCGCCTATAAATATCGAATGCATCGAAATATCGAAAGCATTGTTTTCTGGGTCGACAAATGAGAACAGAAATTGACCTTTTTGTTAGAGAGAAAAGTACTTTGAATGTTTTAATTATTTTATTTCGGTGTTCCAGAAACGTGTAAAATCGAACCAAAAGAACAACGCGGTATAAGAAAGTAGCGTAGAAGAAAGAACAAAAGAGTAAATATGTTTGTATACTTCGTTATCGGTTTTCGTGTACACAAGGACCGTACAAAGTGTTTATACGAGGTGTATTCCCTTCGGTACTCGGGATAGAATCTCCCTCGTGTCCTTGGCGATTTTCCTAGAGAAGAGGAAGCAACAGATCCACCCTTGTTTCGGTCACGACTCGTTGCATCGACGAGGAGTGAAAATTCACCGTAACCACTTGTCCCTTAACGAAGCAGTCGCGCCTCGAGTCCTGTTTTACCGTAACGTAATTTACCTATCCAGCTGCCAATATTCTCGAGGACCTCTTTCTTTCAAATAGCTAGCGTTCCTGTTTCGAAGTTCACGGATATAGACTCAAGTATTTTTTTTTCAATCTAGTCAATGTTCTCGCGTTTACGCGAGACTCTCGAATTTCCAGATTCCGAACGATTGTATCTCGAAGTGAACGAGTCATCTTAGAAACACGTCTCAGATCGACTCAGTTACTTACTGAATAACTGTTGTCAAGCGATTCTTCCAGTTAATCATTTCACGCTTTGGAAGACTCCTACACGGATTCAAATTCCACGGATCACGTTAAAATTACTTTTTAAACATGGACTCAATTATTTACCAAACGTAATACTTATGTCTATCTTTCAATCTAGTCAGTATCCTTGCGTTTCACAAGACTCCTAAATGCTACATTGTGAGTCGTCCTATTTCAAAGTTTACCTAACGTATTAAAAACACACCTTATGTATAATCTCAATTAACTACCAACTTTTGTACTGTAACTTGAGTATTAACTACTCAAATAACTAAAATAACTGTTAAGTGATTCTTCCAACCTAGTAAATATTCCCTCATTTCTACATTCCTAGTTATCCAATTTCAAACTCCCTCATAGCGTTAAAAACACACCTTACACATACTCAATTGACTACCAAACAACTGTCAAGTGATTCTTCCAACCTAGTAAATATTCTCCCCTATCTACCTTCCTAGTTATCCAATTTCAAACTCCTCCCATAGCGTTAAAAACATACTTTACATATACTCAATTAAGTACCAAACAACTGTTAAGTGATTCTTCCAACCTAGTAAATATTCTCCCATTTCCACATTCCTAGTTATCCAATTTCAAACTCCCTCATAGCGTTAAAAACACACCTTACACATACTCAATTGACTACCAAACAACTGTTAAGTGATTCTTCCAACCTGTAAATATTCTCCCATTTCTACATTCCAAGTTATCCTAATTAACTACCAAACAACTCTTAAGTGATTCTTCCAACCTGGTAAATATTCTCCCATTTCTACATTCCTAGTTATCCAATTTCAAACTGCCCCCATAGCGTTAAAAACACCCCCAACACATACTCGATTAACTACCAGACACAACGTTCAGCCATTCCCTAGCACCGAGAGCCCTGTAACATCGTTCCTCGTGCACCATGAAAACGATCACCGAGCCCTAAACCAGCCACGGTCGGTGAAAGTTTCGGGTGTCTCCTCCTCCTCCTCCGGTGTACGTACTCGCAACACCAAGATCCTCGATCACGTTCACCGACGTTAACACCGGTGTCGGCGATCGACTTTTCCCTTCTAAGAGCGTCCGTACACACGGAGGGACGATTAAGGTCACCGCGCGCGCCTCGAGTTTTCGGCCTCTAAGCGGAACGATCCTCACCACCACCACCACCACCACCCCCACACTGGAGTCTCAATGGAATTAGAGGAAAAGCCGGGCTGGAAGGCGGCGGTTTCGGCGGCGGTCGACGAGCGCGGCCGACAGCCCTCTGAAAGTTAGCTCCGGCGGTTACGCTCGCGTCGTTCGCGCTGGTTAGGACAATGGGGAAAATTTTGTACCCGGCTCGGGTCAAACGACGACCAGCCGCCGTCCCGAATGGTAATGAGGGACGCGAGAAAGCCGACTTTTTCTTCTTCTTTTTCTTCTTTCTCTTCTTCAGTTTCTTCGCTACCTCGCTCCTCTTCTCTCTCGCTTCGCGAAAAAAAGAAAAGGCTGGTAAATTTTTCGGAACGAATGACGCGCGCGCGAGCTGGCTCGAAGCGAGCCAATGGGACCCCGGGATGAGGGATTTCAAGCCGCTGTTCTCTTGGCCCCCGCGCCTCCTATATACACCGCCACTCAAAAGTTTCGGTGCTCGCGTTAATGAGACAGGAACTCGCGAATAAAGTGACGGCTGGGTCGGATGGGGAAAAAATTTGTTTTCTTCCACGTTTTTCTCTTTTTGCTTCTTTTTTCTTGCAACCAACCGTGGAGTGTCCTTTGAATCCGTTGCTCGCCTTTCTTCCCTGTTGCGCCAGACGATCTTGTTTCCCGCGCAACTGCCCCGATACCGGATACAACCATTCCGTGGTGATCATTTTCGAGCTTTTCTCGCGGAGTATATCTCGGGGAAACACGAACGGTCGCGATCGAGTATGGATGACCTAGTAACCGGGAACAATACACGGTGACTTTCGCGACGTTTGGTTTAATTTGTTTCTCGATTATGTGTTCGCTCTCGCAACGTTTCCTCGTACAGATGGACCGGTGATCATTTGTTTCGGGGAGTAAAAGGTTTTTGATTTTCAAAATTTCGTAATAGAGTACTCTTGTGCGGAAGACACGCGAAGGAGTAGTTGAACGAACACGGTTTCAATGTGAAGTTGTTTTAAACGGTTGTACACTGGATCATTTGGATTTTAGTAAAATGTAGCAGAGATAGTAACGAACAAATACTTGTGTGTGGACATTTTGAATTGTGACATGGCTGAATGAAATAATTGTTGCGAGAGATCCTTTGGATTAATCTTAAAGCATTTCTCAGTTCAAGGAACATAGTCCTTGGGTGAAATATCTCCCGAATGTATGAAACTCGTGTTTTTAACTTTACAATACAACGACGAGATTAGAGAAACACAGTATTTATTACAACAGCTCTGATTGTACAAAAAGAATGTATCGTAATGATTCAACGAAAATTGAAATATAAAAGTATGAGACAGTTTGAAATTGTTTGACACTTTTTTTCTCGGTTATGGGTGACATTTTTAAAATTAAATTTGACATGATTCTAAACAAAAAATAGGTTCTGGAAAGTAAGTGAATCCTCAGCGTTGAACAAACGAAAATTAAGATCAATATTACCGATGTGGTCGGCCGTAAATAAAAATATATCGGACACGGATGACACTTCTTTCCATTTGATTTCGACACAATTGGATCTCGGAAAGAGTAAAATGGCTCCCAGACGTAGTCAGCAAGAGGGTATCGAGTATTCTATCAGATCGGTATCGCTATCTTTATCGATTTCGAATAAATACGTCTCGCTCGGAAGTAAATTTCGTTCCGTTGCGAGAAACGCGTTGAAACAAAAAAAATGTTCGAACGACTCCTTCCATTTCGTATTCGCGCTCGAAACACGAGCAGTGTGCATGCACGAAACTTTTAATCGGTGGTGTATTTCTTCGATGATTATCCTCCTCGTGGTGACGTTTCGTTCCACCACGGTTGCATTTCCGCGAAATAATGCCAGCCACTCGCTTTTGAATTCCGGAACACGGGGCAATCTTACGGCGAAAGTTTCATGGGGGATTGGAGAACTCTGGGATTGTCGTTACGGTTTTCCGGGGTATGGGGCAGTTTTTCGAAAGTTGGCACCATGGTTGCGTCACACTAACGCACAGTGTGCCGAATCGTTGATACAACTGGACAAAATTCGAAATGAACTTTTGCGTTACATTTATGAATCGTGCTGCTTACATTTTTACAGACAATTAACCCACTTTTGAAACTTTTTAATATAAATAACCTGTACACACATACATACATACATACATGCATACATACATTTTTTTTTTAAATATAAATAGCCTATACATATATACATACATACATACATACATTTTTTTTTTTTAATATAAATAACCTGTACATACGTACATACATACATACATATATGCATATATACATATACACACATATATATGTATATATAATATATAATACATAATAATAAGCATAAATTATATTTAAACGATTATACACAGAGTATTTCTTTTATTTCCACACAATGGAATATCTCACGAGCAAGTAACAATATCAAAAAAATGTTCTCGCGAGTTTGTTTGGCACAAAGGGATACAACAAATTATTTATACCGCATAACGTCCCCCTCTGTGTTAATCAATTTTTTTAAAGAACTTATTTTTAATACCTTCGATTCACCGTGTGATGTTCCACCGTATCGAGATCAAACAGACACTCTGTAAATATAACAGTTTCTTAAATGTATATTTAACACAAGTATGTATACGTTATTTATATACAAAAATAGATTCATTGTTCATAAATGTATCTACATTATTCATACACGAGCTGTAAATACTCCCGACGAGGATCTTGCGTATCCTTTTGCTTCTTCCGCGAGGAATCGGTTATTCGTTGCATGGAATTCCAAGCCCCCGATCGTAAGATCAAACAGGATCGCGGTTGCATCGAGAACAATTTCCCGCGAGTAAATAAATATTACCCGGTTCGTTCCTCGTCTGGTTCTCCACTTTGTTTTTTAATCTACGTTTACGATTCTCGTAGACGTAACCAAAGAGATCTTCGATAGATGAGTGAATGACTGTCTCGATGATCGAAATCTTCCTTTCCTCTCGGAGTGTTCGGTTCTCCAACAATCGTAGAATCAATAACGAGTTCAAACAGAGCGGCGCCAGCATTGAAAACAATTTGTCGCGGGTAAATAAATATTCGCGGCTCGTTCTTCGCGTTTCGCCCTTCTCGGTTCTCCCGTCTCTTTGTTTTTTAATCGTTCGAGACGATTATTAAAGTTCGAGCCCCGTTCGCAGGGAAAACAATTTCTCGCGGGTAAATAAATATTACTCGGTTGGTTCTCTCTGTGCGTTCGTTTCTTCTCGTTTTCTTTTTTCTTTTCCTTTTTAATCATTCTAAGGGCTGTCATCGACGTAACGTAAGATCCGCGGTCTCTGGTCCGAGAATGACGCGCTCGATGATTAAAGACTTCATAGAAGTTACGAGGGATCCGGTTGTCGAGGTTTTCACAGCTGCGGGGACGTGTATATACGCGTCCTTTGATGCTCTCTCTTCGAAGTTAACCTACCAGTTGCGTTTATATCAGTCACGGCGCGAAAGAAGATGAAGGGAAGGCGAAGGTGACTGGTACGTGAGGTAGGTCAAACTCGTGGCACCGTGTGGTGCGGAATAGAAATGAGGAACGGAGCCGAAGAGATCTCTCCTGCATCGATTACTCCCCCCCTCGTATTCTTGAAACCGGGCATTGCGAAAACTTTCTTAAAGGTGGAACTGCTCTGTTTGAAATAAATATTACAGTCTAAACAAGCAGAGAACAGAGCTATCGATTCTATTGAAATATATTTGGCGACTCTAAATTAAAGTATGCTAGGAGAAGGGAAAACGGAAATATAAGGAAGTGGGGATAAGCGTTTCATCCCGGGCCTGCTAGTGGACTCGTCAGTAAGGCATCCTAGCAGGCCCTGCCTTATACGCCGGGACATTGGAATATCGGTAAGAGGTCGTATATATAGTGATCGGAGCAGGTACGGGAACTTGCGGGAAACGGTTGGTGGTGAGTTTCCCTCTGGTGGCAAGCGTGGGTAGTGCCGCCACATATAGTTGTTCGGAAAGTCGTTTCGTTTTTTTCGGTGAAAATGAAATACGATTTTCTTTTAGAGCGTACAAACATTTTGGAAAACGAAATTGACTTTTCCAACGACCGAATATATTATTTATTTTATCGGTTAGTTTTCTAAATTAATGTCTAGATTGTATGGTGGAACCGGTGGAAGTGCTGTGTTTGAAATAAATATTACAATCTATAGAAGCAGCAAAAAGAGTTATCGATTCTATTGAAATATAGTTGTTCGGAAAGTCGTTTCGTTTTTTTCGGTGAAAATGAAATACGATTTTGTTTAGAGTGTACGAACATTTTATTAAATTGTATATTCTCCATTTTGGAAAACGAAATTGACTTTTCGAACGACCGAATATATTATTTATTTTGTCTATTAGTTTTCTAAATTAATGTCTAGATTGTATGGTGGAACTGCTGTGTGTTTGAAATAAATATTACAATCTAAACAGCACTATCGATTCTATTGAAATATAGTTCTTTGGAAAGTCGTTTCGTTTTTTCGGTGAAAATGAAATACGATTTTTTTTAGAACGTACGAACATTTTATTAAATTGTATATTCTCCAATTTTGGAAAACGAAATTGACTTTTCGAACAATTCAATATATTATTTATTTTATCTATTAGTTTTCTAAATTAATTTCTAGATTGTATCATAGAATAAATTTCTGTCAATTTTTAGTAACAAAGATCGAGATTTACAGGGTCGTGAATTAATCTCGATTCTTGGTAAAATGAAAATTGTCGAATTTAACAATTAGTCCGTTTGGTGAAAATAGTACGAAACACTCGTTCGAGAAAGAAGAAGAAAAGATTGTACAGTAACAAATAATTGTTCCGATGGAGAGCTCGTTCTGATCGCGATTTATAAAAAATGAAAATTTCAATTGCACCAAGGGTGCAGTCGCGTTTATTTTTCTATTAAATCGTAAACGGGATCGTTTTCCACGTTTTTAACGATCTTGGAAAGCGAGTTACACGTCGTCTCGTTTTCCCCGTAATTTTTCATATAAACACCGCGGAACAATTTACACCCTCCAGTAGCGTCGAAATTGTTCACGTGAAGCTCTACGTTTCTAACGGTCGTTTTGTCGGCGACCCTCGAGAAAATAGCGCCGCGGCGTCTCAAGATCATTTGTCGTTGATATTTATATCACGCGGCGAAGGAAGCAAAGAGGAAAACGCGAGAACAGCCGCGCTGCGTGAGGGTAGGTCAGCCGCGGAAACGCGAATCCAATGGAGAGAGAAGAAATAAAAATGGAAAGAAAGAAAGAAAAAAAAAAGGAATCGAGCGTCTCAAAGCCGTTGGTTCTCCGCGTGTACTTGGCACACGGTTTCTTTCCATCGTTTCGCGAAACTTTTTCCTTCCGTTGGGCGTATCCGTTTTCACGTTGTAACCGATGCTCGACCACGGTGCGAGCTACTGGTCCACAGTTTGCGAGAAGTCACGTGAAAGGAACGCGGGTCTTACCGGTTGCGAGCACGTCTTCTCCCATTTAATTGTAAAAATCGTACAATTGTAAAGACAAGTTACAGGGTTGCAAAGATAGGTCGTGTAATTGTAAAGAGTGGTCACAGACTTGTAAAGATCGTCATAAATTTGTAAAGATAAGTTACAGGCTTGTAGAGATAGGTTACAGACTTGCAAATATAGGTTACAGAATTGTAAAGATAGGTCACAGATTTGTGAAGGTAGGTTACAGACTTGCAAAGATAGGTCACAGACTTGTAAAGGTAGGTTACAGATTTGCAAAGATAGGTCACAGACTTGTAAAGATAGATCATACAATTATTAAAATAGGTCAGAGATTTGCAAAGGTAGGTCAGAGACTTGCAAACATAGGTCACAGACTTGAAAAGATAGGTTACAGAATTGTAAAGATAGGTCACAGCCTCGTAAAAATAGGTCACAGCCTCGTAAAAATAGGTCACAGACTTGTAAAGATAGGTTACAGACTTGTAAAGATAGGTCACAGACTTGCAAAGATAGGTCACAGACTTGCAAAGATAGGTCACAGACTTGTAAAGATGGGTTACAGACTTGTAAAAATAGATTATTTAATTATAAAAATAGATCAGAGACTTGCAAAGATAGGTTACAGAATTGTAAAGATAGATCACAGCCTTGTAAAAATAGGTCACAGATTTGCAAAGATAGGTCACAGACTTGTAAAGATAGGTCACAGCCTTGTAAAGATAGGTCACAGCCTTGTAAAGATAGGTCACAGCCTTGTAAAGATAGGTTACAGAATGGTAAAGATAGGTCACAGCCTTGTAAAAATAGGTCACAGATTTACAAAGATAGGTCACAGACTTGTAAAGATAGGTCACAGATTTGCAAAGATAGGTCACAGATTTGCAAAGATAGGTCACAGACTTGTAAAGATAGGTCACAGATTTGCAAAGATAGGTCACAGACTTGTATAGATAGGTCACAGACATGCAAAGATAGGTCACACACCTGTAAAGATAGGTTACAGCCTTGTAAAGATAGGTCATACAATTATAAAGTAGGTCACAGACTTGTAAAGATAGGTCACAAAATTGTAAAAAATAGATCATACACTCGTAAACATAGACAATACAATCGCAAAGACCGTCGAAAGGAATAAAAATCGAAAGAAAGTGTCATGCCCGGGTACACGAGTACCACCTTCGGTACCATCGTTCCTCGCCAATTACAAGGCAACGAACAGGGTATTTCGGCGCGGCGCGCAGAACTCGCGAGCCTCGCAACTCGCGCGAAATGTACCTCCCGCGCCGTGTCCACTCGTCGATGGCAATTTTCACATTTTCCCCGACGCACTGAAATTTCCCCCGAGAAATAAAAATAGAGGCGAGAAATCCGTCTCGGAGTTACTCGCCGCGTTCTCGTCCGCCCCGTTCCGGGACATAATACGCTTTGTTCTTTTATTTCCATGCGATCGAGCGGGTGTATACATAATAGAAGGAATGAAAAAAAAAAAAAAATGGAAAAAAAAAACAAAATAAAAGAAAAGAAAAACCTATAAACTCTCGAGGCGTCTGGCACGAGAGCTCTCTAACCGGATAAACGAAAGACGCGGGACGTCCGTCCCCGCTTCCCGTGCAACGACGTATCTCTGGTCGACTTTCAATTTGTCCTTTCAATTCGTCCCCTCTACCTCGCCCGCGAGATGCAAACGTCCACGCTTATTACATTGCCAGCTTCACGAGCCTTCCCGGAACACGCGCAACGATTCGAACAAGCGCGAGCGCACGCGCGGCGCTACCTTGCGCGTGCACTTGAATATCGTAGGATCGTACTCGGGGGAAATACTCGGTTTCCAGGTATTTCACGGCATCTTTCTTCCAGAAGGTTTCTCGGCCCGTGCCGGGCAAATTGATGTCGTAATTGCAACGCTTCATCACTTTTTCACATGCTACCGGCCGGTTGAATGGGATTGGGACGAGATTACGGACAGGGAGCTCGTGGAACACGGCTCCCTAATAATAGAAAAGGCTCGCCGGGGGGCATCAATCGGCGGTGGTGGAGACTCGCCGCGAAAGCCCTGCGTCTTATTTAATTCATCATCTGTGCTCGGCGACTCGGCGCGGTTAATCTCGGGGCCATTTATAAAACCCGATCAATATCGGGCGAGTAGCCCCGTGATTTATAAAACGGATAAACAGCAACGTGCAAAGGTTTCCTACTTGGTCCCGGTGAAGGAGGGTATACCGAGGGAGGGAGAACAAAAGGATAAATATGTTACGTCGGTATCTGTTCGTGAATCTTTCATCGTACATCGTGAGCTCGGGATTCTGGATCGTGACTACGGGCGCATTAAGTTTCGCATTAGAGGGGTGGTCGTAAGTTCTTCCTATGACATTCTCTGCCCCAGAATCTGTATCGCTCTCTATCCGTATTGGCTCCGTTTATAGAACCGAAACGTTCAACCGTAGATCGGAGCACGCTATTATTGTCACCGAGCTCTGGAGACAAATACGGTACAAATCCGAACCGATAACGCGTCGTCGTCTAATCTCGACGATATCCGAGACGAGGGATTCGATCAGAGAATCGTACTTGAAGCTGGAAACTCGAAGCTAACGATTCCTTGGTCAGGGAGGATCTAACCGATGTAGACGATTCCGGAACACTGTTGCGCGTCGAGTTTGAGGACGCAAGATTCGACTATCTCCGAACCGGGTAGGTATCGGTGTTAACCGAGTTTGACGTCGCAAGATCGACGATCCTCAAACCGGGGCAATACCGACGTTAGTCGATTTGAATGATACGAAATCGATGATCAAGCCGGAGAGATATTGGTATTATCGGAGTCGGATAACGCAAGATCGACGGTCTTCAAACCGGGGTGGTACCGACATTACTTAACTTAAATAGTACAAAACCGATGGTCTTGAAATTGGAGAATACTGAGGTTACTCGAGTAGGATGGTACGAGACCGACGAGCTTCAAACCGGGGAGTTACCAATGTTACTCGAGTTGAGTGACACAGGACCAACGATCTTCAAACCGAGGAGATACCGACATTACTTGAAGTCAGATGACACAAAACCGACGATCTTCAAATCGGAGAGATATTGTCATTACCAGAGTCAAACGACACAAAACCGACGATCTTCAAACCGAGGAGATATTGTCATTACCAGAGTCATATGACACCAAACCGACGATTTCCAAACTGTGGAGATATTGTCATTACCAGAGTGAAATGAGTGACACAGGATCGACGATCTTCAAATCGAAGACATACTGACATTACTTGAAGTCAGGTGACACAAAACCGACGATCTTCAAACCGTGGAAATATTATCATTACCAGAGTCAAGTGACACAAAACCGACGATCCTCAAATCGGAGAAATACATGTATTGCCAGTGTCAAGTTCTACAAAATTGACGATCTTCAAACCGGGAAAATATCGACGTTACCCGAGACGAACGACAGGAAACCGACGACCTTCAAACCGGGGTAATATCGATGTCACCGGTGTCGAATGACAAAACTGACAACCTTTGAACGAATGTCGAACGTACCGACGTTACCCGAATCGTCGCGATCCAACGGTAGCGGGGATTCGAGCGATTTGACATTGCAGACTCCCGGTGAGCCGAAACACTCCAGCGTAGGCACTCCAGTCGCGAGGATATCGACGGAGTTGGGTTACTTAACCCCATCGAACCCTATCGACTCGAGGCACTCAACATCGTCGAACTCCCCCTCGCGAGGTAGACTCGTACCGGGTCTGTCATTTTTTCTCGTCCACATCCCCGGTAATTTTCAAGATTGCTCCCACGGAAGGAAGGTACGTTGCCTCGGATATTTTTCTCGTTCACGGTAATTTTACACCAAGACCCCGGTAATAAAGGAAAGTACGTATTCTTTAAATTTGCCTCCCATTCAAACGAGTCTTCATTAAAGCCTCGACGTCGGGCTTTTGATGTTTGCTCCACGGTCGTCGTCTTTGATTCCGATCGGCCATCTTCTTGATTAGAACGCTTTCAGCGTCTTTCGTACAACTTTCTTCTTCTTCTTTTTCTTTCTTTCTTCCTTTTTTTCTTTTTTTTTTTTTTACCGGCCGTTCCGCCCCAGGGTCGCGAAATTTTATTAAGCAGTTCCGCGACGCAGATTCCATTACCCGGTATCTGTCCGCCCAGATACCGTCGGTCTTCGAGCGAATACGTTTCCGACGAACAAAGAGACGTCGAGGGATCACCTGTATTCTTATCGCGATTCCTGGCCGTTTCTTCGTCGTATCGTTTAAGCGATAGGGTGCCTTTGTTAAGGCCGCCGAGAGACGCGACGACGGGCGAGAAAAAGGGAGGGAAGACGCAGACGGTGGTATTGAATTTACACCGCACTATACCGAGATGCAACAAAAGATCTCCTATTCGAGTTTCGGACTGCACAAAGGAGCTTTGCTTTCTTCGACCCGGATGGAAACGCCGGATAATTAAGTCCGGACCGTGGACGCGTTCTTCTCGCGTGGTAAACATCGCGTTGCCGAGTATTCGTAAGGCAATATTGTCTGTAATGAATCGTCCGTTACTCGTCGTCGTACGACGGAATATCTTCGCAAAATTCGATACGACATCGAAGCTTTATTTTGGTTTCGTCCACCATTGAAGAGATCTTCGTCGAATTTGACTCCTGGGAGATACTCGAGAACCCCGTAAATTTTTATACTCCGAGTTACGAGACACTGGAGGGGAAAATAATGCCAACGGTGATTCCCGCTTTCGAGCGATAAAATCGGGATTGGAGGTTTCCTCGAGAACGGGGTAGGTAGCGATACTTATATTTCCCCGAATCGAGGTTAATGTGTGAATACAAACAGTGTGAGGGTGGTAATGTTACTTGAAAGTCACGATTTGAGAATCACTTGAAAGATTACTCGTACTTGAAAGAATTGTTAATGTTTTCCTGTTTGCGAGTATGCTGTAGAAGTTGTAAAAATTGATTTCAGTTAGGGAGAATTGTAAGGGAAAATCTAGTGCCCGCTTTCAAGAAACAAAATTAGAACTGGAAGTTCGTTGGAGAATGGTAGTGATTTTTATCTCGAATAGAGGCTATTGTATAAATAAGAATAGTGTGCAGGTGGTAATGTTACTTTAAAGTCACGATTTGAGAATCACTAGAAAGCGGGGATTACTCGTACTTGAAAGAATTGTTAATGTTTTCCTGTGTACGAGTATTTTGTAGAAGTTGTTGTAAAAATAGATTCGAGTTGGGAGAATTGTAAGGGAAAATGTAGTGCCCGCTTTCAAGAGACAAAATCAAGTTTGGAAGTTCGTTAGACAATGGAGTAGGTAGTGATTTTTTATCCCGAATAGAGGCTACTCTACAAATAAGAACAGTCGGGGAAGTTTAAGCCCGGTTACTTGAATCCGATTTGAAAATTGTCACTCGAAAACGGGAATTACTCGTACTTGCGAAAAAGGATCGATATCCTCCGATTCAACGGTGTATTTTCGAAGCGTAGCTTCGAGTCGGGAATCATCGAAGAGGAAAATAAGGTTACGGTAATTCCCGCTTTCGAGCAATAAAATCATAACTGACAATTCGCTCGAAAGCGGGTTAGGTAGAGATTTCGCAAAAAGTGTCTCTATCTCGAGAAGGAAGAGTTTTCGGATCAATGTTCTTTCGACCTTTTTTCATCCTCTGGGAAAGTACATTACCGTAGCAAAGTTTAACCATTCCCGAAGCACCCCTAGGGAGGAAACGTTGATAGTTAAATAACTCCGATCTCAACAGGTGACGCTTTTCCGTATACGATCTTTTTCATTTTCGATACACCGAACGAAAATAAATCGTAACTGTCTCACTCATAAACTAGTAATTAGTAACTCCTTGAAAGTTTTTCCTATCGAAGTCGTTTCTATTTAGTCTCCTAACTATGATCATCACTCGCTATCGATCGAAATTCGTACGATTCGACAAGAAAGCGGGCAGTGAATACGCGCGATATTTCCATTCGTGGCGAGATTTCACGAAACAGAGAAATGGAGTACGATGGAGACGTCTGCCGTTCCTCTTTGAAATTGATGACGCCGCGGGACCAAGTTTGTCGCATGGTATCGCGACTGGATCGAGAACGGAGTAGTTTTTCCGGTTAAAAGGATTCGCGGGCGGCTCGTATTTTTCACCGAGCAAACGTTAGGATTCGTAAGCCGGCTGGCTGTGCTCCCTATCGTCCGGACGCAAAGCGTCCCGGCGGAAGAAGTTGCAGCTTAAAAGTGGGTTTGGCAAGGCGCCATGCTGCGTCATCGTTCGGAGACTCGAGTATGCCGGTGTGTAGCTACAGGTAAACGTACACCTGGTCCTTGAACGTTTTCAATTGGCGGTTCTCCGTTCGTCGATCGAAGCCAACCAACACCGATTCCTTCGAAACTTTTGCATGCTTTCTTTCTTTCTTTCTTTCTTTTTTTTACGTTTAACGTTTCGTCGACCAAAGACGGTAAAGACCTACCATTTACTCGAATATACGACAAACATTCCTAGTGAAACTCTTGGACCGAGTTAGTCGCTGGATCACGGATGATTTAACGCGCATCTACAGTTGGGGATACTCGAATCTTCCTGCAATATTTATGGCTTCGATTGGCTACTCGTTGAGTATATTATTCGAGGGTTGTAGTTGAATGGAAATACACCGAGCAGTGTTTGTAACGATTTTATTTAACGTGGACGTTGTAAATAAAATTAATTATTCAGGTCGAGGGAATATTTCGAACACGATATGCCGTATAATGTTTCACGAGTTTATAGTTTTCAATCTATATTGTATCTTGAATACAGGGGTTGGTAAATTCTGTATCTTCTTATATTCGTATAACGTTTATACTTCGTAATATTAAGTAAATCAATGACGACAAAGTTGAACGAAAAGATTTAGATTTGTACAGTGAACGTTTTTTATAAGGGGACTGGGCTTATTATTGTACTATATACTATAACTATATTATTTTAGACGAAGTTAAGGATCTTTAAAGTGAAGAAAATATACCGAAAGAAGACTGTCAAGAATTTCTATCCTCGATGTTCTACAAATCGAAGATCGTTGCTTAGAATCTTGAATAATACTCACCGAACGTACACTCGTAAAATGGTAATCGGTTCCTGTGATTATTGCTCCTTTCATCGAGGGAGAGCTACACGGGTATCGAAATTCGTAGACATTTAGTTAGACGAGCAGATGCATGATGAGGCTGGTTTGCATTCTGGTCGATTGACTCCATCCCTGCTTGGAAATCGAATCTTTCGTAACTCGATTGAATTGGTTTCGTGAACGTAAACTCGATCGAACCGATTTCGTGACCGTAAACTCGATCGAATTGGTTTCGTGAACATATACTCGATCCAATTGGTTTCGTGAACACAAAATCAGTCGAATTGGTTTCGTGAATGTGAACTCTTTCGAATCAATTTCGTGAATGTGAACTCTTTCGAATCAGTTTCGGGAATGTGAACTCTTTCGAATCAGGTTCGTAAATGTGAACTCTTTCGAATCAGTTACGTGAACCTGAACTCTTTCGAATCAGTTTCGTGAACGTAAACTCGATCGAATCGATTTGGTGAACATGATCTTTCGATGGAATCGATTTCATGAATATGAACTCTTTCGAATCAGTTTCGTGAATGTGAACCCTTTCGAATCAGTTTCGTGAACGTGAACTCTTTCGAATCAGTTACGTGAACCTGAACTCTTTCGAATCAGTTTCGTGAACGTAAACTCGATCGAATCGATTTCTTGAACATGATCTTTCGATGGAATCGATTTCACGAATGTAAACTCTTTCGAATCAGTTTCGTGAACGTAACTTCGATCGAACCGATGTCATCAATGTGAACTCTTTCGAATCAGTTTCGTGAACGTAACCTCGATCAAATCAGTTTTATGAACGTAAACACGATCGAACCAATCTCTTGAACATAACCTCGATCGAATCGATTTCTTGAACATAAACTCGATCGAATCGATTTCTTGAACATAAACTCGATCGAATCAGTCTCACGATCATCTAAACTCTGTTCCAAATCAACGCGATCGATATTTCACGAAATCGATGCGATCGAAGACCGCGTGGATTTTCAAAATCCGCATGTTAACACGCTGGGGATACGTAAATTGACAACGTCGATAAATTCGCGAATATTTGTACGATTGGAGCGCAGCCACCCCGTCAGTTTTCAGCCCCTTCTCGGTAGTCAAGTTACGCGAATCTGGAAAACGGGACGATAAATTTACTGACCGTTTCCCCGTAGATATATGGCACTCTGGGAAACACGCTCGCGAGATCCTAAACGTAAAGCTTTTTAGAGCCTTATTCCGCAGCCGCGCGGAATGAGATGTGTACGAAAACGTCGGATTTGAATTCGAGATAGGACAACCGGGGAATATTTCACACGGCTGCCGCTTTTACGTTGCATCGTGCGCGCGTCCATTATTCGCTCGTAGCGCGCGACAGGGATTTCGTTTCGTTTCGAAAACGATTCTTTCGGTCGTACGAGAATGATAAAACAAGTTCGGTGAACGTGGGATACGGTTTCGAGAACGATTCACCGTACGATATTCCGCTCGATTTCGTCGCGGTAAGCTGTACTCGAGCTTCTTGTTTTCTAATATACCTTTCGTGTTTTCTGTTGCAGGAAGTATTGCACACGATCAGCGCGCCCAGCGGGCAGGTTCGACGTATCGTTATCTTCAAGAAAAACGGCGTTCAAGCCATGGTGGAATATCCTTTTGCAATACACACGTACAGATACCGAGACACGCTACCCCCGCTACTCGGTGGAGTCGCGTTTTACGTATGGGTCGCGAGTACGAGCTTTTCGAAGCACGATAGATGGGCTTAAAGCCCAAGAGGATCTCCATCGTGACACACTTCTTCGGAACGACTCTGTGCAGAAGTTTGTCGGTCACGTGCTACCGTTACCAAGCAATGAAGATTTATAACCGGAACTGAGAACCGTCAGGGCCGAGTTACCGGTCCTTCCGGTCCCGGTTATCTCAAGTATACTGTACCGAGTATCGACGAGTCCGCGCAATCATTGCTTGCACTGTTTCGCGGAAACGTTGGAAATTGTCGAACTTTCGAGATATTGTTTCTACGATGATCCAAAGTCGAGCGTTTCGAGTGTTAACTGTTGGAATTTTTCCAGTTCTGGGTTTCTTTCACGCGTTCGGTACACCGGTCAGGATTGTTAGAGGCTCTTGGGATCCGGGAACGAAGAAAACGAAACACGAATCGGAAATGAAAATTCTGCGAACGGATCGCACAGATTGGAGCAGTTTTGGAATTTTTGTTGAATTGGTATAACAGTGACGGTTATTGGATAGGTTTTGAATCACTTGTTGAGTAATTTTGTATTTTAATATTCGGATTATAATGGTTACTCTATTATTCGAATTATGGTATTCGAGTATTCGAATGATAGCATGAGAGTACTTAAGTACTCGAGTAATAATACTGTGAGAGTACTAAAAAGAAATTGAATAAGGATAGTATGAGACTACTTAAAGAAATTGAATAAGGATAGTATGAGACTACTTAAAGAAATTGAATAAGGATGGTATGAGACTACTTAAAGAAATTGAATAAGGATAGTATGAGACTAGTTAAAGAAATTGAATAAGGATAGTATGAGACTACTTAAAGAAATTGAATAAGGATAGTATGAGACTACTTAAATACTCGAATAACGATACTGTGAGATTACTTATGTACTCGAATATTGAAACTATGAAGTTACTCAAGTATTCGACTAATAATACTATGAGACTACTTAAGTACTCGAATAATAATACTATGAGACTACTTAAGTACTCGAATAATTATATTATGAGACTACTTAAGTACTCGAATACCGATACTACGACACTACTTAAGTACACGAATAATGATACTATGAGACTACTTAAGTACTCGAATAACGATACTTTGAGACTACTTAAGCACTCGAATAACAATATTCAACTACTCAAACAGTTGAATAACGATACTGCCTACTCAAACAATCGAATAACGACATTCACCCACTCATACATTCGAATAACGATATTTGACTACTCAAAGATACAAAGTTTAATCCCACCGTCGAAATACCTAGAAAATATTCCAACATTAAATTACTTGTACAGTCTCGATCTTGCCCCTTAAAAATAATATTCTCCGCGTTCAATTTTTTAGTTTCATTTACGGAGGCGTATTCCTGTACTTACTATATTTAGTATATCAGGGATTCGTGCAAACCCGGGAGGAAAGTAATAGACTACGAAAAACTCTCTTGAATTTGGTTATTCGAGGAAATATGCTGGATAAAATTTGAGTGCAAAGTTATGCAACGTACTTCGCGGTAACGCTGTGCACATTGCGCGAAGGATAAAAATACCTGGTTCTATATACACGAAAAAGAAACAACAAAAACTTACCAACGTTCCTCGCAATGGTATTAATTTTCAATTTTAGTTCGTAAACGGTGCTCGAGCCCCGAGCCGATGGAGATCCTCTCTCTTTGTTCGTAATAGTGAATTCACGAAACACAGTGTCTATATATTCTTAACCGAATCCTCCGTAATCACGTTCGACTCGGTGGAATCGGCGACGAGAGCGAAGGAGACACTTCACGGAGCAGACATATACTCCGGTTGCTGCACACTGAAAATCGACTTCGCAAAGGTGAGTGCATAAAACTGATTCTCTTTCACGATTTTTGTCCCTCCGCCCTACGCCGAGAGAAAGTACCTCTCACGGAACGAACCGAAGGTCCGCTCATTATACGTTACGGTTCGGACGGATCTGGAAGGGGTTGAAACGCAGAGTTAAAAAAAAAAAAAAAGAAAGAAAAAGAAGAAAAGAAAGCACGAAAAAGAAGAAATAAGCCTGCTGAGTTTTACCGTTAATATTCATGAGAAAGAATCCTACGGAGAAATGCTTCCGCAAATAATGGAAACGTTCTAAATTCACGTTCCTCTTACATAATGGCGTCTGTACTCATGGTACCATAAAACTCGAGGAAACGCGCTCGTTTCATTCGTTTTACGTGCTCGTTACATATTCCAATTACACGCGCGCGTGTGCGGGCCACGGCGACGACGTTCTTCTCAATATTTCGCCCGACGTCTAATTAGCAAATCCAAAAAACCATGCCCGCGAATATGTTCCTTTCGGACGGGGCACGCTTTGTCCGTGTACTTCCCTCGCTGTTTTTTTGCGCACGCGCGCACTTGAAAAATTCGTCCTTGTATTTTCGCATATGCCTCGTATAATTCTCCGAGAAAGAAAAATAGAGTTTTTTCTTTTTTTTTTCTTTTTTTTTAAGTATTATCCGCGACCACCTGAATCGTCCGGCGGGATTAGAAATGTTTAAATGTATGGTTCGGACCGCTTGCACAGGGTATACAGGGTGTCTTTAAATAAGCGTTGGTTGAAATAATTACTAAACCGGAAAAATATGACGGGATTTTCTACGTAGTTTCTCGCCCGGGATCTGATAGCGCGAGAGAAAAAATTCTCTCTTCTTGAGGTGGTATCAAGGTCACTTTGTGGGTTTTTTTTAATGAAATATTACGGGTAAAAAAGAGTGACGATGAATTTTCGGTTACTCGAAAATTTAAATGAAAGTTGAAACTTTGTACAAATATGATTCAAGTGATTTTATTAATGGATTCAATTTTTGATTTGCCAGAGAAACGATTCTAGGGGTGAGAATAACTAGAAAATACGAATTTATATATTATCGTGAATATATTCGAAACTGTATAAAATGTGGAAAAGAAGTTTAATGAAAAGTTTTGTGGCATTTTATGTCCCGTAGGATAGCCGCGAGGATTTTCAAAAATATGTTTCTTTGTGCAGTATCAAGTTCCACAAAATTTTATATTAAACTTTCCTTCCACTCTCATATCGTTTCGAAGATATTTCTTTAAAGGAGTGTTTTCAATTCTCTCAAAATAAAAAATGAATCCTTTAATAGGATCACTGGAACCACGTTTGTGGAAATATTCAAATTGTTATTGAATTTTCGAGTTACAGAACACTCTTCGTTACTACAATATTTTCTAACGCGATGTTTCATTTAAAAAACACAAAATGACCTTAACACGATCTCGAGAAATCAAAGAGAGAATTTTTGTCTTCTTTGGAGCTATCAGATTCCACGTGAAAAAACGAGGACGGAAATCTTGTTACTTTTTCCTTGTATCTTCTATCGTTTAGTTAATAATTTCAAGCAGCGCAGATCGCGCGAAACACGCAAAGGGTCGGGTCAATATCTCGGTCGACGTCGTCGAGTCTACCGAATATTTGTGTACGACGAAAAAGTTTCGAAATTTAATTTGCAACAGCTTTCGTCGTCGCGGTAGCTTTTACCGTGGTAGCAACGTTAAACGAGATAGCGTACACGAGTTTATGGTCGGAGCTCTCCTGCATACCCCGTGACCCGGTAAGAATTTTGCGACGTCACGTAACTTGGATTTCACATCGAGCTAACGTGTACACACGGTCCAACTTTTATCGCGATCACTTCGATCGTTTGCCCGCGATACGTCACCGAAACGAACAAAACCGAATTCAGTTGGTGAAAAATTCTCCAAAAGTTCGCACACGTGTACTCAAACGAACGAGAACGTTTGACAGTTTTTTTTTTTTTTTCAACGTTCGAATTCTCTCAGGACGATACAGTTCGGGGCTCCTAAATGTTTAACGCGTCCTTTCGGAGGAGCGTTGAATATTTATCGACGATAAAGCAACTTCGGTCCTTCGCGTCACGGTTAAGGGCTCGTAACCCTCGTCACTCGTGAAAACGCTCGTGGTTCGACGCTCGTTCGAGTGGCGTTATATCACGGGTGTGTTTACGAATCAAACTTCGACGACAGTCACGGTGCACACCGTTCACGTTCAATTTTACATTTTTTTTTTCACGCGCGAACGCAACTCGTACGAACTTTTCGCCTCCGTGGGAAGATAATTCTGAATTTCAACGAAAAGGAGAAAAATCGATTCGAAAAAATTCCCGACGCGGCCACTCTTAACTTGTCTAAATGATGGATGGATGCTCGCACACTGGCCATCCATTAGACGAGGCTGCAGGCAAAATTTCAAGTTGATATCAACCGTGATTCAGGAGTTACAGCGCCCACCAGCACTTTCGGCAAGGGTGGTAACTTTGAAATCACATCGCTACCCCACGCATCGTACCTTTTCATCCCTGTTCGATGTTAATTCACAGCGAATACGGTCGATAAACATTGCACGGTTCGTTTTGAAATCGACCGTGTTATTATTCTACGCGATGCATTGGCGTAGAACCATTACCCTGCGAGTTGCAACGTTATCGCGATTCTTTAATAAATCGACGTATCAACGAATGTTTCTCGTTCACGAATACGGTAATTAACAACACTTTTCTTTCGCTTAAAAAATAGTTTATTTTACTCGTTTCTATTATAAATTTATCATAAATTTCCCTGGAATAATCGAGTATACTTATTTCTAAACGAAAATCGAGTACACGAAGGTTGTCGAACGTTGAACGATAGTATGGTAGTTTCAAGTGCGTTCAACGCGAATGAAATAAACAATTATAAACAAAATGAAAAATTACAACCGTTATCTCGTAAACTTACATCGTGGAACGAAAGAAAACGTTAGTTTCGTGTCGGTTGTAACGTACTTTCGAAACGTTACGATCCACGTTTGCGAGTCTCAAACAGAATCCACGGTGAATGTATCTCGGTTGAAAAATAAACACGTACCCTCTATTTGCTATGTTTATTATTTAGCACCGGGTTGCAACAGTTCCGCGTGCTCTTCTCTGGGCGTTCTATCGTGGAAAAGATCGCAAAGCAAACAGTGACGGCTCGCCTTAGAAGGAATGAAAAGAAAATCACGTGCATTAACGTTAGGCCCGAGGCAATGAGGTCTTCCGTGTCGTTTGAAAGAAGAAAAGAGAGGCGATTCGTATAGCGGGGCTCGCGAAAGCTCGTCTTTCTCGCCTAACGAGTTAGATCTTGTTTCAACGCGTCTTTTCAATCAACGTCAACATTTTAGCATAGTTCGCCGAATAAAAAAGCCCGGTATTCTTTACACCTAGTCCAACACCACCGACATCGAAGGCAATTAACACAGTTCGCGAAATATGGCACGTTCCATCGTGAAGAATTCCACACGGTCGTTTCTTTCATCGATTCGACACAGAGTGTACATAATACCATTTGTCTAATTCCGCTTTCGCAAATTTTAAGTAACAAGATCAACGTTAAACATTGAAGAAACTTTCAGCGAACAATTTTAATCAACATTAGCGAGGAGTTACGCGGCTTTTACTCTCTTTTATGGAGCTTTTTCTATCGAGGCTCCGGTGCGTTTCGCGCAAGAGAATTACCATTCTGGAAAAGTAGTTTTCTTACTACGTGGCGCACGAATAACCGTTAAACGATCGAAATTACATTGTTCCGTTTAGCCGGTTATTTGCAGCTCTGTAACCCGCGCTGACAAGTACCGGGTCTGATGGAACTCGCTCGAATTAACCCGATGATTTAAATCGTTCGTCGTCGGTTCGAATTACCGATAATATATGTGCAAATGGGTGTTGCATATAAAGCATCCGCAGAGCACAATTTATTATCACACACTCGAGATAATGTATATCACCTGATTAGATATTCCAGCAGGATAATGATACAGAGTATCGATCGTTGTATACGAAAACACCTACTTACGCGTTGTAAATGATCAGTGCGTCCACGTGTCCTCGAATTTGCCTTCGATCGTTTCAATATTTATAAGAATCTTACCGTTTACCCGGTGTTTACACCGTCACGTTGCAATCCTGTTTTTCCCGCGAGAAACACGACAGCGAAACACTAACATCTTGCGACACGTTTCCCCTCGTTTGCAGTCCGATCTTACGATCGATTAAATCGATTAGATACCGGCTGTAAATTTTCCATGCGACCGATTCAGGTTTCTCGGTATTCTTACCAACGAAAACGTTTTCTTGGCTTCTTGGTGGCGTTGTACTTACGCGTAATCGTAAATTCCTTCTCGTCACGGTCAAAAGAACCGCATGAAACTTCCCTGTATGAACTTTCGACCGCCAAGGTAATAAGCTACGCCTAAGTTATTCTCGAAAGTGGTAATTTTCCCATTACGCGGTCGACTTTTACATTTTCTTTTCCTTTTTTCTTTTCTTTTTTTCGGTGCCCGAGTTTCATTCGAGTTTCAACGCGAGAGAATTAAAGAAAAAGAAAAAAACTATGTCCCATTCTTCCGACGTTTCATTCTTCATCATCTCATTAATTCCGTCTCCCGCGTTGTTCACAGCGACGCGTTCACGCCATACCTAATTACAGACAATTGCTCGCTTCGCGCGTCGCCTTCGATAATTAAACAATCGGTATCACCCGAGTTTCGTGGTTCTCGCTTCGAAATCGGCCGATGCACACGCGCGAGTGTATTTGTTTGCGTCTCCGTGGTTTCGCGGCTGTGGTTGAACAATCTTGCAGCGCGCGCACGAAACGCTCGGTGCGTCCATTTCCACGACGCCTGGCATCGGAATTAGGCTTTCGAATTGTTCACGGGCCTCGTAAATTTGCAATATAGGTATCGAAAATAGAACGAGTCTGTCAGAATTGTAACGTTGCCTAGAATATTTCCGATGGAATATCTCGAATGGAAAGTAAGTTTAATAGAAGAACGAGAACATTGAGAAAATTTGATTCATGATTCGTAACGATCTATGGATATCCAAATGCTTCGTCAGTTTACTCAAGTATTCGAAGCACAACGTTCAAATTATAATTGTCAAATATTTAACTAGTGCTGGAATATAGTTGTCGAAAATAGAATAAGTTTGTATTTGTCAAAATTGTAGCGTTGCCTAGAATATTCCTAATATTCCATTATAGAATAATCTATAATAAATTATTCTATTATAGATCTATATATATAATATATAGATATCTATAGATATAATAATCTATAGATATAAATAATCTATAAATATTCTACAATAGAATATTCTTAATGGAAAATAAGGTTTAAAGAAGAACGACGAAATTGAGAAACATATGAATATCCAAATATTCAATCAGTCCACAAAGTATAATACTCGTGTACTCGAGTACAACGTTCGAATTATACTTGCTGAATATTTCATCCATCGTGGCGTTCGATTATCGAAGTGTTCGACTATTGTTCAATTATCTGGTGTTATGGTCTTCATTTTGCCTGACGTTGAAACTAGAATTGGAATAATTTGAAACTATATTAATTTTCCACTGTCAAGATAGAAGTATTGCCTTGAATGCTTCTAGTAAATTATCTTGGATGAAAATGAATAAAATACTCGAGTATTCGAACGACATTCGAATTGACATTTGAAAAAAAAAAAAAAATGAGAATAACGTTAAAAATTGGACGTGTGTTAGCTTTACAGGTAGAATTAAAATATTACTCTACACGATGGAAAAATAATCGATGCAAACTTACGAGACGATTTAATATATATATTTATCAAAGCTATGAACCCTCGTTATCGCAGTTACGATCAGTCGGAGATACGGTGAAACAATAAGGCAATTTATTGCATAAATCTTGGATACCTCGACGTTACGATCGAGGATTTATATTTATGTATATCGCAATTAAATTGCCTTATTGTTTCGCCGTATCTCGGCACTCGTTACCACCGAAACTGATAATAGTATCGCCACCGAAGTGGCACAGAAACGACCACGATTGTTAACAGTGATAAATAACGCTTCTTGTGGCCGCGAGAAGATCGTACAACGACGAGTACAGTGGACTCTCGCACAACGCGGTCAATGTGCAACGTATTATAGAAATTCGCGTTGTAGGAAATCGTGGTGTATGGGAATTTTTCTCCTTAAAGATAACTTTTTCCAAATTTAATTTACAAAATACTTTTACAAATTATTCTTTGTACTTACTCACTTAAAATGGAAGCTTTCTTGAACCACGAATTCAAGACAATGATACATTACTGATTTTTCTAGCACTGAAACTCGTATCGTTATATTAACATTAAAACTACCGTGAACGTATTATTCTTTGTATCAAATCACGGGGAAAGAGTAAATTAATTTACGAGTACCTCAAATTGAGTAATTCCTGTGTTTCGTTATTTGAAACGTGTTGCATAAAGAATTGCATCGTACGAAAAGTGTAGTCTCAATATCTTCGTCGCGTTATACGAGAGTCTACTGTAATTGTATTTATCCCGAAATATATCTCCAGAAAAACAATCTGATCCTCGACCAAAAAAGATCTAATTCTCAAATCGATTAATTCCTGCGTTTCGTCATTTGAAACGCGTTGCATAAAGAATTGCATCGTAGGAAAAGAGTAGTTTCAATATCTTCGTCGCGTTATACGAGAGTCTACTGTAATTGTATTTATCCCGAAATATATCTCCAGAAAAACAATCTGATCCTCCACCAAAAAAGATCTAATTCTCAAATCGAGTAATTCCTGCGTTTCGTCATTTGAAACGCGTTGCATAAAAAATTGCATCGTACGAAAAGAGTAGTCTCAATATCTTCGTCGCGTTATACGAGGGTCTACTGTAATTCTGTCTATCCCGAAATTATCTACAGAAAAACAATCTAATCCTCAATCAAAAAAGATCTAATCCTCAATAAAAAAAGATCTAATTCTCAAATCGATTAATTCCTGCGTTTCGTCATTTGAAACGCGTTGCATAAAGAATTGCATCGTACGAAAAGAATGATCTCCGTCGCGTATGTAGGAACTCGCGTTACACGAGGGTCTACCGTAATCGTGTTTATCCCGAAATATATCTACAAAAAAAAAAACAATCTAATCTTTAACCAAAAAAGATCTAATTCTCAAATCGAGTAATTCCTGCGTTTCGTCATTTGAAACGCGTTGCATAAAGAATTGCATCGTAGGAAAAGAGTGGTCCCCGTCGCGTTGTAGGAGCTCGCGTTACACGAGAGTCCAGCAGCGATCGTGTTTATCGCTGACCGTATCTCCGTTCGAAGAGCCGAGCGACGATAAATATCGAAAGGCGAAAAAATTCGAGCAGTCCCGGGCCTAGAGCGTTTCGTTCGCCCATCCGTCATATGATTCACGGTGCCCCGTGCGTGTTCGCGGCCAGAGCGCGCAAATACACGAGCGCGGTTTATTTGGCAGATCTTTCCATTGGCAATAGCCGCGCAAAGGGTGGGATCGCGCGGACACGCAGGCTCCGCCTCGAAATCCAATTTTGAACTTTGGGCCGTGGCTTACGCTCTATTTTCATTAGCCGAACTATCGTTTTGGCAAATACCTACGTCCGCGCCGCGCAAAACCCCCTTTCGGAGCGGACTTAACTCCGTTACGGACGTATTCGCATATTTTTCGTCATGCGACGTGGTGCTCGTTTCGCCGATATTTCGGCCGATCGTTTCTCTCTCTCTGCTAGCACCCCCTCCGTACACCCCTGTGTGTTCTGTATTTCCATTTCTCTGGCTTACGTAATGCCAACAATGGCGATTCATCCGACGTATTCCACCCGTGACACAGCCGCGGACGCAATTAAAGCGAAATTTCCTTCGGATTAGAAGCGATCGATTTCATGCGACTCGTTAGAGTAGACGCGAGGGATTATATTTAATTCTTGTTCGCGTTCGTGCGGCTGAATAGAAACGCGGCCTGAATGCGCCCCGGGAAGGCGTATCCGTTGCAGGTTTAATCTGTTTCTCAATACGTATCGTGCGCCGGCGAATCGATTATAGGAGGAAGAGACCCGCCGGGGAGAGATTTAAACCGCGTGGCTTGAGAATTTTCGAATACGTCTGATATCCTCGCCGGAAAGAGTCTCCGTCGAGGGTCCTCCAGTTTTACTCGACACCGTGGCGCAGGGTGGGCAACTTTTTTTTTATAAACCACGGAACGTTTGCAGGAAGAGGGTATTTAATACGGAGCAAGCACGATCATTAGTTTTCGTACATGTATGGTAATTACAAGTACGTTAATTGTTTTCCCTCGGTGTACAATAGCGAGCGAATATCGGAACTTTTTGCTAGTGCGCGACGATTGGCTAATTTCTAGCCGATGGACGATGCAAGTTGTGACACGGTGGAGGGCTCGATTAATAATTAAAGATGCATGGAAAGTAATTTGACGTTTTGTTACTGGTTCTTGGAGTTTTCTTTAAGTATCAAAAGATTAGGTACCTTTTAGTGGAGTTAGAATGTAAGTTATTCTATGGAGTGCTCGATTGTTAACGAAAGGTGCATAGATAGTAATTTGAAGTTTTGGTTCTGGTTCTTAGAGCTTCTTTAGAGTATCAAAAAATTAGGTACCTTTTAGTGGAGTTAAAATGTAAGTTATTCTATGGAGCGCTGGATTAATAATAAAAGATGCATAGAAAGTAATTTGACGTTTCAATTCTGATTCTTAAAGTCTTCTTCGAGTATCAAAAAATTAGGTACCTTTTAATGGAGTTAGAATGTAAGTTATTCTATGGAGTGCTCGATTGTTAACGAAAGGTGCATAGAAAGTAATTTGAAGTTTCGGTTCTGATACTTAGAGTCTTCTTTAAGTACCAAAAAATTTGCTACCTTTTAATGGAATTAGAATGTAAATTATTCTATGGAATGTTCGATTGTTAACGAAAGGTGCACAGAAAGTAATTTGAAATTTCGGTTCTGATACTTAGAGTCTTCTTTAAGTATCAAAAAATTAGCTACTTTTTAGTGGAGAGACATGTAAGTTATTCCACGTTACGGAATGCTCGATTGTTAACGAACGATGCATAGAAAGTAATTTAAAGTTTCGGTTCAGGTTCGTGGAGCCTTCTTCAAATGCAACAAAATTAGCTACCTTTTAAAAGGAATTACGACGCAGGTTATGCTAAGTTATAGAGTGCTCAATTAACGCTAACGGAACATTTGTAGGATGAACGTCGTTTGTCAAACGAAGGTATTTAATATAGAGCAAATATGAAAACTGTTTCTTCCTTGCAGACGTCGCAAAGATACGTGGAAAATTATTTATTCGACTCTCGTCTCTGGAGGTCTCTTTAGGTAGAAAAATTATCTAATTTTTACCAGAGTTATGACGTTTCTTATAGGTATTACGTTCCAGAGTGCTAAATTACTGCTAACAAAGGAACATTTGTTAGAGCTTCGGTTTCTCGAACGAAGGTATTTAATATGGAGCAAATATGAGAACAATTTCTTCTTTGTTGACCGGTAAGAGGGAGTAAACTACCCAGATGCGTAGACGGTAATTTATTCGCCTCTCGTCCTTGGAGCCTTCTTATGTACAAAAAAGTTAATTTTTTCCGGAGTTACGTTACTTATACTACGTTACAAACTGCTCGATGTTTTCGAACAAAGGGATATCTGTAGGAAGAGCCACGTTTATTAAAGAGTATTTCGAATGGAGCTAATACAGTAATTATTTTTTTTCTTCGATGTGTAAGAGCCAATAGGCTCTAACTATCGTTACAAAGGGATATCTATAAGAAGAGCTATGTTTATTAGAGAGTATTTCGAATGGAGCTAATACGGTAATTATTTTTTTTCATTAATGTGTACGAGTTAGAGTAGGCTCTAACTATCGTTACAAAGAAATATCTATAAGAAGAGCCACGTTTATTAAAGAGTATTTCGAATGGAGCTAATACGGTAATTATTTTTTTTCATCGATGTGTAAGAACCAGTAGGCTCTAACTATCGTTACAAAGGGATATCTATAAGAAGAGCTATGTTTATTAAAGAGTATTTCGAATGTTGCTAATACAGTAATTATTTTTTTTCTTCGATGTGGAAATATAACTATCGTTAGAAACGCGTGGAAATTGATTCGTTCGTTCGTCGTTTGTCTCTCTGGAACACTTTTTTGAATAGAAAAGAAAGAGAGCTAATTTTGATTGGAGCTACGACGTTAGTTTTATTACGTCACAGAGTGCTCAATTACCGCTAACAAAGGAACAGTCGTAGGAAGAGCTTCGTTTATTAAATGAGGATATTTAATACGAAGAAAATATGGCAGATATTTCTCGTTGACACGAAAGAGCGAGTAAGCATTCCACGGATGTACGTAAAATGATGTATTCGGTCGACGTTTCGGCTCTCTCCTCCTTGGAGCCTCGAGTATAACAAAATTAGCTAATTCTTTTTGTACCTGAAGTGGGCTCCAAGGAAGAGAGCCGAAACGTCGACTGAATACATCATTTTCTACATATTTCTGGAATGTTTACTCGCTCTTGCGTATCAACATGGATGGAACAATTTTCATATATGTTTTCCATATTAAATATCCACGTTCAACGAACGAAGCTCTTTCGACGAATGTTCCATTGTTGGTAGAAATTGAGCATTTTATAACGTATCATAAATAATGCTACACGAAACGGTAATGAAGTATTTACTTCCCCTATTTGTTCTATATTAAGTACCTTTGTTCGTTAAACGAGAACTCTTGCATATCTTTCTTTGTTAGTAGTGATCGAGCGCTCTATAATTCACCGTAATTCAAATAATTCTATACGAAACGGTAATGAAGAAATATTTACCTCCTTCGTTTGTTCCGTATTAAATACCTTTGGTAATAAACGAGCCGTTTGTAACAATTTTTCTTCGAGATAAAAAATCGAGCACTCTGTGACGTAACATCGATAATATTGCACGGAACAGTAACGAAGGAATATCTACTTCTCATATTTGTTCCTTATTCAGTACTCTTGGTTCGTTCAACGAAGCTGTTTGTACAAATCTTCCTTTAGCTGAAACCTTCCTTTGTTAATGGAAATTGAGCGCTTTATAATGCAGTATCAATACCGTCGTAACGAGTAACGGAGAGTATAAATTAGCTAATTTTGTTGTACCTCGACTAGGTCATGTTTACTCGCTCTTACGTATTAACAAGGAAGGAATACTTTCCATATTTATTCCGTATTAAATAACCTCGTTTAATAATCGGAGCTGTGTCTACAAATGTTCCTTTGTTACCAGTCATACGGCTCTCTATAATGTAGTATCGGTAACGTCGTATCTTCGATAAAAAATAGCCAATTTTCTTGTACCTCTCAGAGAGTTCCAAGGAAGAGAAATATCGCCCGAATAAATCATCTTACACACATACTGCCCGTATCGCTTCTAATTTAATTTTTCAACAGCGGCCAACTTTATTCTACTCCATCTCAAAGTGTGCTCGATACATACCCTTCGAAAAAGCTCGAGAAACTTTGAACCAGGAACCATCCAATAGTTTATCATCCTAGAAAATTATATTTTCTTATATTTCTAAGCTGGACAAGATCATCCACCGATTTAATTATTTCACTAGAATCTTTGTTATAATCTTCGAACATCACGATCATGTTTCTTTCGATTGTCGATGTTTCCACTTCTACTCCATTTCAAAGTGTACTCAATAGATACTCTTCGAAAAAGCTCGAGAAACTCTGAACCAAGAACCAATGTTTATCATCCTAGAAAACTATATTCTCTTATATTTTTAAGATGTGACAAGATCATTCATTGATCCAATTGTTCCATCAGAGTCTTAGCTATAATCTTCGATCACCACGAACATGTTTCTTTCGTTCGTTGATGTTTCCAATTCTACTCCATCTCAATATATACCCTTTGGAAAAACTCGAAAAACTCTGAACCAGAAACCAAAGTTCAACATTGTAGAAAACTATATTTTCTTATTTTTATAAGATGGACAAGATCATCCACCGATTTAATTATTCTACCAGAGTCCTAGCTATAATCTTCGAACACCACGAACATGTTTCTTTCAATCGTCGATGTTTCCAATTCTACTCCATCTCAATACATAGCCTTCGAAAAAGCTCGAGAAACTCTGAACCAAGAACCAAAGTTTATCATCCTAGAAAACTATATTCTGTTATATTTCTAAGCTGGACAAGATCATCCACCGATTTAATTATTTTACCAGAGTCTTAGCTATAATTTTCGATCACTACGAACATGTTTCTTTTGATCGTCGATGTTTCCAATTCTACTCCATCTCAATACATACCCTTTGGAAAAGCTCGGAAAACTCTAAACCAAGAACCAATAGTTTATTATCTTAGAAAACTATATTCTCTTATATTTATAAGCTGGACAAGATCATCCACCGCTCCAATTGTTTCACCAGAGTCTTAGCTATAATCTTCGATCACCACGAACATGTTTCTTTCGATCGTCGATGTCTCCAATACGAATTGCACGTGAAATAGGTATCGATGAAAATTTCGAGGGAAAAAGTATCGTTTCGATGCGCAGCGGTTGCTCGGTTCTCGACCACCCACGCGCAGCCAGCCTTCAGAATTAAAAACGTCGATCATCGGTAATGACGCGCGTGTAATGGGTAAATATACGCGGCTGCTCGATGGAAATCGTTCGTATCCGATAAATTTGCACGCTCGGCTCCGTGGCTCGAGCGGACCGAACGATAAGCGGGCACGTAGCAAAGCTTTGTCAAGCTGTCAGCGTTACCTCGCTTGTATTTCCCGAATGAAGTTGGCGTGCCGAAGTCGACGACACGGGGCCCCCCTCACCGTGCCCCTTTACGCTCGCGCGGAGTCGCGCGTTTTTCCGGCGTCGCGATGCAAAAATTACGAGCCGCGCGGATCGCGATTAAAGGCGATGAAAAATTGACGCTTTCATCGACTCGATCGCGCTTTGATATCGTCGTGAGAAACGACCGATCGAACTACTCGCGACAGCTTTCGAAGATCGTGAGAAATTTCAACGCGAAGCGGTGAGTGGCTTGGTCCAAGAGGGATTCCTGAAACTTTGTTGCAACGAAGGAGGAAATTGTAATTTATTATGGAAATTGTAATCGTGGAATTGAATCGTTTTCGAGTATTACGTGGAGGCCATGTTTTCTTGTAATCAGTGATGGTGCGATAAGAGGCGATTTCTGTTGATAATGTTTAGAAGATTTCTAGCGAGTTTCGCGAGGAAATGTGTGTAGGATCTTTCGATAAACGAAAAGATACGTTTCTTTGGAAAAAGGCGTGGGTTTGTACAAACATTTCGTTCGTTTAAGGTATAGTTTTCTTGGTATATTTCTAGGTATATTTATTCTAAGTTTCTAGATATATTCAATTTATAAAATTCAAATCCTGATTTCTATTCAACAGTTTATCGGTTACTCGAACCATTTATCTCAATAAAACTCCTCTTCACCTATGTACTAACTCGGTGAAAAATCGATGCACTTTATATTAATTAGAATCGCGAAGATTAATGGAGTGTATTTAATTCCTGAAACTTAAATTCTAATTTCTATTCAAAAATGCATCCGTCACTCGACACTTCTATCCAGCTCAAAACACACCCTGCCCTGTTCACTTCTACCCTTCAAATTTTTCTAAAAATCGAATACAATTCATCGTGACATATTTAATTTCTAAAATTCCAAAATTCCTCCTTCTCTTCCAAAACTTTATCCATAAATCGAACCTTTCGTTCTCGTGTAAAAATTCTCTCGATCCCTGCACCCGGTATGAAAATTATCGTCCGTAATAACGATGCTCGTGACGAAAGAAGAACGAAAAATCGGTTATGAGAATCGAGCGTATTTCGCGTATTTCTCACCAGTAGATTTCGAGGAGTGGTGAACCAGAGGATCCACGATTCGAATACCAGGGATCTCGTTGTGTTCTCGCGATCGTGCTACGATTTAAATGAAATCGCGAGTCCTTCCTCTTGGTTAAGACAAGCTGGGTACGCGACTCGGTCGAAAAGCGACGTTACGTGAAACAGGACGCAGGTCCCGGTTTATCGATCGGGAAACGAATGCACCGGCTAGTTGTGCAAACTGATTACGAACATTAACGCCTCGCAGCTGGTTCTTCGAGCCGCTGGTATGTCGATCAGGGTAGCCACTTTGGCAGTACGTAGCTAACGATCGAGTTACCTCGGTCCGGGCCGCCTCTATAATTATACCTCACTTTGTACCCGATATTCGCATTAACCGTACGCTGACAATGAAAAACGATCTGGCAATTATTTTCTACCATCTCTCTATATACCGCTCGCGTTCAACCCCGTCGCTGCCCCCCACTCGCCTCTCGTGTCACGTTGATCGTTTTATCGCGACATTCGTTTCGTCCCTCCCTCCCTCCCTCCGCGACCTATCCAGGTAATTCAACGTTATTGCTTTTACCCGGGACTCGAAAACTCTTTTTACGTACCGATAGCGTCGCGTTGCTCCACGAGGGAGAATTAAGAGTACCGCCGGCTTGATTACCGGCTAATTAGAGCGCCGTTATCTCTGACGTTTTTCGGTAACACGGTACACGAATCCACGCCGGTGAAAAATTTGAATATACGGTGTGGCGGTGGGCAACGTCGGTGATTTAACGCGCGAAGTGAACAGCAAATTAATAGGTTCGCGCGATCAGTTTCGTCGTTCGATAAGAAATTGTGTTAGTAGTTTCGTCGGTTTATTTTTTTTTCGAAAGATAGGATTACCGTTCGATTAACGTGGGTAAAGTTGAAGTGTAGATCCGTTGATTCGTTCGTGTGTTTGCTGTTGATTGATGTTGGAGTGTTATAGTAATTTTTTAGAATGGAAGAGGCGATAATACTTATCGAATAACTTAGTATCCAAGACATCGGAATATCGAAAGTGTGAATTCGTTTGTCGGTGTACTAGAGCAGAAATTACATTTTTAAGGAAATTGTCTATAAATATTCAAGAAATTATAAATTTTCGCGAAGAGAAAATCCAAAGTAAGGAAAAATTAATTGTACGTGAGAAAGGGAAGTACAATATTTGTAAGAATATTTTTGTACTGTTATAACCGATTGTTCGATAAGAAATGGCGATATTAATTTCGTTGTTTTATTTTTCTAAGGATGATACTACCGTTCGATGAACATGTGTAAAATTTCGTGTAGATCTGTCGATTCGTTCGTATATTTACTGTTGATCAAGAGAAAGTATTTGCACACTATATTGCAAAGAAATTCTCGTAACCTACGAATCCGATTTTAATGAAAATTTCTGCGCATATAAAGTATACTGGGCTGCATATGACATCATTTTTTTTCTTGACAAAAAATATTCCCAAGAGGATTAAATTAAGATCCAAAAATTCAACATTTCTTCGTTCTTCTGATACAATTTTCAGGGGGAGAATTTTGTTAATTTGTCTCCTCGGTATAAAATAAATACACTGACGAAGAAACAACGTGAAAAGAAAAAAAATTCTCGAGTTAACTCATAGTCCGATGTAGTCGTCATCGAATCGAATTTTCCTGAAGAATTTCGCTAATTTGTCTCCTCGATATAAAATAAATACACCGACGAAGAAACAACGCGAGAAGAAAAAAAATTCTCCTCGATATAAAATAAATACATCGACGAAGAAACAACGCGAAAAGAAGAAAAATTCTCGAGTTAACTCATAGTCCGATGTACTCGTCATCGAATCGAACTTTTCCGAAGAATTTCGTTAATTTGTCTCCTCTATATAAAATAAATACACCGACGAAGAAACAACGCAGTAAGAAAAAGAATTCTCGAGTAAACTCATAGTCCGATGTACTCGTCATCGAATCGAACTTTTCCGAAGAATTTCGTTAATTTGTCTCCTCTATATAAAATAAATACACCGACGAATTAACAACGCGGTAAGAAAAAAAATTCTCTTCGATATAAAATAAATACAGCGACCAAAATCAACGCGGAAAGAAAAAAAATTTTCCTCGAAATAAAATAAATACACCGACGAAGAAACAACGCGAAAAGAAAAAAAATTCTCCTCGAAATAAAATAAATACACCGCCGAAGAAACAACGCGAAAAGAAAAAAAATTCTCCTCGAAATAAAATAAATACACCGCCGAAGAAACAACGCGAAAAGAAAAAAAATTCTCCTCGAAATAAAATAAATACACCGACGAAGAAACAACGCGAAAAGAAAAAAAATTCTCCTCGAAATAAAATAAATACACCGCCGAAGAAACAACGCGAAAAGAAAAAGAATTCTCGAGTAAACTCATAGTCCGATGTACTCGTCATCGAATCGAACTTTCCCGAAGAGTTTCGTTAATTTGTCTCCCCGATATAAACTAAACTCACGGACGAAGAAACAACGCGGCCAGTAACCGAATAAAAGTTCCCGTTTTTCGTTCACGAACTCTCCACGTCGCGACTCGAGCCCGATGAGCGAACAATGCTTCGTTATCATAACGCGGGGCTCGCTCCGCGACCGAATCATCGTTTCGTTCGATTAAACGAAGCGTTTAGCGGCGCCATAATTGCGCGAAACGATGCTATCAAGAGCAGCCGTTCGTCGCGCTCTAAATCGGATTATGAGCGGGAATCACGGCCGATCGAGATCTAATACAAGCAGTTAAAGCGTTCGAACGATTCGAGACACCGTTTTTACGGGGCGGGATCACGAGCCACGCGTTCCGTTCGTTTACGTTAATTGAATTCGTTATCGCGGCCGGTGGAAAATATTGTGCGCGGGATTCATATACTGACGCTGCGCGCTAATTGGATATCGCGCGTGGAAATTTATGCGACGCAGCTCGTTAATGCCGTTAATTACATCCAAGTGTGGCGCACAACCGGTAAACCTATCCTCGATGCCCGTAAAATTGCATCGCGATTAATTGTCACGGTAATAATTCCAAACAACGGAGAATCGACGTTCCCAAAATTGACCTTGAACTTTGACGATCGTTCCTTCGCTTGGCGAATTTTTCAATTCCTACGCGGACTTCGAAAGCAATCTTTCCGAACGTTCTTTTCGTTCGCGACGTTTCCAGTGATTTATTCCGAGCTTCGAAAGTAGGGTACAACGTAGGGAAAATTTCAAATGCAGAAAGTATGTAATAGAATAGTAGACACTAAATATTTGTTCAAATTTAGTATTTAAACTTTGTACGAATGGTACGCGTTAAGGCGAAATACGTAATGGAGCATGGAGGTATGTATACTCGTGAATGTAATTTTGTGAAATTTTTGTGTGTAATATAAACGTCGAGAAAAATTGTAATTTTATCGTCCAGGATTCATTCTATTGTCTAAAGATTCCGTTCGAATATGTATTATTTTTGTAACTTTCCACCGCTATATTTCACTTTTGTGTTATATTTCACTGTATTTCGGTTCAGTGAGGTACGTTCTTCCGAAGAGGAGCAAAATAAATTGTTTCGAGCCGCGAAGATAAATATTTCTAAAAAAAAAACCGAACAGCAAATCTGTATTCCCTGTCAGATCTACGCTATTCTCGAGAACCCTAAAAGTGATTCACGAGACTTTCGGCTAATTCTTGTCCTTGCAACGGCTTGCAATCCGTTGAAGGGTACCACAGACAATACGATCGAACGTGGTTAGGTATAAGTCCGAAAGCTTCGTTGCATCTTTCGTTCTGGAAGTTTTCAACGCGTCGGGCACAGTTTAAATTCCCGAGAACGGAACGTCCTTAACCCCTTGAACGTGACGGAATTTTTGAAAAAAGAAAAGAAGAAATAAAAAAAAGAATATACGTACTACAGGCTACCGCATCGCCTTTGGGCGATAGGGTTTCGTTCATAAATACAAAAATATTCTCCACCGAGGTCGATCGTCGGCGAAGCCTCGAGAGTAAAGGACGGTCGGATTAAAAGTTTCGTTTTGAAGTACGCACGCTCCAAAAAACGCACATTTTTTAATAACATTACTTTATTAACCGCACACAATTTAGAAGAATCCACAACAACGACAAACTAAACAAATATAACACTGAATACGTTACTTCACGTCAAACTTAACAAGACAATTAACTTGACAATTAACCGAACGAAACTCTACACATTTTTTAACCTTCTCCCTCTCATAATATTTATAACTCGTACCTATTCCCAATTCATATTCCTCCCAATTTCTCTAATTTTCTACAACACAAACTTTCGTATTACATATTCATACCCCCTTACAAGAATTACAACCCCAATTAGTCTCATTTTATACACATTACAAAATTCTTCCCCAAGAACGACTCGAAACTACAAATATTACAAAACAACACATTCGATACTGAACACTCTCAGTCCCCGTTCCTTTGTACCATGATCGACCATCACGCTTTTCGATGTTATAAAATACGATCGAATAAATATCCAGTTACAGTGTCGGATATTTCTCTAGTACGGTGGTTCAAGGAGAAACATTCTCCACCCTTTGACGTTCGACCGTCTCGGGATTATTTTACCAACGATCCTTGTTCGATGTAGCCTCCCTCCTTCGTGTTACATCCATCTAGCGTAGTTTCGGTCACGATCCAAACGGTGAACCCGAGTTCCCGGCTCTCGTTGCTGAATTTCTGAAATTTCTGGCATCTGCCAGTCAACGATGCTACAGCTCGTGGCGAATAGCGCGGGAAATCTCCCTCTACCCCCACCCTTCGTTTGAATTGCAAATAGAGGAGAACGATTCCCCACTGTCCTGGGACTGGACGAGGCTTTTCCGCGGATCTGTTGGAACTTGGCAGGTGGGGCGAGTTCACCTTGTAATTAGACATTCGCGGCGTAGGATCCGCGAACGGTTCGTGTTGAACCACGCGGCTCTACTTTCATTAGCGATTCGAGTGAACGTGGATTATCCAACGCGAAGTATTTCGTCGCCAGATTTTCACGACGATTATATCGCTGTTAGTAATTGTTCAATTACGTCGGAGCCACCGACGCTCGAGGGGCCCACCGTCGACGAGTTACCTCGTTTTTCGAGAGTTTCTCGTTATTCTCGACATCGCAACGCAGAAACGAATTTTACACGGGGGATGATTCTTTCATGGGTGTCGTTTCTCGTGGTTTGATTATAAAAGGATTTTTGTTTTAATTTTTTTTTTTCGGGAAATTTGAGTCTACAATGCGTCAGAGTGGGGAGGCGAAAGATTGGAGCGAAGTTTGAAATTTTGGCAGGGAATATTTAACATTTTGGACTTTGAATTTAAGGGGAATTGAATGTAGGGTACTTTGAGATGTTTTTGTATTTTTTTTTTTAAGAGATTATTGTTTTTGGGGCGAGTATATAGTGAAAATGAATTAATTAAATCATGTAGGGATGGTTTTAAGAATAGGAGTGTGCGACTAGTTAAAGTGGTTCGTGTATTTGCCTGTAAAATTATTTGTAAGCTTGTTATTTATTCGGAAGTTCGTCTGCAGAATATTTACAATGTGTAATTTTTAACTTATATATAAGTAATGTTCTTTTAAAGCGATAGAGCTCAATTTTTAACCGATCGATACGTACCTTTACGAAAAGTTTCGTTTCGATAAAGATCAAAAGTTGCTGCAAATTTTTCAACGACAGTTTCAGTACAAAGGTGGCAAGGTTCGTATGTTCGATAGTTTTTTTTTTTCGTGCAATTTTCCGTAATTTTCTCGACAAAAGTTTCCATAATTTTCTCGACAAAAGTTTCCATACTTTTCTTGACAAAAAATTCCATACTTTTCTCGAGAAACATTGCAATAGTTTTCTCAACATAATTTTCAATGGTATCTCGATAAAAATTGTTATAATTTTCTCGACAAAAATTTCGATAGTTCTCCCAATTAAATTTTCAGTAGTATGCTCGACAAAAATTTCCATAATTTTCTCGACAATAATTTCGATAGTTTTCTGAATCAAATTTTCAGCAGTATATTCGACAACAATTTTCATAATTTTCTTGACAAAAATTTCGATAGTTCTCTCGATCAAATTTTCAGTAGTATGCTCGACAAAAATTTCGATAGTTCTCTCTATCAAATTTTCAGTAGTATGCTCGACAAAAATTTCCATAATTTCCTCGACAAAAATTTCGACTATTTTCTCGACAAAATTTTCAGTAGTATGCTCGACAAAAATTTCCATAATTTTCTCGACAAGAATTTAGACAGTTTTCTCGACAAAAATTTAGATAGTTTTCTCGACAAAAATTTAGACAGTTTTCTCGACAAAAATTTAGACAGTTTTCTCGACAAAAATTTAGACAGTTTTCTCGACAAAAATTTAGACAGTTTTCTCGACAAGAATTTAGACAGTTTTCTCGACAAAAATTTCGGTATTTTCCTCGACAAAAATTTCGAACGTTGCTCCATTTTGGGGATTCTGAACTAGGTAGACCGAACGATTACTTTGTGTGCCACTTGACAAAGAAAGAGAGAAGAGGGGACAAAACCAACGAACGCGCCTCGTTTCGTTGCACTTGGTTCGCAGCTACGGTGCAATGCACTAATTAAAGACGTCGGATAAAAGTGGCGGCCGCTATAAGAAGAAACTCGATAGTTCAACCTGCTGTTTTTATGAAAGTTTTATCGAATCGCCGCAAATAGATAGCATTTGCACCGCATCGGCGTGTCGAACACCGTTCTCATCCTTGCGAAAGTTCCGCGAAGCAAAAGTGGCGGAATTCTTGACACGGCGGTATAATTAGAGAATTTGTACCAGCACGATCATGTTCGAGTGTTTTCAGATGCATCCAAATCGATTGCATCTCTTATAGTCGATTTCGTGAGTTTGGTATACGATTATTCCAAAGTCTGTTCCAGAATTTAACAGCGGTGTCAAAGTATTCTATAAGTAGAAATAAAAGAAAATTTCTATAAACATGGAATGCTCGGTTAAAAATGTATAACGTATGAAATCGTAACGAGTGGTACATTATAGTATATTATATAAATCAAAGATGCTTGTGTAATCTATTTATTGTGTTTACTATTTGACCGATAAGTGCTGACAAGTGTGATTTTTATGAATTTCTCACAATGAAATGTCTAAATCTTCAACGCACGAAATTTGTATCTAGAATATATCAAAGATTCTTCCAAACGAGTATTGTTGATACTTGTTCAAGAACACCGAGGGTTCATAAATACGCTTTTCACCCGATTTTAAGAATATCCAATAGCACACGAAGCATGGTACCTCGTTTAAAATACGCTTCTATTATCTGCTTTTCCTGTACACACTAAGTACGAAGGAACGTTGTAGAGAGCGCGGTATAAATTTCTTAAATTTGCATCGCATAAAACGCAGAATAGTGCAACCTATTTCGATCACGACTATACTCCCGTATTCAATATGCTAATCTCATTACGCGCCGGTATATTATTCCCGGAACGTTAAAGAAAACTTGTCTCGCCGTGTACAAATACGAACGAACGTTGCCCAAGTTTCTCAAATGATAAAGATCTGTTTCGAGAAACGATAATTCGGTGCGCAACGGGTCAACGAACCCGGCCGATCTCGGAGCAGAGATCGACTTGTACTTTCTTTTTAGAATCGTTAATGAACAGATCGTGTGTTCACCCTTATCCAGTCTTCTTGACTTTCACGTACCAGCTACATACTTCGGGAGAAATTCGATTTTTCACCGTCACTTATACAAAACGTAAAAACGCATCTGGTGCGTCAATTAACCATCCCGGTCGATCGAGAATCGTTCCATCGGAATTAACGAAAAATTCCAACCGACGTGGAAATTTCGTTGCGAATATTTATTCCGGATTTCAATGGTCGTTTCCACGATACAGTAATGTCTCGAATATCGATAAAATTTTAGTGCACGGATTCGCCATCCGGAGTCATCCTCATTAGTGTTCGTTCATTTGTTCGTTCGTTCGTTTATTCCACTCGTTGTACCTCACTTATTGTTCTTTTCGGTTGGTTTGTTCTCTCTCGGTTTCGAGAAAGTTTTCTCTATCCGTGCCTCGCGTATCGATACTCAACGATTTTCGATTATTATCCAAGGCGCCACTCTGTTCCAAATGAATTTGAAACGTAAAGTATCTAAGAATTATAAAAGATTGTATTCCTAATTTTATTTATAATTTACAATAATTGGAATTGCTCCGGTATCGGTTTCTGCGATATTTCAAGAGCACGTCGAACCGAGTATTTCAATTTCGATGAATTGCTCGATAATATTTGAGTTCCTTATCTGGCATTTCACGCGGAGAAAGTTTCTCGCAATTTCGTCCGATTGGGAAAGGATTAACGCGACCGGATGCACCGTTTCCCAGACATCCGTGAAAAGAACGCGTCGCGTAATCCGCCATTCCGCTTTCGTCGTTGCTTTTCGCCGAATCGTTAATTCTCGAATCAATTAAACACGGAACGCGCTCGTTTGTCCCAATTTGAAGAAATCGCACGCTTATTAACGTACCCGCGTTTCATAATTTCGTGGAATTTCGAGAACCGCTTTCAGCTTTCGGCCGTACACTCGAAACGATCCGTGAAAAGTTATTTGCAATTCGAGCGAAGAGGCACGCGTTGCTAATGATACCGATGAACTGGATATCTCGAAACTTGGTCCCGTATTTTGTTCGCACATAACTTGTAAACAAAGTTAAAAAAAAAAAAAAAAGACGATTTCAATACGTGTATTGTTCATCGAGACTTTTCGAAGCGCATTCTCCGGATAAATGTTTCTAGTTTTTCGGCATATATTTTCGTTTAATTATCTCAGTGTTCTAGCTTCGTTAGAGTGGACCTTGTTGCTTGACTTTGGTACACTCGGGTCTTTCTCGACCCATTGATCCTCATCATATGTTGCTTTTTGTAATTAAAACTATAATAGACACAATTGAACAATTCTGTATTAAAATGTTTCTAGTTTCCCGGTGTATATTTTCGTTTAATTATCTAGATTTGTTAGAGTGGACCTTGTTCCTTGACTTTAGCACACTCGGGTCTTTCTCGACCCATTGTATCCTCGTCATATATTCTTTTTGCAATTAAAACTATAATAATAGACACAATTGAACAATTCTGTCTTAAAATGTTTCTAGTTTCCCGGTGTATATTTTCGTTTAATTATCTGGCTTCGTTAGAGTGGACCTTGTTCCTTGACTTTGGCACACTCGGGTCTTTCTCGACCCATTGTATCCTCGTCATATATTCTTTTTGCAATTAAAACTATAATAATAGACACAATTGGATAATTCTGTATTAAAAGTCTCTTCACGGTATCGTGAATTTTCAAGCACGAGTCGTATACACTTGGAACAGTATAAATTTTTACTAAAAAAATCTAAACGAAGAACGAATTAAGCTTAAGAAATACCAAAGAAAGCTTTCATAATGAATGCAATTGGACAATTCCGTTTGAATGATTCTCTCATAGTATCGTAAACTTGCAAGCACGAGTCACGTGCAATTGGAACATTTTCCCTAAAAAAACCATGAACGTGCAATCTAAACGAAGAACGAGTTACGATGAACAAATCCCACAGAAACATATCTAAAGTTCTTTTTTAAATTGCATGCTTTCCAATCTCGACTCGACCGTGTTGTGTAATAAAAAATTTCGCAACGTATCTGGACAACGTACACCGGTATTCGTTAACGAATTTCCATTGTCATTTGTAAAAGAAACGCGAGCCAATGACACCTACAAAAATTTCGCATCCAAGCGTCATTTCCGCGAATACAACGGTCGTTAGTGCACCATACGCGAATTTTCAACACTCAGTTGACCAGTGTTCCTCTCGACGAAGCCATTGAGATCGTTACCAGTTGTCTCGTTGCTCGTTACATTTTCATAACATTCGGGATCACTGTTAACGATGTTTATCATCGTACCGAATAAATACTCGGCGATACCTAAGAATCGTGCGTGTTGTTGAGTTTCTAAAGATCCACGTCCATGATAAATCTCCCGTGTGTCTGTTTCGCAATTATAAAGTAACAAACGACCACGCTGTATCACAATGGCAGCCAATCAAGGTATGGAATCGATTTTCGGAACACACTGTACTCGCATAATTCCTCTCTTCCGTTTACAGTGGGGGGTGCCCGACACGCTGAAATATTTGACAAATTCGCACGCATAATTCATCCGAGTTTATCGAAGACCCCAGGGCCCGGACTTCGACGAACCATTCGCCTTTCATTGTCGATTCTATTCGATAGGAAAATTGAGTTTTTGGATTCCCTCGAATTTTTCTGGATAGTTTCTTTGTGCTCAGGCATCTCCGGATGCCGCGGTTAGGATAGAAGAGCAACCGTTGGCCATTTTTAGGTGATTTATGGCGTTCGATATGCCGAACGAGTGTATTGTAGGGTGAACGAAAGATCAGTTTCGAATTGTATTTAGAAGGTTGGTTTGGATATATATAGCAGTCGTTCTTCGTAGAATTCGAGGAAAAATTCAAAATTCTTGTTTCAAATTTTTAGAAGAGTTTGAACAGTCTTGTTCTTTTCCATTTTGATGTACGACACGTCTCGATGGAAGAGAAACGTTTAATGATCGATTTAGCTCAGTACTAGATGCACTATTGTGGTCTACTAGAAGTGTAATTTTAAATTTCTCTTTCGAGGTACGTTCTCTCTATCTTCTCTATAATTTGTAACTGATCATTTGTCATTTTTCAACCTCCTCGAAGAATAATGCAATGTACAGTTTCGTATCATATCTTTTTTTTTTACATATGGTCTTTCAACAGGAGTTTCCAGAAAGGTTTTGCAAATAAATCGTATTCGAATAGAGAAAATTTGAAATATTTGTATTACACGTTACAGTGTGATCCTTTACAATTATGTATGGAATACAGTATGGTGCAAATGGTCACTGAAACTTTTTTTTACAAGATATTATCCTTTTTTCTAAATTTGTTATCGCATCTGTACTCTCAATCTCTTCAACAATCTGTTGAATGTTCTCTTCGATTTCTTCTATTTGTAGATCATTTGTAAATCATTTGTAGATAATTTGTAGATCATTTCTAGATCATTGTGGACTTGTTCTTTGACGTAGCTTCGAAGAAAAAAAATTTTAATGGCGTCGTATCGCACAATCTTCGCGACTGATTGGCATTAACATTTCTTGAAAGAACTCTGTCTTTCACTGAACTTTGATCGTAATAAAATTATCGTTTCGATGGATGTATCACCATCTTGCTGAAACCACACGTTGTCCATATCAGTAAATTTCGACCACAGAAAAGTTCTTTATCATTGAACGGTAGCGTTCACCGTTAACCGTACCCAATTGGCTGTCTCTATTTTCGAAAAGTATGGACCAATTACGCCTCTAGTTCATAAAACGCAGCAAACAGTGACTCGTTGCGAGCGTATCGTTTGTTCATGGATCTCTTTCGGATTTCCAGAGCCCCAAATGCAACAATTTTGCTCGTTAACGTGCCCATTCGGATAGAAATGGCTCTCATCGTTAAAAATGATTGTCTCCCTGGAATCGTTACCAACTGCCGTCTTGTTAAGCACTCATTTCACAAATGTATCAATTTCTATACGTATAATCTGTCTATAACGATTTCTGAGTTAATTACATTTGGTAGGCGCGTAAAATTCAAATTCACCGCACGATCTTCGAAACGTATAATCGTTACTAATGTGTGAAATTAACATTTTGCGGAGTTTCAAGCATACTTACGATTCACAACCGATGTTTTCAGGTGTGCGAGCTGAACGAGTACGTATCTGTGTCTCTAGATTGTGCAAAGATTTAATTTCCCTGAATTTGTTCACCAAACCGCGAATTGTTCTTTCCAACGGAAAGAACGTATTTCGCGAATGATACTTTTCACGGAACGTGAACTTTCATAATAGTTCTTCGTAATAGTACTTTCAAAAAGCCTTTAACCGTGCATTATTGCACTACCACGATTCTAATGGTCTGTGGATGAGAAATGTGACCACAATCGAAAATATATAACCGTATGGTGAATGTATTCCTAAAACGTACGGAAGTTCTTGTTGAAGGATCGTTTATGGTATTATAACCAGGACGCGCGTTATACCGGTTATGGCAGGACATTATTGGATGTACAGGGTGTTACCGGAGGGTTAGTATCATCGGACAGAAGGGGTGATTCTACGTGCGAAAATACGTCGAAAAAAGTTTAAAAATTGCACTTTTCCATTTGAAGTTATTTACTAATTTATACATGGTGTTCCTAGACAAATGATATTACAGGGGATGATTCTCCGTGCGAAAATGAATCCAAAAATAGTTTAAAAATTGCATTTTTCCATTTGAAGTGATTTACTAAATGGTGTTCTTAGACAAATGATATTATAGGGGATGATTCTCTGTGACAAAATGAATCGAAAAAAAGTTTAAAAATTACATTCTTCCATTTGAAGTTATTTACCAATTTATACATGGTGTTCTTAGACAAATGATATTACAGGGGATGATTCTCCGTGCGAAAATGAATCGAAAAAATGTTTAAAAATTCCATTCTCCCATTCGAAGCATCGTTTACGAGAAACTCGAGTTCGAAAGTTGTTTCAAGCCGTAGCACGATCGTTTTCGTTTACACTTCCATACTCGCTGTCCTCTGTAATGTTTACATTCTGTCTTCAGCCGTGCGGACACTACTCTTACTGTTAGTCACTTTGCATCGGTCGAATCGTAACAATGTCTCTCTACAGTAATCGCGAATACGTCGACACGGTGAAACCGTTAGGGACTTGTAACGAGTGTGCAACAGTTAAGTATTGTCCAATAATAATTAATATATTATCTACACATTTTCAAATTCGATGTTCTCGTAAACGATGCTTCGAAAGGAGAAATGTTACTTTTTCCACTCATTTTTGCACGTAGAATTACCTTCTACCCTGTGATACCATTCATATGGTAACATTGTATAACTTATTAAATAATTTCAAACGAAAAAATATTATTTTTAAACATTCTTTTGACTTATTCTCGCACGTACAATCATTCCTTACCTTTGATACCATTCGTACGGTAACATTGTATAAATTATTAAATAACTTCAAAAGAAAAAATGTTATTTTTAAACATTTTATTTTCTCACGTAGAATTACTTCTTACCTTTGATACAATTCGTACGGTAACATTGTATAAATGATGAAATACCTTCGAGCGAAAAAATGTTACATTTAAACATTTCATTCTCTCACGTAGAATTACTTCCTACCTTGTGACATAATTCATCCGGTAATACCTTGTAGCGAGTAAAGAACAAAACTCGACACGTCGACACTCCGCAACAACTAGTTACCGAGTCTTGTCGACAAAACTAACAGCTGCCAATCTCCGGGTATCGACACACTCGGGTGTAACATTAGCGGAGCGTGATAAATGATTAACACTTACAAACAATATATCGCTCTGTATCGTTTCGAAGAGGACAACCTCGAATGTAAACAGTCGACGAAGCACGTACCGGTGCTGGTACTCGGATAATCGTCGTGGTCAACGAATCGTCGTTCGATATCGATCGGGACGAGAAGAAAGGTCGTAAGTGAGAAAGGAAAACGCGACTCTGTGTATTTTTTTCTCTCTCTTTCTTCCATTACGTAACAAGTATAAATCCACGGGTAAGCTTCGCCAATTTCTGGGTAGTACTGCAGCCGCTGTGGTCCCTCCCCCTCCCTCCCGCCACCTGTATAATTCGATGGTATCGATGATCCGCGAAATTTTACGATATCGGTCGCGTACACGCGAGCCACCCGGGCTGTTTATACCGGTGCGCGGTTTTCGAATCAAGCGGTTCCCGAATAACGCTGCGATTCACGAGCAGGAAATTAACGCGGGTTGCTCGCGTCTGTGCAGCTGCTCGTTCGAGCGTGTCGAACAGTCGTCTATAATAAAAGTGAACGGTCGATTCCACGGTGGTCGCCTATTCGTACGCGCAACGCACGCGGAGATTAGTTTCATGAAACGCGCGCACCTTGCGCAACAAGCGTTTTGCAATTATTATTATTATTTGGTTTTTTTTTTTTTTTGTACACACGCAGCGTTATCGACCCTCTCGAACAACGAGCGAGTCGTTCGAACGCAAGTCGAGATCGCCTTTTCTCGTTCACTCTCCCGGGGAGAGGACTTCGCACGGTCGTTCGTTGCATTCCGTTCGGATCGTGACGGAATATTTATTTATATTTCCCACCACTCGGTATAACCTCGACGGTAAACTTCCAGACGAATCGCTCTCGAACGCGGCCACGAAATTGTGCAATAATTTACGACGCTCAGGCTCGCTCGCCACGCAACGTTTTACGAGCTCGTTTTCCACGTTTCCTTCAACGTATCGTATCCTTCTGTGCCCCAATTCGTCGAGGACGCTTCTTTTGCGTCCGAAACGTTCCCCGGGTGCCGATGCAACGAGATCTGGCGATCAGAGGCGGAAAAAAATACTCCTCCTCGATAACTGAACGAACTTCGCCCTCGATATGGGGCACGGACTCGTCCGAGTTACTGTCTTTGCTGTTTGCGCTTGTTAACGGGGTCAGTATCGTTCGTTGACGGGAATCGAGATTTGTTCGGTGTCGTATCTTCGCGAGAATCTTATCGATCGATCGGTGAGATTCTCCCGGTGAAAATAAGTCCAAAGTCGTGCCATTTTGGACTATTCTTAGTTACTACGTTTGACGCACGTCGCTCGTGATACTGTCGCTCGACGTGCGAGAGTTGACTCGAAACGGATCGTGAAAGGATTTATTTTATTTGGGGAAGTTTCGCGAATTTATTAACAATACTTTCGTGAAGGTGCAACGACGAAAAATGAAAAAATTACAATTTTTAGTTAGCGAATTGCGCAATTGCTGGACGAGGATTTTTCCTTTCAAGTAATATTAAAATTTTCAGTAGGATAGCTGTATTGTTCTTTTATTGCAAAGTATAACAATCTTAGAGACAAGTAGGGGAAATTTGAACGCTGTTATTTCTTCGAATCTCGAATTTGTACACATTAAGGACAATAATGAGAAAGATAGAACAATGGTATTCCGTCTCGTGATAAAGAGTCGATTCTTAGAGCATTATCGCTACCTTCCTCGAACACTTGAACAGGTGGAATTCATGTTCGGTTAATCTAACGACACTATGATTAATACCTTCGAAATCAAGTAATTATAACTCATACACTCCGATAAACCCTCTGTGATTTTATCTTTTATGTCGAGAGTACGTTTGACACTTCGTCCAAAGATAGAATATTTCGAATACATGGAATTCGTGCTCACCTAACCGACTGATATCGTATTCAATATTCCTCTATTGCACAAAACTCGGCTCGATCTCTATCTAATAAACTCTGCGTGGACTTGGGACATCGGCCTGATTATCTACGAAACGAAGACTATCGACATTTCATCTAGAGGCAGAGTCAATTTCTAGAACAATATCGCTACTTTCCCCGGATACTTCGAACCTGTAGAATTCCTGTTCACTTAACCGATTGATACTGTATTCGATATCCTTCTATCGCACGAAATTCTGCTCGATCTCTATCTAATAAACTCTGCGTGGACTTAGGACATCGGTCTGATTATCTACGAAACGAAGACTATCGACATCTAGAGGCAGAGTCAATTTCTATTGGGTTGTTCGGAAAGTCGTTTCGTTTTTGGTGAAAATGAAACACGATTTCTTTAGAGTGTATAAACATTTTACTAAATTATATATTCTCCATTTTGGAAAACGAAAATGGATAACGATAACGAACAATATCACTACTTTTCCTATATACTTCAAACCTGTAGAATTCCTGTTCACTTAACCAATTGATACTGTATTCAATATCCCTCTATCATACGAAACGCAGCTCGATCTCCTAGCTTCTAATAAACTCTGCACGGACTCGGTTCCCAGATCTGATTGCACCCAAAAAAACAAGAACATCAACAATCTATTTGTCAGTTAATCCAAAGAAAGTAAATTTCCAGATCAGTATCTCTACCTTCCCCGAATACCTCGAACCTTTGGAATTCCTGTTCACTTAACCGATTGATATTCAATATCTCTGTTGCACGAAATCCTCGATCGTGCAACCTTCGATAATCTCCGGGTGGACTTTGTTCTCCACGGGTCTGATTGCTCAGAGAACGAAGAACGTATATTTGTCCAGTCACTGTAAACACACCGAGCAGCCAAAGATATCGGTTCTTCGACCGAGAAGACGATCGCGAAGTTCGCGGAACGAAGGTGAGGTCCAAGGATTCTGCTCGTTGTGTACCGTCAGCTGGTCGGTCGCGTTCGAGTGCAACGTAAACTTCGAGTGCAGCTCGTTCCTTGGGGACGATCGGTAGGTTTCAGTTTCGTCGTTGATTTACTTTGCCCTGCACTCGCGCGACCTGGCTCCTACGGCAATCTAACGTCGGTTGGACGAATTCGGGCAAACATTTCCGCGATGTACAGACCGTGATAGAGTTTGCAACAACAGCGATTCGGTAAAACGCTAAGAGCCGGTTGGTCAACGTTCAACCCCACCTCTTGGTTCTGATGTTTTAATTAGCGACGGAGCAACTCGTGAGGAAAATTGTGAAAGCGATCGGAGAGAAGTTCGTTACGTCTGGCCTCTCTTAGTCCAACGATTTTGAAACGAGGATTGTTCACTGGCTCGGTTACTCTCGACCGATTTACTTTTTCCGCCTAAAGAATCTTCGCGCCGGGGATCAAGAACCGTCTACAAGCGACGGTACTTGCGAGATCAATCGAACCTCGTTATTTTCCGCGTGGAGGATATTGTTTTGAAATTTTTGTGTCATTCATTTCGACGTACAAAGCGTCGAAGACGGAGAGATAGTTTTCAGGGTGGGATTGAACGTTTCTTGAAATTTCACGCAATGATTTTTCAATTATCTGTTACTAGATAGCTTCACCTGTGAAACTATATTTATCTTATATTTTTATTTGTCGTAATGGCAAAAATCTAGTTCACGAGCATGTGACGTGTCCACAGGAAGCAAGACGAAAGGTCGAGGTTCAAGGAAACAACTGTGTTGCGAGGTAACTTTGCGCGGTATAAGTATTAAAAAAGTTTTCCAAGTATTTTCTTCGGTGTTCGAGACAATTTATTTTTGTCCCCTTCGGAAACAATGTTCAACTTCGATCTAGAGTAAAATTAAATAATACAACGTGTAAAGTGTAGTACAAGTGTAATACTTGTAGAATATAATTTTATTAATACGTAAATTCGAATTCGAAGGATAAATCGAACGTGTAAAGTACAAGTACATATTTGTATTGTATCGTTCAGAGTTCAAGTTATAGGGTATTCATCGATTGGTTGGCAAAATACAGCCTCCTCTTCGATATTCCCCCCACTATACTCGGAACTAAATTAACTGGTCGCTGGAGGCCATCTCCCCGACCAGGAATCAGACTAGATCTCTATTTTTACGTCGTGCCAGCTTGTCTCTTTGTTCGAGAGACAGAGAGTCTGCGCCTGCAGGTTCTGCCCGAAGAAACAAGGGGCGGGGCAGAAGCGATAGAACGTTGCGGTGGGGGTAGTGGCCACTCGGTGACCTTGAGCGACCAATTTATTTTGCGCCGTCGCACTCGTAAAATGTGCATTTTAACCCCATCGGGAATTGGACACTATCCTGTGACTCGCGCGAGAAGGAAAAGCTGATAAATCGAAGCACTTTATCCACCCATGGCCAGAGATGACCAAACTTTTATTGGAATAGTAACAGACGAGCAATAAGAATAACGAATAGCGATTTACTTCCGACGTTTATTCGATCGAACAGCGAAGATAAGTTTTTATTCGTGAGATCAAATATATGATTTTTTTTCTTCTTTATTTTATTTGCATTGATGGCATTAATGGAACGAGACTTCGATAAAAGCTTATCGGGGAGAATTTTTCGTTCGAAGTAAAAAGTGACTATTGTCAATTTTTAACGAAGAGTTAATTTTATTAATAGGTAAATTCAAATTCGATGAATCGAACGTGTAAGATACAGAACACTGTATCTTTATACAGTTAAGGTGCACAGTTCTGAACAAAATCTTCGTTATAATCTTGTGAGTAGAAGAAGGTAGTACGTAGCTCCCCAATTAAAAAGTAGAATAGGATATCCAAAGTTCATAGGAATTGTTCAACTCTTTTGAAACTCCTTCGCGCCTTCGAAAAGTGGAACTTCGTGTCTGAGCAGATTCCAGGGAAAAATTGATGAAGGGAAATATGTTTTAATGAGATCCTCTATCCTCATCCAATCTCCTCTATCACTTTTATTTCCCCCCATCAAGCTCCTCTATCTTCGTTTAAGGGAGTTAACTAGGGTGCCCGTTCGAAAGATATGGTCGTCTTTGCAATATACCATCGAGATCGATAATTATTATTTCACCCTGACATACTAAAAATTCATTCTTCCCGGAGTGAATGAAAACAATAACGATTGAAAAGGAAAGAAGAAGCTTCGTTTAAAGTCGTTTATCGTGAAAGTCGATCGTCGGCAGAGAATAAAATACTCCATTACGATTCTCAAGTATTTGCAAGCAAATAGAAGAAACTATTTACCGACTGTTAGTAAAATACTAACTATAGTTTCAAATTTCGTCATCGAATACAAAGTTTCTCTATTCTTCAAAAGAGTAATTCCAAGTCCAACGATAGTCTCACTACCGTGAAAAATTCCAATTTTTCAAATTTTTCAGATATTTACATTTACAATTAAAATAGAGATATTTACATGATTTACAATTAAAATAGAGATCTTTACATTTACAATTAAAATAGAGATATTTACATTACGTACAATTAAAATAGAGATCTTTACATTTACAATTAAAATAGAGATCTTTACATTTACAATTAAAATAGAGATATTTACATTATTTACAATTAAAACAGAGATCTTTACATTATTTACAATTAAAAACTATTCCGATCCAGTGAATTTCCCTCGGTAAAACTCGGTGCCACGTTCGCCAAGGGTTGGCCTCGAGCTCCACGAAACACCCTTTCCCGCAAGAAGGTTTATGTAACTCGGTGCTCCTTTTGTCTCGAGGAGTTTAACCGTACTCCTGGTCTCGCGATACGTTTCCCCTTTATCTCGATATTCACGAGGTACGGCGGGCTGTCCGTCAGGATCTTCGATTCGCAATGGCCGCGGGCGCGAATTTTAATTTACGATATTCGATAGCAGAAGCCGTCCCGCCCCGACCCGGCCCGACTCGGTTCCCCGTGTTCCATTCGAATAATATATATCCTGTCCACGGGCGCGTGTAATCACTGGTATCGATCGTCGAGCGTAGGTCGAGCGTATGGTAACGTCAGGTCGCAAGATCAACGCAGGGGAAAAAGGGGGTCGGGCACGCTCCGGGCGCTTGCTCACGGAGGGAAAGTCATTAGAAGAGGGCTCGCTCTAAAAATAAAGGCCTGCCTCAAAGGGCGCGCCGTGTGCCGAGACAGTAATCAAGGTGTTTGAATATTTGACTCGAAAATACTGTTAAAACCCAGTACAGCCTCTAATACCGCGCACGCTCTGTAGCATCGTTGCTCTTGGAACCCGCTTCGGTAGGCCCAGCCGCGTATAAATACACGGGGCTTAATAACTGTCCGTAATTAAACGTCCCCTACGGCTCATTATCCGGAAGGACCCTGCTATCCGACCCATTAACGTGTCGCGTGCGACGCACTTCAACCGCCCACCGAGGGAACGCGCTCGTTTCCCTCGAAAAAAAATTCGATACACCGATTTTACTTTCCGCTTCGATGAGGCGTTCGCGACGATCTCCCTGCGATCCTCACGCGGAATTGTTTACCATTCGTCGTGGAAACAGCTTCGAGAGCTTTTAAGTTTCTTTCTTTTTTTTTCGAGAAATAATTCTTGCGAAAAGTGTCGGTAACAGGTCGCTCGATAAGTCACTGAGGTATCGGACTGGTCGTTTTATTTTTCTAAATATGGTACCACTGTTTGTACGAACCTGTGCGAAGTTTCGTGTAGAATCGTCGATTCGTTCGTGTATTTACGATTGTTCGAAGTTCAAGTGTCGTAGTAATTTTTTACAATGGAAAATACGACGAAATTTAACGTACAAGTTAGTGTAGTCAAGAATAATTACACAGACGATGGTCTCGATCGAAGGGGGGTCTGTCTCTTTGACTATAGTTGCATTTTCAACATAGCAATGGTGTTAGTACAATATTGATTGTTTAGTTTCACGCGAGCTGAACAAGTACCCAATTATTTCAAAGGGAACTTTGTAGAGTTTACAATAAATTCCCTTATCTGTATTTCTCTCACGGCCAAAAATTTCACGCTACTATTTATCGTTTCGAAACGACGTAAGTTTATCGTTAAGCCGCGTTTCTGACACGGGTCAAGGAACAATAGTTTCTTCGCGAAACAGTCGCAACTTCCTTGTCCAGTAGAAGACAATAGTTCAACAATATTCGACCGAGTGTGAAGCGTCGTAAAGCTGGTCGACGAAGTGCCGTTAATTTGCGAGCGTTGCTACGGACCGTTTTCTCGCAGTAAAGCGAAACGTCACGACAGTTGCAAGTTACCTCGCGAGGATCGTGTATTGATTGTCACTTGCAACGTCACATGGCAAATCCCTTCGTAGGTGTCGGTTCGTTTCTAAATTTCAAACCCCGACAGAATCGATCGAGTCGACCTCGAACGTTCGAATTAGTCCAAGGGTTCCTCGTAAAATTTATTGTACAACGTGCACCATCCAAGCATTGAATTTGAATAAATATAGAAACAATAACCGGTGATTTTCGGTCACATTGCAAAGGTACAAGAATATTAATCAGAACACCACGTGTGAGTACTCTACCATATCCGACTGTAGAGTACGAAACACAGATATCGAGTAGCATTTTTCCAAAATTTGCATCGTCAAATTTGAATAACATCCAGAGTAATCTTTGTCCAGCTGTCCAATGTAGTAATACGTTTCCACTCGTGACAGTTGTAAAAGAATGGTTCCGCAAGGCAACAGAGTGTTTGATTTTGACCGTATCTTTTGTTACGTATTTTTTATACAAACAGTAGCAAAAGGTAAATACATGGAATATTCTGTTGTAATTTTTTCTGTACAGATCGTCGAGCAGTTTTTTTTTAATATAATATAATGACGTATCGTGAAGCTGATTAGTAACTTCTTCAAGAAGAATTTCGTTTTTATACTTAGTTTTTTTTTCTTCTTTATAGAGATGACACAACACGCTAAGGTTAATATCGGTTCGAATTTTTGATTACTCCGAATCAAATAATTCGCGCTCGGGGAGGTTAATACGCCCTTACGGCTTCCTTAAAGTTGGGAAATAAGTATAATTGAAATTCTTCACGTTGCCCGAGGTCTGCGGAACTGTACGGTGTAAGTTACAAGAAACTTCCGTCCGAAGTAATCGGTTTATCCGTAAACTTTTCCTCGGCCGCAAAACCACTTGAAACCTTTCACCCGGACTTGAATTTGTAGCAATAATATTATTTTTCCGTTGCGATCGTTCCAAGATAATTTAGAAAATTTCTACAGCTACGTTCCCTTGTATCTTTTAAAAGGGTTTCAATTCTCCTTTCCGATATAATTGCTAGAAGAAGTCGTGGAAAGTGAGAAAAAAGAATAAAAATCCTGCAAGAATTCGAATGAAAGTTATGGCAAACACTTTTAACGATTGGTATCTTTCCAAGTTAGAATTTTAGATATATTGAACATATTGGTTCATGAGAGGAACCAATATATATTATGGCCAAAAGTTTAGAAACTCGGAGGATATTACTAATACATTATTTTTTATTTATTTAGGACGTCTTATTTTATTTTGGCAGGGTAATACACAGTTCGTGTACGAGTCAACGTAAATAACTATAAAATAAGTTTGTACTCACGTTTCCTTGAACAGTCCTTTCGTCGAATATACTATCCTCTTGGACTTTTTACCTCTTGAACGATTCTAGGTTTTCTTTGAATTCAGTTTTCAATCGTACCTCGAGTAATATTCGTTCAGGATTCATTTAAAACCTTCCACGAGTGTTCTTTCAACTTCTGCGGTTCCCAATCGTCGAGTATATCCTTTGGGAGGGTTAATTGCTTCCATTGATGTTTATGAACAAAACAAAATGGAGAACAGTAATAGAGTAATTCGTCCTGGTAATTTCCAGATACAGATTAAGGTAACGGAATCATTGGAGAGTCACCATCCGCTAATTGTACTGTAAAGTATAATAAAATTTTTAATTCTCATCCGGTAGTGTAATTTATATTGGACAACGCGTAAAAAAAATGCTGAGCGTGTAACTCTTTACGTACGCAGCAGTTCGAAGCCGAGCCACCGCTATCACCAGAGATGTTGTCGCACAGACTAAAAAAAAAAAATACAAATAAAATCGACTTTATCACGGTTGCTATGGTAACACTCGAAACACGTGTATATGTATACGTATCCGTCGCAAAGATCGATAATTTTGAATAAAACATCGAAGTACAAATTCTTTCTTCCTTTTCGGAAATAAAAGCTTCGAGTAACGGACTCTTCGAGCAATAAATGGTAGAGAACGAAGCAATCGAAGATGAAAGAAAATAAAATTCGTTTAGAAATTAAATATAAAATTTAACTCGAGTAATTTTGACCGAAATATCGATCGCAACGAAATAAAATTTGTTTACAAATTAAATATAAAATTTAACTCGAGTAATTTTGACCGAAATATCGATCGAATCGCAATTTTTCACGTAGACGCGAAAAATGGCGCGCGATTGGTTTTCGATTCAAGTTTTTGGGGGAGGGTGAAAAACTTTTGCTCGTTAGTTTCGCCCCTTAACCTTCTCGCTACAATGGACGACTATAGTCGCTCTTCAAAAGACGCCATTCACAACGAGCGATTATAGTCGCTCTTCACAAAGCGCCATTCGATCGAAACGAGCGACGATAGTCATTCTCCATGAGACGTCATTTGCATACAATGGACGTTCGTTTATGTTCGATTCGAATAAATTCATTAACATTAGAACTACCAGAGGGGTCAATTTCACTTGATTCGAATTTCTTTTTAAAATTACTCATTTATCAACGACGTCCTTGCCCACAATACTCGTGGACAATTATCAAAGTAGACGACTAACGATACTCTTAAATTAATTTACCTTATCTCCATCCACGTACAAATAGTACCCCATGCAAATAGTAATATATTCACCATTGGTAGTACGAGCGTTAAGAATTAATGTATTTTATCTTAAAGAAAAGTTTCTTTTTTCAAAAAATTACTCATTTATCAACGATGTCCTTGCCAACAATATTCATGGACAGTTATCAAAGTAGACGACTAACGATACTCTTAAATTAATTTACCTTATCTCCATCCACGTACCAATAGTATCCCATACAAATAGTAATATATTCACCATTGGTAGTACGAGCGTTAAATGTTAATGTATCTCGTTTTGGAGAAAGGTGTCTTTTTTTGAAAAATCACCGTGCAAGCAAGTTTCTCGTGCGTAAACCTAAACGGTGACTGTCCACGCGCAATGTGTACACTTTTGGCGCGGCGGCTCGTTCAGCGCGAGTATTCTAGCGGAGAGGACCATCGTAGCGAAAGGGTTGAACTCGAGCTACCTGAAAAAATACATATCCCTTATTTCTGTCCACTCTGCAGAGGAGTTTCGTTCCTTGGCGAGAGGGTCGAGCTACCTGAAAAAAATACGTATCCCTTATTTCTGTCCACTCTTCAAAGGGGTTTCGTTCCTTAACCCTTTCGCTACGACGATCCTCTCCGCTGGAACGCTTTCGTTGAACAAGGCACCGCGTCAAATGTGTACACATTTACAAAGATAGCGGAAAATACAAGAAAAGATTGTTTTCCGTTCAATGTATCAACGATTTACTATTTTTTAGATCTTTGTTCTTTCAGTAGTGACATTTCGTGGAGAGCTATAGTCATTCACACATGCTTGTTGTGGCCTACGAATAACTGCAGTCACCCATCGTGACATCAAGATACAGCTCGCTATGTCTTACGTATTACTATAATCCAATAAACCCACCTTTACACGACAACTTACAACTTCTATAAAACCTTCACAACATGACAGTTAAAAATATCGACTTTTGTTACAATTTTTATTCGACTGCTCAAAAACATTTCCAAATAATTCATCACACCATAGATCTACAATTTCATCAAACTCAACAAGTAACAAAAACTCAAGAAGTATCCAAATATACAATTAGACTGATAAATAGATAAATATCTAAATATACAATTAGAATATATATATAAGAGTCAATTACTACCTACTAAAATGACTTTGGACCCACAAACAAAGATATGCATACGTACATCTTTGTATATACACATCGCCAAAGTTTCGCAATTCTTTGAATTGCCAAGCTGAGGCTCGTTACTTGCACGTGACGAGCGTGCGCGTGTCTCGAGGACACCGACGAGTCAGAAGTGACTCCGGCACGGTCCTCGTGTGGGACACGTGACCCTCGTCGACATTGCACCTCGAGTTTCCCTAACAGGAGCCCCGGTACAGGCCAACCGGTCGAAAAATGCCACAGTTTCATCCCCGTGGTTCGTTACGACGCCGATCACGTATGTATCGACCGGCGTCGGAGAGCGCCGTCGTCTACCGACGCGCACCGTCTCTCCCCTCCCTCCCTCCCCCCGTTTCGTGCGCTTTTCGCGCGGTTGCTCTTCCGCTTCGCGGTGACCTCGTTCGTCCCGACTGAATTCGAGAAAAGTGGCAGTTAATTTAAATACCTGTTGCCTCGGCGACGTGTTCGCCGCTCGAGGGAAAAGCGCAGACAGTCGAGCCGGTTGCTGCGGGGCGAAAGGGGGCCAGGAGTGGGGGGGATGTTGGCGAAATTACCGTATTTAAAATAATATCCCCCCGTTTTGTCGTTCGAGCGACCGAGGCAAGCTGACAGTCGCGAAATTAAGCTCCGAAAATTGAAAACGAGGCGGTGCGCGCGCGAAACAACCCGGACGGTGTCGCCATCTACGTAGGCAATTGAAATAGCGAACACGCGAGGGGGGGTGAGGCAGAGCCAGCGCTTGCCAATCCAAGCTGTACCACGGTGGTTTCGTTTTCCATCGTGGTGGTTTCCACGAGACGCTCAAAGAGCGAGAAAACTCTCCGTGTTCGTGTTCGTGTTCGCGACACGTGAGACCCTTCATCGAGTTGTGCATCACGCGCGTGGAAACCCGTAATCGAACCGGAGGCGTACGTGCGGGATGATCGTAACAGGTAGCCACGATTTCGAGCAGGTTTTGCACCGATTGCGCAGCCGCCGCTGCTGGTAACCGTGATAAGTGTAATCTGGACTGGTATGTGTAGGTTCGCACGCACTTTGCGCGTGTTTCGCGGGTTTTACGAGCGCGAGATACCGATTGTAAGGGTGTGGACTTCTTGTGGAAGCTATAGGGAATGTACATGGGGTGTATTTTGAGACGTGGGATTTTTTTTAGAGTTCCGTGGATATCTGTGAAGGAGTTTTGAGGAAAAATTGAGAGAGTATTGTGTGCATGACAGATGATAAGAATTTTGAAAATTGTTTTTCGTTGCGAAATTACCATCTTAGGGTTTTCAAACAGAAGTAGATTTTTTTTGTCTTTTCAGAGTTTCGTGGACACCCGAGAAGAAGTAGTTTTGAGGGAAAATTGAGAGAATATTGTGTGCATGGCAGATGACAGTGATAAGAATTTTGAAAATTTTTTTTTACTGCAAAATTACGGCTATCTTGAGTTTTTTCAAACAGAAGTAGATTTTTTTTCAACGTATCGTAGGAAGGATTGAGAACAATTTGAAAATCATGTAGCATTGCATTTTTATTAACAAAATACTGTGATTACAGCAATTGGAAATTGAATATTTAGCTTTTACTTGTATTATACTTTTACATGGTCTAAACGTATTTGATCTTATCGTTAATTTACCAAATATAAATACGTTTAATTTGTAATGTTACGATGTCGTAAGACAAATGAAAATTCAACCTAAAACCTGTCTTTTATTTGAATACATGTCCAGAGTGCATTCCGCCTTCCCCAAGGCAATATTCTGCTGTTCGAGAGTGTTGCTGCAATTAGACCGGGTGTATGCACGGCTCCGCGTGCAGTAATAATTTTATTAAATTCAATTTTCATTTATCTTGCGAAATTGCAATATTACGAAAGTTTAGTTCCACGTTTACCTTCGGCAATCTAAAACTAAAATACGACGAGAAGCCACTGCAAAGTTATTGTCGTTTTTATTCGAAATTTTCTTTCGTCAAATGAGCGCAAATTGTTGAAAAATCGTGCATCGCGCTGCAGGATACACACACTCTGTGTTTTTCTTTTTCTGTAAGAACGTTAATTAAAATTCTTCGTCGAACAAGTTGGGTTTCGGAGAAATCGATTGCAATCTACTTACGTGTAGGGGAAAGCGAGATAATTGCAGCTGCCTAAGAAATGCTATAAAATTTGAGCAAGTTGCACATTTCTTAGTTTTTGTAGGTTAAACGATTGTTAACTCGAAGTGTCTAGTTTGTACTGAAATGGCTGAGAAAGCATAAATTTACGTTGTAACAAAACGGAGCCGATGATACCAAAAGAAATCATTTGGCAGGTATCACCTTGTATGCAAATGCAGGAAGTAATGCACCGAATTGCATTTGATTTATGTGTGTTCAAATGCATCAAGAATTAAATGTAACTTTGAAAATAGATACATTTATTTACAACGGGGACTGAAATTCGTGGTACAAATGGAATCGACGAGATTGAATGACTTCAAATAAAACAAAAATATTATAAAATAAACTTCGAAAAAAAAAAATACATTTGAAAATTCAATTTAGTATGTTAACATACAAACGATGACTGTCGTTAATCACGAGTTTGCTGCAGGCGGTTACTGTGATTATTATTGTATAGAATACAATGTCAAGCACTGTTTACCTTCAATATTTAACTACTAATGCGTTCTTAAGATGCGCGGAAGACACTTCGCGCGTCTATAGTTGTCAGACACGTAGATAAGTGCATGCATTAAAAAAACATTACTTGCGCATGATATAAGACACCACGTTGCGATATATCGTAAAAAGAGAAAAAAAAAAACAAACAAGAATGTTTACAAATCGCTCCTTCTCAAGCTTATACAAAGCATCGAGTTTCATCTTATCGAATATGTTTCTTCTGGCGATCAGACGTCTAGATTTTTTTTAATACGATACTGTTTCGTAGAGAAACAACAGCTGCCATTAAGCAACAGATCGTATTGACAGATTTCTCCTTCGAAGAAGTTTACAAAGTGAGATCGTCAAGAGCACACCGTGATCAAATCTCTAAAACCAAATACAATTATAATTTTCATAAAAAATTATTTTGAAGATTGGGTGCTCCGAATTTCTGTTACCATAACTTTTCTAATTACAATTATCTCCTAAAATTTCGATTATTTTTCTGATCACATTTATCTTCTACAACTTCGGTTACTTTTCTGACCACAATTACCTTCTACAATTTCGATTACTTTTCTGACCACAATTATCTCCTACAATTTCGATTACTTTTCTGATTGTAATTACCTTCTATAACCTCGATTACTTTTGCGACTAAAATTATCTTCTACTACCTTGATTACTTTTCTGACCATAATTACCTTTTATAACCTCGATTACTTTTCTGACCACAATTACCTTCTATAATTTCGATTACTTTTCTGATTGTAATTACCTTCTATAATCTCGATTATTTTTGTGACTAAAATTACCTTCTACCACCTTGATTACTTTTCTGACCATAATTACCTTCTATAACCTCGATTACTTTTCTGACCACAATTACCTTCTATAATTTCGATTACTTTTCTGACCGTAATTACCTTCTATAACCTTGATTACTTTTCTGACCACAATTATCTCCTACAATTTCGATTACTTTTCTGACCACAATTATCTCCTACAATTTCGATTACTTTTCTGATTGTAATTACCTTCTGTAACCTCGATTACTTTTGTGACCACAATTGTCTTTCACGATTTTCGTAATTTTCACGACCATCGATGCAAGATCTCGATGTACCATAGTCCCAGTTGCCTCGCGTGTGTCGATGTAATTCGTCCATCCACGAGCTTTTAATTACCCGCTCGTGTCTTTATCTCGTGTTCGTGTGCGCGAACGAATCCGGTCGTGCTGGAAACGATAAAGGGTCCCTTAATGCGCGAAACGGGGCCTACGAGAAACGATCGTCCCATGAAAGCAGGAACGATCCCGTAATAAAACTCGTATCGAGCTACGGAGTTAACGATGGAAACGAGAACGTCGAATCGCGCGATCGAGACTCGTGTCTGGATCCATGAGAACCAGCTCGTAGGATTCTTTCCGTACGAGTAGTAACGTGCGTCGATTCGTTTCAAAGACGCCGACAAAACCGAGGGAAAAGCGATCGACGATAGATTTAACGAAGAAACATTACGGATCGGAGTTAACGAGCTTCCGGTTTACCGGTTCCACGTTTCACCCGTTGTGTAAATAGGTCGTGTCCGAAGTGTAACCGAGGTTAAGCGTTTCGAAGCCAGAAACCCCGGGAGAAAACCGGTGCTCGGTTATTTGGTCCTTTTTGCAACGGACTGTGCACGCAAAGATGCGGAGAAAGCTCGCGTGTACCTTTGTTCTCCTCGTTGGTCGAGAGAGGAGAGACGACGATTGGGAAACGCGCAAAATGTTCCGCTGACCGTACGAACGTTCAACCCGTTATTAAACGTTGCGAGGAGGAACACGAGAGAGCGAACAGCTCCCAGGATAGGCACGTTGGGCTCTCGATTATCCGACCTGGCTTCAACTGGTCTCTTTCTTTTTCAGAGTAGTTTTTAAAGTAACAATCGATCGGTGGTGTTATCGATACATTTCGTGTATCTACTTCCTATAATATCGATCCTTATTTAAATAAATATTGCTCGAAGGAACATGGAATGTGTAGAGAGCAGAATAGGTAAGGTAGACTCTCGATTATCCGACTTTGCTTTAACTGGTCTCTTCCTTTTTTAGAGTAGTTTTTAAAGTAACAATCGATCGGTGGTGTTATCGATACATTTCGTGTATCTACTTCCTATCATATCGATCTTTATTTAAATAAATATTGCTTGAAGGAACATGAAATGAGTAGAGATGATGGGTACGGTAGACTCTCGATTATCCGACTTGGCTTTAACTGGTCTTTTTCTTTTTTAGAGTAGTTTTTAAAGTAACAATCGATCGGTGGTATTATCGATACATTTCGTGTATCTACTTCCTATCGTATTGATCACATATTCGACATGAAATGAGTATCGATCGTTATTTAAATAAATATTGCTCGAAGGAACATGGAATGTGTAGAGAGCAGCATAGGTAAGGTAGACACTCGATTATCCGACTTTGCTTCAACTGGTCTCTTTCTTTTTTAGAGTAGTTTTTAAAGTAACAATTGATCGGTGGTGTTATCGATACATTTCGTGTATCTACTTCCTATCATATCGATCTTTATTTAAATAAATATTGCTCGAAGGAACATGGAATGAGTAGAGATGATAGGTAAGGTAGACTCTTGATTATCCGACTTTGCTTCAACTGGTCTCTTCCTTTTTTAGAGTAGTTGTTAAAGTAACAATCGATCGGTGGTATTATCGATACATTTCATGTATCCATTTCTTATCATACTAATCGTTATTTAAATATTAATTTCGCGAAGGAACATCAAATGAGTAGAGAACAGAATAGTTACTCTACTTTTTGTCACATTAATTAAATTTGAATAAATGTTGCACGCATAGGTAAACAACTATAATAGATACGAAGACCTACATTGTTGCTGCGTCGTCGACTATTCAACAGTTAACGATGATACTATTATAAAGAATAACGATTGTATTAGTAACGCCTGTGCAATGTATGCAGGTACAGTCAGGATTCAATGCATTGTAGAGAAAGTTTTTTTTATTAATATCTTGGAAACTAATAAATACTCGAAATTAATATTTTACAGTTAGGATTTATCTCTTCGTTCTTTTTCCTCAAAATCTTTCCAAAAATCAGTAGCTTCGTTTTAAAACGAATATACTAAAATAGATCGGTAGGTTTAAATACATAGTCTTCTCTCGTTAATAGTATTTTCTATCGTACTAAATTCTTAACTGTTCGATTCCATATTATCGTTGATACTTTTGAATTAACCGGCCAATCGTTTATCCGGTCAGAGGTCCAATCTCATATAGACCGGTTAAGAGGAAGTATATTCGTCGTCTGTTGAATCGAATCTGCAGAATCCATTGATAAATAATACTTCCAGTAGCCATTGTATGTTTCAAGAATGAGGCCATTTTCATTTGTACGAAAACTAGAAACTTCGATACGAAATATTAAAAATTGGAACAGATTTCTGACGGTGTATTATTCGGTGTATTATTCGATGTACAATGAGAAACCATTATTGCTTATTAACCTTGGAACGAATGAATGGTTTGGAACGGACGTGGTGGGTCGTATCGATCCATGATAGAATTTTCATTGTATGCAGATTTTAAGAAAGAATTGTGCATGAATTTGCACATAAATAAATAAGTAAATATAATACGTACAATGGTATGTTCATACCTACGGTAAACGTATTCCTATTAGTACTGAATGACATAGGTAGCTTCAAAAATAAATCGAGAAAGAGCAAATTAATTACGATATTATACCATTACTTGTCTATTTCAATAATTGTCCGTAAATATCATAGACAAAGACACTGTTGATAATTAAGTAATTTAAAAAAGAAGTTTGAAACAGGTCAAACTTACCCCTTTGGTAGTTTCCTAGCTTTGAAACTAACATAAAAAAATCGCCAACGACGTCTGGCTCGCCTTAGATGCATTACATTGCATTTTCTTTAACAGAGAATCTGAAGAACGATTGTCTCAATGAGAATGAATTTTTTTCAGGAACTTTGAATATTACTTCCCTTCCAAAAGAAACCACCTAGTGCTTCGTTATAAGAATCTTTCCAAAAAATTTCCTTATCCATGTTACTCTTACCAAATATTCCACACTACTATTTATCGTTTCGAAATGAAATAAATTAAGCGTCAAGCCTACCAGATTTCTGACACGTCTTATTCACTTTCAATAATTGTCCTCGAATATCGTAGACAAAGACACCGTCAACAATCAAGTAATTTTACAAAGAATTTTAAAACAGATCAAACTTACCCCTTTGGTAGTTTTCTATCTTTGAAACTAACATCGAAAATTCTCTAACGACGTCTGACACGCCTCAGATGCATCAGATGCATCGGACTGCATTCGCTTGAACAGAGACGGTCCAGACGCGACGAAACTCGCGCGGTTTTTACGTCGTCGAAGCGCGAATTAATTCTCAGCGCGGAAACGCTCGTCGGCGGGGAAGCGTGTTTCGCGTCGCGAAAAACTGTGATATTCAAAATCGCGCGCCGTGACATCTCGACGAGTTATCCGAGTAAATTACATGCAATTACCTTTGCTCGAGTTGTCGGTGTACCCGGAACGTTTTCCTATGCTAATTACATCGTCTTGCGAGAGACGCGCGTCTCGTTTCGTTCGTTCCCTTTTTTTCTTCTTTCTTTCTCGTTTCTTTTTCCATCTTTTTCGCGTGTTTTACAGTTTCTGGGAACGGAACGACCACGACCCACGACCCACGACGACAATACACGCAGCGTCGTTTACCCGATGATTAATCCTCTTTCCCTCCTCGTCGATCCGTTTAACATCGACTACAATGGAGGGAACCGCGTCGCGTTGCACCGTTAACAATGCTTCCCGAGACCTAATCCTCGTAATAGTCGGTTTTCTGGCCGCGGGGCACGCGATACTATTTTTCCTACCTTTTCTCGGTTTCTTTCCCTCTCTCTCTCTTCTTTTTTTCTCTTCTTTTCACCGCGCTATTTATTTTCGCGCAGACACGCGTGAACCATTAGCGGGTGGTTTTCCAGCAGTCGCGCGGCTGAAAATAGTCGACGCGCTTATGTATCCGCGTGTTTCCATTGAGGAAACGTTATCGAATGGCGATAACGTCAAGGAAAGCGGATGTGTTCTTCCGGAAAGCATCAGTATAGATAGACACAGTATTCGGAAGAGAGATGGGGGTGAATTTTAAATATATGTGATAATGCGCGAGAATGACAGGGATTGGAGTGGTTTGGGGAGAATTTGAAGTGTTTGGTATAGATGTGTTAAGTGTGAAAGAAGAGCGATTGAGATAGCACTGAACTGGGAAATTTTGAGCTCACGTGTTCAGATGCATGGAGTGAGAGGGATTAAGGATTAGTATGAAAGGGAACGAAGGATTTAAGAATGTTTAAGGGTAATTGTTGGAAAATTGTCGAAACGTGTCACGTAAAATAAGAACAGCCTAGTCAGTGTAGTCAGCGTAGTTATTAATTGTGTGCTTTGTTGATGTTTTGTTCCTACTACTACATCATTCGATACATGTATATTCTAGAACTTTATTCACCCTTATTTTATAACCACTAATACTTATATTCAGTATTAGATAATTCCTATATATATAGAATTTTAACGTGGTGTATTTAACAGTCTTCGAAGCATTAATTCTTTCGTATTGCACGAAATACGTATTGTGCAATATGTCGGGCATTGTTCGAGGTCTCGCGGCTGAAAAAGACTATGGTTGTTATTTTTTCGCTATTTACGACACTTTCTCGCAGACTAATTTTTATCTGCGTTTACCGAACGGTTTGTGTTTGGCTCGAAGCCAAAAGACGAGGGCATTTTCTTAATCGTGTTCGAACAATCTCGAAAGAGGCTTCTTCGAGAAGACGACACGTACGCTATGAACGGGGACTTGCAACGAAACAACCTCGTAATGCAGAAATTGCAAACTGGCACTTCGTTTGCACGAAAGATTTCGAAACGTGACGTACGCTGCAAGGTTGTTAATTTTTTTCTTTTTATACAGTATTTCTACTTTCCCTTTATAAGAGAGAATATATTTTACTGTATTTTTAGTCATTTTACGCGAGTGAATTCAATTTTTAACAGTGGAATTCATTTATTTAGTTGTTTTTTCGTATACGGAATTTTAAATCAAATTCAACCGGATGCGTGGACACCGTAATTGCGATTTTTTTTTTTTATATATGGTATTCTGTCAATATTACGTTACACAGATGTCACTGATCAACTGTCGTTCTTCGTATTTAGTATCGTCGACAGAGTAACGATATAAGTCTTCGTGTGTACAGAGTACTCGCGTAAATTTTGTTCACGTGTTAATCAAGCTGGCGTGGTGAAACTTTGATAGATAACAGTCACAGAATGGTAGACGGCGAGCGAATAAAAAAACTTGGACACATAAATCCGAATCGTTTGTATTTAATGTCAGAGATACAACCGATGATAAATGCTTTTATGTTTGTCCCGTAATTGAAAATAAATTTCATTCGTGGTAATAGCAGAAGGGGTGAATAATATCCGTACAGATAGAAGTCAATGTATTGTACAAAATGTTTCTATTATTATCTCGAAAACTATTAAATGGATTACGTTGAAATTTTATATTCAGGATCTATCTCTTATATACATACTTCTCATTCATAAAATTTTACGTCGGTCGATCACTGAGATCGAATGTTCGTATAAATAAAAGTCAATGTATTGTACGAAAAGTTTTTCTTTATTATTATCTCGAAAATTAAATACTGGACATTGAAATTTTATATTTAGGATATATTTTTTCTAGGTTTCTCTTTCACAAAATTTCACATCGGTCGATCACTGAGGCTTCGTAATATGTTCGTAATAATGTTCGTATATTTTTCTCAGAAGTCAATGGAGGGAAGTCAAATTTTTTTTATTATTATCTCGAAAACCATTAAATACTCAAAATTGAAATTTTATATTCAAAATCCATCTCTTCTAACCTTCTCATTCGCAAAATTTTACATCGATCGATCACTGAGGCTTCATAATGTCCATATAAACAGAAGGCAATGTATTGCACAAAAAATGGTTTTTTATTATTATCTCGAAAACTATTAAATACTCGACGTTGAAATTTGATATTTAGGATCCATATTTTCCATTTTTCTCCTCCACAAAATTTTACACCGGTCAGCCACTGGGGCTTTTCGGAAGTACAGTCAAGGGACGCGACACAATCGCGAAAACGTCCTCTGTCCACTCTGGAGATTTTTCGTTTATCTGGCGGACGCGACGCTGTTACACGGCCGTGTCGATAATTCGGTAATTTATTGCCGGCTAAAGAAATCTCCCATTGAATCCCTGATTTATTCGTTTCGGACAGCTCGACGGTGGTCCGTCCTTGCTCGTTCCCCGTTTCGCGAACGTGATCGTGATCGTGTTCCTGCGGTTGGTACATTTTTTTTTCGCGACTTATCTCGTACTTGGAAACCCAGTTTTTGCGGATAATATTTGGAAAAACTATTCTTTTTTTTTGGAAAGAAGGTCAACGAAGAGTGATAGATACGATACAAATTTATAGTACAAAATGAAGATTGGTGGTTACAATCTGTAAGGAATAACAATAAAGAATAGTAACTAACCGATAAATTGTACTTTATGCACGTCTTATCTCGTGTTCGGAGAAACAATGGAAAGAAGTATAGTAATGATACTTATAACGTGTAGAGAACCTTTTTTAAAAATAATAATTAATTAAAATTGAAGAGAAATTAAACATTTTCCAATACGCAAAGTCTGGGATTTTGTTAATCGTATCGATATTTTCTCGAGCTCGTGTTCTTTCAGTCTATCGAAAATGCCATTTCCTATTGCTAACTCGTGCATTCGTATTTAATTCATTTACACAAGCCCACTTTGTAGCCCGTTAATCGAATTATTATTACGATTAAAGTTAACGTGTAGAATTATTCTGCTATAGAAGCTCAAAGCTTCCAAAGGCAATGCAGTAACGCTTCGCGTAATGTTCGAAAATCGGGACCGCCTTTTATCAATTCGCGGGGCACGGGTAGAGAATTTTTTTATCAGAAGTGGTCGAACACGAGAAGGTCGCTCGAAGAGGATTAATGAGATACAATGGGATAAATTTCGGTCGGTTGATTTTTATTTTTATAGGTATATCAAGTTTTTATAGGTGTCAAGTTGAAGAAACACAGTGGTAGGAATTAAAAGTATTGGGTTGTCCGGAAAGTCATTTCGTTTTCCAAAATGGAGAGTATATAATTTAATAAGATGTTTATACATTTCAAAAAAATCGTGTTTCACCAAGAAAAAAACGAAATGACTTTCCGAACAACTCGATACATTTATTTTCACAAAGTTTCAGTCATAATTTTGTTTACCTCTGCTACGAGCAATGAAATTACAAATATTATTAATTTTTGATTATTATCGTTACTATTGATAATATAATAATAAGTCTATCAACCTTTTACACTCGAAAGACAACTCTCGATCGAGTGTACGAAATATTGAAAAAGTTCTGTTCGAAATTATATGTAATTTTTGTTTCGAGAAATTTCGACCAGTTCTTCGTCACGGAAGAATCTTCGAGTGCAAAGGGTTAAAATAAGCCAAAGTTCAGAAATATATTCTACTCGTAACGACGACGAAAATTTGCATCGACAGTCCACGAGTGTTTTATTTTTCCAAGTGTTACAAAGCAAAGTAATCGGTCGAGGGTTCTAGATAGATACGACAAACCTAGAAAAGATATATCCTGAATATAAAATTTCAACGTCGAGTATTTAATAATTTTTGAGATAATAATAAAGAAAAGATCTTCTGTAGGTTTAGCTGCACAAGTGTTTTATTTTTACAATTGTTGCGAAGCAAAATAATCAGTCGAGGGTTCCTAGGTAGGTACGACAAACCTAGAAAAGATATATCTTAATTATAAGAATAAGAAATAATAATAAAGAAAAGATCTTCCGTATGTTTAGCTGCGATTTCGTAATAAGTTCTTCCGAACTCCTCGTGTCTCCTAGCCACGTGCAGTGATCGAATTAATTTACCTTTCGAGTCGACTTCCAAGAATCCAAGACCCACTCGTTCAAAGGAAAAACTTGCCCCTTCGTCCTTTGTCGTTTCACAATATTCAACACGTGCGAAACTCTGGTACCGAATCGAACGTAAATAGATCCACCACCACTACTGCGAAGCATCGACCAATAAGAAAACCTGAATGTTATTGAGAGACGACAACCTCGACACACCAAAGGCCAGAGCCAAACACAGTCAGTCGGAAGCAAACAGACGAACGTACAAGAACACAGTCGGACACTATTACACGAGCAAACATAGGGACACAGTTGTACGGTGTACATTTATATATTTAACAGTTGTTGGTAAGTACACACAGCCTATTACAACTGAATGTTTAACAACAACACCTCGTCTGATTTATTTATACAGTCCACGATCGATACTTCGATCAGCCTCGATGATATTGATTTGTCAAAGAATAGCGATAAATGGTGACGTGGTTGTAACTGGTCAATACGTAGTATATTTCTAGAGAAAAAAAAGAAAAACGATATATGAGTGATTATTATTTTTGTATATGCACGGACCAATGTACGAGCGACATTTTTCGTATGATTTTTACCCGTTTAACAACCATACGCGGATGGTATCGCACCCCTGATTTATTTCACAAAAATCGTGTGTACTTCGTTGAGAACAAAAGTCGACAAGAATTGCTATCGAGTATTTTTTATACCATCGACAGTTTACCGACCAGAATTTCACCGACAAACGATTTTCAATATTTATAACCGAGAAACTAGTTTTTGGGTATCAGTTTTCGTATAAAAATTTCCTTGTCGTTGTAACAAACCATTCCCGAAGTTTTCCCGTTTGTTTTGCAAGTATTTTATATACCTATCGAATCATAAATTGTTCGAAGTTCCATAGACATTTCCTTGTTTGTACAAACATTTCTTTGTCGTTGCAACAAACCATTCCCGAAGTTTTCCCGTTTGTTTTGCAAGTATTTTATATACCTTTCAAATGATAAATTGTTTGAAGTTCCATAGACATTTCCTTGTTTGTACAAACATTTCTTTGTCGTTGCAACAAACCATTCCCGAAGTTTGCTCGTTTGTTTTGCAAGTATTTTATATACCTATCGAATCATAAATTGTTCGAAGTTCCATAGACATTTCCTTGTTTGTACAAACATTTCTTTCTCGTTGCAACAAACCATTCCCGAAGTTTGCCCGTTTGTTTTGCAAGTATTTTATATTCCTATCGAATGATAAATCGTTTGAAGTTTCATAGACATTTCCTTGTTTGTACAAACATTTCTTTGTCGTTGCAACAAACCATTCTCGAAGTTTGCTCGTTTGTTTTACAAGTATTTTATATTCCTATCGAATGATAAATCGTTTAAAGTTTCATAGACATTTCCTTGTTTGTACAAACATTTCTTTGTCGTTGCAACAAACCATTCTCGAAGTTTGCTCGTTTGTTTTGCAAGTATTTTACATACCTATCGAACGATAAGTTATTTTATGTCCCATGTACGAATCGGTTTCAAAGTGTCAGTATATTTCTTATGTCGCGCCCAATGGCGTATAAGAATAATTTTCTAAATGCACTGACGAGAAGCCAGACAATAGGGGTCAGTACGCAAATGTAATTTACTGCTTGTGCTGACTGTTTTATGATCATTTATGTGTGTCCCATGGTTTGCGTTATCCGAGAATAACAGAACGGTACGTGTTCGTAACGCCAACACGAATAAGTGATCGAAGACGAGTGTACTTTAATTATTCCTTCGTGAGAAAATTCTAGAGAGTGTTATCTTTCCTTTTCAACCTATCTGTTTCAAATACAGATAAATATTAAAATTATATGCGTTCGAAAGACGTGTATATAATTCCCAAATTGAACGCGTGTAAATCAAAGTTAAAAAAAATTCTCGACCCCAACTTCGTTACGTTCCCATCCTACTGACCATTCGATATTTTTCCAAAAAACAATCGTAATGTACGTTACTCCAAAATTTCATTTCAATAGAATCGTTTCATTACAGAAAACTTGCAACCATAAAATTTCTAGAACTCCGAAAGAAGCTATCCAGAATTGTACAAAAATACATTGCACTTTTACACAATAATGAGAACGATACCGACATTATAATCCCACGTGTACGACAAACGCATCGAGTTCGCCGCAGAGTTGTCGCGAGATCTAATCCGAATCTAGTTGTTCGGGAAAGTGCATATAGTACACACACTCGGGAAGCACCTTTCACCGGTATCGAGAAGAATCCGATTTCCTGGCTGCTCCTTAATGCTCCTTTCGGTCGTCGTTGCTCGTGGATAGTTTTCCAATAAAAACGTGTACAGCTACGAAAAGATTCTCGGTGGCTATAGGTGTACTCAGCCCATGGCGGTTGTACGGTGCATCGACGTGGTGGTAGGGGTGACGTTCGCGTCAGCGCGGTGAAATTTTACATCGAATTTGCCTGGGAAATTCGCTCGCTGGTGGTTGGTGGACGCATACGCGGCGGTAATTTTCTATGTACGCGATTGGTCCCGAAACCACCGTATCCGCCGCGGAAACGCGCACGTGCTCCTGACGGGCCTGACGTCTACCAATTGAAATAACGAACGAACCTCTAGGCGCTTGTTCTACGGGCATTATACACCGTGGTTCGTTCGTTCGTTTCGTTTTTCTACGTGCTGCAAACTTGGCTGCCGCATTCTTCGACGGTTCGGCTGTTTCGAGCATCGGTGGTGGTTCGTCCGTATGTTGTAACGGTTGCATAGCGGAATCGATCGTGCGGACGCGAATCGGACGGTCGTTAGCAGTCTGTTAAACGAGTCGAATCGGTACACCCGATTCCCGTTGCTTGTTGTTTCCGGTGCACGTGTTACATCGATTTTCGCGTTAACCGTTCGCGTGCCATTGTTTCCCCGTGCTCCGTGACAACTTGATCCGGTCGCGAGTAATTTTTCTTTCAACCGAACGCTCGGTTTTACCTGTTTTTTTTTTTCTTTTTTTTTTTTTCTTTTTTCATTGCTTCGCGTTGTAATTCTTCTTCCGAACAGATATTCGTTTTATATTTTCTATCGCTTCGCGCGTCATTTCTCTTTCAACTGGATATTTGTTTTACGTTTTTAGTGGCTTTTTTCTATCTCACTCTCTCTCTCTCTTCTTCTTTGACACTTTTACTCTTTCGCGTTTCTTTTCGTAGAGTAAATGATGTTGGAACAAAATTTTCAATTTACGTTCTCGATCGTTTTCTAAGTAATTTTTCTTGGGATCAGATGTTCGTTTTACATTTTTAGTAATTTCTTTCTATATTAATTTTCTAAACAATTTTTATTCTTCGCGTTTCTTTTCATAAAGTAAGTGATGTTCGTTGGAACAAAATTTTCAATTTACGTTCTCGATCGTTTTCTAAGTAATTTTTCTTAGGATCAGATGTTCGTTTCACATTTTTAGTAATTTCTTTCTATATTAATTTTCTAAACATTTTTTATTCTTCGTAGAGTAAGTGATGTTCGTTGGAACAAAATTTTCAGTTTACGTTCTCGATCGTTTTCTAAGTAATTTTTCTTTCGACCAGACGTTCCTTTTACATTTTAAGTAGTTTCTTTCTATATTAATTTTCTAAACATTCTTTATTCTTCGCGTTTCGTTTCGTAGAGTAAGTAACGTTTATCGAAACAAAATTTTCGGAGTACATTTAAAGTGAATTTTTTTTTCTTCGTTAATTTTGTATACATTTGTTATTAAATTTACGAAAACATACGTTTCAAGAATCTCCCGATCGTGTCGATCGTGCACACGATCGCGTATAAACTTCAGATGGATTTCGGCGCGACTCGATATCTAAGTTTCATATTCTCGTATCAAGACCTGACCCAGTTTTGAGCAAAATCGGTACACGGACAACGACGCTCACCTCCGCTCCTATTTTTGCTTTTTGCCCCGTACGTATTCATTATTTGTAAAAGCGTCGTTGCATAAAGGTGAAATAAAATACGCAATCGTTACGTGCTCGAATCGTATCCTAATTTCCTCGCGTAATTGAAATCCCGATACTCGACGTGCAACCCTTAACGAATTTTCGTAAATCGACCTTTACGAATCCTTCTCTAACACCACGATTGAAAATCCTTATCTTGGACGAGAATTTTGTTCCTCTTTTGTCAAGGACAAATTCAATGGACCGGCAGGACACGATTTCGCTCGAATTCCAATGCGGTGTCGCATTTACCGGGTGGCGGAAATCTCGCGCGATACTTATCGGCTGTCACGTAAACGAGTAATCGAGTAAATTACAAAAATCCGCCGGTGGGTTTTTCCAACGACGTTTCCGAGATTTTCGAGCGGCTTACCGGTAATCTTCCGCTTGATCGACGACGTCGGACGTCGCGCGGGCGAAAAAACCGCGGCGAAAAACTCGCTGCGAAGTGACGAATTGCCCCCGATACCGACCCTCTTAAAAGCTTCCCTGGGTAACGTCGACGGCCCGATCTTACCCCTTTAACTATCCTTATTCACCTTAAACACCGTATCGAATCTCGAGACCTTCCATCTTCCGCGTCCGGATTACCAACGCGGGTAAACAGGGCCGCAACAGCCAGATTTATCGGATCACCGACGAGATGAAATTCCATTATTTATCGTGCCGGGTGATGCACGAACTGCGGTCGAGTTTTCACGCGTCGTTGGTTCCGCTCTTTTGCAAACATTCGAACGTGTACGTGCACGGTCTGTCGCACAACAGCATCGTCGATAACATCGCTAGAGGAATTGCAAAATTCTAGAAGTAATCGTTAAATATTACAAGTCTGATCTCGATTGGGTGGATGCGTCGTCTCTCGGTTACAGCTGCGCGAAAATGGCGCTGTTTCGCGAAGAATCGTGTGTACCACCGAGCGTGTACAAAAGGTGTACGCGCGTATGCAAAAACGAAGTATTAATATCGGTACGTTAAATTGTAAAATATATTCCGTGTACGATTTGCGTACGCTCCCCGTATTAACATACGCCGTAAACGACCGAAAATTCATACGCGGCTGCACCCGTGTGTATCCACGAGGGGAAACGACTTCGTTAGGAAGCGAATAATAGGATTTATTTATTTGACCGTAATAATGTGAACAAAAATACGAGCGCGTGGTATGTATTCTGATTAAGTCACGGCGAACGAACGTTTGGTTCCGCGGGAGCTGTTTCGCGAAATCGATCCTCGGTCACGGGGACTAATGCAGTCGACGATTCGTTGGATCAGGGGTTCGTTGAAAGGGATGAAAGAAACACGAGGATTATTGGCCATCTTTTCAAGATTCCAGGGTCGAGGATCCACTAATCTAGCCTAGATTTCGTTATTTCATCCCGCGTCGATCAGCTGTTTCGGTCATTGTCTTCGAAGCGACAGTTCCTCAGGCGTGACAGATCCTCAGGTGTCTCCCGCGCCGATCGCGAATTCCATGGAGAGCGTCGGACCAGGCCAGTACACTTTTCACCTATCACGTTCTCGTGATCTCGCGCGAGACCACGTTTCTGTGCGTCGTAATTTTTGGTTGGGGTTATCTATCGATGAAGAGCGTCGTTTCGGATCGGTTACCGAGGTCAGAGATGAAATTCCGTTATTTATAGCGCGCGACAGGGGGGTCTAAATCGGCTCACCTGCTAGCCGAGATTCCGTAGCGCTCGCTCGCTCGCTTGTTCGCTCGCGCATTCGTACACAACAACAACAACGCGCGATCGACTGGACTAAATTCTGGAATTTATCGAGCCGATTAGGTTCGCAGTGGACGCGACGGTTGGCTGGGTTATTATCCGCTTTCTATCCCGCGACAGTTCGGTCGACGTGCCGAGAGATTGTTCGCTTCTCGACTGGACGAAACAGTCGGTCGACTACTCTCTGACTCGACTTAACAGTCGACTGCTTCTCGACTTAACTTAAGAAGCTCGGTTGCTTCTTTACTCGAGAAGACACTCGCTCCAATGCTTCTTGACACGGCGAAATAGTCGGTCAACTACTACTCGACTTCATAAGACACTTGGTTAATTACTCCCCAACTCGAGGCATCAGTTAGTTTATAGCTACTCGACTTGACAGGGCACTCAGTCGACTACTTCTTGACACGACGAAATAGTCGGTCAACTACTACTCGACTTGAAAAGACACTTGGTTAGTTACTCCCCAACTTGACGAAACAGTCAGTTTATAGTTACTCGACTTGACAAAACACCCAGTCGATTATTTCTTGACACGACGAAATAGTCGGTCAACTACTACTCGACTTGATAAGACACTTGGTTAATTACTCTCCAACTCGATGCATCAGTTAGTTTATAGCTCCTCGACTTGACAAGGCACTCAGTCGACTGCTTCTTGACACGACGAAATAGTCGGTCAACTACTACTCGACTTGATAAGACACTTGGTTAATTACTCCCCAACTTGACGTATCAGTTAGTTTATAGCTACTCGACTTGACAGGGCACTTAGTCGACTACTTCTTGACACGACGAAATAGTCGTTCAACTACTACTCGACTTGATAAGACACTTGGTTAGTTATTCCCCAACTCGATAAAACAGTCAGTTTATTGTTACTCGACTTGACAAGACGCCCAGTCGATTGTTTCTCGACTTAATCAGACATTTGTTCGACTGCTTCTTGACACAACAAAATGGTGAACTATTCCCTCGACAAAGTAGTCGACTACTCCACTCGATGAAAGAATTTGGTCACGAAGAAGTTGTTCACGATGTTCTACTAAACTGATCAGAAAGTAATCATAAACGGTACTCGACTAAACTATTTGGTCATGGAGAAATCTCTAGATTCGATTCGACTAAATTCTTAGAAAAATTTGTACTTGCTGTTACTTATATCTAAGGGGTGAAATCAGTCCCCAAAGTTGGAGGAGAGAAACACATTTCCTTCGGTGTTTAAAAAATGATGAGCCTTAGGAAATTTGTTTAAGCAATTTTTTTCCAGGTCTTGCCATTTTCAAATTATCGAGGGAAATGTGTTTTCCTCCCCCGAACATTGACGATTGATTTCACCCCTTAGATACGACTAATAACCGATAAAAAAGATACATGTCCGTTATATTTCTAAAAACTATTGTGTTCTTCGTAATTTCGTTTTCCAAAACGGAGAATATATAATTTAATCAAATGTTTATACACTCTAAAGAAATCGTATTCCATTTCTATCAAAAAGAAAAACGAAATGACTTTCATATGACAATTACAAATCATACGTAAGTTTCCTTAAAATCGGCAATTTACACTCAAGCGATGTCCCTTCCAAGAACCAATTGTCTATCGTCACACCGTGACACACTCGTCACCGAGTACTCCAACCGAACAAAGCTCTCGATCGAACTAAATTTCGTAGCTCGTGATCCCGATTAGATTCTCCAAGTGGTCGTTGATACCCCTCGCGAGTCAACATCTTCCCTCACACCCCGTTCTTCCGCTTGCTGATCGTAAGAGGCGACGAATCTCCGCCGAATTACGAGAGAACAAAGATACGTTCGTTATTAGCCGGATGGTAAGAAGGACGCGTAAGGTTGGTACTGCAGCGTGTATAATCGAGCATCGGTGTGTACCGTTCGTTTGTTGGCTCTCGCGAAATTACCCATACAACCCGGCCACCTACAAGGGAGCAAGATGAATACGGGAGCGTGCTCGCGAAGACGTATAACCCGTTAAACCGGGGCTCGGCCGTGCATACTTGATTCGGGCTCGTCTGTGTTGGTGGTGACGGATATAGCCCGAGTATTTCAGAAACGTGACGTTGATGTGACAGGGCCTGGGGCCGGGGCTTGTTGCTCGGTGTGTTTATACAGTGCATCGGCTACCAATTAATTCGAGATATTTATGCAGAAACGCCTGGCCGTGCACTTAAGACGGTTATCCCGGGGCTTTCGGGTCAGTGGAATTCTCGTTCTCCCTTGGACTCGGTTTCGGTTTCCGCGTGCACAGTTTCGAAACACACGTAGGTGTATCGTAGTACCGGTGGCGCTCGTTTCGCCTACCACGAGACCGCACCGTGGTGAAAATCCCTCGAACGTCATCCACGATTTCGAAATCTTCGAGGTTCTACCTCTTGAACGGTTCCACGTCACGCTCGTTGCCCGAGCTGTGGAAATTGGTATCGTTAACGAACCAGCTCGAACCTTCAGTCGAAAAACGACACGGTACCACCGTTATCGTGCACGAGAAACGACACCGAGATCGGGAATACAATTTCCGAGCGTCCTTTGGATCGTATCGATTTACGTGTAGCTACTTCGCGCTGTGCTTAAAACGCACCGTAATAGTCGCTGCGCGTCCCAGCTGCGCGCAAGAAACCAATGGGAGACTGGTTTCGGGATTCAGGTAACGCGTCTCGGAACAGGGGACGCTCAATTGTCATTTTTCCTATCGCGATAACGAAATTCCTACGTTTCGCGGTTGTTGTAATGTATATTTCAGGTTAGTAAATTGTGATCGTTTCTAGGAGAATTGTGGTGCAGCTTGGCTCGTTCCTTTGGCAAACGCTCGGCTATAGTTTGATGGTTTAGAAAAGATCCTCGAGGAAGTGGGCCGAGCACGACAAGCTGCCATGATGAACAGTTTCTTCGGTACGATAATTCTGAGATGTATTCTTTGTATCTTAATCTCTGTTTAATTTACAACTTTGGAGAGTCGTGAAACCACGTTTGAAATGTCTCTGAATATTGTAACATCTCACAGCTCGAAGATTCACTTCGACGCGAAAGGTCCAAGTTTTTCCAGGTATCGTTCCTCGGTGTAATAAATCTGCGATCTGGTAACTTCGTATCTTTCCTACCTTGTTTAAATTTACATCGGAAAATTACGTCGCGAAACTAGTTTCGAAGACGCTAACCGCGAAAGTCCTGTCACCCAAAAATTCTAACGTTTCGCGTAGCTTGAAAAGCTCTTCGGAGGCCGAAGTTTCGCAGGGATTACTTTCTCTCGGCGGGTCCAGGTTCTCCGAATACTGGAAAAATGAAAAATAAATACGAAATCGCGCGATTCGGGGCAGAATAGGGTATAAAATGGTATCGCCGAGGAAACTGAGTCCCAGTGGACTCTCGAACGCGTTGGTTCAGCGTTTTCTACCACCTCGGGGATCTTTCTCGAGTTGTCAAACTATACGGGCGTCTTTGACATCGAGAGACTGTCGTGATATAGAAATGGAGGTTCGATACTGTTTCACCGTGAAGGAAACGGAATTAATCCGTTTAATTTACTAGCTTGTTCGGTAAGTTTTGTCGTTCGATAAAACTTATTGAACAGTATAGTACTAGGTTGTTCGATAAAACTTATTGAACAGTATAGTACTAGGTTGTTTGATAAAACTTACTGAACAGTATAGTACTAGGTTGTTCTATAAAACTTATTGAATAGTATAGTACTAGGTTGTTCGATAAAACTTATTCAATAGTACAGTACTAGGTTGTTCGATAAAACTTATCGAACAGTACTACGTTGAACAGTACTGTTCAACAAGTTTTATCGAGCACCCTATTATTCGGTGTAGTCATCGTTATCGAATAACGAGATTAATACAATAATAAGAAGACAGTTTTTACTATTGATTAATTTATTATCACAAGGAATGTGAGAATCCAATAAAATACATACAGTTCTGAGAAAATGTGAATTGTTCGGAATAGACGAACAAGTGAAGTGTTCTCGAGGCGTGAAAGAAGAGTGCGCGAACAGAATGACAGAATATCCGAACTAAGGTGCGAAAGACGAGCAATTGAGATGGCGCCAACCGAGGAATTTTAGGTGACCGAATACACGTTGTGAGAAAAGTTAAAGATTAGAATGAAAGAGAACGAATACGTGTGAGGATACAGAGTGCGAGAAAAACGCAATTGGGAGACTTGTTGTTGGAGATTTGAAGTGAGTCGAAATTGAAGAAAGTTCAGCGAGAATTACTGCAAGCGAGTCTCTTCTTTCTGAAGAAACATAATATTAAAGGAGTTTCTTTATATTACTATTTCTTAATATTACTATTCCTTATATTACTACAAATATTACTTCTTTGTATTACTATTTCTTAACTGTTTCAAGCCTCTAAACCTTAGTCACGTGTGATTTAGCAAAGACTGTTTCTACAAGAATAACAAAAAACCACTCGACACACACGTGCACACACTTCATCCCTCTTCGACACGACCACCTCTCGTCGTACCTCTCTCAAACCCCTGTATCTCATACTCGATCGCCAATTTAAATCTACAATCGATAACCCTACAATCATTCCTTCTTCCGTACCGTCATTCATAACCTAGCTCACGATACATTCCATAAAAACAACCTTAAAATCGTCATCGTCCAAGATCCTTACCGCTCGCCCACGTCCTACCCCCATGAATGCCACCTTTCTCGAAAAGCAACGCCATCTTTAAAGAAACTCTCAGAAACTCTCATTGACGAGAGCCTCGTATCGCAGCACCGACGAAACACCCGCGATACTTAATCCGACCAGTATTAAACTGCCTTTCAAATCGAGTGACGTTAACGCGCGAGATTAATCAGTATTCCGTGGCTTCTCGATATTCCAACTTTTTGCTCAGTCGTCATCCGCCGCGACGTTCTTCTCGAAACTCGAAGATTGCTCGGTAACGAGGTCTCTCTGGATTTTCGCTCTTCAGGGCCGGTTCGTGTCTTTTCCATTGGTTTCCTCGCGATGTCTGTCGGCGAAGTTCAGGTGCGAAACGATCTCTCTGGATTTTCGTTGTTCGAGGCTGGCTCGTCTCTTTTCCACTCGGTTCCTTTCGATGTCTATCGGCGAAGGTCAGGTGCGAAACGAAGAAAACTCCCCTCCACATCCCTCTCTTGTTCTCTGGAGTCAAAGCGGCGAATAAGAGGCGATATCTTGGCCGATTCGAACCCTCTGGTCCCCGAGACTCGAAAACACGGAACGCTGACCGCCGGGCATGTTAATCGATCGACACAATGGTACTCATCGCTGAGATCTCGCTATTTCCAGGATGACCTATATACGTCGAACGATTTTCTACGGCCAACACCTCACCGTCCATCGTGGACTGGCCTGAAGCCAGCCGAATTCGAAGCTCCGCGATACCGAAAGGCGTCGTGGCTCGTCTTCGAAGGTAGACATCAAAGGAGGAAGAGATAATGGGATTGTTTGAGTAACGCTTCCACGGCTTTGCCCGCGCCTAGGGACGACGTGTCTAAATATCCTTCACGTCGCTACTAATTGGTTGTAAAGCTATTATTACTTAGTTAGTCGACGCCGTTTATTTATAAAATCCTGCGCGTCGTTACTCCGCGCGGTTTGCCGCGTTCCTCGCTTCCGCGAACTTTGGAAGACGCAAGTAACGACCGTGCACCAGGGTATTTCACCCTTTTGACCACTCGAGGGACACGGTAGATGGTTGTATTTGTCGCGTTGCAGGGAACGACGGAGGACTCTGTTATCGCGCGCTGTGTTATCGTTTCGATATTTCTTGCGAAACGAATCGAGTACGAAACATCATTAATTTCGACGATTTTTGGAAATTATTGCGATCGATTGGAAATTAATGAAACGTGAAACAGTTTGCGTAGTTGTTAATTCGGACGAATTTGGAAAGTATCGTGATCGATGGGGAATGAATTGAGTGATTGGTTCGCGTAGTTATTCATTTTTACGAACGTGTGAGGTATCGTGGCTAATGTGTGCGATTGTATTGCGATATAAATATATGTATTCCGATATTACAAGAGAAATCTCTTTGAGGCCTCGAGAGCGACTGTCGTCAAACAGATAGTCGTAGTGTCAACAACTGGCAATTGCCTATTCCCGTTTGTTGACATATCCGATCGAACATTAGCGAAACATTGAATAACGTAATACAACATTGTAACGCGGAGAACAGTATTCTTGTAACAATTCTATAATGAATAGTGTCAATAATTCTCCTCTGAATTTTAAAATCCAAACTGTCGGTTTAAATAATTATATTTTGCATTATTCGGAGCACCTTACTTTATTTTGACGAGGATATACACAGGTAAAATAATTTCCCACGAATGAATTTTTCGATCGTGTCTCTGGTAATGTTCTTTCGATATGCATTGAACAGCTCTTTCGTCGATATATCCTCCATTGGACTCGTTCATCGCTTAGACGATTCTAGGTAACCTTTGAATTAATTCTTCGATCGTATCTCGAGTAACATTTCTGCAACATTCGTATAGCAGTATCCACGAGTGTTTTACGTTGATATTACCATACCAACAACTACGAGCTTTGGGAGGATCAACTTGCCCTGACATTTATAAACAAAAGAGAGTACAATAGGGAACGGTAAGAAAATAATCCCGCGAGTTTCTAAACGCGGATCAAAATAACCAACTTCCAATAATTACGCTAGAATACAATAAATAGAATACAATAAATAGAATGGAATAAAAAGTGGACAATATACGAGCAGAAAATCGTACGCACGTATCGAGTAACGAAAAAAGTAGGTATTCTTATCTCGCGCGTAAGATAAAACACCTTTGCCAGTTTTCAGGGCGGAGATGAACCCCCGACAGCGTATCTCGAACGTCTGCGATCACTTTGTTAGACATTTCCGACAAAGTTTCGAACGAATGTAGCACTCCGATCCCCCTCGTCGAGTTCTTTCGCGGAAGAGTTCGGGCGATTGAATTCGCCCATTTATTCCGAAGAGCCTCGCGTTTCGTGCCGCGTTCGAAGCACTCCTAAACGCGTGAAGTCGCGGCCGAGTTATCGTGGGATCGAAAATATGCAAATCGGATCAACGGTTAAGATACGGCTCGGGTGGAGTCGGATTACGCAAGGATTGGCGGAAAACAATCTCTCTTTCGATCCTCTCCCCCCCTCTCTCTCATTTATACACTCACTCTTTCATTTATACACTTACTCCTTCACTTTCTCTCTCTCTTTCTCACACACACTTATGCATTTACTTGTACACTCACTCTCTTATATATACACTTACTCCTTCACTTTGTCTCTCTTTCACTTATGTATTTACTTATATACTCACTCTCTTATATATACTCTTTCTCTCTCTCAGTTATGCATTTACTTATACACTCACTCTCTCATGTATACACTTACTCTTTCACTTTCTCTCTCTCTCTCTCTCTCTCTCTCTCTCTCTCTCTCTCACTTGTGCATTTACTTATACACTCACTCTTTTATGTATACTCATACTCCTTCAGTTTCTCTCTCTCACTTATGTATTTACTTGTACACTCACTCTCTCATCTATACACTTACTCCTCTCACTTATGTATTTACTTATACACTCACTCTCTCATATATACACTTACTCCTTCACTTTCTCTTTCTCTCTCACTTATGTATTTACTTATACACTCACTCTCTTACATGTATACCCTTTCTCTCTCTCTCTCTTGTGCATTTACTTATACACTCACTCTCTCATTTACACACTTCATACACTTACTCCTTCCCTTTCCCTTTCTTTCTCTCTCTTTCACTTATACACTCACTCTCTCATTCATACACTTTATACACTTACTCCTTCCCTTTCCCCTCTTTCTCTCTCTTTCTCTTTCTCTCACTTATACACTCACTCTCTCGTTTATACATTTACCCTTTCACTTCTTTCTCTTTCTCCCTTCTCACTCTCTCGTTTGTACATTTACTCCTACACTTTCTCTCTCTCTCTCTCTCTCTCTCTCTCTCTCTCTCTCTCAGTTATGCACTCACCCTCCCCTGGTATCTCGCTCCTTCTCATACCCGATCGATTCGCGAGTATTAGGCGCGCCTTCGGCCGAAGTCTGGTTTCGCGATAACAAATTTCTCAGGGATAGAAAGCGCGGCCGTATCCCGGCGATCTCGTGACCGCGAACGACGGTTACTTTCGCGCGTAATGGAGTTGATCGTTGCGCGCCGAGTTTCCGTGTCTAATCTCTCCCGACTTATCCGCGGCTATCCCCTTGTTTAAACATTAAATTACAATAGAATCGAATAACGCTGCGGCGCGAAGTAAACGCAACGACGAGAGAAAATCGCGAGATCATTGAAACGCGCGGTGGTACATTTTTTTTCAATTTGGAGTACTTAAATGACGAAGTTGGTTGGAATTTTATTCGAACAATAGACAACGACGATTTCACGGATGCGCTCGATTTTTATTATTACGGAACGGATCGCAACGGTTAGAAAGTTGTGGTTGTGCTTTATTGAACAATTTTAACTCGACAAGAATTTCGTTTACATTTCTTTGGATAGTCGTTGGTAGCCTACTTGCAGGAATTCTGGGTCAATTCTTGGAAAGGAAAATTAGAAACACACCTTGCAAGACACGCCCACTATAATACGGCTAGACCATTTATAGAAGCATCAAGGAGACTTTAACTGTTAAGAGATTCTTACAAATTGGCCGAGAACGGACTTCACTCCCATTAGTGTAAATTTTCATTGTTAAAGTATAATTTACTAAATACTTCGATAAAGTCGAGTCCATTTAAGTTGACCACTCGAGGTTATCCCCACAATATTGTTAAAATACCCAATTTACATCTAACCCCGCCTACTGTTCTTCAAACAGAGAAACAAATTATGCACAAAGAACATAGCGTTAACAAACATAGTTAATTTAATGTATAAACATCTCGACCTGCCTGTTAACTTTCTCTATCATTTAAGATACATTTTATCAAGTCTAAAATTCAAGAAATGAGAAATATTTGAAAAAAATACACTCCTTTTAAATAACACACAAAAGAGGATCTGAAATTCAGGTGGAAACGTTTGCATCTTATTTTCCGCGTTTATTCGAAGATAAACCGTACTCGTTACTGTTACGTTCTTATCTCGGTTCGAAACGTAACAAACCAACGTACCATACGTTAAATAGAAATCACGGTGCGGATGCGGGTGCAGTGGCAACGACCAGTTGATTTCACGTCGACCGTGCCCGTCCAATCGCAACAAAAACACGATAACGTATTCCGATTATGGATCCCAGCGCGCATAATGAAGCGCCCGAGAAAGTAATTATTAATTTAATAACGGCGGCGCGTATGCAAACGAGGTCGCTTAACAATTCAAATTGGCGCCGTTTGCCTGGAAATCCACGTCGAAATTTCGCGATCGAACTTTGCTCGACGCTTTTTCGATTAACATTTTCGAGTGGCCGGAGCTCGAAATTAAAAGCGCGGCTACTCGGATCTCGATGCCGACGTCGACGAGATTCGTCGTGGAAAGCGTTCTCGAGGAGTGTCTTCTTGCGTCGAACGAGAGCGTCGAGAAAAAAAAGAAAAAAAAAATTGAAGAATCTTTATCGACGAGGATCGTGCCACTTCCTGCAGCCACTTTTCTTTTTCTTTTCTTTTTTTTAATTTTTTCGCGCACTCAGACCCGAGGAGAATATTTCACGTAAGGTTGTTGCTCGTCGATGGCGTGTCTTAGCGCTCGATACGAGCGACAGCATCTATTTTGTCGGCCAATGAAATTTACGACGTCGATCTTCTACCCGGGTGAAACCACCTTAGCTGTGCACGCATATCGAACGATAAATTTTTGTCCCCGTGGGAGCGAGTTGTAACAACCCTCTGGTGCTCTGTCTCCGGGCGGAAGTTACATAAATTCTCTTTATCGGGACGATGAAAATTCTCGTTTCCCCACGGTGGGACGGAATTATTGAATCCTTAACATCGGGACGCGTTTTCGATTATTAAACCGTGATAGGAGAGAAAGTAAACTCGGTGACGCAACGTTCGTCACTCTTGCAAATTTTATGTCCGTTCGATCGAGTTTGTATGCAATATACGCTCTATAGGGATATCCAGTTCGGAGCAGGAGCTAGCTCGAAGATTTATTTTTCGAACGAAATTCGCGATCGATGCTGGGTACTCGATCCTAATTCTACTTCACCTGTGCCAAGGTATTTCGGAATCGCTGATGGTGGATTAATTTAGTAGAGTTTACAAAAAAGAGAGAGAGAAAGAGGGTTAACGTGAAGGAAGATGGATTAACTTGTCATGTGTCTAAGTGTTTTTGAGTCTTCATTCGCTTAAAGATTTCGTCCAAAGTGCAGAAAGTTTTGTCGATTTTTGTAGCAATAAATATTGTACCTTCTGTTCCCAATGGTACGTTTAATTTTAATTTTAAATACCTCTGCAGGGTATTTTAGAATTGTTGATGGTAGATTAATCTAGTAGAGCTTGCAACAAGAGAGTTAAGGCAAAGAAAGATGGATTAGTTCGTAGTTTAGTTAAGTGTTTTTGAGTCTTCATTCGCTTAAAGATTTCGTCCAAATTGCAGAAAGTTTTGTCGATTTTTGTAGCAATAAATATTGTACCTTCTGTTCCCAATGGTACGTTTAATTTTAATTTTAAATACCTCTGCAGGGTATTTTAGAATTGTTGATGGTAGATTAATCTAGTAGAGCTTGCAACAAGAGAGTTAAGGCAAAGAAAGATGGATTAGTTCGTAGTTTAGTTAAGTGTTTTTGAGTCTTCGTTCGTTTAAAGATTTCGTCCAAAGGAACGTTCACTGTACGACTCGAACGTGCAGAGAGTTTTGTCGATTCTTGTAGCAATAAATATTGTACCTTCTGTTCCCAATGGTACGTTTAATTTTAATTTTAAATACCTCTGCAGGGTATTTTAGAATTGTTGACGGTAGATTAATTTAATAGAGCTTGTAAAAGAGAGTTATCGCAGAGGAAAACGAATTAAGTCGTCATTTATACTATATCTGAATTTTTTTCAAGATTTTCCGTGTTTAACAGATCTACAGTCAGAACACTACACGAACGTTAATCGATTTTCGTAGCAATAAATATTCCACCTTCTATTCCCAACTAGTATAGTTAATTCTGCTTTACTAGTGCCAAAGTATTTCGAAATCATTGGTGGTAGATTATTCGGTTAGAGTTTGCAAAAAGAAGAGTAAACACGGAGGAAGATTGATCGATTCGTCCATTTGTATTGCGTCTGAATCTTTTTCAGACTTTATTTGCCCAAAGATCCATTCGTTCGACAGGTTCACAATGTATGCGAACACAGTTCGCACGTGTAGAAAGTTTTATCGATTTTCGTTCGCGATAAACATTCTACATTCTATTTCGAACGATACGTATTGTCATCCATGTGATATATTTACGTTTGAGAAAAGCTCCCAGTTTAATCGTACATGCATTATTCGTTGAACTCAAAAATACTCTAATCCACCGGTTGGACAGGGGATTGCGTACGTTTGCGTCGATATCGATTGTGTCTGTACTCGCAATTTCTATGGGGCAAGAGGCATTAAATTATCCGTATAGATTTTTAACCACGCGACCATAAGTCCTCACGATTGTGACATTGCCCGCCAGGAAAGTAAACGATTCCTCAACGATCGAAGATTTTTCTCGCAGGACGTATCTTGTGAAATGGATTATATTCACGAAGGATGTCGAAACGGTTCATTATGTTGCTAACCCGTGTAATATTTCTTATTACCGCTCGTAATACCACAATTAACGATCGGTTGTTCGGAATTAGTCATCGATGCCACGATATAGGAAAAGATTTTCATTTGTATCGAGTATATCGTACGAGCAAGTTACCCAAATAGAATCTTTTACCAACAAATATAATTGTTATCGTTAAAATTAAGTATCACTTAAGTATTACTTACCTTTCTTTTTTTTCAAAAATCGAAAACCTGTGACTGAATTTTTGACACTCGTGACGTTTTCACAGCTACCGAAAGAAACTTTAAAAACTGAATTTTGCAGTACAAAAGTAACACACTGAAGTGTATATCAGTGAGTATTATCACCAGTAGTAGACTATGAAATATAAGGTTAACTGTAAGTTATTAATATAGGTTCTTACCTTGGTTTTCCAGACAATAGATGAGAACAAAAAAACATAACATGTTTTTTTTACTTACAACAGCTTTATTCCACTTTTGAAGTTACAATTCACATTCTACTTCCCTTCCACGAATAATCAAAGTTTCTTCGATTCGATCGTACTCGAGTTTGTTAACCCACGTAGAAATTCTGTTTCGTAACCCATTGATTAATATGTATCTACTCCTCGAACGGTAAATAACTTCTGAAATTGGTACTTGGTCCCCGTCCAGTAATTGTCGGTTCGCCATCCGCCGAAAACTTTCCACAAATTACGGCCGCCGATCCAAGAAATCCAAGATCGATTAAAACACGAGCACGGAAAGCCTGCCAATCGAATTCCCCACCGTGTTCGTTCGACTCTCTTCGAAGAGTTCTTTCGCATCGTCAGTCCTGATACCGGGTCTCTAACGAGGCTAGTAACGCACGTAGGCCGTAAATCAATTATCATCGAGTAGGAACGAGGTCGGGAAGCTTTTCTGCAAATCTTCGTTAGTCCTCATTGTTCCACGGCATGTGGGTTAATCACCCGTTCGTCGAACTTTCACAGCCGTTCGCCAAGCCACGTTTTCGTCCGTGGATGTTCCAAGGAGGGGTTAGCAACTTTGGCCCACCAGTTGCTGGTCGAATCGAATTCGAGAGTAGGGTGGTCGATCGTCAATCGTAGTTGACAGCGATCGAGTCGTCTCTGTCGACTTCGAAACACTCTCCTCTTTTTTTCCAATCCTTCGATCGCATTTTTCTTTTCATTTTTCCTCCGATCCTTCGGTTATACTCTTCCTCTTCTTTTTTTTTTGTCCAATTCTTCGAATGCATTTTTTTCTATTTTTCCCCCGATCGTTCGATTGCATTTTTTCCTATTTTTCCCCCGATCCTTCGATCGCATTTTTTTCTATTTTTCCCCCGATCCTACGGTTGCATTTCTTTTCTTTTTTCTTCTTTCTCCCAACCCTTGCACTTTTTCTCTTTCTTTTTTTTTCTTCTTCTTCTCTCGTCTCCCACCGCCGTGACAAATTTCACGCGCGCGTCACGAGTCACGTTTTTAGCTCTTCGCGCGCGGCGGGAAGACCGTTCCAATTGGGACGAGCAATAAAATCGCTTTAATCCCTCCGCGGGACACGTTTCTGCTCGATTTCCGTGGCGTGTCGGTTCCGTTCCGTTAAATTGACTTCGCAATCGCTCTCCCCGGTCCCGAGTCTGCCTCGAATTCGCCGATATATTCGACGCGGTAATGCTTCCTGGGACATTTGTCGCCTCTGGGAAGTCTGTTTCTCGGGGAAATCGTCCGCCCGGACCACGACTGGAACACCCTGGAAACACGGAAGGATCGAGCGCTGGAGTTTCGTTATACTCGAACGGAAGTGATTTCGGTCGGGTAATAAAGATATATTTTTATTGCGCGTGAATAAAAAAGAAAAGAAAAGAGAGTGGACCGAAGACTCTCGCTGTTTCGCGTTTTTATCGGGAAGAGAGATCATCCTTGAAATATTTTCAACGGTGCAACGAACCTACGATTCCTACGCGAGAGTATCTTTTCGGTCTTTCGAGATCTCTCGACGAGGCACACATCGATACCTCGAGATTGTATCGAGAATAAAATCTCAACTGTGTGCGCGTGTTTTCGATGGTCACTACTGTGTTTCTTCTTCTTCTTTTTTTTTTCTTTTTCTTTTCAGAAAGTTTGGATAACGGAAAAACGGTGTTTCGTTTAGAGACGAGTTTCGAATTCGAAAGCGTATCGAATGATTAATAAAAGGTAGACACTGAAAGAATTTAATTCGAGCAAAACCGATGTATTCTATTTATTTATTCGCGACGTCCGAACAGGTCGATCGGACAGCTATACTTTTATTCGTTCTTTGTGAAATATTTCGTTGTATAAATCAAATCGTACCTTTCACCTTTGCCCTTTGTCGGTTGTGGAATATTTTTATTCGGATAAAAGTATATATAGTATATAATAATGTACTGTACGTAGTAATTATAGTCTTTCGATTCCTTGTAATAAATTTTTACCAAAAATGGGTAAAATTTGTCTCTGAATAAAACTTTGCATACGTGCAAATGCATGCACATTTCTTACTTTTATTCAAATACGAATTACATGTATATACATTACATACACACAAATTTTTCCCATTTCTGGTAAAATTATATCGAGGTACAAATAATCGGTAGACAATATTCGTTAAAATATATTTAAGATAGTAGACTTCTGCAGAAAGATTTTTGCTCTGCGTTCGAACAGAGAGAAACGTAGAAACTGAACGTACACGATCGGAGAAAGGATTGAAACTGCGAGACACGGAGTATGAAAAGGAACTGAAGTATTTGGCGAAGTCATATCCAGGAATGGACACGAGGGGCTCAGCGCGTTGTAAGAGTTGTTAGCGTGAAATTCATAGTTGAAGTGCATTATATAGCACAGAAACGAACACGTATCGAAATAGAGTACTCCGTGCAACCGTAGAGACACAACCGTAAGATCCATTTTTACGTAGTATCGATCCATCTGCGTTACTCGCAAATGGGAAAAAAGAGGAGACAAGTGTTGCGTGTACCGAGTTCGACAAACTCGTAAAATGTAAATCTTCTGTGCAAATTTACGTTGCCTTAATTGCGCGAGATTCGTCGAGTGTAGGGGAGACTGACGTAACGCAGCGAGTTTCTCGGTTCTCGAGTGCATTTTTCGCGTAAACCGACTTTGTCCAGAGTTAATTCTGATTACGGGTCGAGTCGCTCGGCTCGTAAGTAGTCCCGCGGTGTTTTATAGCAAAAGTGAGTTACACCTATTATTATCGTCGTTGGACTTTTCCTACGAAGCACAGGATCCAGGGAGTATTCATTTTCGAGGATAATGTACGAATTGTCGGTTACTTTTTCGAGAGATGCAACATCTGGTGCATTCGATGCACGTGAAATAGTCCGGCTGGTTCGTCGAGTTTCTAGAATATTTTTATGCCACGAGTGAGTAACAATTACTGTCACTGGTGGATTTATAACACGGGATGTACGTATGATTTAACGAGTGTTGTCGACTACGTAAGAAAATTTTCGAATCTGTCGATTAGTTTTCAGAGAGGTGTAACGTTTTATGATTCGATGCGTGTAAAGTGGGCTGGTTTCTTCGTTGAGTTTACGAAACATTTTTCTAGCAAAAGGGAGTGAAAATTATCGCTATTGGTGGATCTAGCGAGCTCTGATTCGTAGGGAAGTTCACGAGTGTATTTCTAGACAAAAAGAAGAACGAAAAATATCTGGTGAGAGTAAAATGATCGCGTAACGTTACGAAGCGTATTAGCCAACCATACGTGTTTCCATTGCGTTTGTGACCTGATTGCAGCGGGTGTAGAAAACCTCCCGATTGCAACACTCGACCAAATTAGGAGTGGAAACGGAACAAACGAGAAATTCGAATATTCTGAACTCCAGACGAAACTGTTTCGACGGTGTAGGTTCGATTTACGTAGGGTTTCGTGTCTCGTTCTTTGCGAGCGACTGGTTCGTCAAATGTTTCGTTCGAGAGTCGTCGAGATCGAGTAATACGAATAAGAAGCGAAACATCGTTTAGCGAACGCGCTCGAGAATCCAATTTTCACGACGAAATTGAGTTTATAATTGGCCCCGCGGCGTGTCCGGCACGGATCGATTAACACGCAGTTCATTAAAAATGTTTACGCGTTTTTATCAATTTTTTTTGTTTTTCTTTTTCTCCCCACCGAAGAATGTCCTTTTCAGAGAGACGCTCGTGCAATTTAACGATCCGCAAGGTCGCGATAAGAAAAATATCGGGAACTGTAATTACAATACTTATATAAATTTGCGTCGGTAAAATCGTTTACACGCATCCCGGAGTAATTATTTTAATTTCGTTTTTATCCGAACGAAGGAAAAACGAAATTGATGAATCTTAAATTCAATTTCTACATTCCATTCTCTTTTTGTCACTGTAGAATTCAATTTGCATACAAATTGCACGGTTTTTATGCATTCTGCGAAATATCTTACGGACAGATATATATTACAAATGTATAATAACATGGTAGATGAGATGGGACAAAATTGATTCGAACAGAAAATGTCGAATTGAATATTTTATTCGACGGTTAAATAAAACAAAATCCTGATTCCTTTTTACCCTCTAATTAAATTTCTAATTTCTATTCTACAAGTAATAGAAATTTTGTCAATCTCTGGACTATGGGATACTAGTACACAATTTTCCATAAGATACATAAGGCATATTGGACAACTGGGTACTGTAAAAAATTAAGATGACACGAATGAAACAAAATTCTAATTCCTGATTCTTTTTTACCCTCTAATTAGATTTCTAACTTTTATTCTACGAGTAATAGAAATTTTGTCAATCTCTGGACTATGGGGTACTAGTACACAATTTTCCATAAGATATTATACATAAGGCATATTGGACAACTGGATACTGTAAAAAATTAAGATGACACGAATGAAACAAAATTCTAATTCCTGATTCCTTTTTATCCTCCAATTAAATTTCTAACTTTTATTCTACAAATAATAGAAATTTTGTCAATCTCTGGATTATGAGATACGAGTACACAATTTTCCACAAGATACATAAGGCATACTGGACAACTGGGTACTGTCAAAAATTAAGATAACACAAATGAGACAAAATCCTGATTCTTAATTCCTTTTTACCCTCCAATTAAATTTCTAACTTTTATTCTAGGAGTAATACAAATTTGGTCAATTTCTGGACTATGGGATACTAGTACACAATTTTCCACAAGATACATAAGGCATACTGGGAAACTGGGTACTGTCAAAAATTAAGATAACACAAATGAGACAAAATCCTGATTCTTAATTCCTTTTTACCCTCCAATTAAATTTCTAACTTTTATTCTACAAATAATACAAATTTTGTCAATCTCTGGACTATGGGATACTAGTACACAATTTTCCATAAGATACATAAGGCATATTGGAAAACTGGGTACTCTCAAAAATTAAGATAACACAAATGAGACAAAATCCTGATTCTTAATTCCTTTTTACCCTCCAATTAAATTTCTAACTTTTATTCTACAAATAATAGAAATTTTGTCAATCTCTGGATTATGGAATACGAGTACACAATTTTCCACAAGATACATAAGGCATATTGGGAAACTGGGTACTGTAAAAAATTAAGATAACACGAATGGAACAAAATCCTACTTCTCGAGACCGATAGGAGTCACGATCGATCGTGAAATTGAATCATTTTCGACAACGCGTCGCTCGCGAGTGGCAAAAACGGTCTGGAACGATCGCGGCGCGTCCTATTCTTAGTCGCTCGTTTCTCGTGTCGTAAAAGCTTGGCGATTTCGTACGGTTCGCAGGAGTGCACGCATGCACTCGGACAGCGAGGTTGCAACTGCGGAACATTGTACGCGGAACGCGGTTAAATGCGGTTTCCACTTTACTCAACTTCGACTAACGACTCCGACGATCCAGCGACGTGTCACTTTTGTTGTTCCTGTCCCCTTATTTTCGTCCTTCCGTTTAGCGAACACGTGTTTACACGCTGGGTATATGAACTGCGAACACCGAAACGAAGAAAAAGAGACCGGCGACGAAATTATAATGGGCCCGCGGCCGCCCGCGCGGGAATCTTGGCGTACGTCGTCCACCTCGAGCGTACTCCACCTAATCCAGCCATAAGTTCCTTTACGAGTAAATTGGGACATCGCGAGCAGAATAGGAAACATTTTCAACGCTTCGCCAGCTCGACTGGCTCGAGTTTCGCCCGACCAACAGCTGGACATCGCTTTCTTCGGGATCTGCACTCGACACGTGACTTAACTTACACTGGAGCAAAAAAGTACTCGTACACTGTGCTATAAAGAAATTTCTCTAACCTACAAGTTTGATTTTAATGAATGCGCGTGAATCATACCAGGCCGCGTGTAACATAATTTTTTTTGTCGAAAGTGTTCTCGAGAAGATAAAATTCAAGGTTTCTCCATTTTTTTTTTTCATACAATTTTATCGGGGGACTTTTTTTCACAGTTGAACGATAGAGCGTTAAAAAGTAGTTATAAGAAAAATGAAAGTCGTTGCATATGAAAAGTTGCATTAAGAATATAAAAAAAAAAAATATTGAAACCTTCGAGACTCGATTTCACCTTCTGAAAAAAATTTCTCTGTGTATGCAATATTATGCTCTACACGCACGCAAACTTTCATTAAAATCAGTTTTACAGTTAAGAAGAATTTTTTTATAATACAGCGTAAAAATACTTTTTGGAGCAACTTTCTTGCAATACCTCTTCTGGTTTCGGTACAAGGGACCTTTTATTCAGTTTTGAGATTCCCAATCGTGTAGTTGACTGTGTACCTATTGTTGAGACGATAAAACTTAAGAATTCACCTAGAATCTTAGGTGATACGGAACTTTTTTACGTTGATTACACTGGAACATCTGTGGGATTTCAAAGTTGCATCGCAAGACTTTCTCGAGAGAACACTGAGCCGTTTCACGAATGCTCGTGTATCGGCTGTGGAATTTTGTACCGTGGAATGTTTCTTTTTCTCCACAAATGAAATAGAAATAACAATAATAGTAGTAGTAATAGTAGTAATAATAATAATAACAACAACACGTGACAAAAATTACGACCGTTCTCCTATAGCACGATATTCTTACAACACGGTACAAAAATTACATAACCATCATTTTGTTTATCAGCCAGCAGCTATTGAAACGAATTCAACGAGCGAAAAAATTGGCATTCGAAGCAAACATTAAACGTATATGCGTAAAAATGTTGAAGGTGACGATAAGAACTTACGAAGAAGTTTGATATTTTTTACGATGAAAAAAATATAAAAAATCAAATGTGTATTATTTTGACGGTACTTCGAATTATGAAAAAAATTGTTTGAATTAAGTGGTCCACCTTATATGAATATGTGTGTGTGTACGTTTTTATAAAATCCAGTCTTGTTTGGTGTCTGTCAGTGTTATTTTTAGTTTCAATAAACACGAATAGCTATGAACACGATAATGGTGACCAGGTGTGCTGCGAAACGAGGAAATCTCCCAAATGTTTTGACTAATCGGTATTCATTTGTCCAGTCAATAACACGTAGTAAATGACGTCTCTGTTGAAACGATGCCATCTTTTGCAGATCAACACGAGCTTACGTTTTAATTTATTTTTATCAAGGTTATTCGGACTATTCAAATTTTGATGAGACTTGTAGCTCGTGTTCTCCAGCTCTGGCCGCAGTTTGCAATCAAACTGATTCAAATCTGGGCTACCAGAGGGTCGGTCTTCAGTCGAAATGAACTCTGGAACATTGTTCCATAGCCACTCTTGAGTTGTTTTTACTTTGTGACCCGGGGCGAAGTCTTGTTGGAAATGCCACTTTAGTCTTTGGAAGAGAGCCACATTCGGGAACTTTACTACCCCTTTCGGAACACCTCTTTAATAGACTCTGGTGCCTATAAATCATTAAACGAATCATTATTCTGTCAAATTACCAACCTTGAATTATCGTCTACAATTGTACTCTTTCTTTCGGACCTGTATTTTAGACACTAGAGTACAGTTAACTAATAATTTTCTTTTTCTAATACACGATGTGAAGTATATCGAGGAAAGTCATCTCATAGTTACACAGGAGTGCATATATGCATAGCACGTATATACATATATATTTTTTACAGTGCGTTTAACGAAATAGTTTATCGTCCGAAACGGTTAAGAAAACTGGATGAAAATCTACCCTAATTATTAGAAGTTCGTCAATCCTCTATAACACTATGTAACTTTAACGTCAGATAACCATATTGTCATATATTTATATTTTCCAAGTACAACGTCACTTTTGTACTACTTCAACGCCGTCTCATTGTATTTTTTACAAAAGCGAAAACTAACTCTAGGTATTACTTAATCTGTTCACAAAAGCTACTCCCTGCAATCTCTCGAACCAATTATGAACCCACTTGGCAGATTTTTTTCCATTAAACTTCACCTTTCGATTCATCTTCTCATCACGAATCTTCGTCTCATTGTCTAACCTTTCACAAAAACAAAAACTAACTCTATTATTCGATCCATTCACAAAAGCTACTCCCTACAACCTCTCGAACCAATTATGAACCCACTTGCAGATTTTTTTCCATTAAACTTCACCTTTCGATTCATCTCCCCGTTACAAACCTTCGTCGATGTCTCGTCGCGAAACATTCAACAGAAGAAGAGAAAAATAATTTAGATCACAGAGAATTTCGAGAGCACACTACAAGACAACCACGATTTCATAATTGTTGCATCTCTTCCCACGTTGAACAATTCGTAACGCAAATTGGATCGTTTGACTTGCAATCGTCTCGCGATCGAGTAAGGGAGACGCGCGAGGTGGTTAATAAAACCGTGGTTCCCGAGTGTCAACGTTCAAGTATGCAGAAATGCTTCGATTATTCAAAGTTTTACGACGAGTACCGGCCGCGACCGGCCCGATACAAACTTTAAATCCATTTAGATCTCGTAAACGTCGCTGAAACGCCTCGCGGCGTAAATTTCCGCGAGCGGGGCATTCGCGAGACATACGGTCCTGTTAGTGTGACCGTAAATCCGCGTTATAACGAGGGAGGGAAGAACGTCGTCTCTTGACGGTTTGAAAACCGATCCGTTGATTTTACAATGTACGAGGCACCGGTCCCGCGATCGGTGTATTTGGCGTCCCCTCGCCAATCCCATTGTTTATCGGGGGATCTTTTACGATTATTCTCCAGCAACTTTGGCAACGTGTCAACCGTCCAGATTGACGGGAGGCGACTTGCACGGATCTCGACATCTGTTGGTACACACTGCCAGCCGAGGCCGTGTCATACACGCTCGCGTTTTATCGCCGTCCAGGTGACTATTTTTATGGGAAAAAGATGACTATTTTTTACGACCAGATCGTTTAGCAGTTGTTTTACGAAGGCAACTTATCGCGCGCTGTTACTATCGTCGCTCGTTAGCCCCGTGTTTCTACAGTGTGATCCCGTTCGAACGCGATGGATCGAACTGTTCGTGACATTTTTTAATGGAGAGGAATAGTGGTGCAGGTTTCGAGGGGAAAATGGAAGAATAGAGATGGTATATCTCCAAGGAGGTAGCATACTCTTTAAGTATGAAATTTGGATTGAACTATTCGTGGAATCTTTAAAGGGAGAAAAATAGTATAGCAGGTTTCGAGTGGAAAATGTACGAATAGAGATGGTATATCTCCAAGGAGGTTAATTTAATTTTTAATCGTGTGTACGGTTTTTTGTAGCATACTCTTTAAGTATGAAATTTGGATCGAACTATTCGTGGAATCTTTAAATGGAGAAAAATAGTATAGTAGGTTTCGAGTGGAAAATGTAAGATTAGAGATTCTATATCTCTAGGAGGTCAATTTAATTTTTAATCGTGTGTACGGTTTCTTGTAGCAGAATTTTGAAACTTTGAGGTACATGTATCTAAAAGTTGTAGTTTACGTATAAAATTTGAACAGAACTATTTGTGAAATTTTTAAATAGAGAAGAATAGTATTGCAGGTTTCGAGTGGAAAATGTAAGAATAGAGATACCATATCTCTAGGAGATTAATTTAATTTTTAATCGTGTGTACGGTTTTTTGTAGCAGAATTTTGAAACTTTGAGGTACATGTATCTAAAAGTTGTAGCTTAAGTATAAAATTTGAATAGAAATGAAGAAAAATAGTATAGCAAATTTCGAGTGGAAAATGTAAAAATAGAGATTCTATATCTTTAAGATCTCTAAAATTTCATTTTTAATCGTGTGTACGGTTTTTTGTATCAGAATTACGAGACCGTTTGAAGTACGTGCATCTGAAACTCGTTTAAGTATGAAATTTCAAATTGCACGATAATTAGTCGCACGATAAACGGCTACCTTATTCGTCAATTAGAAGTACAATAGAATTAATTGGGGAACAAAGGTATCCGCGTAAGAGGATTTTCGTACAATAGAACAAGTGGTTGGCACATGATTTCATTTAATACTTCAAATAAAATGAATAGAGTTTGTTCGTAGATAACCTTTTCGTGTTTGATTGGTCCACTTACGGGTATTCTTTCGTTTCTCGATCGAACGAACCACTGAAATACAGTTTAAATTGTTCTTCGTCATTGAAGTCTTTCGATTTGAAGTACAATCTGCTGTTTGCATTTGCTCTAAATAGTTTCCAATAGTTTCTGTTTCTTTTGTACCGGTAATGATCGATATTTCAGCAGTATATTTTTATGATAAAATTGCGTATCCTCCTTGTTCAAGTTTCTTAATTATGTTACATTTTTCTTTACTTTGTACAATTCTTGTACAGTTCTTCAATTGTCGATACATATCCGGATAATTCTTACATAGTTCCTCGATCATCGATACATGTTTATATAATTCTCGTACAGTTCTTAAATTATCAATACATATCCAGATAATTCTTATACAGTTCTTCAATTATCAATACAGTTTTTATATAGTTCTTTGGTAATCTCGGATATAGAAACCCTTCTCAAACTTTCTTTCATTTCTCGAAACCCTTTCGCTCTTTTGTATTAAGTCTTCAGTGACCAAAAATTAACAATTAGAAATTTAAAAAACAAGCTAAATTTGTCAAAAAGTTAGTAAAATGACAAATACACGTATAAAAAAATAAACAACCTTCCAATTAAAATATCAGTGCACTTGGAACTAAATTTTGAGAACTTTATCCCCTCTTTTTTCGAATTCTCGATCGTCAATCCTTATCACCGAACAAGTTCCGAAAAACGTTCTCAAACGTTTCGATAAATAACACGATGAGTTTCGAGAAGATTTTTCCATCCACAAGATGTATTTCGTATTTCCCTCCACTTTACGTCACTCGAGATTCTCGAGATTCTGGTACCTGGGCATATTGCTGATGGTAGCAACGTCTACGTGAACGTGGACGATCGTGTGACATGTCCTTAGGGCAAACAGAACGATCGTGATCGTCTAAACGAGCATCCAGATGGAACAACGACCGGACTGTTCGCGAGACGAGGCGATTTTGTTGAAATATGTGACGCGCACGACCGACGTTACATCGCAACGTAATCTGTTACGCTGGTTGAACGCGTGGCCGGTGTTAAACAAGCGGAAATCACAGAAATTAATATATCGGTCGCTAATGCTCGGACGGTTAACCGTACAACTATGCGAGCGCGGCGAACAGCTCCGAAACGTTGAATCACGTTATAAATCAGAGGAACCGAGCTGTGTTTTCAAACCCTAACCAATCCCCTCGTTCAGGAACAACTCGAAACCGATCTACCTCGAATCTCCTTTCTTTGGCTCTATATTTCCCCTTTTCTTTCTGCTATCCTCATAATTATCGTGATCGAAACGCTCGATTGAATCTTCTGGGAATCGAGGGAGGATTCAACGGCGTTTCATCTCGATATTGCGGTAGGCAATTACCGCATTAATATTCGTTCGTTGTTAGACGAAGGGAATTCCTTGCGTACTTGTACAATAGCGAGGTCAGCCTTTGGCGAAACTTGGGGAAATTTCATTTGGGAAAATGGAAGCGAAATTTATCAGATTCTCGAGTGTTTCTTCGGACCCCGTGGCCACAAACGTGCATCACAGAGGCCGAACAGATCTTCGGGGAATAAAGAGCTGAGGAGATCGATGCTCCATACAGTTGTTTAAAATTTCTTTTTTAATCTGCTCCTAATCGAGAAATTTACGAAAGGTGCAAGTCTTTGAGAGAATCGGTAAATTGGAGTTTAGACACCTTTCGAAAAGTGTACGGTCGAAGATCGAAAGGTGTGTAGTTTATTTTAAATACTAGGTATTGAAGAATAATGTATACATCGAATCGGTGAATTTAACATTTCTAGTGAGGATTCTTTGCGCTTGTATTTATAGTTTTGATAGTTCTTGACGCGTTTGAATAATGTTCCAGCGGTCTTGTATTTTCTCGAATTAATTTCTCTCGTCTTCGTTGAAATTTAGAATCAGACAAGGATTTGCACGATTTCCGTAAGACAGGGTTTCTCGTAAAATTTGAAATTGATATTTCGTACTGTTCCCGAGCCAGACTGTCCAGCATCGGTTTATGCAAAGGAAACTTTGTAGCGACGTCTGTGACACACTTTTCCTGCTATACCTTGCCAAATTGTAGCAAATACAGTTAATAAATATTCACAATTCGTTGCACAAATTGGTTGTCATTACTCCACACGAAGCAGAACGAATGTTGGAAGCATTTTTTCACGAGCTATGAAGTCAGTGACAGCTATACTTCTTCGAGCAAAAATTTCTCGTAACAATTAAAATGTTAACAGTTTTCAGATCGAATGATATTTTACATTGAACGAATAAATTACGAATAATTGTCGATCGAATAAACGGTGTAAATAAACAGTTATAGCGTTTTTATTCGTCGCCCTTAAGGGTAACATATTACCTCATTAAACGTCGACAAAGACGTCAAAAATATTTGAAAAAATTCTTGACACGTGTTTCTTTTATACAGAGCGAATTTTATATCTCAAATATCATCTGAACTATTTATTGCATCGAAAAATACTTCGAGCGAAAGTCGTACGGTTTCGAGGAAATAATTTAACGTATCGCGAATTTTTTACGAACAGGTAAAGTGCATTTCAAATTTAAATTCTTTCTTCGAGAAAATAGAAAGTCGAGTCGAGCGATGTACAAAAAGATAAAAGCATACGTATTCATCGAAGAATAAATCTGTCATTTTAAAAAATTTCCCAGTCGAGTCGTAAAAAAAAAAAACCACATCGAATTTGATAACTTTTATCCGCCAGAAATGTTCAATGTTTAAAGAGTTTGAACCGAATCGGTGGATGTTCGATTTCCATTCATCGAACATTCGTTGGCGACGAAACGAACATCGAAATAAATTTGCCCTATGATTACGACACGTTGATTCGCGCGCGCGCATGCGCACGTGTTGCGTGTGGGCGATTTAATTCTCGCGAGACGCGCGTTCATCTCCGTATCGGTTGATTCACGGCTGATTCATCGGCGTTTGGCTTGACCGCGCATAAGTATCATCGCGCGTTGCACAGGTGCATCGCCGATGCAACAGCGTCACCCACGCGATCCGAGCCGTTCGCGCGGGATGTAGGAAACGCGCGAGGACAGCGCCGCGTTGGCAAACGCTTCGAAAGTTTCTGTTGACGCACGAATTGTCGAGAAATCCACGGTTTCGAATAATACGCGTTGAGCGAAAGATAGTCACAGCCAAGGTTGCGACAGTCGATAATTAACGAGGCTCGTTCCTTTTAGCCCGAGTTAATAAATACCGAGTTATAAATACCAAGGTTTTCGTTTATAATTGCGTTAATATGGGAATCGTTAAGTATCTCTACCCCTACTGTGAAGTATCTCTACCTCTAGTGTGAAGTATCTGTACCTCTAGTGTGAAGTATCTGTACCTCTAGTGTGAAGTACCTCTACCCCTAGTCTGAAGTATCTCTACCTCTAGTGTGAAGTATCTCTACATCTGGTATAAAGTATCTCTACCCCTAGTGTGAAGTATCTCTACATCTAGTATAAAGTATCTCTACCTCTAGTGTGAAGTATCTCTACACCTAGTATGAAGTATCTGTACCTCTAGTATGAAGTATCTGTACCTTTAGTATGAAATATCTATACCCCTAGTATGAAGTATCTCTATTCCTAGTTACTAGTACTATTACTACCAGGATCAGAATAACTGATTCTCTTGTCGCGTTAGAATCATCGAGGATAGAGGATCAAAGGACCATATCTATGATCCAGAATCTCTAGTCTTTACCAGTTGCAATGATACTTAGTCACGAGTCGTTTTCGGTGTTTGAATTTAACACAATTAGAGATCTTGATACGGACCATGTATGCAACGTTCGACAACGTAACGCTCAGTTTAGAGACTTATCACTTCATTGATTGAGAGATCGTGAACAAACATTATCTAATCCTCGCTAGAACTCCCTCAGTAGTAGATAATGTTTGTTTACGATCTTCCAATCAATTAGGCGACAGAGGCAAGCCTTTAGATCCGTGAACGTTACATAGAGATACCAAAAGAGAGAATTGTGTCAAACTTCAACACCAAAGACGATTCTTGGCTGAATATCCTTGCAACTTTTGAAGACTAGAATCTAGTGTCCTTTAATCCTGGTTATTTTGAATCAAACTCCCTTGTAATGAGAAACACTAAAGAATGGAATTTTGTCCACCAGTACCGAGAAGTTTGACTCGGAATAATTGATCCTCTCCTCGTAATAGAATCTCATCGAGGATAGGAGCTTCTAGGCTCTAATCTTCGTCAGTTGCAAAGACGTTTACCCTTAAGTTATTTTTGCTGCTGTAGGTTAATACAATTTCATCGAAGGTAATACCTCTGGTACTTAATTAGTCTTTGAGCACGAATTTTCCACGTTGTAGCACTCGTGGATACAAAAATTCACCCCATTGATCGGAGATCACAAACTATAGAAGTGTTTTTAAACTTTTGGCTGGTAATATACCATTTTTACCCCACATAGGGTTCCTAGATGCTTTCAGAATGAAATCGAAAATTTGAAATAGAAGAAGTCAAATGTTTGGCAGAATTTTTGGACACTGTTAGGGTACTACGGAAACTTCGAATATAATTGAATTGTTTGATAGCAGTGTTTGAATATTCATACACAACTATATAAACTTCAGTACAGAATTGTTTGATCTCCAGGACAGGACTATTCGAAGTGAATCAAACTAATTGCACGTTTCGCGTTAACTGTCCCAACTACTTGCAACATTGTTATTAAACTACTACTGTAACTTGCCGCCGTTGCATATATTCTTGCATTTAGGCCATGAATCCTTGAACAACGTTGCTTGGGCTTCGAACAGTGTGTGTATGTAGACCTTTTCGAAACTTGGCTTTGAATTAAATTGCGCTTAGACAGGAACGAGTGATTGAACAACAAAGTCTGAAAATTTGATCACGTGATAGGTGTCCATGATTCTGAAAGATTAAATGGATTCTCTCGAAACTAACTAATCCTACGGACACTCGAAGTTTAGGGTACTAAACTTATCTTAACGTCTATAGGAGAATACACTCGAAATTCTCTCGCACGAGTCCACATCCTGGTTGACCTAAAACCAAGTTTCAGTCAGTTCGAAGTTGTCAGAGTACATAATGTTCATAGATATTGTCAAAGTACGTTTACACGGCGTAACGTGTACAAATCTAATCAAACTACGTAATATTTACATTCATAGCGTCTATACTTCACGAGAGTTCTCGCTCGAACTTGTTCTATCTATTGTCAAACGCTTCGTTGTCTCGTTCCCTAAAAAAAAATAGAAATAAATTAAAAAAAAAAACATCCACGTTCTTCGCACGCGCGTGCAAATAACGTTTCGAACGTAATTTTCAAACGTTCCAAATTTCGAGCCAGAGAACCCGCAAATTACCATTTCACCGTCAAACAGAAGTGTATTACAACAAAAAAAAACCAACGATTTATCGTTAAATTTCAAAACGAATCGTTTCGACGATCGACTCGCGCAATGTTGCAAATCGGAGAAATATTTATCAGAGTATTTATCAAAATGGAACGAAATTTCCACGAAACAACGTATCCCCTAATCTCGTGTTCTGGATCGTCTGACACGAGTTTTCACGATCCTGCGTCCGATCGAACGTCACTGGTTTCGTATGTGTTGAATCGCAGCCGCAGATAATACGGGACGTTTCGTTAATTGAATGCGTCCGGAAATATGCTCGGCGTTTAATTAAAATTAATGAAACCGAATTCGGGCGACGATCGTCGAAATTACGGGACCCCGATCGCCTCGTATTAATTCCCCGATTCTTGTTTTCTTTTGTACGAATTGGTAAATGACACGGTATGCGGTTTCAATTTCACAGGGTCGGGCAAAAAAATTACAAATTAATGGTAATCGGTGATCCGGCACGATGCACCATTTTCGACCGACGAATTTTCAGTGGGAAATGTTTGACGCGAATTAACGAGGGACGTTTGCGCGTAAATACTCGTGTCACGGTCCGATTCACTCCTGAATTTTTGTATCCGAGCGACAGCTACATCGATTTGCAGTGACAAACAGGACACGTGAAACACGATACGCGGCGGAGCGATTGTTGATTTTTCTTAGGCCGTATTCGACGGTTCGCAACTGTAATCGACATTTTGTTTAGGCCAGCAACACGATTTCATCGAAAATAATTATTAGTTACAGTGTCGTTAAGGACACGTTTCGTGTCGAGACTGTTCTATATCCGTGTTTCACCTTCTTGGATTAGGGCACTCGCACGTGGTCCGATGACTAACACCCTCGAAGGACATTGATGTTGGCACGATGTCTCGTTGATGAATTTGCAAGTATTTCTTCACTATTTTAGCGGTTACCCTCGTGTCGCGATACTTAAAATAACTTTGTAAACTAAATGTACTGTGCACGGTTCGAAAAGAGTTCCACGTTTGCTCCCATCTTTAACACCTCGGTAACCCCACGTTCAGGTGTTCAATGGCAGAGGTTAATTAACTCCATGGCAAACTATGACTGTGTAACTAAAAATATCTCTTGTACTTTGACCAATTAGACTCATATTTCTTACACGAGATTTCTTATCAATCGTGTACGGTACATATTACTTTCCTTCAGGTGGTCACAAAACTTATTACTATACCGTATTACTATACTGAAGAAAATGGCTTTGGATTGTATTCAAATTTGACGATGCAAATTTTTGAGGAAAGCTATTGGTGTTCGATATTCATGTTTTACGATCGGATATGGTAGAACATTTGCAAGTGATGCGCCGATTAATATTCTCGAAAGTCTACCCTTGTCAAAGAATGGTGGTTAATATTTCTATATTTATTCGATCTCGATGCTTAAATGGTACAAATTGTACAACAAATTTTACACGAATCTTTTGACTCTAATTCGAACGTTCGAGATCGACTTGGTCGAATCTAATCAGACGTTGATTAGAAATCTAGAAACAACTGTGCAGGGAATTGCCACGTGACGTAGCAGGTGACAATCGATACTCGATCCTCGTGACGTAACTTGTGGCTCCCCCGACGTTTTGCTTTGCAACTGGAAAGCGGTCAGAAGTTAACGGTGCTTCGTCGGCCAGCTTTACAGCGCTTTACACTCGGTCAAATATTGTTGAACTATTGCTCCGTACTGGACTGTGAAGTTGTTTCGCGAAGACCGTGTCGTAAACCTGGTAGTTTTAACGTCAAACTTATTTCTTTAAACGATAAACAGCCGTGTGAAATTGTAGCAATAAAAGCAACACGGATAAAGAAATTTATGGGTTAACGTAAAGATTCTGACAACGAAGCTTGAAAAAAATCAATGCTTCTCAAGAAAATTCATTAATTAAGATTAATAAAATTGTCTCATCGAGGCATTTAATCGCCTCTCGTATTCAATCATAAATAAAGGATAAAAGAATTTATCGATAACTTGAAGATCTTAACAACGAAACATCATATATTGTGATCTCTCTTCAATGGAAAAAATCCAAAGCTTCTCGAGGAAGTTTACTAATAAAATTGATCAAATTGTCAATTTTACATCCAATCGACTCTCAATCGGTTATTGTCTGACCGGTGCACAAGTAGACGAGAAAGAATAACAAGTTCGAAGAAGCAAATAAAATTCCGTGGGTTTGGAATGGCGAAAGGACGAAACCCGAGAAATTTAGCGAAAGTCTACAATTTTCGTAATAGCCGAAAGTGTACAACACGGGGACAATTTTTAACGTTGTTTTCACTTTGTTGGGCGCGATAAATCCGCGAGAAAATTCCCTCCTGAAACATAAGCATCGTTGCCAGCCGTCTCCTCTGTGTTCCGTTGGTCCCTGTCGCTCGTAAGGGAGAGATAAAAGTGAATCGGTAAGAGCGGACCATCAACTCGCTCGAGCGTTCGAACGACGAGCGTACCTCGAGCGTTTTATCGCGAACAAACACGAGAGAGAGTATCGCCGCGATACAACGACTCAGATAACAAGGATTATTCCGATAGGGAGACACTTGATTTCGTCCTCGGTTCGCGAGCGCATTGTGATCGCCACGATAAGCGCAGATAACGCGTTATCGTGTCCAAATAACGACGACCTGGACCCGGTCCCGCGTCACGTTTGCGTGAAATTGTAATCTACGTTCACTGTTAAATGACCAGCCTTTCCATTATGATGGCCGAAGTTCGATCGAGCGACACCTTCATTGCGGAAATTATTTTTTTTCAAAACATTTACACACTATTTCTATTTCAAAGTTTCTACTGATTTCTCCGTGAATCTTTTGATAAGGGTAAAAAATCTTCGTATACTTAATACTCTGATAAAATGTTTTCCTAATTTTCTGAAAGGTGTCATCCTTAACAAAAAGAAAATTTTCACGCTCTAAATTTGTTGAAGAAATTTTTATTTCAATTCGTTCAAAATCTATTTCTATTTCAAAGTTTCTACTGAATTCTCCGTGAATCTTTTGATAAGGGTAAAAAATCTTCGTGTACTTAATACTCTGATGTTTTCCTAATTTTCTGAAAGGTGTCATCCTTAACAAAAAGAAAATTTTCACGCTCTAAATTTCTTGAGGAAATTTTTATTTCGTTCAAAATCAGCTTTGCTCGTTTAGCGGAGATAATTATTCAAAGAATGCATTTGGCATTCTGACAAAGGCTGACCAAAACGTCTGACCCAATACGACTCGCGACTCCTTCCAGGAGTGATATTTCTTTCTGCCTAGAATACATTTGATACACCATCTTAGCTTCGAAAGTTGATACGAGTCATAGAGATCTGGATGTATTCCTTATCGAAAAGAAAAATCAAAGTAGAAAGTTCATCGATTGACGAACATAGAATTTTACAGTATAGAGAAAATAGTGGTATCTTTTTAAAAAAAAAAAGTAATCAACACACGAGATATTAATCTCAATGTGTCTCGATACAGAGAATATACTAATTTTAACTTGGTCAGCTTCCTTCGTGCGCATACCTCCGTACAAACACGCAAATACTCAAACGCGTGACTGGACAACTTCCTCGGAATATTTAAAATAGTTAAAGTTCTTACAAAAATTCCAGAATCTCCTCTCATTTCGCGGAAACGTTTTCCTTTCTCTCTTCATTCTTTTCATTACCGCGTCGTATAAACCGAAAAGCTACTCGGTTACGGTTAGCCTTTGTACCGTATAGTAATCCCGTGCTTTGGGAAGAACTATCGCCGAAATATTTTACGTAAATACTGTCAGCTCTGTTCAGACAGTGCGCGTTGCAGCTGAACGAATCCCGATCGTCCATCCGAGACGAGGAATAAAAAGAAACTCGATGGAATGATTTTCGTGAAAGTCGTCGCAAGAGGATCGCGAGGAAACCTATAAACCAGGTCGAGGAAGTGGAAAAAAAACATGAGCGTTTTACAGCGGAAAAGCTAAGAGCGGGGCGGGGGAGGGGGGGACGGACGAAGCGATATTTGCTCAAAACGAATGAAAAAGATCCGCGCGGGTTTATGCCCCCCAGAGCAGCGCAGCTCCGGAAGATTATACCTGTAGGTCTTCGTGGAGGAGCTTACGACGCGTCGTAGCCTTCCGGCGAATTTCGAGTTCCCTTTACGCTGTTGTTCGGCTCGGGAGCGGAATACCGCGTTTCTGCGTCGCGTAAAAGAACAGGGAAAATTAATTTTCCGATTGGACGCTGTTCTGTATCGTTGGATCTGCTCGTTATAATCGTTCGCTCGAAGTACGACGACGGATAGCTTGATACAGTAAACCCCGCTTAATTGTCGTTGAACCGATCCGCTCGTCCGCGTTTATTCGAGAAATAATAATACAAAGCCTGGAATTCTTCTCTCGTAGATATTCACGACGCACGAACGGGAGGAGGGATTGTAACTATTTTTTTTTTTTTTTTTTTTTGTTACATTGGAGAAGGTGAAGTTTAGCATTTATATCGAGCGTCGAGTTCGGTTCGAAGAATTTTGTAGTGGTGCAAATTGAGAGAAGAACGTTCAGACTTTTAATTCGTTTGCCATTCCAGAGACTAGAGTACTGATAACGAATTGGTGAAATTTTCCCAGTGAATGTGAGTTTGAACATGATATGGTTCGGACTATTTTTAATTGTAATTAAAGGTTTTTTTTTAAGGTTTGTTTCATTGGAATTATATTGGAAATAACACGAAGGAGGTCATGTTTGGACTCATTTTGATCTGGAGATTCTCGCCTGTTGTTAATACTTTACTGAAGATACGCAATGATAAATATTCAAAATTCAATTGTTCACAGAGAAAATTTTATCCACTGTATCTAATCCCTTTCTATTTACTTCTAGGACAGTTATTTATTCTAACCAGCGTTTTGCATCGAATGCGCGCGAAGAATAGTGACGATTTGGTGACTCGAATCCGATGTAAAAATTGTTGCTTGAAAGCGGGGAACGAGCACAAAGCGTAAAATCTTGCCTCTCATCGTTCACTCGGACTCCACGCGTTTTCACGAGCGGTCGAATAATACAATTCGAAGGTAGAAGATCAAAAATCACCGATGGATCGTCTGAAAAATAAATAATAAAATCGTAGAATTATTCCGATCGTAAATCACTCGTGTTCTCGGTCGTAGATCGTGTCGTTCGATACGTTGAAACCGTTCGCGAGGGGAAACCGTGATTTAAAAGAAACGAACGCTGCCGGGCGCGAACAAAGGGGAATTAAACAAGAATGAACTGAAATCGAGTATTTTTTTTTTCGCCACCCCTCCGATTATAAATTCATAATTCCGAATTCGCTCCCGACAAGAGCGATTCTCGTTGCACGCAACGCGAAACTCGTAGCTCTTTCACGTTTCGCGTCGTCTGCTGCTTCGCACGAGTTGCACAATGCGACCACCTCGTTTCACCCGTAACGCTTGTAGAGACTCGGAAAAGCTTTCTCGAATCGAAGCAACGCAAACTGACCTGCAACCGTCAGCAGAATGCAGTCTTGTGTGTCTGGTTGCATTTTCGCTGCATCTCTGTTTCACCGTGGCTCGCGCGGTGCTCCCTTGTTTCCTCCACGCTTTGTACAGAATGGTTCGAGATAGGTGTCCCGTGAAACAGAATATCTCCACCGGTTCTCACCGAGGTTCTTAAATTACTAACGAGACGTTATTTCTAATTTTGTTTTCCAAACTTATCACGAGAAATTGTAACATTTTCTCCACCCCGGCTAGTTGACGTTTCTTTGAACACGTCCCGCAAGGACGCGATACCTGCTCGTTAATATTAGATCCCGAACGTATAACGACGAGGAAAAATGGTCTTGTTTTCTTTTTTCTTTGGCACGTGATAGGTGTCCCCAACGAAACGAATCTCCACCGGTTGGTTTCATGGAGAGTCTTGAATTACCAACGTATTTCTAATCTTTTTCGAAACTATTTTGGAACCTTGACAATTAAAATATTTACTATCCACTCTGTCGCGTAACGTCGACATTCTTCGAGGCAACTCACTGTTCCCCGAGAGTACGATGCTTCACTGACGTTTAGATTCTAAGCGAAGAACGACGAGGAAAAATACTCTTAAGTTCAATCATCTTTTCTTTACCTCGAGATGGATGTCCAAGGAAACAAGATTTTCTCAATTTCCACGGTCTTGAATTACCAACGAGATGATATTTCTAATTCATTCTCAAAACTATTTGAAGATCTTGAAAAATTATTGCATCAACTCTATTTCATTCTGTAGTAGGTTCTTCGAAACGCCTCGCTGTCCCCACGAGAGCGCGATGTCAGCTTTACCAACGTTAGGTCCTAAACAAAGAATAACGAAGAAAAATCCCCTTTCATTTACCTTGTACCTTGTTTCCTTTCCTCTTTGTACAAGACAGCTCGAGATAGGTGTCCCTAACAAGACTTCCACCACGGTTCTCATCGAGGGTTTTGAATAACCAACCAGGCGTTATTTCTAATTATTATTTTTTTTTTTTTTCAAAGCTACTTCGAGGTCTCGAAGAAACGTAATATTCTCTCTCCTGTCTCCCGTAAAAGTTGACATTTTTTCAGCCGCCTCGGTGTTCCCGCGAGGGTGCAATATCAGCTTTGCTAATGTCAGGTCCTGAGCAAAGAACGACGAAGAAAAATCCTCTTCCATCCGGTGTCGAGCTCTCCAACCTTTTTCTCTATTCGAGTTCTCTTCTTCACGACCATTGTCACTTTGTGCCTCCTTCACTTCTCGTTCACCTCGTTCTGGCTCGGTCTTACGCTCTTTCTACATCTTCGACGGTATCCACGTCTGTTTTCCCGCGCGTTCAATGCACACGGAATCTCGAATCTTTTTTCTTTTTTTCTTTTAGCATTTAAGGTCACGTATAATCCTCCTAGATTACCAGCAGCCATATTGAAGGAGACAGTAATTAAATTTCGAGTACGTATTTATATCAAATGACGAAGTTCGGTGTCTTCTAGAAAGGCTAACTCTCGTCTATACTCGTCTAGCTATTTATAACACTTCTCAGAAAAATGACAAACCATGTTTCAACACTTCCTCCCAGTATTTAACACTAGAACTATCAAAAGAAACATTCACCGTTTTGAATTATTATTCAATTTTTTACTCAATTATTAACTGTACTTCTGTCTACAATATTCGGTGATAATTATTGAAATAGCAAACCAATTATATTAATTCGTATTTTCCCACTTCTACTTTCGTACCATGCCCGGTAAAAATATAAAATACATTCACCGTTTATAGTTCTAGAGTTAAAACGTGTTCGATGGAGTTTCGAACGCTCCAAAGTTCATTTGCTTCGATTTTCGCGACGAGATCAGATTTTCACGTGTGATCTCGGTCCGGTGTCACTGTCGTTCGGTATACCGAAGTCTTGATTCGACTTTCGTTCGGTATACCGAATTCTTGATTCGACTTTCGTTCGAAAATCCAATAAGAGGTCGGCTGGCACGTAGGCGTGGAAATTAGACGCCACGGGGCGTGTGCTCGTTGCATCGGGACACGTTTCGTTCTTCCAGGGCGAAATTAGCGTTTTCGAGTGCTTGAATAATTCCGTCGCACGACTTCGCCCGGTGGCGCGAGACTTACGTACATACACCGGTTTTAATAATTCCGCCGCGAAGCACGAAATTGCGGGAGGCGATCCTGCGTGAATCCGTTCCCGGACTCGTAGATATTCTCTATTCCGTGCGAGATCTTTCCACGTTACTTCGATATTTATAAGCATTCGCGCGATTCACTTTGCCCGCGAGACTGAGCTCGTCTTCTACGGAGAAAGATCGCGCGAGTTACCACGCTGATTCTCGATCTGTTTCGCGAACATTTCTCAGTTACCGGTTACTGGAAAACGAAAATTACCATATAGGTCCTTTGGTAGTGGATCGAGACAAAATGGAACGAGTTTAACTGGCAGACTTTTGAATGGTGTAATTAGTTTCGTAATCGTGTATATTCAACACTTTGAGTCAGTTTTTCATACTTAGGAATATCCTTGATATTTGTTTAAGTCAAAAGTAGACAAATTTGATAATTTATCGGTACACTTGTTTTATTCTATGGTATTACTAATGGTGGAAACGTTGTTTTGAAATTTACAGGTATTGGGGTTCATTTCTTGTGAACTCTTTAGAGAAACGTAAATTTAGAGCATTAAATATCAGTGACTAATCATGGTGTTCAATGTACTTAATCATACTTAAAATTCAAATCGTGGTATCAAAAATAGGAAAATTTGATAGTTTTTCGGTGTACTTGTTATATTATAGTATTATTACTAATGACAGAAACGTTGTTTTGAAATTTACAGGTATTAGGGTTCATTCGTTGTGAACTCTTTAGAGAAACGTAAATTTAGAGCACCAATTATCAGTGACTAATTATGGTGTTCAATGTACTTAATCATACTTAAGATTCAAATCGTGACATAAAAAATAGGAAAATTCCATAATTTTTCGGTGTTCTTGTTATATTATAGTATTATTACTAAATACAGAAACATTGTTTTGAAGTTTACAGGTATTAGGGTAAAGTGCGATTTTTCCTTCTCCGAACAGTACATTGGGAAATTTACTTAATATACTGGGTGAGTCGATAAGAATTGCTTTTCGAAATATCTCATCTATAGATTCGAACAGAGAACATTTCGTGCCGAAATATATTGAACCTAAGAAAGTTTCTTGAATAAATGTCTTTTTAATTTATTACGTCTCATATTTTCAAAAATATCGAAGCGACTTTGAATTTTTTTTAGTTCTTACACATAATAAAAGTCTACATAATTTAAGATATCTCTTGAACTGTAATACATGTAAAATTAGAAATGTATTTAATGAGCTGATAAATACAATGAATTCTTATCAAAGCAACAGATAACGAGATGTTTCACATAGTAGTTCTTATCGATTCAATCTGTACACGATTAAGAAATTTTCACACGAGGAAGATTACACCAATCTTAGCACCGAAAAGATCAATTTATTCAACAGTGTAGAAATTCTGAATTGTACATAGATTTTCTCCATTGAGTATACGTGAACGTTTCGTCTAAAACACTCATACTCGAACATGTAAAATACTCCCGCGCGGTATTTCGATGAAATCGTCGCCCGAAACATTGTTTCCCGATTTGTACGTGTTATTTCATTCGATTGAAACACGGTCTGGCGTGGGTCGTCGACCCTGGCGCGAAAAAGCGTTTAATTCATACGAAAGTACGGTTCGCTGGCTTCATCCTTCACAAATCACCGCGTTCGAGGAACCGGCATGAAAGTTCAGTAAAAATAGAAGAACCGTAGATACATCGCGACGCGGAATCTTTTCCAAAACTTTCGGCGCGTTATCGCGCCAACTATATTTTTCCTCAATATTTTCCTTCTTTTTTTTTTCACTCTGTTTCTATTTTCTCTCTCTCTCCCTCTCTCTTTTTGTTATTTTCTGGCAGCAGACCGAAATTTTTCTCCGGTAAAAAAGCGTTCCGACAAAAGGACAGGAGTGTATTTTTTTTTTTTTTTTTCTTCTATTTTTTTTTCTCCTTTCCGGCAGCCGTCACCGCGATAAATCACGCGAAACACCGCGGCGAAAATAATGCATAGTCCCGCCAGGACGTATCAACTCTCCTACGCGAGTGCAATTACAGTTATTGTCGACTCGTGGCGCGCGCAGCTGCGTGACAAACTGATACGTGCACTTCCTTGTATTACTTTCTTCTTGACGCTTCGACGTTCGCACGTTTCAGAAATAGGAGAACTCACGTTACGTATCTCGATAGAATCTCTTTCGTAATCGATTTGTATAAAGAATGCACAAAATCTTATTATTTCGTTGATTTTTGAAAGAAGAATGTTTCTTTACTAAAAGAGGAATGTTCGTCGGTTAATATTGATAATGAAAACGATAGAAAAATGAACAAATAGGAGAATTTACGTGTCTTGATAGAATCTCTTTTGTAATCGATTTGTATAAAAAATGGACAAAATCTTATTATTTCGTTGATTTTTTAAGGAAGAATGTTTCTTTACTAAAAGAGGAATGTTCGTCGGTTAATATTGATAATGAAAACGATAGAAAAATCAACAAATAGGAGAATTTACGTGTCTTGATGGAATCTTTTTTGTAATCGATTTGTATAAAGAATGCACAAAATCTTATTATTTCGTTGATTTTTGAAAGAAGAATGTTTCTTTACTAAAAGAGGAATGTTCGTCGGTTAATATTGATAATGAAAACGATAGAAAAATCAACAAATAGGAGAATTTACGAGTCTTGATGGCATCTCTTTTGTAATCGATTTGTATAAAAAATGGACAAAATCTTATTATTTTGTTGGTTGTCAGAAAGTTGTTTGAGATACAGTTAGATACTTCGCAAAATAGAAATGAAAATAAGGTCAAAAATTTATGCAGAAAGAGATGGGAATATAATTGTAATTTTAATCGGAATTTTAACGAAATAATGTAAAAAAATTTCAGATAAATACAACTCCCGACACATATCCAAGTATTTCGGAAAATGCACTTTTTCCACAAGTATATCCCGCAGCATTTACGTTCACAAGCAAGGGTTTTTAATTGCAAATGCTAATGAAAATGAAACTGGAATCGAGTTGGGGATATGTAAATTTCAAGACTATTATGCAATTTGTTCCAACTTGATCGAAGCCATACATTATCCAACTTGTTTTACAGAAAATACTATTTTATTTTATCCACGACTATGCCAAAGACTCTTATGCATCACTGATTTAAAAATATTTTCCAACTTTTCTGCGACTTTCACATATTTCCTATAACTATGAACTTATTACTATTACTATTGCAACCCGAAAAAAGCAATATTAATTCTTTTCATTCTTTTTTCACATGAATACAAATTACATAAACATCGTACCTTTGAGTTACACAAATTTCGTTATACCTAATCGAGCTTGCATTTTTTGCATTCTAACTAAAATCCTCAAATAAATTCAAGAAGAATAAAATAAAAGTGTCATTGATCAATACAAATTTCGTATAATCGAGCTTTCATTTTCGTTGCACTCCAACGAGTAAAGCCTCTAAATATATTTTTAAAAAGAATAAAAAAAAATAAAGTATCATTGGCTACACGAAAGCGCACAATGGGATTAACTTTAAGGAACCATGGGAGGCACATTCACCTCGCAACGACCATCTATTTTCCCGCTGTTTGTCTTCGCGAATCTCTACGTACAGGCGTGTTCAGAGCATTGCACTCCGTTGCAAATTTATCGCGCGATCGATCGCTGCATTTTCGAAGATTTTATTGTCGAAGTCTGGTCCGCGAACGTATCGGCGGTAAATATTTCCTCCGCGAGATTTGTCTATCTATCGGCTTTTGTTTCTCGCTAAAGCGACCGCGATTCGAACCATTTATTATCGATGCTAATAATGGACCAATTGACAAACTCATTAATAACTATACGTATTAATTCCCAAGCATTGGGTCGAGACATCAAACAGGTATCGAAACAAGTTTCCATTGGTATTAGCGAGATGCACTCGATGCACCTTCTTGCAATATCGATGCAATTCAAGTATCATCGAAACCTCTACAGCTGTGTAACTAAACTGCTATTAAACTGGTTCGTTCTTACAGATACAATAACCAGAATACTTAAAAATCTTTTTATAGATAATCGTTCGGATGTTTAAAATTATATTCAATATTTCAACTCTAGAAGCTAATCGGTCGTTTGAATTTTTATTTCGATGCCGATATTATTGATCAAACATGAAGCTGGATGAAGTATAAATATAGTAGAAATTGAAACGTGCCACAGTAATGAAATTTTTAACTATCGTATTAATTTAGTTTACGAATTTTTCGGTAGAAACGTTACGATTATTCTCGTGCTTGTTATATTTGTTTCTCCCGTTTAGATTCGAAATATTCGGCACGATCGATACGGAAACTACATCGAATTCCAATTTTACCATCGTTCCTTTTATTTCTGATAAGTTCGGTATAATTACTACAATCACAGTCCACTGACCCATATATGAATACGGGCAGTTTCGACTCGGGCATAGTTCGTACCATTAAACTGGAAGCTATTCTAATATTGCAAAACGTACCTGTATCACGAGGATAATAATGCGTATCGTCGAGGAGGAGGTAAAATATGTATTTCCATAAAAGTCGATAACATTTTCTGCACATTCGTGTGTGCAGTTTGATACGATCGATAATAGAGATAAATGGAATTTTATTCGAGTAATATCGAACACAAACTCCGAATAACCATTTATTTCCAAAGAATTCAAGCATACCTTAATTCGATCCGATAAACAATACCAATTGTAATTCTCGTCGAACGAAAAATTCGTGAAAAGTTCATGTTTTATTCGTTGCTCGAAATTCGTATCTAGATCAGAATTTTTCTCCATCCACTGAGGAAAGTATCGGTACAATAATCTCGATGGTTATCGATACGATAATCGCGTGTCTCGAGTCTCAGATCGTTCGTAGACGTTCCTTAGAATTCAAGGGTATCAACTTGAAACATAAATGCATCGATGATATCAAAACACGTTCAAGTCTCATCCAGCAGTCAGGCGGCATTTATCCTCTCTCGTTGTTCGCTCGACGCGCCGCTGACAGCATCCATCACCGGTATCGGCGAGAAGCTAATACATCTTTTTTCAATCATTGTTCGACCACTCTATCGCGGATACGCGATTAATTCTAACGTTTCGCAACCGTGTATACAAGACACGGCTATTAAATTTGTATCGATGCATCCGTGGTGTTATCTAGGCCAGACACTATCCAGTCTTCGTGGAATACTAACTCGTGAAGCACGTATTATTAAAAACGTTATTTTACCTGTAGGAATGCTGTTAGAAGAATCACTGCAATTCAGAAATAAAAGAATTTAATAAGACATAGGGAAGTAAGTATAAGAAAGGTATCTAGAGAAAAATCATAGATTTATTTCACTTCGTACTATTTTTATCAGATCCTGTTGTTTGATATTTTTCCTAAAATTGCCTCAACAATTTGAAAAAAAGAATATTGGACGTTAAAGTACAAGAATCGACGAAAACACTCTGATTAAAATTATATTTTCTGTACAAATGTACAAATTTGAATTCTTGTTGACAAACTTTGTTATTCATAAGTTAATTAATATTGCGAAATAATTAATTTATAAAAGTAGAATTTGATAGTGATACGAGGATTCTGATAATGACTCTTTGTTCGTTATTCGGGTACTAATTTGAATTGCAAGAAGCTCGTGAATATTGGAATAATGCAACGTAATTCGGCGCTAATTTGATGATCGAAGTCTCACCTTTTACCAGTAAAAATTGACGCGAGAAACCATTAATGAAGAGTGTGGATTTTTATCACTGGAATCGCATTTTGGTGGGCTGTAAGGCGAGTCGATAAACTCTCGCGCTGCATCTTATTCCCGTGGACGTTCCACCGTTTCGACGAAATTATTCTTATGAGAAACACAGTGCAGGGGCATTCGTTAAGCCGGGAGCACGTCCGGACGTTTTTACGATCGTTGAGAACGCGCCGGGACGAAGACTTTCGAATTTACTGCAAGCTTCGCGCCGGCCGCGACGTAATTCGATAAATTTAACGCGCGAACGGGGAATTAATTACGAATCGCCCAAGTTGACCACGTTCCCGCTAGTGTGCCGCCTTCTTTTGCGATTTACGTAACCGTGACGTGCCTATTTTGAAATTCACACCGTTCCGGCCACCGTATTTTGGACTATACGCGATCTCGGTGCCCGTGTTTCGGAATTTACGCCGCTGTGACGTCCTGTGTTGGAATTCGCGCGACTCGTGACGCCTTGTCTTGGAATTCGCGAGACTTATGACGCCTTGTTTTGGAATTAACGCGACTTATGACGTCTTGTTTTGGAATTTACGCCGCTATGACATTCAATGTTGGAATTTGTGCGACTCATGACGCCTTGTCTTGGAATTCGCGTGACTTATGACGCCTTGTTTTGGAATTCACGCGACTTGTGACACCTTGTTTTGGAATTCACGCGACTTATGACGCCTTGTTTTGGAATTCACGCGACTTGTGACACCTTGTTTTGGAATTCACGCGACTTATGACGTCTTGTTTTGGAATTAACGCGACTTATGACGCCTTGTTTTGGAATTTACGTTGCTATGACAATCAATGTTGGAATTTGTGCGACTCGTGACGCCTTGTCTTGGAATTCGCGTGACTTATGACGCCTTGTTTTGGAATTCACGCGACTTGTGACGCCTTGTTTTAGAATTCATGCGACTTATGACGCCCCGTTTTGGAATTCACGCGACTCGTGACACCTTATGTTGGAATTCACGCGACTCGTGACACCTTATGTTGGAATTCACGCAACTGTGACCCCCCCGTTTTTAGAATTTACGCGACGCCGCGGACAAAGAAACCGTTAACGAATCGGTGACTCGCTCCGACCAATCCAGGAGCCAAGGGACCCCGGGAAATTGATTTATCAGCAAAAGAAAAAATCGCGAATTTCCTGCTGACTGCATGCGCCTTCTTGTTCCTTTGTCCGCGATAACGATTGGCGCGTGACGAGAGAAAGAGAGGGAGAGAGAACTTTTCATCGAATCTCGGAAGCTCTTTACTCGTTGAATCGTTCGCAGTGAATCCCCCGTGTGGAACGTTTCCGTGCCCGAAATTTGGATGTTTGGGCGTCTAGCCGATGAATTCACCGGACAAATCCAGGATGAACGAGGTATCTCGCCTCCCTCGACTTCTCCTCCCGTGGCTTTCCAGTCTCGATTGTTCGCTAGATTTGGGGGAAAGGATATTTTGGCCGTTCAAGGTCACTGCCCCCCACCACGACTCGCGCCGAATCGGATCCCTCGTTTAAGAGATCAGGACACTTTAACGCTTTCGAAACATTTACATTTCATCTATTGATATAAATACTAATTTTGGTATTTAATTGTTAAATTTTATGCATTACTCCTACTATAATTTTACATTTGTATTGTATTATATTGTACAATAATTTTGGTATCTAGTAGTTAAATTTTATGCATTTATTACTCCTACTATAATTTTACATTTGTACTATATTATATTGTACAATAATTTTGGTATCTAGTAGTTAAATTTGATGCATTTATTACTCTTACTATAATTTTACATTTGCATTATATTATATTATACAATTGTAAAATTATAATAGAAGCAATCCATGTATAAAATTTAACTACTAGATACCAAAATTAGTATTTATACTAATCGTATTATATTATATTGTACAATTGAATTATGTTATATTCATCAAGAAACGAATCTTTATTTTATTCTCCTTAGCTGCAAAACAAAAAAGGACAATATAGTCCATCGTTTCGGCGCTCGTCCAATACCAGACTTGAAACGTTGAGTTTTGTGTCGCATTCCTCGTATCGATCAACTCAAGCGCGCGTCTAATTTTCTTCGCGAGCAAAAATTACCGAAACCGCTGCCATAACCGGTAAAAATCAAACGCGAGCGTACGAGAAATCGCGTTCGAAACCAGTTTTCCTTACCGTAACTTCACCGACCGGAACGAATCTGCGAACCACATGTGGCGGTTCGCGAAGTATCCAAGAAGTAGTAAATATTTTGCCGACTGATTGCGTGTCACCGTCTCTTCGGGACACGATCGTTTTAAGAACGTTTCAAAGGAGACAGAAAGTTTACGTTATGGACGAACCGAGGTACGACCAAAGGAAGGCGTAAATCGAAGCTTTCATCGAGCGTGAATTACGGGGGGAGCACTCGAGTAAAACGTTACAATAAAAATGATTTTCGACAATCTGTTACTAACGTGAAACCTCCATGAAACTTTCCATCGCTTTTCGTATATAAAGTCTCAGTATAACGTTCCAAGATATACATTCTTTTGTAATTTCTCTGGAAATTTGAGAGAAATTTCGAAACGACGTATTATCATTAATTTTATATTTTTTAACCGGGAGTCAGATTAGATATTTGATTCTAGATCAACGTAAAAAGATTCTAGCTATCGATAGGAAGCTCCACGGTGAGTGATATTTATTACCTCGCTGGAAAATGATAAATTGGGGCAAAAATTGTATATCTAGGAATGTTATAGAATATATACGAAAAGTTTCGTGATTTCACGTTGGAAAAAAATGGTCGAAGATCGCTTTTAGTTGAACGTTTCGTTCGAGTTTCTCTCCTTGAGAATTCGGAACGGTTGTTCTCGCGTGTACAACGAATGTCGATGGAATCGAAATCGGTACTCGAATTGAACGCAAACTCAAGCTCAACATATTCGTTGACTTATAAGCGAGTACTCGAATCAGACCCAGTTTCGAACTCTCCGGGAACAGAATTCAGATGCCACGGGGGACACAAGCCAGACATGATTTAGCGATCGTGGTTAACACACTTCGAAACCCAAAGGACACTATTCAAACTTCGCAAGAAACGTGGAGACAGACGTGTGTAAGTTAACAGACAAAGTGGATCTACTCGAGAACTCGATAACAACGTCAATGATTCGGTAAGACTTCGGTTCACCTAATCCCATCACGTCGTACTGTTACGAGTATTGGGTTGTCGTGAAAAAGATGAGAAAGAATACTTCGTTTAATCGGAATTATTTACATGGTTCGAATAATGAAAGAAGAATTGGGCTTTTGTGAAGAGAAAGTATGAAAAACGTTAACAAAATCGGAATTAATTTGGTTAATAACGAAAGAAGAATTGGGCTCTCGTAAAAGAAAGATGAGAAACAGTATTATTCTTAATCAGAATTAATTTGCTTGGTTTATTGTAAAAAAAGAATTGAGCTATTGTGAAAAAAATATAAGAAGCGTCACCGTTTTTAATCAGAATTAATTTGGTTAATCATGAATGAAAAATTGAGCTTTCGTAAAGGAAAAAATAAGATACGGTATTATTTTTAGTCAGGAATAATTTTCACGGTTACTAAAGAAAAAAGGATAGCAGTATTGTTCGAAATGATAACTTTCTGCAATAATACAGGCTTGCGAGCAAACATGGCCAATTGGTTGTCGCGGCACGCACGATCTTCTTCCTTATTTCAAATGCAGCTTTTATCAGTTCGTTCTTTGGTCTACATAAGTTTCTATGAGAAGTTTTGCAGGCTATATTCACCAACTCTGACCAGTTTATAATCGTTCGTAGGTGGATTCTTGCCAGTCAGAATTCGGTGAATCTTTTGTGTACCTTATCGAGATGTGCATTACTGCACACAATGGCCATTTTGAATAATACTAATATAATCATTTTTTTCTCACTATGAACCGTGGAAATCAAACATGTGTAATATAGAATACCTTTTCTTTACGTTAAAATACAACAAAATATAGATATTTATAAATGAACAGTAAAAGATTAATTCGAAATATTCGATTGATTCGAAATTATAGTGAAAGTGTCACAATCGACGATTTAGAAAACTGATATCTGTTATGGAAGAGTTAGGAGACTTGTAAAGAGAACTCAAGAAACTTAATTTTTAACATTTGTAAAATAAACGAATAATCGCATATATCTTTCACTTGTTTAAACAAAACCTCCTCTATCGTACTTTGCTTGTCTCAAGATTTTCTTTCAACTTATGATACTAGAGCTCCATATAAACAACCATAATAACGTAAGACTGTATAACAAAACATTACATAATATGCACGAGTGTACTTGGACAAGAAAGAAATATTTATACAAAGGAAGAATTTTAACAGTGAACTACCATTGGACAAAGAACAAACTTTTGCTCTTACCTTCTCTGTAAACTGAACTATTGAACACGCCATTTGGAAAATTTTTAACGCTCTCGAGCGCAAAAATATTTTCCTTTCGACGATGGATTTCGAAGCTCGAAAGTCAACATGGCTGGCTTCCATCTATAAGAAAGCAATTCACAAATTTACAAGTCGATTCATCCGTCGAGATCTCTACGTTACATTGCACAAAATTACCATATAACAAAACCCGAACCCAAGTATATAAATATAAGCGAATAAATAGTATATATAAGCATATAAATATTAGATTGTTCGGAAAGTCATTTCGTTTTCCAAACTGGAGAATATATAATTCATTTTTTTTTTATGGTGAAAATAAAACACGATTTTTTTTAGAGTGTATGTTATTTTATTAAATTATATATTCTCCAGTTTGGAAAACGAAATGACTTTCCGAACAACCTAATAGTATATACAAGCACATAAATAGTTACCTAAAAAATGAAAAAATTGCGTATAAAAACCCTTCCGTCATCGAACACTTTCAAGATACCCGTCACATGGTAATTCAGCTCCAGACACGACCCAGAATCGCGTGTAAGTAGATCATCCACAGTGGATTTTCGTTGGAGAACTCCCTCGAAAGATCACCGATCTCAGACCTCGATCGATCGCTAAAAGTTTCTCCTGGTAGCTCGCAAGAGGCGATAAGATGCTGGCCGTGGGAAACACAGAGATTATTCAACGAGCATCGTCGTCGAGCGCAACGAAAGAATTAAATTGTTTTCCTCGAGAGAACAAAGAGGGATCGTCTGTGTTCCTTGCGAACAGAGTTCGAAAGAAGACAAAATAATGAAAAAAAGAGAGGACCATCGAAACCGGAGAGTACCGAGCGTGCAATCGCGTCGAGATGACTTCTGATACGTGAGAGTGACGTACAATAACGCGAGCTTGATCGAAATTTAATGGAACGCCCCGAGAAGGATACAGGATGCATCAGTTACATCGTGCGAGACAAAATAAACAAGTTAATAACTACCTCGACGCGAATACGCGGACACGCGAACGAAAGCCCGTGGACAGTGTAATTTCTACGATTCGTGGAGCACTATGACGAATCGCGTATTTGTATAATTTATTTTGCAACGGCGCATGCATGGCTAATCGAGGATTTATGGGATGGGCAAATAGACCGTGCACGTTAAATTCTCCTGTTAATAATTCCGCGCACGATCGTCGCTCGGAACTGCACAGAATGTGTTCAATTTCAACGGCGCACGGCCTAGAATTATTACGACTTCGGTTTAGATTAATCCTACGTGGATGTTAATATATAATAGAGATACAAAATGTTCGAATAATTCTACGGCGATACCCTTTGACGACGAAGCTTAACACGCGTGGGCGCGTAACGTGAGATCACGGTCATCTTCGAATCGTGGTCATCTTTGAAATTACAGAAATACGATAATATCGAGCGTGGAGAAGAAATAGTAAGAGGGAAGATCGTGAAACGTTTTAAGACTTGGAATATTTTGTGTACAGTGGCTCCGAAAAATATTTGCACGATTTGTTGTAAAGAAATTCTTCTATTACTTGTAAGACCGATTTTAATGAAAGTTTGTGTAGAGCACGATAGTGTATACATAAAGAAATTTTTTTGTCATCGAGAAATTTCTTTAAGGTGAAATCAAGTCTCGAAAATTGTAATGTTCCTTTTACTTATTTTTAATGCAACTTTTCTCGTGACATAACGATAGAGCACTAAGAGCTGAACATTTTTCAGAAGTTTTGCTCTATTTCACACTTGTATTTGAAAAATCGAAGAGAAAGTGGCACTGTAGAAACGGATTTCAGACGATCGACGACTTTCATTTTCTTTATAACTTCGTAATCGTGCTAGATACAATACAAATTTTCTTACAAAAAAAGATTCAATTTTTGGTACTATATCGTTGAAAAAGTCACTCAAAAGAATTGTATTTAAACAATGAAGAAATGTTGAATTTTCTCGTTGTATTTTATACTCTCGAGAAGATTTTTCGTCGACGAAAAAATTATTTCATAAGCGCACAAACTTTCAGAGTTGTGAGTTTAGGGGAATTCCCTCATAATACAGCGTACGAATACTTGTCGGATCCACTGTACATATTTTCCTTTTGTGGATAAGTTTGCGCGTAAGATATACTGTTAAATTTTATCGTGTTTTCTTTGTATCTTTGTATTTTTCTTCGTAACTTCTTTATTCTCTGTTGGCTTCGAAGACCATCGCAAACAGTCGGTTGAAACGTTGCTGAACGAAAGTAATAAATTGTTTCCTACGATAGCGGTCAACGTTTCAATTTAACGAGTTTTCTTCCCGACGATTGTGTATAAATTGTATTTGAGAATTGTTCGGCCTTTCTGCACGGTACCGTTGCATTTGTTAGGTAAACGTCGACACTGTGCACGATTATTCGCAGATTGGATAAAATTTGAAGAAACTTTCACGAATCGCCCTCGACCGCGGTATTCCGCGATCGCTTCGCAATTACAGCTCTCGCGTTATTGATTTACGTTTACCGCCAAAGAAATGTCAGAGAGTTCAAGCTTGTTAACAAATATTCAGTGTTCTGGAAAATATTGCCGCGTTGCTTGTAACGACGCAATAAAATGTTGACGCACTACGCTCCAATATTTTCCGTTTCGCATCCGACGATCTACGCGTTACGGTGAATTGGATTTATAAAATTGTGTAATACTGCAATACTGAATATCATTCAGGGGCTCGATACCGTACACGAGGATATATATATATGTACCGATGGTATTGCAACATTTTTGGGGGCGAAAGAATTATTTAAACCATTTTTTAAAGAACGTATCTTTTGCGAGACGTTCCATTTTAGTATCAATATGGAACAGATACCTTGTGTATATATAATATTATAGAATTTCTATATATTTCACTGTCGTTGAATTCTTAAAAAAAAAGGATTTGAGATATTATTTTTGGGCATGTTTATATTCTTTATTGGATCTCATGGAAATTGTTAATTATTATTTCGATATACTTTCGAATCGAATATATTAATTGGATATTAAATTAATGTGTTGGATAATACGTTATACGATATTAAATTGGCAAAATTAGTACACCTATGAATTAAGAATATAGCACGGTGATAAAACCGTACGTTTGCGTGTTTCTAAAACAAATTTGATTGATTGTTTTGTGTAAATACTACTGTAGGGGGTAACGTCGTTTTTAAGGTTTCAATCATTTTATTCTGGTCTACTAATCTAAAGGAACAGTGTGGTATAACATGAAAGAGTATGTACACGTAAATACCTTTATGTAAATCTGTAGGACAGACTTTATTTAGTAAATAAAATCCGTAGTAACTTAAATCCTTTATTACGTAAATATATTTCCTACTTATAATTAATTTTTACGATCAATCAATTGCCTAAATTAATATAAACATACTATTTTATATAACCCCCTGTACAGTATACCACACTATTTATTCAGATTATTTACTCAATTTTTAAATATAATCGAAATAAAATATTCATAAAACATACAGAAAGCAACTTTTCACCGTACAATAATCTCTCTAAAACAATTCCAAAATACTCGTTTCAAAGTACAATATTTTTCGCAAATTTGATTCCATAAAAAAAATATGGATCTCTCAAGAAGAGATTGAACTGTCACTCTTAAAACTCTATGAAGACTTAAACTTTATTCTTAAAAGTCAAGTAACATTTACCTAGAATCTTTAAAATTCTTAAAAGTTAAAAAAAAGCAGTCAATTCTTATTCTTCGCACATATTCCCAAAAATTGAAAATCAATTAACTCTTATTCTCGAAACATATCCCTAAAAGCAAAAAAAAAGAAAGAAAGAAAGACAGTCAACTCTTAATCTCGAAGCTCGACTATTTCTACCAACTTCTCCCAAACCCAGGAAAGTCAAAGAAGAAAATAAATTCACCTTCGGTATTTTTCTCTTTTCAGCCTACAAAGCTGAACGTTTACAAGAACGACGCAGAGAGCTGGGACTACACGACGCCGGCGTTGGGTGAGTTACCTACCCTGTTTCTTACCCTTCTCTGTCTCTCCGTTTCTTATTTATCTGTCTGTTTCATTTCTCAATTTTTCTTTTTCTCTTTTTTTTTTTTTTTTTTTTTTTTAATACTTTTCTCTTTTTTCGTTCGTTCTTCACATTCCCGTTACATTCGCGTCACATTGGGAGGCGTACTGTACACCACGAACGACGCGTTCTCCCGCTCGGGAATGTCCGGTGATCGGTGTCGCGGTACAACAGGGGCTGCGTTCACGAATCTCGCAACGACGCCACCGAGAATCGTTCCCTTCGGCGCCTCGACGCCAACGCGTCGCTTCCGCCTCGCGAACGTACGGGCGTTCCTCCTAATTTCACGGCTTTTCGAGCGGCCTCTTTTCCCTTCCTTCGTCTTCTTAGCCACCGAGGAGACGCTAATTGGATAAAACGTAGTCCGGATGCGAGCTTGGAGGGTTTCCGTAAAATGCCCATCCCTCGTTAAGCTCGCGTACACGCGTCCAAACGACGACGGGTATGGCGTCGTTCGCGGTAACGTCGTGCGTGGTAAATTGTTGAAAAAAAAAAAAAAAAGAAATTACGGGCAAAACGAACGGCCAACCGCGCGACGATAACGCGGCTGCATTTGAATTTCTGATGTCATTTAGCCGCGAAACGATCGGAATAAGAATTCGCGTAAATTTCAGACGATTTCCCTCGAGTTATTTCTTTTTCTTTTTTTTTTTTGGGCCGTATTACGAGAGAATTTTACTCCTTTTGCACGCCCGACGCGCGGAATAATCTGGAGACGTTGGAATTGTTTCGAAGTCGTGGAAAAATAGACGGAGCGAAATTAACTCGGTTAAATAGTGCACAAGGCGTGTGGAATTTATTCGCGAGGAACAACCACGGAGAATTATTATCGTATCGGTGGTACTATCGATGCCAGATAAGAAAGTACCGGTTTGTGTCAACTTTCACCGAGTAGATTTTGTAATTCCATCGGAATCGTATCCGTTCGATCGAGTTGCTTATTTCGTTTAGATTAGATTCGGTTATGCGTGTTTTACATCGATACATCGGTATTGGTCGAGCATTCGTCATCGAAAGTGTCGATATGAAAATTTCATATCGAGTAAATTTTTTTTTACGCTTTCGGTACTTCTCGTCAGGTATTATTCCGGTGTCGAATTGTTCGAGTATCGTTTGATACGTGTATTATCGCCACTGATAAGGAAATTATACGATTGTTAAGATGGATCGACGATACGTAACGTAACGTGTTATTGTAACTTGTTGCGAGGTATTTCTAGAAATTGTGCAACATTTCTCTAACGAAATTTATTCGTCCCTGTATTTGTAACAGCATTGAAAGACGAGGAGGTAATTTTGGCGGGAAACTCTTTACACGGTTTGAAAATAATATATCAAAGCAGACTTGACGGTTGTTTTATTGCGGTTCTTTTCTAATAAAAATCACCGACTGAAGTGAAATTGCAAATAGTTCGCGCAGCATGTTGCAAGCACGTTCTATAGCAACGTGACACTGTAGATATTGAACGTTTTATAATTGCGTCGCATTAATTCAGATCGATCGCCGTGTCATACGACAATGTTTTCTAACTTCCTTCGATCCTTCGACACTCGGTAACGTGTAACTTGTCGTGTAATACTTTGTTTTTCATTAACAAGTTTTATAACTTTGCTACGTAACGTGTTGCGTTACAATCGCAGATCCAGTTTCACGTGCTCGATTTCGATGGAATTTCAAAAACGAATCGGAGAACCGAAAAATATTAGATCCACGTGGGTCGTTTTGAACGATTGATCGCTTACAAGATTTCGATAAAGATTGTACGATCAGTGTATGGAATAATAACGTTCGAAACATTAGTGTTTGGAGAATTATACGAAAATAACGAATTTTACAAAGAATATCTGAATCTTATCGTGTGAATTAAAATATTCGATTATATTACAAGTCTTCGCGTATTCTTTATACAAAATATGACCATTACTGTTGAATTATTTCGTAAACTATTAAATATCTATGCAAACGACTGTACGCACGAATCTAATATTTTTCACTTCTTTGTTGAACCACTTAACCGCAGCGTCCGAGTCAATTCGAACAAACATGCTCGCAAGATAAACGAGTGGAGTCATGTTTAGTGACTAAGATAATAATAAGCGAAGTTAAAACGGTATAAAATTCTAAAGCATAAATTCTACTATCAAAAGATATGTATTTGTACTCTAAATTATTTATTATAGATTGCTCTCGGTACTAAGAATTAAATTATAATTATACAGATAAGCAGTAGAAAAATTATAAAATATGTCTTCGCACCTGTGTTCAAACATTTAGAAGGCAAGATAGGAAAAAAATACAATTTTTTAGTCAATCGTATAAAAAAAATTCAACAATGAATTCAAGTAGTTCTTTATAATAAAAACCTTTATAATTCCACGCGTCTGAACCAGTTCATTTTGTTTTATTTCATATCGAGAACAAATTTTACTCTGCCCAGTTCTCCATTACTAATTGCAGAGTAATCGAACGTGAAAATATATATTTTATTTTACCAAGAAGAAGAAAAAAATAATTACACAAATAAGCCAAAAAAAAGATTACAAAATATGCCTTCGCATCTCTCATCAAATATTTACGAGTCAAGATAAGAAAACATACCAATCTTTAAGTTTATCTTTAAAAAAAAAAAAAACAAAGAAATTCGACAACGAAGCGAAGTGGTTCCCTCTCGAGTAAACCTTTTAGTATTCCACGCGTCTGAGCCGTTTCAAATTTTTGTCCTTTTTATTTCATATCGGAAACGAATTTCACTCCGGCCTGTTCGCGTACCAATTGCAGAGTAATCGATCGCGAAATCGTCGCGGCTCGTTTGAAAAAGAAACGCGAACACCGACGTGGATCGTCCGCTGGTGGAATACAGTTCGATCGGTGTTCCCGATGTCGCACAATGGCGCGCGAAAGCGTCCTAAATACGAATCCGAGTTGCGAATTCTACCCAACAGTCCTTTAAGCGTCCCGACGGTTCCATTCGTCGAATTATTTTCCGATCCGGTTACCATTCGTCGAGGCCGGAACGAGACGGGAACGATTCCGGGATGCGTCGACGCGAATCATTCTCGCGCATCGCCACTCGCATCGATTCATCGCGTATTACATTCGACAAACGAACCAAAACGATTCACGCAACGTGACACCGGCGTGTGTCGCGCTTCGTCGAGAAACGACACAGGAGAGAACCACGCTTCAACGGAAACACCGGGCTCGACGACACGGCGGGACGACCGGTGAAACGCACGAAAAAAATCATCGCGCGTCCTATCAATGCGAACGATCCATTAATACGAACGACGAAAGACGTTCGATGACGGTTCGTCGCGCGACATTTTTTCTTTTTTCTTTTTTTTACGATTTTGAGTCGCGTCGCCACATCGAAGCCCGGAACTAATTCCCAACGCGATGGTAAATCATTTCAGGAGTAGGAGAATCAACAACGAGTGATTTCTTTGATATTCGCGCGTGACGGGCAATTGATTTAGTATTTTTGTCGATCGAAGCAAAACTTTTGGGAGGTGCCAGATTGAGTTTGAAATTAATTTCCAGCGGGATGATAATTTATTCCAGGGAGTATCGAACGTAGGAAAATATTCGACGAATTATTTCTTTGATGTACACGTGGGGGGCAGGTAATTGATTTAGTATTTCTGTTGGTTAAAGCAGGATTCTTTTAATATGCGGGGCGCCATTTTGGGCTTTGGAATTAATTTATTGCGCGATGATCATTTATTCGAACGAATACCGGACGTAGGAAAATATTCAACGGGTAATTTTCTTTGAGATTCACGTGTGGCAGGCGATTGTTTTCATTTTTCTTTCGATCGAGCCAGTGTTTCTACAAAGTGAACAATCGGGAACTTTTTTAACGTAGAAAAACATGTAAACCATTCGTAAACGAATTGAACTGCTCGTTTCTGACGCAGAAATTTTCAAAATCAGTTGCACACCATTGCATTAGATTTCCTTATACAAAGATGAAAACAATCGCGTTCTATTCCGAGATATCGAAGAATCATTTCCAAAATCACTTAGACACCTTTCCATTAGATTCCCTTATACAAAGATGAAAACAATCGCGTCCTATTCAGAGATATCGAAGAATCATTTCCAAAATCACTTAGACACCATTTCATTAGATTTCCTTATACAAAGATAAAAACACTCGCGTTCTATTCAGAGATATCGAAGAATCATTTCCAAAATCACTTGGACCACCATCCCATTAGCTTCCCTTATACAAAGATGAAAACAATCGCGTTCTATTCAGAGATATCGAAGAATCATTTCCAAAATCACTTGGACCACCATTCAGTTACATTGCCTTACGAAAACAATCGCGTTCCATTCCGAGATATCGAAGAAACTTTTTTTCTTTTTTTTTCAAAAATTTTTCTAGGCGTGATCATTACTTCCCTTCGATTAATTACCCGTGCCGCGCCGCGAACGAGAACGAACTTCGGGCCACTGTAACGATGTTTGATTCGCTCTGTCATGAATCGTTGAGTCCCGAAGCGGCGCGTTTCACCGGCCGCGTGAATTAACGTTTCCGCGCGCGAGAATTTTCTTTGACCCAGTTCGAATTTCGCACGCAGTCGGGGGAACGTTCTGCCTCGCGGCCGAGAATGAATCCCAGTTTTGAAACTGAATTTCTGCAAAGCGAAGCTGCACGCGACTCTTCACGCTCGTTACGTCCGAGCGATGGTAAGGCTGTACACTGCCGCTCAAAAGTCTCGGGACAGCTGCTGGAAGGGTTCTTTTTCTTTTTTTTTTTAAACGTAGATAATGAATTTCTAAACTGCTTTTACTATCGAGAAAAATTATTACAGAGTTTCGTGTCTAATCTCGGTGACTTTATACTGTTTACTTTAACACCCCTTGCATTGAGGGTACAAGAGGGTCTTGTAATTCGAAGGAGGGCACGAAAAGAATGAAAGAGAAATGTTCAGAGATTGGTTCGCTAAGATTTCGAATACACTTCCGCTCGAAACAATTTTTGAAAATATTTAAAAGACACCTAACTATAAAATAGAATTTTCGATATTTATATTGCAAAAGAAACATTCTACGTTTATTTTAATCAATCCCAAATTAAATCATCGATTCGTATTCTTTGAATTTTTCCGACCACGACCATTTCACCTCCTTTGTCTAATATTTCCTTCAAAGTATTCAACAATTATACGGAACTTTTGTAATTCCCTCGAGACTTTTCAGCGACAATGTATATCTAAACAATTTCTCTTATTCCGCGTACGAGAAGAACGGTCTTAATTAACGGACCCGTGTAATTTATTATAATTGGAGCTTCGTACGCGAAGAAGCCCAGAATTTCTATGAATGCGATTCCGGAGAAAATTCGGTTTCAATTTTCCTCGGAGAGGGAAAATGCGTCTCGTACTTTCATGAGTTCCTTTAGGGAAACGAAAACGTGGTCTTTGGCACGTAAAAAAAATTTCATCGATTTGTTTACTGCGATCGAATACACCGCGTGCTTATACCATTCAGTAGAGAGACGCACGGGGTGTGCATGTGACGTAGCGTGCAGTGCGTCTTCGCGCGGCAGATGCAAGGGTACGAGCCTAAGTGTGCTTCGTTCGAGGATAATTAAGACAGTTACACAGAGTTACGATTCTCCCACGCTCCGGATATTGTATTCCTCGCTCGTGCCAAGCTATCTTGAGCATACCTCGATAATCTGCCCTCCGTATCGTCCTTAGTGTTCTACTCTACCCGAACCAGTATTTGTATTCTACGTTCTCGGTATTCCACTATACCGAAACGAGTGCTTCTATGAACGTAAACTTCTATGAATGCTTGCACGTAACTGAAGTTAATCTTCACCTCGTACGTATCACAATTAGCGTGTAGTTACACAGAAGTTTGGTGTTAATTCCCCGGAAAGTAAATATCGCGATACCGAAATTTTACAATTTACAATTATGAAACCCGATTCGATTATTAACGAACCTCTACGCGATCGTTTCCACGTACCTGTTAAACGAGCGAGAATTGCTCGTTCGTTTGTTCAGGTCCGGTTGTCGAATTTTGGGTAAACAATACCCCCTGCGAGAATATTTGAAAATTTATTAAACGTCGGATACCTCGGCGTTCAATCCTGTAACCGCGTTGTTTGAGAATTACACGACCACGGTGTAATGTTTGCATTTGAATACCCATAATTATCTTATCATCCTTTACAGTCGAAACGTCGCGGCAATTTCACGATCGGCACTCCACAACTACCTATTCAGGTGTGTTCGTCAAACGTTTAATTAACGACCCTCAGCGAGAGCAGCATTTGAAAACACAATTACCTAAATGTTACCGCTTAATCTCGCAGTGTGGTGTTGAACAATTACTTGCTCCGGCGTAACGCTTGCGTTACTGCCCATAATTACCATTCTCGTCCTTTGTACTCGACGATGCTCAGTTGTCTGTGCAGATGCGGTCATCAATATTCAATATGCGGCGGTCTCCGATAGAATATTTGGGAATACGATTTTGGATACGTGATAATTACTCGATTGTATCATCGTGCTTAGCATCGAGCTTACAATCCTCTTGTTCCACTTCGAGGGAAAGAACGTCCAAACCTGTCCCGAGTGTTTTCGAAATCGATTGTCCAAGTGTCGCTCGTTGAATGTAAACGTTACCTTGCGAGAACATTCGAAAACATAATTATCCACGCGTCGAATGTGCTATCGCTCGATCTCGAAACGTCGTGCTCTCGATACTCGCTACGCTGAAACGTAACGTTTTGCGTTGGATAGTTTAGGTTAGTTTCCATTAACCTTCTTCCTGTCCGACGACTCTGGCCTGTCCACGTTCGTTAAACTTTAACGAACGACCAAACGAGAAAGTTCGAAGACAGAATTTTCAACATTTTGAACACGAAACGCAATGTTTGACGTTTACCTCGCTGAAGCGTAACGTCTGCGTTAGAGAATTCGTAGTTACTATCGTCTTTGTATTCGACAGAGCTAGACAGGACATTCGTATGGTTATCAAACTTCGGTGAATAGAGTTTTCTGCGAGTGGAATGTTTGATGAGTACTTCACTGTAGTGTTACATTTGCGTCAATGTGTGGGTAGTTATTATAATTGTAAGAGAACGTTTCAAATTAGAATTTTCTAAACGTTGAACGTGTTCGATCTTCTTGTGAGATAATATTTGCGTTAGAGTATTCATTGTTGCTATTATCATGTTCTGTGTTGCTAGAACATTCGAAAGTAGAATTTTTCAAAGGTTGAACATCCCCTAACACATGATTCCAATAACTCACACATATATCTTTGTAGTAGCAAAAAATATATAGGTATATATATAGAACTTATTAGTACAGAAAAAGGAAACAAAAATAAATAATTGTCGTGATTTATCATGCTTTACTAGCCCCTATATCCTTAGGTTGCCACCCTCTGATTAGGTTTGCCTAGATATAGCAGCTCGTGCCCTGTAATCTCAACATCTGTTGCCCTTACAGCGCCCATAATTGGTTTTCGACTTCCCTTTGGTCTTTGTCGAACGAACACTAAACAATCTCGAGGAATATTGTGCAACAAAATTCCTTATACATTGAACACCCATTAGAAATTCTCTTAAACGAGCATTCTAACATTTGATTTTAATACGCCTCAGTCTACTTCATTTACATCCAAAGACAGAAAAGATTATTGTATTTCCCCAGTAACAGAAAAGAGAGAATACTAAAATTATTAATATGGAAAAAGGATACAAAAACAAATCATTCTCGCGATTTATGGTTCTTCAAACGCCACTATGCCTAGATTTCCACCCTCTGACTAAGTTTACCTGTGTCAAAATTCCTTGAAAATCAATTGTACCTTAGAACTTGGACTCTGGTGACCTCGTACCTTAATTTCCTCAATTTCTTAGCTTTACCTATACTCAGATCAAACACTCTGCACTCATAATCTCATCCATTCTCCCCACAACATCCACAATCGGTCCTCGCCTCTCTAGTCTTCGTCAAATGCGCTCTAAACAATCTTCACTCAACATTGTGCAACAAAATTCCTCAAAAATAAATTGCACCTTAGAACTTGAACTCCGGTGACCTCGTGCCTTAATTTCCACAATTTCCTAACTCTACATTCACTCAGATCAAACACTCTACACTCATTATCTCATCCATTCTCCCCACAACATCCACAATCGGTCCTCGACTCTCTACTTTTCGTCAAACGCGCTCTAAACATTTCTAACATCCAATTCATAACATCCACGATCGGTCCTCGACTCCTTAGTCTTCTCCGAGCGACGTCGCGCAACAAAATGGCCCACAGATCGAACACACGTTGGAACTCGACGCCCGGGAGAACTCGCGCGTTAATTAGACCGCGTTCTCGGTCGTTTAGTCGCGTTCGCGGCCAGTCCCATTGCGGCCACGGTGGCAACGACGACGGACAAAATTAATTCGAGCGTGTGCGGTTACTCTGCGTTAAACGATTCAAAGCAATTAAACGTCTAACAAACACCGCGCCGTTAGAGAGTGCGCGAGGAGGCAGAAAACGCGCGTTTGCAAGAGAGAGGGAGAGAGAGAGAAACATAAAACGAGGATCTCGCGAATCGCGTGCCAGGTACGCGGTGTACTACCCGTAAACGACACCAAGGCACGGAACTCGTGGAATTTGGTCCAATTACACGCGGGCTGACGTTCGCGTCACTCATAGTCGTCGCGGCCGCGCGTTCGAGTACACGAAAATCACGAACAGCTCTCGAAGACGAATTTTCCTTACCGTGGGTAATTGGCGTCGCGTACAACGAGCACGTGAGGGGCTGCCGGAGAGAGTTAACCAGGCGAACCTGCTTCGTTGCACTCGCGGAGAATCCTCCCCCTTCTCCTCTTTCTCCACCTTCTACTCCTCGAGGAGGAAGAGAAATTCGATGGTACATCCACGGATCTTCGAGCAACGGAGATCGCGGTTCGTTGGCTGTGTAGCTGCGATTCTTCCCAACTTTTGCAACGGATTATAGGGAAAGTTTCGGGAATCTATTACGCTGCCCCTCAAAAGCCTCCCCCGAACGTTCCGAAGGGAAAAAGAAACTTTTAATACGCGGCTAACTGGATAGCTGCCTCGTTGAGGTCGGAATATTCGGTTCCCCTCGTGCTCGGAAGTTCACCGATGGTTTGAGAACATTTTTTCGCGCGCAACGCGGTATTAAAATAGCACCTTCCACTCTGTGTTCCACTGCGGTGTGGGCTCGAACCGAACGATAGGGAATCTCGCGAAACGGAACGATCGCTGTTCGTTTAATTGGTCGAAGACACCGTAGAGCTAGAACCGCTGTCGGGAACAACTGCAGTCTTTGGAAATTGCATTTCTTGCGTCGGAGTCATCAATCATGCGATACTTCCGAGTGTTCCACGGGTTGGCTCGGTTTTCTTCTGCGTGGAATTCGTTCCATACCGTTTAACGTATATATCGAACGTTGATCGCGTTTAGAGAAATTCTGTGGGGGAGATTGTCGTAATTGAATTGAAATAGGATCTATAATTGTTGTACCGCGAAGCCTCTGCAACTCGTATTATTTCTGTCACTTGGAGAAAATTATATGGCAAAATATCCATGTATATATATTGATAATAAATCAATTGCAAACGGTTGTTCATTCCGATGCGTGAAATTGTAACTGACAAATGTTACAAAGAAACTGCTCGGTAGTATTATTTTAATCCCACGACAACACACGTTGGTAAGAAGATGAAATTACGCTTGGAGAGTTAAATATTGTAATACCGTCTCATACTTAAATTTGTCCATATTTGAATTTATAATATCCAAGGAAAGAAACGAATTTTTCGATTTTGACACTTTCGAAACAATTTCTCGTTCGTTCCCATCTTTCTGTAAATTGTACAAAATACACGTTACGCTTACGACGAGCAGAATCGCGTAGAAAATAGAAAATTCGGAAATACAACGAAAACAGTCGTTTGAAATGAGAAATTGTATCAAGATACAAAAGCGAGAAAATTAAATAAAAATTTGCCTTCACCTCGCATCATTTTCCTAGCAGTATCGCAATTTGGACATTACCTCCGCACCTCCAGCCCAATCTTTTCGGAATTGAAGAAAAGTTACCTATAAATAATCGAGAAACGCACCGGGTCTGTCGAGACCTCGGTAGAGTCGGGTTATTAAAAGATCTATAGCCTGGTGTACTCTCTCTCTGTAACAACGTACATTCCTGGAGAAGTTAATTTCTGATACAAAACAAGCGTAACTGCACCGGATTTAGCACTTCTGAATACAATCCTAGCAGAATTGTTGGCAACGGAATTGGCTCGTTGTAATTTCGCACCCCACGAGAGATTCTTCGCTCGTGTATTACATCGAACGCTCGGCTAATAGCGAATAGTCGACGACGGATTATTCACGGCCCGTGGGGATCGCCAGGGAATTTTAATTCGAATCCAAGCGGACTGTAGCGGGGAGGTAGGTACGAGGGAAAAGTGTCTTAATTCCGAAAATAAGCGCCCGACCGAAAAGAATTCGCATTCTCTACTTTCATTCGCGATGCGTTCGCTCGCTCGCGTTCTGAATAGGTGCTCGAAACTCGACCCGAAAGTCGTTTCGCTCGGAGTCGGGACCGGTGAATATATAAGTTCGAGCGTTTAAGGAGCCATGGGCGTGTGCAATTTGAATCTCGTTATTCGAAAGAGCTTAAAGGTGCTAATTTTTCGTAACTCCCCGCCGCGATTCGCGGTAACCTTCTCGAGTGGGCCGACGAGGGAAGATCACTAGACCAATTAAGCTCGAAGGTAGGTCAGCCCGGTAGCTGCACTTCCAACCTTTTCCTCGCATCTAGATGAGGCGAGATGAAAGTTTCATTAGACGAGGCGGCTGTGTAGCCACGGTGACTCCACAGTATTCGTTTTGGAGAATGAAACACCGTCTGGATCCTCCTGGTACCTTTTCGCGGTAATTGGCCGACATTTGTCGCACCGTACCGATCGGTTCGCGTTCGCTTGTCGTCGGAGAATCGAGTCTCGGTTCGGTTCGCATCGGATTACCCGGTGTGGATATTTGTGCGACGGAGATGGTTTTTGGGAAGAACGAGAAATCATTTTCGAGCCATCGGTGACACGAACTTTTATTTCGAAGCAATCATGGGACACGTCGGTTTCAAAGTTTTTATTGAGCGTGTTTATTCACGGTTCGATAAGCTTTGGGAATCTTTTCGAGGACGAACGATCGACTTTCTCGAGGCAGACGAAAGAAAACTTGTATTCGTGATTAACACGTGAAGATTTCGATGCATTTGACAGAGTTTGGGAGAATATTAAAAATTAAAAATTAAAAATTCGTAGCGACGAATACCGATGAACTGTCTCTCTGTAATCAAAAGATCCTACAGTTGCTCTAGTCTTCCTGGAAAAAGAAATTGGAATGATTTCTATTGTGCGTGAATGTGACTATGGTGCGGATAATAATAAAAAAATAAGTAAAAAAATCTTGATTAAGGAAAACGACAATCACGATAGAAAAGTAGAATTCTTGGAACCAATTTTAGAACTTGGAATGATACATCCTTGAACGAAAATTGGAATTTTTCACCTAACGTTAGGACAAATATGATCGAATATTCGAATAACGAGTTGATTACCCTCAAAAATTAAACCGTCAAGTTTATCGGTTCCCGTTCACTTGAAAAATGTGACTCCCAGAAAAACCATACTCGACGTTCAAATTTGGCTAATGAACGCGATCGTCAGCATCGAAAATCGTTCACGAGACCATGGCGGAGTTTCTCCAGGTGTTGGTACCTCGTGTAGGTGATCGAGAATTTACGATTCCCAAGTTTGCATACCGTCACGAGTGAAACCTGGATCGTTGTTTCGCGATTCCTCGGCGTTGACCAAGAGCCACTTTGAAGGACCAAGCGTTTGGCCAACAAATATTTGAACAAACATTTACCAAAGACCTGCCTAACCCGTGTCGAATCGCACTTGGAGGGTGTACGATGGTTGTTTTGCCTCGGAAAATATTGAAATGGAAACGGCAAATATCAAATCGACCGATTGCGATTCGAATGTATTTCGTAGTGTCGCGAACGAAATATACATCGTGAAATTGAAGTAAACGCGAGAAAATAGGCTGGAAAGTGCATCGAATCTTTCGGTTACCAAGATCGTATTCTGCCTCGAATTTCATTCACCGAATCGATCGTGGAAAGTATTTACATCCGTGTTTCATCCACCGTCGGTGTATTCTTTTTTCTTTTTTTTTTTTTCAGTTTCTCATAAACTGCGCCAATGGTATCCAATTTTCCGTCGTTTGTACGAAAAGGTCGTTCGTCGATCCTCGGATATTCCGTCGCGGCCGAAGTTCGTTTCGCTTCGATATCCGCGCACGGAAATAAAGGAACACGGTGATACAATTCGGATGCAGAACACGTGTCTGACAATTTCGATCCTCGATTGTAGATTGTCCGCATGTAAATGTCTAGCAGGTAAACGTTGAATATAAATAGAAAAGGTGCTTCGGACCCATTTGTCACGGGCTCGAATATATTTCAGTTGGCCGTCCTGCGTTCCACGCCGAAGACAAATAAAGTCCTGAAGATCGTTGCGCTCGTGCGAGATCTTCTCGTTCCGTGCTTTTCCAATGTCGAGTCGCGCTTCGAACGTTTCCTTTCGTTCGCGAATTCGAGAGATCGAGACAACAAAAAAAAAAAAAAAGAAAACCGATGGGATACCTTTGTCGGACGTCCACCGAGCGGAAACCGAGTCGATCCGGAAGTTCACGAACCGCAAAATAACGCTTCCGTATAATCATCCCTGTCAGGTTTCTTATCTCGTGATAAATGGGACGAAGCGAAATAAGTACGACTCGATGGAAATTCTCGCAAGAATATCGATCATCGCTCCGGACACTTTTCTTAAACTCCTCGCGGATCTTTTAATCCTCTCGATGCGAGACTATAGTCTTGGAAAACAAATTATAAATTCTTACGCGAAAGTTTCTCGGCTGCGTGGCATCGTAGCTACTCGGAATCCACGGTCTACCGTGCTCTTCCATCTCGAGAAATTTATGGATTTTTCGTACGCTTCAATTTACAAGAAATGTTAACCGTGCGGGATTACAAAATTGGAATATGTAACGGTATTCTCGTACACTCTTGTACGACGTCTTGTCGATGTTACTAAATTTTTGTTTCTGGAGAAGATCGACCGAGGGATCGAAACGTGGACCTAATGGAGACGTATCTTTTTTACGATCAACAAATGTGCCTTGGTTGTGTACTCGTCGTATAAATCAGACGAGTATACAGGGGAATTAATACGTAACGCGAACGTTTGTTAATCGATCCTTTCGGCGTGTGTTCCGTGCATGGAAGCGGTGACCGAAGAAACAGTGTCTAAAAATCTCTAATGGACCGGTTTTATGCAACGTTTACCCATCTAGCCACGTGTGGGCTGTCAAACCTTGATGTAGGGGATCTGCACATTTGGCGCAGCCGCTGAGATTCTAAGCTTTGTGCCGTGGATTTATGATACGTCAATCGCTATTGAGGACAAGGCAGTAAGACGCTAGAAGTGCACGTGTTCGCCAGGAACGAGGTAACTTCTGGGGGCTTAAGTCTTTGCTAAGTTAATTGACGAATATTCCCAGCGGATGACTCCAAAAACTAGCGCAGCTAAGCAAATTGTGTACGCAGGAATGACACGTAGAAATGTTTTGCAATTCGTTTTCTAGATTCCTAAAGAATTATATAGCTATTTAATTCCAGACTTCTTGATTTAAGATTCTCAAGATTGTAATAACTCAATCGAGACACCAAAAGTCTAGACTTCGATGCCCCATTTTAGATTCCAATGTCATCTTCCTAGATTCTGACGTTTCTGCGTCGATTCTGTCTCCTTTTAGGTTCTACTGTCTGTATTGAAGTCCCAATGTCCATTCCTAGATCCTAATGTCTTTTTCCAACTTTTGATGTCCCTCTCTGGGTTCCAGTGTCTCTTCCTAAATTCTGATGTCTCTTCCAATGTTCTAATGTCTCTTTGTAGGTTCTAATAATTCTTTCTAGGTTCCAATATCTTTTCCAAAGTTCTGATGTCTTTTTCTATTAAATTCTGATGATTCTTCTTAGATTCCAGTGTCTCTTTCAAGATTCTGATGATTCTTCCTAGATTCCAGTGTCTTTTTCAAGATTCTGATGATTCTTCCTAGATTCCAGTGTCTTTTCCAAAGTTCTGATGTCTCTTTCTATTAAATTATAATGATTCTTCCTAGATTCCAGTGTCTCTTTCAAGGTTCTGATGATTCTTCCTAGATTCCAGTGTCCCTTCCAAGATTCTGATGCTTCTTCTTAAATTCCAATGTCTTTTTCCAAATTCCATCGTCCCTTCCAAAGTTTTGTCTCTTTGTAGATTCCAATGTCTCTTTCTACATTCAAATATCACTTCCTAAGTCTCAATGTCTCTTTCTACATTCTAATATCACTTCCTAGACCTCAATGTCTCCTTCTACGTTCTAACATCTTTTCCTAGATTCGTACGATTCTCTCTACGTTACGGTGTCCCTTTCCAATACTTCATCCTCCCATCCAACAACCTCTTCCTGTATTCGAGCAGCCCTCCTTGGTGCTCCAAGGTCTCCTCCTAAATTCTAACGGCTCCCCGGGTTCCAACGTCTCGAAATCTAGGCGCCATAATTCTCGTGTGTCGGCTGGCGTCGAGTTCGCGTAATTCGGCTCGCCATTTCGCACGCAATTCCTTAAGAAACGAAGCGTCGCGATGATACGCGCGCGCGTACCCTCCAAGAATAGCGGCTTTTAACGAGGCTAGTTAATCTCTCGATCGCGTTAGTTCCAATTTTCCGTCGTCACGTAGCCACCGGTCGATCCCGGTATTTCAGTTTGGCACCGGCCGGTGACAATTCGAAACGTCCAATGGCCGGCGTTGGTTCTACCAGCGGCTGAGACCCCCGGTATAAATGTCGCGGAACGCACGAGGAACGCCGATGGAGCCGAACAAAGCCAACATCGCGAGACGGCGACCCCTCGAGGCGTATAAAAGCGGAACAGAGACGAGGATCCGAACCGACGGACTCACTCCTGCGAGAACCATTCGGAACGTACCTGGTCCTGGCGTCGGTTCTCTGGCAAGTACACCGACCCGTTCTGGAGAAACTGAGAACATTATTTTTCGAAACAATGATATTTCGTGCTTCCTCGGGAATAAAAGTCTCTTGTGTACGCGAACCGAATAACCTCGTCAACGAAATCGAGTACATTGTGCTTGCTCGATCCGTTTTGGAAATTAAATTTTCATCCTGAAATATAAATCGGGTCGAATGTAGGGAAGACAATTGTTACAAGAGTTCTCTTAACATTATTTGTGCTTGGATCGAATGATAGAAATAAAATTCCTGGAGATGGTCGACCGAAATCGGTCGAAAAAGGTTACTAAACGTGTTCTATTTGTAAATGATCAAAATTACTAGAAGGAGTAATTTTTTTAGAATACTTTGCATTGTATTTTAAAATCACCAAAAATCACCAGTGTAATAAGAATCTTTTTTTTCTGTAAGTAAATTCGAATCGGTTCGAAACGATAAGTGTTTCCTAATCTTGTGTTCGCAATCGCGTAATAATTGCAACGGAACAATGGCCCGAACGCTCGTGGAACTTACGGGAGGTTTAAGGTAAATCTCTCGGTTACGGTGGAAGAGATTTAAGTTTCGCTGGGCGAGACTCGTTCCAGATCAAACAACGAAACGAGAATGGACTTGGGCGGGAGACAAGAGAGAGATCGATCCATTTTGCATAAAAGTTTATGCGCCGATTCGAAGATTGGCTGGCGGCTGGAATCCTCGAGATAAATGGCGCGAAAAATCGAAACGCGAAAGAGGTTCTCGGCTCTGGTTAACTGGGAACCGATACGAGTACGAGCCAGCTTGCGGTATTTTATTTCAGATTCGCGGGAGAGGATAGGTGGTACACGTATACGTGTACGTTTGTACGTTTGTACGTGTATGTGTGTGTGTGCAGTAAAATCGAATCGACGGAGGTCGTCGCGGGTTAATAAACTATCGATTATACTCGATCGAAGGCAGTGCTTGGTTGTTCCACTGGCTCGCGGATTTGCCTCTAGATGACTACGTGTCTCCGAGTAAGACATTTCGCTGGAAACGATTGGTGTTCGGTCGCCATGTTGATTTCGCGTAAGAGGGTTGTTAGTTGAGTAAACACGCTATTGCGAATAACTGAGGGGTTGTTTACTTCGAGACACTGCAATTCCAGATATTTCTCAACGGTGGAAAACTTGTTAACGGGGGAACCGTTGTTCCTTTCGTTTGTTGTTCCGTATTTGCGACAAAAAGGTCACGGTTGTTTACCAAGTCGAAGTTTCGCTAATCACCTTTGCAAAGGATCGAAACCCGTACGTTTGAAACAAATCTTCTTCGTTTTTCCAATTATTGCGATAATAAATGCAATTACGAACTTCCCATTACGACCTGGATTTTTCATTTTCAGCAACGAAAGGGTGAATCGCGAATTTCTCGATCTTTAATGTTTTCTTAATTGTATTTATATAGTAATTAATTTTTTACGAAGAATCGACCCGTGGATAGATCTTTCCAGTATGTTTCTCAGTTAATTTTCAAAATTAGCTCAACTGTTGTTACAGAGTAATTGATTCTTTCGATACAATATATATCTAAACGTATTGTATGTACTAAAATTATCGCGTAACTGTCATCGACTGTATTCTAGGATTTATTCATACTTCTCTAGCCTCCACATTTTAAGATCGCTTCATTCAATACGAATTAATTCTTGTAAATGTTACACGTTCGATGACTAGTTCGCAAACGTATCCTCGATTTTCATACCACGTTACGTTAAACACCACTACATACTCTGAAACAACACTCAAGAGAGTCTTCTCACATTCTCCACTTCCTTCGAAATAAAATCAACCGAGTTCTGCAAACGTTAAACATTCGTTTGCAAACTCCTCGCATTTCACAGTTCGTAGTATTAATCACCGACTCTGAAGTAACGTTCAAGTTGGAAAACAGTTACAAAACGTGAGTTACAACAGTTACAAAAGTTACAAAACAATTAACCAACAGCAAGATCTTGCTCGCGCTAGTTCCAGCATTGACGAGGTTGCATTCGGGTCGCAGGCGGCCATCTTTGAATCTAAACAGAACGCACGGACCGCGAGTCAATAACAACTATCGTAGAATTCTTCTCGTCGCGATTCCGCTGAGTCGGACCGCGGCACCGGTTTTTTCTTTTTCTTTTTTTTTTTTTTTTTCGTCCCGCGTTAAAAAGAACGATATTGAAATCTAGCCGAGAGAAGCGACGGAGTTTCGTCGCGTAAAATGAAATTCTGCCCAAAGATATCGGAATTCTTTGTCCTTTCGGATCCAATATCCGCGCGTACGAACGTCTGCGGAAGCTCATTCCCGATAAGCGGCGAGTTTAATAACAGTTTAATGCTAGAATAATTCGATCGTGACGTATAAACGCGGACATTCGTTCTTGGGATCGTACGATTCGTCCAAGTTCGAACCTGGCGATATCTGTGATCGTTGGTCGTTCCGTTTCGCTCTCTCTTTTTTCAAGTTCTCTTTCTCTATTCTCTTTCGCGGGGATAAACGTTGATTCATAATGGGAAAACTCGTTGATCCAACAAGGGGATCTTCCAACGGTGACGACACGCATACCGCCGCTCCGCAATTTAAGAGAGTGTCTCTGGCTTCCGAATACTTGGCATGCAAATTCGCTCGGACTGACAGTCAGTCATAACAACACGTGTCGAGCGTCTTTCACCCCGTTCTAAAGTCACCGTAAGCGTTTCGGTGCTTGCTCCGTTTCACGTTCTCGCCCCGCGATGATCGCCCGCCCAAATGTTAATACGTGCTCTCGAGCGCGCCAAAAAGGCAAATAAATTATGGTAAATGAAAAAGATTAATCACCGCCGGGCAAATTTAGATCGCGAGTTTCGCGCCTCGAGATATCTCCTCTCGTGCGAGTAACGAGCAGGAAATCCTCGGTTTCGTTAAAGGAATTTCCTGGAACGAAAGAAACCGATGTTTAAACAACGTAACACCGGTGTTGAATGAAAATGTGGTTTTTTTTTTTTTTACATACGAATCCGAGCGCCTTGGATTGCACGCAATGGGTGGATATTGAACCAATTTCAATTCGTGTTTTAATTTTTAGGTCGGTTGGAGTTATTGTGAATATTTACTGTCCTTTTTTACAAGAAGAGTTTGTAATCGAAACGAATGTGTTTTTTGAATGGGGTGAAGAATGTAGAGGGTGGAAATAAATCTTAGAATGTTAGCAGTTTAATCATTTTTGTGATAGATTGATAGGAACGTTTAAAGTTACTTCGTTCGTTTTGTAGATCGTTAGTATTAACGAAAGAAAAAAGAAAGTCTTACGCGACGTTATTGTGATACTAACAGCGTAGCCAGAAAATCGAGTATTTTGTCGTGTTACATAAATTCAACCGTAGTAGACTTTAACCTCTTGGAAAATATTGGCACTTGGTTCCCAAGTTATTTTAAATCTTGTAACATAAAAGTAACCACTGAAATTATGCATATAAATACATTATTAAATTTCCCAATAACACGACACGACAATATCGTCGCGAAATTGCTAAACATTATGGATCTAAAGAGGTTAAAAGGTTTTCCATCGAAATAGGAGCTTCTATACTTGAACAAGAAACTCTGCTTTTCAACTAAATTATTAAGTTCATGGTAATGGTATGTAAAACTTTTAGTCCTTTCTATTTACATGTATGATTTGAAAATAGTGTAACGATAACGATCTCGTAACTTAATCCTTAGAATCATTACTGGAGTGAAGTACGTGCTACTACCTGGCATGGGATGACTATTCTTCAATTACATTACCAAAAACTAGATACACAGGTTAAATACCAAATCTAAAAATCTAAGGAAAGTTAAGAAAAAAAATAGTTCTTATTTCTAACTAAAATAAAAGGAACATAGAAGTTTTCCATACCCCCACTTGTGTTACAAATATGTACCCCTCTACTTGAGGGTTGACATTTAACATTATATTTTTAGCGTCCTTTATCGTTCTAGAATCTGTCTATAATCATCGTTTCCTACACTCTACACTCGTTCCACGTATAAACAAAAAACCCTTCCTCAACGTACTCGTTCGTTGTTAAAAACATAGTAAACGAAGGATACAGAGTAGTTCCAATCGTCATCCTTTACAATAATACGAAAGGGACAATTCACGGGGATGTTCCACGAGTGTGTTCACTTTCACATCCTGCGAGTCGCCCATTTCTCTGCTCCTTCTTCTCTTTCAGCCGGACTCCGTCGCACGTTTTCCAAAAACCATTTCTCAAGTCCGACGGGCGACACTCGCAACAGGTGTCCCGGGGCGAAGTTTCTTTTTTCCCCGGGGCATGTCTCGCGAGCGATTAATTAATTCGGGTCCCGGGGCTAAGCGTCGCGTGTCCTCGCGCGCACAAAACACAATGAGAACGGTATTTCCGGCGTTCGAGTAAGCTCCCACTCGGTCCGGGCGGCGATGGTGCCGTCGCGTCGAATTAGGATACCGCCCGACGGAGAGTCGCGAGTGGGACTTCACGGAAGATTTGCGGCAACCCGCCCAGTCAGTCACCGTTGTCCACGTCAGAGGTTTGCGTGGTCGTGCGTGTCTGCTCGTTCGCGAAAGCGATACTTGAAAGCGGGGAAGGCGAATCGCGGAACCGAGAGAGAGAGAAAGAGAGAGAGAGAGAAGCTTGAAAGCGAGAGGAAAAAGAAAGAGGCGCACTTGAAAATGGTGGAGACGAGGAAGTGGTACGCTTGAAAGCGGGGAAGGTGAGAGTAACACGCTTGAAAGCGGGGAAAGTGAACCGCGGAACTAAGAGAGAGAGAGGAGCTTGAAAGCTAGAGGAACGGGAAAAAGACGGAAGAAAGAGGCGCATTTGGAAACGGGGGAGACGAGGGAGTGGCACGCTTGAAAGCGGGGAAGGTGAGAGTGATACACTGGAAAGCAGGAAAAGCGAGAGAGCCTCGAAAACGAGGGAGAGGAGAGAGGATGCACTCCAAAAGAAGTGAGAGTCACTCTTAAAATCGAGGAGAAAGTAAAAGATGTGCTCCAAATCGGGGAGAGAATGAAAGACGTGCTCCAAAGCGGGGAATACAAGAGAGAGAGAAACTTGATAGTGGAGAAGACGAGAGAAAAATACCCTCAAAAGCGGGAAATACGAGAGACGGTCTCGAAAGTGAGGAAAACGGGAGAAAGATAGACACGAAAGCGAGGAAGACGAGAGAAGGATACACTTGAAAACGGGGAAGGTAAGAAAAACGCGCTCCAAAGCGGAGAAGACGATACAGACGCGCTGAAAAGCGACGGAGACGGGAAAAAGGGCACTCTTGAAAGCGGAGTGAGGAAGAACAGAGACGAGAGAAGCGGACATGCTTGAAAGCGGGGAAGGAGAGCGACAGAAACGAGAGAGGACCTCGCTCGAAAGCGAAACGAGAGAGAAACTTGCTCGAAAACGACCAAGTCGAGAAAGAGACGCGTTTAAAAACGACCGAGATAAGCGACAAAGACTAGTTAAACGTACAGTTGACGAATCAGAAACGTGGAAACTCGACCGTGAAACGAATTTCGAAAATACTCCCGCGACCACTCGCTCTACCATGTTTTTCGCTGTTCGCGCGCGATACACGTTTCCTTGGCAGATCAAGGAGAACGAATCTAAGTGCACGGAATGAGAGCACGTGAAATATGTTACCCACCGCGAGAACGAATGTTTAATAAAATCCTCTCGAAACCACTCACCGAGTTGTCTCGGCTCCGCGTTCCTCGCGCGACCTACATCTTACCGCGAGACAAATCGCGCAGGATGGATTTGTTAAGTGCACGAAAATACATCGATGAAAAATACATCGTCGGGCGTGAAACGAATTTTCAAAATCCCCCCCCGAAACCTCGAAGTGTCTCGTGTTACCCCCGTTTCTTGTACGACGTTTCGCGGACAAATCGAGCGCCGTGGATTTAGCACACACCGTAGTGTATTGTCGAAAAATAATGATTTTTTAAAATCCTCCCGCAACCCCGAAGTGCCTTGTTTTCCCGTTCGTTGCGCGACCTGCACTTTTCCTCGACGGGTCATGGAGGAATGGATTTGTTACGTGCACCGAATGAAAGGGGATCGCGTCGTTGAGAAATATTTCGTCGACCGCGAAATGAATTTTCAAATTCCTCCCCGAACTACCGGGAATATTTTGTTTTCTCGCTGTTCGCGCACTATGCGATGAAAAAGAAAGAAAAAAAAAGAAAAAAGAAAGGGAAAATTCCTTGCGAGCGAGTATTGGATCGAACGTTATGGTCAGCCTCGACTTTGTCCACATTCTACTTATGCGTTGTACCACGTTCCCCTTGACTATTTGAGACACAGTCGCTGAACATGTGAAATAATAAAAAATAAAGAGAAGGAGACTGAAACTGAAACTTGATGGAACATTAACAATCTCCTCGTGCAACTTGCACGGAGTTATTTTAATTTTTCACGATAGAGGGTTGAAAAATATCCCATCGTGGATATCAGGGTATGAAAAAGGTGTGACGTTTCTTAAACCATTATGCCCCAAAGAGTTAATCCGAGGCTGTTGTTTCTTTCTCTTCGCGATACCACTGCGGAGAGCTGAAAAGTTAATCTGTGTAAGGAATCGCGACTCACGCCGGGACCGATGTTTTAGTCAGCCTCGACGACTTGCAACCGAGCAAAAATTACTCGACACTATCTGCGTCCCCTTTAAACCGAGGATTATCGTTTCAGCTCCCGGCTATACTCTTTGGCAAACAAATCGAGGAGAATGGATTTGTTGGTTCGCGGAGCGATAGAGAATTTTCAAATCTTTGCGGAACTCTCGAGTACAGTGAAACCTCGTTTATGATAATACGATGGGGAGGAAAATGGTGGCTCAACAACGAGAAAAATTAAAGAGAGAACGAGTAACTAGCTGCGACTACAAGTAGCAGAGATGTACCGCGTAAATGAGAATCCCTAACATTGAACGAGTTACCTTGATTCTTTCAACCCCGTTTTTGTGCAATAATCAACATCCTACTCTATTCTCGTTTTCGTGTAATACCTCGTTAGTAGAAGAATCAAGAAGAATGGATTTGTTAAGTCCACAGAGTGAAAGAGAATTCTTAAATCTTTGCAAAACTTTCGAGTACACTGGAAATACGGATACGAGTTATTGCACGAGAGCCTCGTTTATTGTAATGCATTGGAAGGGATGGTCCCTTGAAAACGAGCGAAATTAGCGAGGGGATGTAACTAGTAGTGACTGTAAATAACAGATATACCCTGTAAACGAGAATCCCTAACATTGGATCAGTTACTTTAAATGTTCCACGATCCTCGATCATTACCCCGTTTTCGTGCAATAATCGAAACCTATTTCACCTCGTTTTCATGTAATACCTTCTTGGGCAAACAAATCAATAAGAATGGATTTAAGTACACAATATGAAAGAAAATTTTTAAACCTTTAGACATTTTCTGAGTACAATGGTACCTCGATTATTGCACGACCCTCGTTTATTGTATTTTATTAGAATAGATAGTCGCTTAGCAACGAACGAAATTAAAGAGGTAACTAGCAGTGATCATAATCAACAGAAATACACTATATAAACGAAAATCCCTAAAATTGGATCGGTTACCTTAATTATCCCACGAACCTCGATCATTACCCCGTTTTCATGCAATAATCGAAACCTATTTCACCTCGTTTTCATGTAATACCTTCTTGAGCAAACAAATCAATAAGAATGGATTTAAGTACACAATATGAAAGAAAACTTTTAAACCTTTGGAAAATTTCTGACTACAATGGTACCTCGATTATTGCACGAGACCCTCGTTTATTGTAATTTATTAGAATGAATGGTCGCTTAGCAACGAACGAAATTAAAGAGGTAACTAGCAGTGATCACAATCAACAGAAATACACTGTATAAACGAAAATCCCTAAAATTGGATCGGTTACCTTAATTATTCCACGAACCTCGATCATTACCCCGTTTTCGTGCAACAGTCGATATCCAATTTCGTCTCGTTTACGTGTAATACCTTTCCAGTGGACAATTCGAGGTAAATGTATAAATATACAAAAGGTACGTGTAACGTGTACGTATACATGGTCGAAAAATTCTGTAATCCGTATCCATCGAAAACCTTTTAGATCTACGAGTGAGGTTAGAAAAATGTTATCGTAAAGCAAGTTCGTTGCTCCTCGTGCAAATGCTCGAGAACGTTCTGCTTTTTGCATCCCTTAGGCGACGTTCACGGTTGCGTGGCCCTTACACCACAACCACTACCTCGGTTGGAGAACTCTGGATGCTCCTCTTTATCGCTGGATCGCGATGACGATAAAAAAGCGCCGCCATCAACGCTCATTTCCTTTCGGATAACGCGGTTAGGTATAAAGCGAGAGTTCCGACGATTGATGTCGTTGCAATTTGAATTGAATCGCTAACGAACGACTCGCAACAAAGAGTGATCTTCTACCTCGAAGGAAACGCAACGAATAGTGTAACAAGTTTTCGATTGAATTTCCAACCGTGCCTGGAACTATCCGTACTTCCGTTATCGGATATCAAAATCGTCACTCGTCTCGGTTTCGAAGCGTTTAAATCGGTCCGATTAGATTCGGTGACGTTTACTTGGGCGTTTGGTAACGTTCGGTTAGGTGAGCTTTGATTTGGAAACGTTTAGTTCGGCGAGCTTCGATTCGGTCGCGTTTGCTTCCATTTTATTCCGATTCGAAAATATTTCCTCCGATTCGTTCCGATCGAAAACCGATTACTTCGAGTTCGTTCCGATCCGCGTTTATTTCGGTTTGCTTCCTTCGCCTGGTATTTCGTATCGTTCGTTTCGAATAGGTAGAATTCGAGTTTGGTTAAGATTTAACAATATTGATTTCCGTTCGGTACGATCGGGAAGAATTTTTCTTCTATTCATTTGTATTTCTTTGTGTTTAATACGACTCTTTCGGGAAACTCGAAAGCGAAAGATTGTTAAATAAATTGACAATTTCTCTTATTTCGAAGTACTCGAGAGTGTCTATTTCGATCCAAATGTGCTCACTACACACCCAAAATATTTAACAAAAAATCATTTAACCCGTTACCATTCTACTTTTTTCTCTATATTACTTCTCCCGCCATTAGATTTCAAAGTCGTCCCTCTCGTACTCAAAAGTGTCTATTTCGCCCAAACGTGCACTTTATCCCCGAAATATTTGACAAAAAACCATTTAACCCGCTACGATTCTTCTTTTTCGCGTTACATTTCTCACCATTCAATTTCAAAATCGTCCCCCTCGTACACGGAAAATCTCTGTCCCCGTCTCTATCGAAATCGGTCTATCTTCATCCCCGAAATATTTAACAAAGAACCATTTAACCCGCAACAATTTCACCCTTTTTCCCGCGTTACTCGTTCCATCGACTCTCGTGCTCGAAAGTATCCCTTTCGACCCCAAACGGGCTCCATCCCCGAAATATTTAACAAAGAACCGTTTAACCCTCCGCGATTCCGTTCCTTCCTCGCTCGATTCCAAAGTCGCGAAAAATAAAAAGAAAAAAAAAACTGATCCCTCGAGCGGTGAACTGGAAATAATATCCGGTGTCGGGTGTTCCCGATTTGAAACGCGATCTCGAAAGAAACCAAACGAAGCGTCTTTGAAACGTCAACAGAGAAACGAAAACAACCCCTTCTGTCGTTACGTCGTTCGTTTGCTCGAGCGAGGTCAAGATCAAACGCGGTACACGACGGTAGAATGCTCGAATGCCTCGAACAAATTGTTGAAATACCGGTCGTCTGTAAACGAATCGATAACGAGTCTACGTGGGACACTTCGAGCCGGAGTGAACGCGACTGGTTCGAAACGCGCGGTGTTAGAGGGGATGTTTCGGCGATGGAAATTTCTCGCGATTTTCCATCCGTTTCGTTTTCGTCGTTCTTTGGCCGCGTGGTCGGGCCACGACGATCGCGAGTAAAAGAAAAAAAGGGGGGACGACTAGTTGAACGCGATAAAACGTAACGCGTTGCTCGAGCGGACGCGAAACGCAAAACGAGTTTCGCGCAGCGCGCCAACGGAGCAACAGCTTCCGCGTTGAATTCGTTATCAAACTCGTTCGAAAGATTAAGACCCGCCGACGGAATCTCAGTCACGTAAGGGAAACGAGATCGGGGATGGGGAGCGGTGTGTCAGCGCGTGCTCGTTAGTCGCGAGGAGAAGTTTACCGGAAGTTTCGCGAACAAAACACTTTGCTGATGACGGAGGACTCTGATCAATTTCGCGCGGCGATTCTTTTAACCACGACTTGCTTCCGTACGAGATCGCGCGTGCGCTTAACGATCGATGTCAATGTGGGAGATCGATCCGAAATGTAGAGATAATTGATATTTATTTAATACTCGAGGTGTGGATAGATTGTATAATCTGTAGACTATAAAATGTATGATGGTACAATTTATAAACTGTGAAATATAAAGATAAATAATAGTTATTAAATACTCAAAGTGTGGGTAAATTGTATAATTTATAAACTATAAAATATAAGGATAAATGGTATTTATTGAATATTCAAGGTGTGGATAGATTCTATAAACTATAAAATGTAAGGATAAATGGTATTTAGTAAATACACAAAGTGTATTGTATTATCTATGAAATATCGAATATAAGGATAATCTATGAAGTATAAGGATAAATGGTACTTATTAAATGCGCAAGATGTGGAGAGATTGTATAATCTATGAAATATGAGATATAAGGATAATCTATGAAGTATAAAGATGAATGATATTTATTAAGCACACAAGGTGTGCAAAGATTGTTTAATTTATTAAATCTGAAATATTAGGATAATCTACGAAGCATAAAGATAAATGGTATTTATTAAATACACAAGGTCTGGAGAGATTGTATAATCCATGAAATATGAAATATAAGGATAATCTATGAAGTATAAGGATAAATGGTATTTATTAAATACACAAGGTGTGGGGAAATTGTATAATCTATGAGTTTGAATTACTCGTGAATTGCTCGTTGTATAAAAAAGGTTCGCATAAGAATTAAAGTATTTCGAGAAGGATATAAATTATTGGAGTTAGTTTTTCTGTGGACGCGTGGAGGTAGTACGAAATGGAATTGTGTATAGGAATCTTTGACGAAGAAAGTTATTGATTTATTTCTTGCGGAAAATCAATAGTTTAGAAACATAATTTCTGTTGCACTTTCCAATAGAGAAAGGATACTCAAATTGCAAATTGAGATCGGACACTCGTATCTTCTAATCGTTGAAAATTATAGGCATACTTGTAAAATTCGTACCAGTTCAGATACTTTATTCTATGCATCGTGGAGAATTGGTCGAAATTATGAAAATAAATATATAGCTGAAAAATAGAAAAACGAGAGTACTTTTTTTCGTCGAAAACTATTCTATTATTTGGAATATCTAATTTTCTCATCTCTAAGGGTCTCTTGGTGTCATTATTGAACAATACACTAACTATAAAACATAACATTTATTTCACCTCTTACAGAACATGAAAAGAATGTTACTTTCGAGCAAATGTCACAGTGTGTCTTATATTTCTTATGATCGCTAATACGTTGTTGAAAGTTTTCACCCCATCGTTGTAGTTTCGCATTTCTTAAATAACACCCAAAGTTACTCATGGAAATATTTTCAACGGTGCAGCTCGTAACGGTTGTTTCTTCGAAGTTTTATTCGAGTCCTCTTTCCAAACTCACGCCGAATAATTAAGAGACACATTGTTTCGGGCACGTTTGCCTCGTTACCGCTCCAACGTAAACAATGATGCGCTTCGCCAAGTTGTCCTCGGTACGAATCCAAAAATCCCCAAGTTACCGTAAGCCAAGCTCTGAAAATAGAAAATTTTCGAACGAAAACAATTAAAAAAAAAAAACAGTTGAAACTAGAAACAAATCCTTTTACCTTTTACGTATTTTTCGTACAAATTATAAACGTCAAAAATATAAAAATTCCCTCCGTCATGAGGGAACCAGAAGTCATCTCAACGTTTACGTCATTCAACGCGAAATCTTCGATTCGGTCTGCAATTTTTATCAAACGAACAACGAACGAAATTGTTCGTCCTCTTCCATATTTTCATTGAAACTTTCGCCGTAATTGTTTTCGTTCTACATATTTTCGACGCTCCGTTGAAAAATTCGCTTTACAACGAGAAGACAGCTTCGTTACACTTTTACCATCGGATAAGCGGCTCGGTGCATGCTCGCTGTAAAAATGACTTCCATTCTCTGTACGCTTGGCTCGTAAAATTACTCGACGGGCACCACCCTCTACGTAGCTATTTACCGTGGAACGTCCCCGATATCAATCTTTACCGTTCTATTACATTTAATCGCGTAGCTCGTCCCGCTCGAAACGATCGGATCATCGAACGATTTTTACGTCTTACGTAATTCCGTCGTTCGTTAACCGCGCCGACAACCACCGTCGGGTTGTCGATGTGTCATGGCGACAACAACGTTCACCGTAATAACCGCGCCGCGCGTTAGGTAATCTCAGATATATTTTTCAGTAATTGGATCGTTTACCACCTGGGTTCGCGTTCACGCCCCCGGGCCCTCTATGTCGACCCTAATGCTCAATTACTGGCTGGACGTCTTCATGAAGCTGATATCAGGCCAGCTAGGTGGCCTCTATGGCCCCGACCACCGCCTCGAATTTATACCTTCGTTTTACCGGTAAATGCGACGAACGTGCTACGACAGATAAGAAGAGGAAAACACACAACCTCGATCCTCGACTTCGACTGCGAACTTCTTCGTAACTGCTCACTTTTCCTGTATTTAATCGAGTACCGCCCGATTTAATTAACCCTTTCGGAGTAAAGCACTCTTGAATACGACTGTTGGTCCAGGTTGAAAACAGTTCGGGAGTTTTCGGTGCGAAAACATCGTTAATACGAAACCATCGACTTAAATAATGCTCTAGAGTGATTTTATGAATATTTAGTCGGATTCTAGAGGTATCGGTAATCAGTGTTAGGTACTCTGTTCGGGAGGATCGTTAATTATATAAATTTTGTCAAATTTTGTCAAATTATGTACGGAGATAATTTAAATATTGGAATCGTTTGAACAGTGTTAGGTGGAAGGTGACTACTGTTCTGAAGCAATTTTGAGAAAGTTTAGTCGATTTCTAGAGGTATCGGTAATCAGTGTTACGTACTCTGTTCGAGAAGATCGTTAATTATATAAATTTTGTCAAATTTGATGGAAATTATGTACAGGGATAATTTAAATATTGAAATCGTTTGAACAGTGTTAGGTGGAAGGTGACTATTGTTCTGAAGCAATTTTGAGAAAGTTTAGTCGATTTCTAGAGGTATGGGTAATCAGTGTTACGTACTCTGTTCGGGAGGATCGTTAATTATATAGAAATTTTGTCAAATTTGATGGAAATTATGTACAGGGATAATTTAAATATTGGAATCGTTCGAACAGTGTTAGGTGGAAGGTAACTATTGTTCTGAAGCAATTTTGAGAAAGTTTAGTCGGTTTCCAGAGATAGTAGTAATCATTGTTACGTTCTATCGAATATTGGAAGAAATACAAATCGAGTATGGAAATGATTTAAACGAAATTAGGTAGACGAAAGGTAATTGTTCATTTCTTCTCGGTATTCGTGGAACCTTTTTCAGGTACAGTACGCTAAGAGAAGTATAAATATAATTGTATTTGTGTTTCACTTTCGCGCAACTTTTCGTTTTCCTTCTCTTTGCATAATTGCCTTTCCTCGTACGCCTTTGGGCACTTTTACACGTTTGTACTCAATTTTCAACGTTGTTCGTTAATTCTACTCACGTTCAAATATCAACTAGAAACGTTTACCTTCCTTCTGGGTTATTTAATTAAGATTAATACAAAACTGCTGCGTGTATAAAATTACCCCTATTGCTACCAAATAATTTCCATGCATTTCGAAAAAAATTCGACAATTCGAAAAACTTCTTAAGACAATTTTACTTATAGTTTAACACTTCCTGCTGTTATTTCTTGTAATCTTATATATACACCTCTCGCTGAAAGAAAATCCTGGAACAAGATCGAAACGTTCATTTAAGTACATCTAAAAAAAAACAAGGCATCGAAATACTTTGTAATATTTCACCAAACATGAATTCTAAATTTCCGCGAATGCCATGACACAAACGAGCACGTTCGTTTAAATATACCTAGAAAATACAGAGCATCGAAACACTTCGTAATATGTCACCAAACAAGAGTTCTGAATTTCCACGAATGCCATGACGCAAACGAGCACCCATAACAACACTCGAAACTCAAGGTTGATTCAGTTTCCGAAAGTTCGCGATTCGGTGTCTCGACAACAGACCTCCCACTGAGAACGGTCGCTTACCCGTGACGACTCTTCCTTAGTCCGTATACAAAACTTGTCAGTCACGGTCTAACCTGCGAACCGATACAACCATCACTCCGATAGGTACGTTCGAAGCACGTTACTATAGACATTATCGAATCCTTTTTTACTCTACTCTTCCAACAAACGGGATTGAATATCTATTGTGTGTATCTTGATCTCGATATGAGTCTATTACGTCAATTTGTAGCAGAGATAGTTAAAAAATTAGTTAAACTCTAGTATTGTCTACCATAGTACCACGGTATTGAATATCCATTGGGTATATCTTGATCTCAATATGAGTCTATTATGTCAATTTGTAGCAGAGATAGTTAAAAATTAGTTAAACTCTAGTATTATCTACCATAGTACCACGGTATTGAATATCCATTGGGTATATCTTGATCTCAATATGAGTCTATTATGTCAATTTGTAGCAGAGATAGTTAAAAAATTAGTTAAACTCTAGTATTATCTACCATAGTACCACGGTATTGAATATCCATTGCGTGTATCTTGATCTCGACATAAGTGTGTTACGTTAATTTGTAGCAGAGATAGTTAAAAGTTAAACTCTAGTCTTAAAACCGATACAACTACCACGTTACTATAATCATTCTTTACTCTACTCTTCCAATAAATCATAGTACCACGAGATTGAATATCCATTGCTTTTATCTTGATCTCAGTATAAGTCTACTACGTTAATTTGTAGCAGAGATAGTTAAAAAATTAGTTAAGTTCTAGCTTTAGAAGATCCAGCTTTACTATTTTGACAAGTACGTTCGAACTAGCTTACTCTAAATATAACAGAATTCTTGTTTGCTATACCGTCCAACAAATCACAGTACCGTGACATCGAATATTCCTTGTATGCACCTCGATCTCAGGCATGACTCCGTTACGTAAATTTCTAGTAGAAATAGTGCATCATCGCACGATATAGCGAGTACCCAGCGGCCTTACACACACCTCAACGCCTTCGGCGATGCAGTACCATTTCTACAAATAAAAAGAGACACTTCGCTCCACCTGAACGCGAAAAAAATCCATTCACACTCGCGTTACATTATCCTCGTTCGTTCTCAAAGACTACCCAATGATCGATATACCGCCGTAAAAGCGTACGACGATCAGAGAACTCCAAAGATGAAGACACCCGCGCGGAGATCAACGTTGAAATTTTAATCTCGCGGATTCCCCTCGGTGATCGCGTACAATATTCAAACGGAGCGCAGAAATCGGACTCGACGATCCGAGGGAATGTTTCGGGCGTGTTGGTAACGGAAATCTGCAAGGGAAAATATTTCACCGGAAGAGGTGGAGGGATTGGCGGGTCGCGGGCGCGCCGAAGAGGGAAATTCCAAACCGCGATGCGCGAAACTTGGAAATGATAACGCGATGGATTTATACAACGTGCAACTATATATTTATCGGGATGTGCGCGACACGGAATAGGCGGTCCGTAATTTTCGGTCGTCAGGCCATTACCTCCCGGCCAATCCGCGCCCTGAGACCTAGTCTGATGCTGGCAAATTGCTAATTTGTCTGAAAGTTCGCCGGGCGGGCGGTTGGCGGACGTAGGGGAAACCAGATGGTAGAGGCGCGTGGGTTTCGTGGTCGGTGATGGGAAACTAGCCGAAGACGGGGCTCTCCGATCTTTTCCTCGTGTTTCTTGCCAAGTTAAAATGGCAGCCGCTCGATGTACTCTTTGCACGCGTGGACCTCACCACGGTCTATGCTATCGCGTCAAATCCGATTCGTGAAACCGGAAATCTACAAACGTGTTCAAACGTTACGGAACGCTTACCGAAATATCTTGACCCGAAACGTTAACGTCTAGAAAAATAATTTCGAATCGTCGAAACATTTCACGGGATAGAATCTTTCGTTATATTTTATCAGCTGTTTGTGGAATGAAAAATATTTGGAATACACGGTTACAATTTAAACATTTTACGAGGAAAGAATCTTTTGTTGTATTTTGCATTATTAGCTGTTCGTGGAATGAAAAATATTTGGAATATATACATCAAATTTAAACATTTAACGGGGAAAGAATCTTTTGTTGTATTTTACATTATTAGCTGTTCGTGGAATGAAAAATATTTGGAATACACGGTCAAAATTTAAACATTTAACGGGAAAGAATCTTTTGTTGTGTTTTACATTGTTAGCTATTTGCGAAATGAAAAGTATTCGGAGTACACGGACCAAATTTACATTCGTTCAAGAGTCGTACATTGTTTACCGAAATATCGTAACCTAAAAAGATAAAACGTAACACACATTGGGTTTTCTACAAAGTGGAATTATTTTTTACAGAATTTTAACGGAACTAATTCGTAGAATAGAAAATTCTGTTACTCGTTCGTTATACTTTTTTATTCTTACGTTACTCTCTACAGCAACGTCCCACTTATAACCGCATCGTCGAGAATTTTTCTATTGATTTTCGTGTCATTTTTTCCGTCGTTAAATCCTTTCAATATACGCGGAGATCGTAATCCTTTCGTTGCCCTCCAACAGATAAGCCAGAATTTTGTTAACGACGACTTTCATCACGTAGACAACTATTAAAACGGGATTAGCATATCTACCATCATAAGTTTTCACGAAACCTGTAAATCTTACATCGATATCTCTCTCTTACCTCTGAAAAATCTCATTGCACCAATCATTGACCAACGAACTTGGAACAATAACCATAACCTATAAACGATTTAGCTTCAGGTTCTTGCCTCGATAGAATTCACAACAGAATTACACATAGAACAATTTTAATAGATCATTTTCGTTCCTTTTCCTTTAACTTTCGAACGATAAAAATCGTTTCGCGTTACGCTAACTAGAATTCTTTCCACACGGAATCCATTTTTCTCGCTGAAAGAATACACGCCCCATTAATTGACCGTTCAAGGCCACTCCCTCCACACGAGTCACGACATCCCCCTCCCACTGAAATCTCACTACTCCGCACAACGATAGGTATTGTATTTCTCTCGTGTAACGATAAGTATCGTTTTTGTGTTTTCGAAACTTTCTCCTCGATTTTTGCCCGCTTTCGTTTCTTTATCGTCTCAACGTACGAGAACTCTCTTCGTTGCCCATTAACGTAGAATTTTTACCGTACTCGAAACGATAAAAATCCTAACTGATGTTCTCTCCACATAGTATCTATTTTCCTCGCCGAAAAGAATGCGAGTGGTTGGTTATTTCGTTCGAGGGTTCGCAAAGTAAATCTCCGCTCCGTTCGACGAACTTTACGATTCTCGAGTTCGCGGAGATTTTTAATTAAGACACGCTCGCGTGTCGTTGAAGTAGAAAGAAAAATAAAGTTGTCTGGAAACGGATTCGACGTCCCGACAATTAATGACGAGTCTTCATCGAACGGATCTTCCATCGGTGTAACTCTTTCCGCTCCAGACATCGAAGAACTCGCTACGAAAACCTTCGACTTGGCAACGAACAATGTAAATAATACACAAGCGAAAGTTCTCGAGGGATCAAACGGGTAGGAAGATCTATTCATCTGACTTCGTCTCTTGTCGCTTCGAGAGCTTGTTCTATTTAGGGTCCACGTGAACAGGTTGATGTGTCGGGTACAGGAACGTTTCTATATGTTCGATAGAATGCAACAGAAAGACGATCGACAGGTTGTCAGTGACGTTCGACTTTAACAAATTACGCATATCGGGAATAAGGTTGATTCGACGAATGTTTTCTTTTGGGACATTGTTTCGAAACGTTGATCGTGAAAGCAGATACCGACTTTCGATTGAAATACAATCTGGAGCGAAGCTCATTCGAATATAATTCATTCTCGTTGTTCAACCTTTTGGTAACGGGCTCTGTATCTCGTACGGACACCCTCTGGGTGTGTCACATGTCGCCGGTGACAGTTAGAGATACAGACTCGCGCAACTCGCTGTTTGTACTGTCCCTGTGGCGGTATAAAAAGCGATTGTTTATTTTATTAACTCGACAATTTTATCAACCGCGGTGTACACAATGATGCATATTTTATTCTACTTGTAACAACGCGAAGAGATTTCTGAAACATTTTCGTTTAATTATTTCGTTAATTTTAACCGTGATTTCGAATAGCGAAGATTATAAATTATGGAAAAAAAAAATAGAAAGGATCTAGGAAAAATACAAAGGTTATTTTCTCGGATAAGAGTAATTTACATTTTATTTCGAAGTCGATTAATAGTCGTAATTCAGAAGCATTCTCTAGAAAATACGTTAGCAGTATTTACGTAATTTCAATACGCAAATGTAAATGGTTCTAAAAATCAACTCCTTGAGTGGAAATGACCAGTCCCGCCCGCACGAGTTCTCCGTGCCAAACCCGACTCGAAGCAACGGTATTTAAAGCGTTTACTTCATAAATCTCTCGCACGAGATACAAACCGAAATATTTCAATTTCCTTTGCAACGATCGTGCATACGATCGATAAACTTACAATTTTGTATTTCTCTGCGAAAAGAAGAGAAGAAAAAGAACAACAACAAAAAAAAAACAAAAAAAATCGTAAAACAAAGGAACGAGTGACAATCAGCGCCGAGAATAAATATCCTCGATAACTCTTGACGTTCTCTAGGATACAAAAAAAACTTAGAGATATAACGACCGAGTTCTCCGTGGTTTCGTTCGTCATTGTCGCGAGGTTAATGATATTCCGCGTGGAAAAAAGATTCGAACCAGCCGACCGAAAATAGACCGGTTGTATTTGTCAGCGACAATGCGATTTAACGAGCGCGTTATTTAAAAATCGCCGCGCCAACGTTACGTAGTGCAAATGACGCGCGCGCGCAAAAAAGAAGAAAAAAGACGTTGCAAAGATACGAAACGGAATCAGCAGGTAATAGGGGTCGACGTTGCGTTGAAAAATCCGAACGAACTTATTACACGAGGCTAATATCGCGACGTCTGTCTGCGTATCCGCGACGCGACGCTCGATTTCAGTGTACCTCCGTTGGCCGGCTTCGATACCCCCCTCACCGCCCTCCGATTTGCATGGAATCCATTTATCTGTGCTGTTCCATCTCGCGCGAACTACGCGCGAGTGACTGACTGTACGGCTTGTCGCAAATTTCCCATGAAGACAATTCGCCGACTCGTAGAGCCGGGGCCACGAAGCGGGGCTTCAGTCGGGGTCGTTACAGTCGACAGTTCTAAAGCAGCATCATTAGCGAGAGACGTTAGTTTCCTACGGGATTCAAGGCTGACGTTATATACGGGATCCACGGCGGCGCATGTGACGCAAATTTATTAAAACGGGCCGATGCGAAACGTTCCTCTTGGTGCACTTCGTCCAGCCAAGACGAAGTGCCCACCGTTCCCGTTCCCGTACGTCCCTCCGTAATGCTTTAGTATCTGCTCCGGTTACGTTGTAATGTGCGTTAGCAATTTTCCACGTTACGCGTACAGACAGATCGTCCATGGTTGGTAAGCTTTTCGATCGATTATTGTTCAACTGGAGCCGCTCGAGTTCGGTTAACGTCGATTTGGAGATGATTGAGTTCGGTTGGAATCTATTTAGAATTGATTGGATTCGATTCTCTTGGATTTGGGAGCGTTTAGGTGCGGTTCTGTCAGATTTGAAAGTGTTCAAGGTTGGTTGGTAAGGATTTGGAGGTCATTGAGTTCGGTTGGGATTTATTTAGAAATGTTTGAATTCGGTTCTCTCCAATTTGAAAGTGTTCGAGCTCGGTTGGTAATGATTCGGAGGTGATTGAGTTCGGTTGGAATCGATTTAGAAATGTTTGGATTCGATTCTCTTCGATTTGGAAGTGTTTAGGTGTGATTCTGTCAGATTTGAAAGTGTTCAAGCTCGATTGGTAAGGATTTGAAGATGATTGAGTTCGGTTGGAATCTATTTAAAAGTGTTTGAATTCGATTCTTTTCAATTAGAAAGCGTTTAGATGTAGTTCTCTCCAATTTGAAAGTATTCGAGCTCGGTTGGTAATGATTTGAAGGTAATTGAGTTTGGTTGGAATCTATTTAGAAATGTTTGAATTCGATTCTCTTCGATTTGGAAGCGATTCTTTCCGATTTTGAAGTGCTCGAGCTCGGTTGCTAATGATTTGGAAGTGATTGAGTTCAGTTAGAATCGATTCAGAAGTGTTTGAATTCGGTTCCCTTCGATTTGGAAGTACCCAAATTCGATTGGTATTGACTTGAGTTCGATTAGATTCGTTCGATGGTGCTCAAGTTCGGTCACTTCTAATTTGTAAGTGTTTAAATTCATTTCTCTCCTATTCGAATGCGTTTAACTCCCATTAGATACGCTTCAGATGTATTACAATTTGGTTCTTGACGATCCAGAAACGTTTAAATACGATTCATTTTAAATCAGGGGCCATTAGCTAAGATCACTCCGATTCGTAATCGTTAAAGTTCCATTCTCTCGTATACGAAAATCTTTAGTCGTTTCGCTCCACTTCGGACGTATTTACTTCAATTGCCACCAATTCGGAACCATTTAACTTCGATTCTCTACGACTCGGAACGGTCCAAGTAGGATTTTCCTCGATCTCGAAACATTCAAATCCTCTTCGTTTCGATTTAGAAACACTTAACTCGGTTCACTTCCATTCGTAATTAACCCGTTACAATTGCCACCGATTGGAAACTATTTCAATTCAATTCCAGCCTATCCCCGAGTTCGATTTTCCCCGTTCTCGAAATATTTAAATCCCGTACGTTCGAATCCACGAGCATATTCAACGTTGTTACTCCAAATGGTTCGAGCTCGTTTCTCTCGTATTCGAAAACGCGTACGAGTTCGCGTTCGTTCGCTCCGATTCGGAAACGTTTAATTCGGTTCGCTCCATTTCGGGAACAGTCGAGTTCGATTAGTTTCGATTTGGATGCTGCCGTTGCCATCCAACACGCTCAACACAGGATCCACGGTGTCGTATGCACCGCGAATTGATTATAACAGACCCATCCGAAGCGTCCCTCTCGTTGCTCGTCCCGGAGCCAAGAGTGGTTGCCACTGTTTTCATTGCGCCTATCCCTCGGTAGCACTTTAGTTTCGCTCTGATTTCGCTCTAATCTATTTACTCGTTTTCCATGCGCACTTCACGCTCTGACGGTAGTTTCCGCGAAGTTGATCCACAGAACCCGGAGAAGTTTAGGCGAGCTTGACGCGTTCGTTTCGCCGTTGATCATGCTGCATTCGCGTTGGAAAACGCGCAGCCGTTTCTTAACGCAGTTAACTCGCATGAAAGGGCGCCGCTGAAAATAGGTCAATGCAGTGTCGCGATCGAATTAAAATCTCACGGCGATAATGAACGACCTTTGTAGTCGCCGTAAGACTGCATTGACCCGTTTCCTGTTCCGTTTTTATCGCACGAGTGGGTTACGTTACGAGGGGACTCGCGTCGAGATTTACCCGAAACGTGCTCAAAATTCAAACAATCGAGTTATCGATATTCCGTGCGCGATTATAATTTATCGCCGCGCGGAAGTAACGCATCGAACGAAATCACGCGAGAAAGAATCATCGATAACTGTTAGAACGCGATAATCGATATCTACGAGTAATTGCTTTCATCTCCGAGTGTAATCTTTCCGGCTGAATTTATTTCTTCTTCGCTGGTAGTTTCTTGGAGACGATTAGAAGACATCTTTGCTTCTTTGAGAAGATACTTTATAGTACGAGATGTCCAAAAAGTTGATGTTGTATCTTGTTTTTAAACCAACAATGATTTTTGAGAGAAACGAAAGATTCCTGATTTGTATATATGAAAGATCTATTCGACGATGGTTAATGAAATGTCCTTGAGTTTGCTTTTAAAAAAATATACAGTGTCGTTTAAAAATTCAAGATTACCTTGATATCTCTGAAAATGTAAGACGTAAAATATTGAAAAGGCCCTTGAATATAATTTATTTCGTAGGTACGTTTTTCGGTCGAAGTAATGGATAACAAGATATTTTAGGTAGGAGGTTAATCAACCGTTATTATTTAACAGTTATTTATCGAAACATGGGAAAGGATATCGGTCAAAGGTCTTGGACTGCGGTGCAAATTCGAGCTCTTCGAGGTGCATTTTGCATGACGTTTCCAAAGGTTAACGAAGAAATATTTCTAATTTCCTGGCGTATATTCCCCTTTAATTGCTTCCAAGTTCTGGATTTATTCGCGCAGACCTTGCTCTTTAAGAAAACCCCTTGTTTCTAATTTCCTGTCGTATATCCTCGTTTAATTTCTTCAGAGTCCTGGTTTTATTAGCCTAGGATTGCTCTTTAATCCTTCAACTGCGGACGAATTCGAAATAAAACGTACACCGTGCGCGGAAGATCTTACGTATTGAGCATACGTACACGATAAATGTTCATAGACATTTATCGTGTGTGATCGATCGATCGATCGAGACGTCGATCGCAGTGAAATAGTTAAGAAACTCCAAAAAAAGAAATTTGTGAGCTATCTTCTCAAGCCTAACGATATGATAAAAAAGTTTTTAAATGTTGACAGCTATAGTGAACAATATACTTCAAAAATCCATATTTTTCAGAAATCAAATTTTGTGACACATTTCAATTCTGTCGATATACCTTCTGACGTACACTTACCTAATAATAGTTCTAAAGGTACGTGTACTTTTAAATAATGTAATTCTAAAAAAAATTAAATACCGTGACTAGTTCGATTATGTTTATTTTTTATAAATACGTATACACTTTGTGATATTGATCGATGTCACAACTTTTGGATACCGAACGATCTAAAAACGTGTCTTTCATTATGAAACTCTTTTCAAGCTCGACTCAAAAATTTCTCGCGATAAGAAATTTTGCAACGTATGTAAATAACGAACACAGGTAACCGTTAATGAATTTCCATCCCTTTATGTGAATGCAATGGTCGTTCGTGAACCGTGCACGGATTTTCAATACCTCGGTGAGGACTATTCTGCTCGTCGACGAAGCCACCGAGGTTGACACGAGCCTCGTTGCTCGTTACGACTTTTTCATAAAATTCAAGGCCACCATTAACGATGTTTATCGTCGTTTCGTTGTGTTCTCGGTCACGTTGATGATAAATCCACCACGTGACTGCCTTGCAACTGTGAAATAACAAATGAGACTGCATCGTATCGAATTGCAAAGCACGAGACGAATTTTCGGGACACCTGATACTTATTATAATACTAATTAGGACGAATTTAAACTTCACAATTTGGACGTGCATCATAAACTCTTTGTCCACGGTAAAATGTGGAAAGTTCGTTTTCGTTCACACTTTATCCAAAATTATCAGTGAACGAAGCACCCTGTTTTTAATCAATTCCATGGATATGAGACAGAAAAATTATAAAGATTGTTCTCATCTGCATTTCGTGTAAAATAACCAATGAAAAAAGTAGAGTCTCTACCTTTTTACGAATTGCGTGGATGATTCCTTCGTAATGAAGCAGTAGCAACAAGTAGAGAATACCAACGTTTGTTTCCAGTTTCTATTATTTTACGTATGAACTCGATACCAACACTGATCATCTCCCTCGTCGAAATTTTGAAGCCTACTCAAATGAATTCACCCATTGAACCTGTGTGTATACTCCAGCTTTCATTTTCATATTCACTGTGAATAAATTAACCGTTATGTACGTCCAAAATGCAAGAGTATGGGTTTACCTTTCGTGTAAGAGATACTCGTTTCCATCTGTGTTACCATCAAGTCTTCCATTCGATTATATTCACAATGTATCTGCAGTAAAAATGTCCCGAACGTATGAAACTAACTAACTTTACAGCACGATGAGACGACCAACGAAACACAGGAGCATAAAGTAACCTAACACAATGTCACCAGTCGATAGAATTCATCGCGCCGATTAATATGGGTTCATTTTCGGATAATTACATCGTGATTACGTAAAATTGTCCTGCAATCGAATACTGCAATATTACTGCAACATCGATTCGTATTTCATACATTAACACTGCAATTGGGAAGTATTTTGGAGAACAAGTTGGGACCTTGTCCAGCGTTAAATTAAAAATTAATGGTTCGAGAAAGAATGAACGCGAGAAATAAAAAAAAAGTAATACAACGAGAGTACTCGATGTACCGAAAAAGATGTATCGTTCCACGGGTCAAGAAAGACCCGAGAAACCCGCCAGAATTAAAGAAGTAATATCCGGTTTGAGATCGTTTAGCGATCGTCGGGTTTATTTTCAGTGTTTCGTAATTACACGATTTAGTCATCTCGTTCTCGAATCATCGTTCGATGGCTACACGGAGCCATTTTAACCGCTGATGCATCGATCGGGGACAAGTCGAGGCGCAGTGACAGTTTCGACGAATTTCACGTACGCTTTTGTTGACTCATTGCCTGTTTTATCACGCCAACGTTTCAGCACGCGGATGTGTCCGCGTTTTGAACCGTTTGACGAATGACTGATCGAAGACGTCTCTCAAATGGATCCACCGATTCGGTTTGTTACCTATGGCTTTCGTCAACCGTTTCCTAGAACCTTTCCTTCTCGTTCGAATTTAACAGCCGGCCCAAACGCCACTGATCGAAGCGGACTGATTTAGTTCCACTTCCAGTCCTGCGTCTTTACGGTTATCTTCGAGACCTGAGCAATAAAGCGTCGAGTGATGCAATTTGTAAAACGTAGGTAGGTTTGAAGCGGGGAATATAGATTTGGCAATAGGAAATTTTCTCAGTGGAACCGATGTATCAAGTTGGAAACTATCCTAAAGAAACTGTCACGTTTCGAGACTGGAAGTAATCGATTATTGATAACAATTTCGAATTAAAATTCAGCTGTTCAGGATACTCGAAAGAACTTTTATTCGAACAAGTATGTATTCGTTGCTGACCGGTAGACCGTTATTCGTCGCTAAAAGTGGCCTCTGTAGTGGTCACGGTTCGCTAGAACTTCTTTAACGAAACGGTAACAAGTTTGAATAAATATGAAAGTTTCCCGCAACGATGTTGAAAACGGTTCGTACAACTAGGAGAAACGTTGCATCGGTACTTTTCATTCGCGGTAGCTTTAAAACGCCACCGAAGAAAAGTGAAGTGTCGGTGAAAAGTGCATAATGAAATAATAAGCCATGGAAGAGACGTGGTAGTGAAGAGAGTCAGAGACAGGTCCGTAGTCGTAGGAATTCGAGTGTCCAATGAGCGACTGCCCTCCCCCACTCTCTCGTGCCCCGCGCACGCGCAGAAGCTTGGGACCTGTCGCTATTCGAAGCGGGGGAGATCTTGAGTGTCCACTCGAGTTTGCAACTTCAATATTACGAGAATTAATATTCGTTAAAAATATTAATCTAGCTTCACCGTTTTAATTTCATCAAATCTATTCGTGCAGAATTAATTTCGTAAAATTTATTCGTGCGAGACTAATTCTACAATCATTCACCGATACGCTCTGTTTTCGAGGTGAACTGCTCGACCACGTTTAAAAATTTATTCGCGAAAGTATTAATTTTATAATTACTCATAGATATACGTTCTAATTTCGAGGTAGATCGATTCTCCGCGTTTAAACATTTTTTCTCGAGAAATACCAATACCACAATTATTCATAGACGAGTTGTACTGAAAATTGATTCCCGAAGTCAGTAATTTTCTAATTATCCATCGATACGTTCAATTTTCGCGGTAGACTGTTCCTCCGTATGAAAAACTTACTCCCGTAATGATCAATTTCACAATTATCCATCCAAGCGTTCCAATTTTCGAGATACTGTTCCTCCGGGTTGAGAAACTTATCCCCAGAATCATCAATTGTGCAATTATCCATCGAATCGTTTAATTTTCGACACGAATCGAAAACACGGTTTCCCGCCACCGTTTCGAGTATTTTCTCCGGCAGTGTCCACCGATCTAGGGTTAATTTTCAAACGAGATCCTTTCCGGTCGTCGTTCGGTTTCTTCTCGTCGATCCTTCTCGAGTAACGGTGAAAATCGTTTCTGACGATCATCGAGGAAATCAGACTCGTGAACTGGATGTTATCGTAAACTACGACGACGACGACGACGACGACGACAAGGTCGACGATTCCGCTGGAAATGAACTATGCGAGAGAAGACTCTCGCGTACGTGCGTGTATAGATGGGGCCAGATGGCGAGGAAATTGCACCCGGGAAATGGAATAGCATCCGCGAAGCGCTTTCGTCGGCCGCGTCTTCAAATAAGCCACGAGAATGTGCGTTTGATGCAACCGTGGCCGGTAATTGAAAGCACCGCCCGCTCTTCAACCGCAGTTTTCCGAACAACGCCATTTATTCCGGTTTCCCGAGGAGCTGGTTGCCCTTCGCGAGGCAAAATCATTTTTACGCTTATTTTTTTTCTTTTTTTTTTCTTTCTTCAGATAGCTCGTTTAACGAACCGCTTCCTCTGGTTTCGAGCCATGTTACACGTTTTGGTAAATTACACGGTGAGACGCGCGCGTAACCGTTAACATCTTCCCGATTTTACTTCCCTGATAAACTGCTTTCGTAACGCGTACTTTAATCTCGTTACGCACCCTACTACGAAACAGAATAGTGCTCGAAGAAACAATTCTATGACGTCGGGATACAGAAGAGAATTTCGACACGTGTAATTTAACAGTAGAACTGCCTAGGGGAGCAATCAGACTTGTTTCGAACTTCTTTTTAAGATTATTTTACTTTGACTGCTTTTACTCAGTTATTAACGGGGTCTTTGCCTATGATATTCGTGGGAAATTATCAAAGTAGACAATTAATGATCGTGAATTAATTTGTACTTTCTTTGTGTATAACTAAGAAGATACGTGTCTGATACAAATAGTAATGCATCTATCGTCGGTAGTTCTAGTGTTAAATTAATGTACGTATGTTGGTTAGGATCGATTTTTAGTTATTTAGCGTACAGATCACGTGGAATCCTTCCGATTAAGTATAGTGAAAATAACAGTGGAGAAAGTGTAATTAGTAAGAGAAGGATGTAGAGTTTAACCCTTAACGGTCGTAAGTCACATCTGACCTGGTAGCAGTACTTCGTCGTTGCGGTCGTATGGCACGTGTGAGGTGACAAGATGAATCATGTCTAAATTAGCTGCCTGTGGAATTTGCGGACAATTGTCTTGTCAGTTGAACATTACCAATGGAGCAATTAACATATCCAGTGACATAGTAGCGCCGTTTATAATCCAATTTTAATATTTTGACCCCAAGAAATGAACAAAGAAAATTTTATGAGCTTGTCTAGTGATAGTGATAATAAATTCTCTGAAGACAATTCTGAAAGTGTTTTTGCTTTTAGCGATGAGACTTATCTCAAGAAGAAAGAATTATCCGCAAAACAACTACAACCTAGTGAGAATCGCGTGTACAAAGCTCTAGCATTCGATAAGTGTTAAAACGTATTAAACAACAGACCAATAAATTCAATTTTTAACGTTACATATTTCTTTACAGTCAGAGAAGCATGTAATGGTGAATTTTGTACACGACTTGAACGGAAAGTTCGTAACGTGTTCAAAATAATTAAGAAAAGGAAAAAAGCACAATTGTCACATAACTACGTAAAAATAATTAAAAAAGTAACATAAAACGTATTCTCCGATACGCGTTCGATGAGGACTGATCTTCAAAATGCAATTCGGTCTAAAATTTAAAAAAACAAAAGAGACTTCTCGTGTCAAAGCCACTTGAGTATACTAAAGCTTATCTCGTACTCTACGTACATTTCTTATTGAATTGTATTTCGTACGTGAAAGGTATCTGCCCTGCGAAACAGGAGCGAGTTACACGCGGAAAGAGGACGAGATTCGATGGATAATATGTGAAATTTTCAAATATATATATATATACATACATTCGAGGACGAACAGTGGATGTTGGAGATTGGCCCTCTCCAACGAGTGAAAGAAAATTCTCGTTAACCGATGAATTATTCCGGTGAAAAGGAGAGTCGCGGACCGAGCTTGCACGCCGAGGTCCTTCGTGAAGTTCCATTGTCGGGTACAAAGCACGGATTGCAGAGAGACAGTCGTTTCCATTAATTCGAGAAGTAACCCGAGCTGGGTTTCGACTAAATCGGTTAACCGCTCAAGGTCGCTATCCCCAGTGCACGATTTTTTTTATTTAAAAGAACGTTTGAGAGAACCATTGGAAGCAGGCACGGAAATGTTATACAAGAAGGAAATTACAATAACGAAAGTAGGTGAGGACTGCACGAGAAACAATCTGTGTAAATTGACGATTACCTTCCACAATGACTGCAAAAAGCATGTGCCTCGTTAAAAATTTAGATTTAGATAATTTTTTCAATTTATTAGGTCTGTCTACCAGCTTGGTAAACGAAGAAAAAAATTTGGTTTCTCCTTCATTGTATGTAAATCGGTCCATTATTTCTTTCCTTCGTCGTTATTGTATTTTAACATTTTTCCCTGCTCAATATTCCAATAGGAAGGAAATTACAATAACGAAAGTAGGTAAGGACCGTATGAAAAACAATGTGTGTACAGTCCCAAGGATTATCTTCCGTAATGACTATCAAAAACTTGTACCTCGATACAAATTTTCCATCTGTAATGTACTTGGACAATTATTTATTGCTCTCTGTTGAGCCTATCTATCACCTTCACAAACGAGGAAAAATAATTATAATGTGAATCTCGAAAGAAAATTTTTTTCGTCACTATTCTATATTAGAATTTTTTCTCGTTCAATCGTTTTTAATTTCAATTCCATACGTTGTACTCATTCCAAAGACGACTCGAAACGTTGACAAAAGTAGTATTCCATAATACAACTCTATTCTAAAATTTTTTCCTCCTCGATTTTCCACTTTCGACTATCTCCGTTCAATCGTTCCTAATTTCAATTCCATATGTTGTACCTATTCCAAAGACGACTCGAAACGTTGACAAAAGTAGTATCTTTAATGGAAGAGGACACTTCGGTACGGTTCTCGTCCGAAATTGTACTCGATTCCAATCGTTACCCACGGTACAATATTTCCACTGTATACCTACGAAAGGAGGTTCGTTTCGAAGATCGAGATACGCTCCAAATTTTCGTGCGATGAATATTGCTCGTGAATCGATCGTGAATAAAAACTACCGGCCGTATTGGGTTCTCGTGCACCAATCACCGTCGATCCTTCCGTAGGACTATCGATCTCTCATACGACGATTATTCCCGACCCATTTCCCGATACATTTCACCCTGATGTGATTCCCACGTTCGCGAACTACGTACATGTCAGTCCCGCCCTCCGCGCGCCGGCAGCTGTTCCACGTTTCAGGGACGATAAAGGTGTTCCCTCGAAACGGAAACCTCGGAGCCACGTCCGAGGAAATCGCTTATCGACGATTTCGAACTTTTATTTTTCCACCGACCACCCTCCTCCCTCCATCTTTGCGAGCGTATCGCCGAATGTACTCAAAGTTATTGCCGATTCGAGGAAGTTTTCACGCTCGAAAGTGATCGCTCGCTACCGTTTCCAAGGCGTTTGACCTACCCGCGATAATGTATCTCAAACTGACGCGAGCAAGTATCGAGTGATCCCTGGAAACGAAACGTTTCGTAGAAATGCATCGTTGATTCCTTCCCCCCCTACCAATTTTCTTCTAGACAATTTCTCGATACACGTGGACATGTATATACACACACATACATACACACACACACATATGATACGGAGTTGTAAGTTTGAGGTCGCCCATTTTAAATTCAGAGCAAGATACTTGGGGAACTCTTCCTCGCCACGAGGGAGAGAAGGTTTCCCTGGGAAAACTTTCCCCCAAAATGTATATAGAGCGAGGATTGTTCCATAATAAAAGCTTACATCATGAAACGTGACGCGACGGTCGAGATATTGTGCGAGAGTCGTGGTTCGATTTAATTTCGTATTGTTGTAAGTTTTCTAGTGGAAGTTTATCGTAAAAGGATAGACGTTTAGCGGAATGTATAAAAGATACGAAGACGGGGAAAAGTATGGAGCACAACTCACAAAGGGAATGTCGAAAGCTCTGTATGTTCAGACGATATAATTACATTTGTATCGTTGGTCGACAGTTTGGTACATGTTTCTTGAATTTTTTTTAGATATTTGTTTGCTTCGCGACACTTGTAGAGTCTACGAATTCCAAAGATCGTCAATGATGACGATGTAGTTAATTGTGCTTGTGTATTTGTAGCATTGCAACCACACTGAGTGTATCAGGGGGCGTAGCTCAGATGGTAGAGCGCTCGCTTAGCATGCGAGAGGTACCGGGATCGATGCCCGGCGCCTCCAAAATCTTTTTTTCTTCCTTTAAAGAGATCACGTGTATTATTTTCGTTAAACTCGTCGCTGATAGAAATGTTAAAAGTGAAGTATATTCGCTATTAACAATTTGCACCTCGTGTTAATGTTAGACTGTGTTTGAATTGAAGCAACAAGAGTCGTTTGAAATATTGGTAGATCAATTTAAAACTGATTCAAGGAACTCACAGGATTGTAAAAATTCAAAGATTGTTAAAGAGGTCTCCACATTAGATTTGTGTTATTTATTACTAATAGAACTCGATAGCTAGCTTAATACCGATATTCTTTCCGCGTCGTAATTTGCCTTCGCTCGAGTCACAGGAATTACAATTGTTTCGTCACTGACTCGGAAACTTTCCCATTGACTTTCACGTCACTTTTTCCTGTCATTATTTTCTCTCGATACACGAGAGAAACATAATCGCTTCGTTGCCTATTAACATGGAATTTTAACGATACGCGGAACAATAAAAAACCTTTCGCGCTACATTATTTAGCGTTCTTTCCACGCAGAATCCGTTTACCTCGTTGGAAGAGTATACGCCCCATTAATTGGCCGTTCAAGGCCATTCCCCCACCACGACGTCGCTCCACCTTTCTAATCGAGACCGCAAATCGATGACCTTGAACAGCCAACAGACCCCGCCCCCGACCATATAAATACTCATTCCGCGACTCGAACTCTTATTAGTCTCGCCTGGAAATTATCTTGGAAAATGTGTTACTCTCGCCCCAAACACCGTGTATATTACTCCGTGGCAGGTTATTCGACATTGAAAATATACACCGCGGCGGTCATAAAATCGAGGCCGCTAACTTCGTTTCTATCGCGGATGTCTCGACGCTCGAATCGAGTTAGTTCAACGAACGAATTCATCCTCCCGCGTAACACGATTCGTCGATTTTCGCAAAAAACCGAGTCACCGCCCCTACCAGTGGCAGATAATGGCGCGGATTCTCGTTGTTCGTTTCGCGATTCGAACGAGACGTGATCGTCAGATACGCGACCGGAGAGGCGAGATATTATTCGGCGTCGTTTGTGACGCGCGCGTGTGCGCACGCGCACTTACCCGCGCCGTGTATTTATTTGGACGGTGAAAGATTTACGAGGAATCCTGATGACTGGTCTTAGCGTGAGCCTGTCGTCGAACTCGAGGTATTTTCGCACGCCGTCGAGAGAAATAAAAGTGTAGGGGGATTTCGGGGGATGGTAAATCGTGGACGTCTCCCGGAAGAGGAAAGTAATTTCTCCGCGAGCAGATCAAGGACGTGTCGGAATAACAAATTTTCGAGGACGCGCGCTGTATCGCTGAATCTTGCGGAGCAATGGCGCTGGGGGAGGGGGAGGTTTGTTGAAATCTTGGTAAAGACGTCACGATGAACTCGAGCGATTATTGGGGGATTACACACCGCTTTGCGAGGCACGCGTACCGAATGGATCGCAATGCAGTATTGTCTCGTTATAGGTCCACTCGGAGGGACGAATAAATGCAACTTGCAACGAAACGGTCCTCCATTTCGCAGTTCTTCTGTTATACGATACGCTACAATCGATTGTATAAGAACACGAGAAAGTAAATGTCGATTTGATTTTTGTTAGAGGAAACTTCTTTAAATTTGTTTAAATTCTAATAAATTTAACTTAGAAAAAAAAGAAGAAAATTAAAAAACGACATCTTTCATCAGTACCTTTAATTGCATCTCGTTTCAAAGAATCTGTCCCGTAGTGGAGGGGACAGGCTACTTCCAACGAGGCGCGCGCGACGACTTACAACGAGGCGATACCCTCCACGTCGTTGACACGACGTAACGAAGCGAATTCGTTTAATTAAATAAGGAAAATTTCATCCCTCGTGAAAGTACATTAAACATCGCCCGCCAATCATCCGTGTACAAAGACGTTCGTTATTTTTTCCGCGAAAGATACACCGCGAGATATTTTATAAAGAAACAAAACTTCCAACTTGGCTCAGTTGAAAGCGTGCTGGGATATTCGTCCGCGAACGAAACGATCGAACGCGGCACCCGCGTTGCATGGGGTCATGGTGTTTCATCGTTTTCTTTCACACGCGCTAGTAGCGACGCCACCGTTCGTACAGTTTCGCGTACCGTTACGCTTTATTCCGCGTTTGCATTCGTTCGTTTCGCGTTTCCTCTTGAAAAGGGAAACGGACGCCCGTTTCGCCTCGGCCGCGGAAAAGAGTACCCACCTACCGTCCTCTCGAGCCTCTCGTCCACCAAGAAACCACACAATGACACACGTTGCCTATCTACGTACCGCTTGACGAACACACGTTACGCACCAGGCGGATTTTTCCACCCCCCGTGGGTGGGTTTCGTTTCGGGCTGCCTCTCGCTCGCTCGTGCTCGCTCGTACCCGCGCGAACCATCGTTTTCGAACCGAGCACGAGCGGTGAAACGAACGCTCGTCCGCGTCGCGACGAGGCGAACGAAATCGAGTGTTTCTGGTTCGAGGCGGATCGAATCGAGCGTTTTTGGATGGAAGGAGGTCGAGACGAACTTTCGCACAATAGCGTCTGATTAAAGCCGATCGAATTAAATGCATTTCGTTCGGCACGGAGTGTTCCGTATAGATTTAAACGGAACTGGGAAACCGTGGAAACGAAGCGAATCGAAATAGATACGTTCGAATCGACGTGAATCGTTTTAAATGCCCGACAGTGCGGAGCAGATGCTTCGAATTCGGTTCCACTTCTTTCAAAGAATGCCTCCGGATCGTACCGAGTGTTACCGCGCGGGATAGAAATCGTTCGAGCGTTTTCACCTAGGAACGTACCGAGTTAAGTACCACCGAATCGAGGAAAATCGGATCGTAGCGTACCAGCTGCGCGTCGTTCGAAGTATATACATCCGAATTGTCGCGTATCGAATCCACGGGAACTCTATTACGGATTAATTTCTGGGGGAGAATCGAAACAAACGCGTACGAATCGACTCGAGCTTTGTCGAGCACTCGTAATGCGCGGTGAATCGCGACGAATGCATTCGAATAAACAATAATCGAATCAAACGCATCCGAATCGGCGCGAACCGGACCGGAAACTTGTTATTCCGGGTAAATAAACGCGTCCGTTAGGAGTTAACTCGCAACCATCCGAAATAAATACATACGAATTGAACTTGTCCGAAGCGACCCGAAACTCGGTTGTGCATCGACTCGAACCGAGATTAATACGTACGAATCGAACTTATCTGAATCGACGCAAGCTTCGTCGGATATTTCGTAACGCGAAGACAGCGAATTAAAAACGCATTCGAATCGAAACGAATCGATACACTCTCCCTAAACTTCGTACGTCCGAACCGAAACGAACCGAAACAAACCAAAGCGAACCGAAGCAAATACTTTCGAAAACCGAAGCGAAGCGAACCTATACGAAGTCTCCCGAAACTTCGCACGTCCGAACCGAAGCAAATACTTTCTAAAACCGAACCGAACCGAATTTCTTCGGATCGAAACGAACTCCATGAAACCCTCGCTACTCGAAAACTACCGAGTTGAACGCTCTTGAATCGAATGAAATTGTTTTTGAACGATTCTTGAACTCGTAACACGTGTCCTCGCGAATCGAACTACATATTTTACGTACAATTCGATAAGAGATCACCACCAGACTCTCATCGAAGATTCTCGGATCAATCTAACGCGCAACCAGCCACGTTTCTCTCGTTTTCTCTCGACGTCTCCGCTCACCCCGGAATGTTACACTTTCGATCGCACAAAAACGACAAAAACCGACTTTACAAAAACGTCTTGGATCTTATTTACGATACACGAGTTTTCGCGCGTGGCTTGCACGATACCGCGTTAATTTTTCTCATTAAAAGCGCATTATACGCGCGAGCAAAGGCGCGTACCGACGATAAATTCATTAATACGGCTAACACACAACGTACAGCTGTTCCACTTTGTTCGTTTCCCGCCTCTCGCGTTCTTATTTTGTTCCCGCGTACGGCATTGTACCACTCTTGCTAACATATTTCACCGACGCACGCGAGGAGAGCTCGTTTAGCGGCGGACTGTTTACGTCCGATCGTAAAGAGTGCTTATTAGCGGGAGACAAATTATAGCCGGTCGCGCGAAACGAAAAATTACGTTGCTACCGAACAAGTAACCGAGATTTCACCGTGGATCGACCAATGTAATGAGAAAAAAAATGACGGAGAGTAGTACCTTTTGATATCGATGCACAACGACGCTTCTCGAGACTCGGTTCACTCCAAAAAGCAAACGTAAGAATCTTTCAATACCGAAAGTATATTCGAATTCGATCTCGTAGAAACTGTTGGAATGAATGCAACAACGATCTTAAGGGTGCCAAATGTCGATGTCAGTTTTAAGAACTGATCAAGGGTTTGGTCAGTTTCCTTTTGGCTTTTCTTTTTAGAGTTCCAAGTCCAGAGTCAGAAAGACCACACGACACTGTCGTCGTTCACGTCAAGACACATCACTGTATACGCGTTTGTTCGAACTTTATATTCTTATATATACAATAGCTGTACTACTAGATACGCGAGATCCCTGCATATCGTAATGAACTAGATATTATAATCTAAACTTTACAACAGAAACTAATCACGATCTGGTGTACTGTAACACGATTCGTTGGTTCGTTTCACGTTGGATTGGTACAACCACGGTGATACCCCAATTATCGGCGCCTCGATAAAGCGAACGTTGGATTAATCGTGCCTTCGGTATCACCGTCTGGTCAAGCAAAGCAAATATTGCACGCGGATGTTAATGTACGCGCACTTATGTATATAAATACGGCTTATCGTTGGGAATATTTCGACGGTAATAGAACTCCGAAATAGCATTCGGACACGGAATCGGAATGTCGATACGCGTAATTTCCGAAAACGAATCGTAAAACGTGGCGAAAATTTATCCAACAATGCCCGGAGCTTACGAAACCCACGCGCCCGGTTTATTAATAACTCCCGGTAATATCGAACCACGATTATTCTAACTGCGCGCGTTCCAGTTGGTTCGAATAATCGAGACACTTCCGTATCGAAAGACACTCGCGTGTATAGTAAGTTGTTTCGATGGCTACTCGTATTTTATTTTCAATGAGATTATATTTAAAAGTTTTTCACCCGTGATTGTCAGTTGTTCACAAGGAACGTATCCGCAAAGTGTACCTCGTCCATTCTCGATTTTGTTAGAAATGAGCGATCGTACAGGGTATTTATAATTGTTATCAGTGGTGACTTAAATTTAAGGGGATGAATCGTTGAAATGTCACCCCATACGCCATCTTGGAAACTAACGATAACCAGGAAGTTTTCTAAAGAAATTCTACATGAGTTTCGCACAGAAATTAAATTTGACCTCTTCTATTCTCAACATTCTTGAAACAATTTTTATTTCCTTTTGTACCGATATTGTTGTATATTAACGCTTACTAATATTGTAAAATGTTTACAAAAATCCTTACGATACAGTCTCGAGTAATTCGGATAACGGTGTGTCTATTTATGTTTTCCTTATTAATAATTTTCCACGGTACATCGTCCGTTAAACACCGTACAGTTTTAAGAAAAACCACCTAGTATCTTCCGAAGTTTTCAAGATACACCCATAAGGATGAAACTTCCCGAAGTAGGTTCATCCTTCAAATTTCCCTTACTTCTTCAAAACTACTCCCTCATCGTGGTCGTTTTAAAACCCCTACAAACTTTCCTAAAAATCGGGTAACAAGGAATCTCGACACTTCGCAGACATTTTCTTTTTTCTTTTATCCCCCTTACGTACAATAATTGTCGATAAAATTTAGAGATAATTGTCTATTCTGAAAACTACAAAACAAAAAAAAACGGTCACAATTGTAGACATAGACGGTTGAGTTGTTGACGAAACTTGCAAGTAATCGTGCGTGTTCGTTCTGATAAAAAATACGTCACGATCGTAGATACGGAGGATCGAGTTGTCAACAAAATTTGCAAACAATCGTGCATGTCGATCAGTCGTCCGTTTCGCGACACGAGCGCACAGAATTCGGCTCCCCGCGTCGATTACGGGGCACGGCGGGTTACACGCGACACTAGCTATAAAACATGGAAATCTCGGTCGCCCAACTGTCCACGCGGTACCAAGTACCCCCATGCAATCGGATGGACGGAGTACCGTAAAGGTTGGACGTAACGCGTCGGCGTCTAATTTACTGCGACAGCGTACGAGCTCTAGAGAGTTTAACGTCCCACTGTCCGTTGCCCGCAAGATTGTCAGCATTTGGTGCCACGAAGTGATCCTCGCTGTCGATATTTCAGTCTATATTCGGGGGGAGTACGCCACTTTGTAACGTTCGCGAATCAGCGACTACGACTACGACTACGACTACGACTACGATCATAATAACGACTACGACTACGATCACGACAATAACTACGACTACGACTACGACTACGATTATGACAACTACTACGACTACGACTACGATCATGACAACTACTACGACTACGACTACCATCATGACAATTACTACGACTACGACTACCATCATGACAACTACTACGACTACGACTACGACTACGATCATGACAACTACTACGACTACGACTACGATCATGACAACTATTACGACTACGACTACGACTACGACCACAACCACGACAACGACAACCCCCAATGTACGTGTCTGACCAGAGTCCGTTATACTTACAAGCCCGAGTAACACAAGGACGATTCTTTGGTTTATTTTTGTTCCAAGTCGAAACGTTTCTTTAATTGCAAGATTGTTAGTGTTTGCTTTTCGTTAATTGCAAGATTGTCTCCGCTATGGATATTTCGGTCTCTACTCGGGAGGGATACTCCCCTTTCTAACATTCGCGAATCAATGACAACTACGACTACGATCGTAACAACAACTACGACGATGACGACGACAACAACCCCCAATTTACGTGTCTGACCAACGTCCGCTATATTTACAGCCCCAAGTGACACAAGGATGATCCTTTGGTTTATTTTCGTTCCAAGCTGAAACGTTTCGTTAATTGCAACCACGATCGTCGATTATCGTCCGGGATCGAACTTGGATGAGTAACGCGAGATAGAGAGAGGTAGAGAGATCACGAGCAAACATTAATCTTCGATCAGTGGGGTGGAAATATTCCGAACGTAATTGGCAGGGCGACGTTGATCGGTCCCCAACGAAGAAAACAGAGTATACGCTTCGTGTAATTAACGAGGGGAGTCCACCGGTCGGGGATGAACATTTTTTTTTGGACGAGACCAAAATGTAGACGATGAGGATAAACAAATAAGTAGAATAATGTTGGAGGAGATGGGAGAAGCGACTTTGAGGGACATCGAGCTAGACGAGAAGGGATGTTTTTTCTCTTTTATCGAGTTTGTACATGGCTTAGATGCTCGGAATTTATATCTTTATTTTTGCGTGAACTTTTTTGTGGAAATAAACCGAGATAGACGTCGAGTTATATCGGTATTCTTAATTGGTAGTAATAATAGTGAAAGTATTTAAAATATAGAATAAAAGTTGGAGTAATGATCAAACTGGCCTTTTGTTCTTCCATATATATAGAAAAATTCTCAAATATGCATTCGACCGCCTTTATTGCAAATATTATTAACCGAGAGGTGGCCAAAGTATTTTTAAAGCATTTCGAATACTTAGCTACTCGAGTTCAGGACAAAAGATAACTGACTGTTGAGTGTCTTTATGCATTATTAAATTTTTTTGTCATAGAATCATACGCAAAGAGAAAGAATAGGCAATGATACAAATAATGTCATCTAATTTTGATCGTATACTTACACAGATTTGCAGTGTACCGAGGGAAAATTTTTGTCAAGTTGCGACGCGTTCATTTCACCGACGGAGTTGACTGATGATAGACACAGCTTATCGCGTTGCTCATCTGGGATTAGAGTTGCCTCAATCACGCTGACATAATCATATGGATCACCGAAGATCGAGTCAGAGATTTAACCCCTTTCGCTTCGATTTAATTTCAAAAATCTCGTACCAGGAATACGGACGATAATTTCTTGCAATCTGTGAGTTATATGACAAGGAGACAAAATGGTTCTTTGACGTGATATTCTAAAGATTCGAGGAGCACTGAAAATAACACAATTTCGAAATTTTAGCCAATTTGATTTCGGATAATTTCAAAATTCTGTCCAACTTGAGTTTGCATAATTTCGAAATTTTGTTCAATTTAACTTCGAATAATTTCGAAATTTTCTCCAATTTGACTTCCCATAGTTTCAAAATTCTCTCCAATTTGACTTTACACAATTTTAAAATTTGTCTCCAATTTAACTTCCAACAATTTACAAATTTTCTCCAATTTGACTTTACACAATTTAAAAATTTTCTCCAATTCAACTTCCGCCACTTTCCAAATTTCCTCCAATTTGAGTTTGCATAATTTTGAAACATTATCCAATTTCACTCCGGATAGTTTGAATATTTCGCTTTAATTTTGCATAATTCCGAAATTTTCTCCGAGTTGACTTTCGCACGATTCTAAAATTTTCTCCGATTCAACTTCGAACAATTTCGAAATCTTCTCCAAGTTGACTCGGTATAATTTCAAAATTTCGTCCAATTTGGGCCGCTGTTTCGGTACGAAGGTTTAAATTGCGAATTAGCGAGGACAATACCCCGAGTATCCGTGGTATTGCACGCAGAACGAAGGAACAGCTCGTGTCGTGGTCGAGTTAACGTGTTTACAGAATTAAATGGTGACCAGATGGGCGCGGAAGACGCACGATGTCGACCCACATTTCCGGTTTTCGCGTATCTCGCTCATCCCCCTCTGTCCCCTGTTCGTCCACAATGTTTATTTTTCCTTTCAATCAGAGTTTCCGCGAGAAATCCGTCTCGCGAGCCGATCGAGGTCGTTCCGTCGCTAGGATTCGAGACTCGTGCACCAAATCGCGGACAAAACGGGGACACACACGTATAACATTTCCGTACCATGCGCGATACATATGCTTTTCATCAAATATATACATATATTTTTGTTTCCTTTTTGTATTCAGTGCAACGGTGTTTCAAGTGACAAAATATATAAATGTGCCTTCTTCTCTTCATCCACGTAAGCATCACACCGAGCCCTCGGTAACCAGCACCCAAGAAACACACGAATCGTTCTCGAAGTCTCAACAGTAAATAAATTAAAAACAAAAAATATATATATATATAATAAATATCCTCTACAAAATCACCGTGAATCACGACCAAGCACGAGACAACGAGACAACGTTACCGGGGATATCGAACAACATTCATCGACATCAAATAATACGCAACCAAAACCAACATAACACCGACCTGATCGATCTACACACGATCTACACGTGTCGGTTAATTGCCAAAAAAAAATAAAAAAAAAAATAAAAATAGTAAATATCAACGGATTCGAGCGTATCCACAACAGGTGAGCGCGCACGCTTGGTTTTGTGGTTCTAACCTGTCACAGTCTAACAACATGAATATCACAGACATCGTGGTACATCGACGCGACAACCACCGACAACAATCCCCGAAACATCGACATTTATCGTGTAATCGAACGAAACAACCGGAACACGGACATTCGCACGAGAAGATATCGCAAACGTTTCATCGCATTAACGTCTTCATTGTCATCAAGATGTCTCTGTTGTTACAAGGTATACGTACACAAGACGCCTAATCGTCGACGATACATGCGAACCAGCTGACGGATCGAAGTACCGTCACACGAAAACGTGTTCCCCGCTTTTCCACGTGACCTCACGATACGTGAATCTTCCTTACCTGTGTCAAGTGTCTCGAATTCACGATTTCGTTTTTCGGTGCGATCGAGCCTTTTCCACGGTGATCGTCATAACCTGTGCCTCGTTTTCCATCACTGTTCGATTCGGAGGACGGATTAAAGCGACGGTGTTCCATTTTCGTAGTTATAACAACGACGGAGTCGACGAAAAAGAAATTGATTCTCGTTTCGAGGCATCGAGAGAGCTCGTTCAATTTGTCCCGCACCAGTTTCGAACGTTCGTGCGAGTGATTTGGTTAGTCCTCGACGAGGATTTTCACCTTTTTATTCGTTATCGATCGAATTAAAAGTTGGAATTCGAATCGTGGAATATTTCACAAGGAACGTATAAAAAGTTTAACGTCGAATTAAATATCACCAATGAATCGTGCGTTGATTTTATCCGTCGTGAATCGCACGAATCGAATTTTGTTCGTTTATAGTTCTCGAAAATTATGAAATCGAAGAGTTCGACGACCGGAGAAAATTGTCAGGAGAATCGAGTCTTTGTTTTATCGAGTTCTAATACACGAATCTTCTATTTTCTTTCGATTTGCTTCGGTGAATGGTTCTGTGCTTTCGTTAATTAATAACCGGCTTTCTTAATAGCAAATACAATTCGTCAATTGAATAAAATCTCGCTGTAGTCATTGACGATCGACAAACAAAATTTCCATCGGAATAGAAAGATACGTATCATCCATAGTGAATTTTTATCTCGGATACACTTTCGTTGACACGAATTAAATTTCTTCGCCAAATTGCAGAGAATACCGTAAAGAAAACGCTAGAAAATATATTTAACATTTTGCGTTCGCGCACATCGTTCGCCTATGAACACAATTTTTTCCGACAGTAGCGATAAAATCGCGACATAAATTATCCTAGCATTATCTCTCGCTTAAAAATTCCTGATAACTTTGTCGAAGTCTTCGTGCATAACGATAAGCCGTAATTCGTAAATTACCTCTGCAACGAAAATAAGCCGCGATAATTGCCGAGGAAATGATATTTAAAGTTGGAAAAATTTCAAGTAAAGAGAATAAAGCGTGCGGAAAGAAACGCGTAAATCATTCCATTGTATTATTCATTCTCGCGTCAAATAATTCCGGTGCATTAAAAATGTTCGCTTCTCGACGTCTCCATAAATTTCGGAGCGACTTTATCTCCTTTCTAAATTCCGTCAAAGTAAAACCACAAAGAAAAAGTAAGAGAAAATATAAAAAAAATTCAGTTAAAATCAATGACTCTTGCCATGATTTTCTAAAAACCACTCGCAAAAAACACCTCTAGACAATTTATAAACTTGGACGTGCTTTTATTTCCTTTCTAAATTCGTTCAAAGCAAAACCAAAAAGAAAAAGTAAGAGAAAATAGAAAAAAAAGAATTCCGTTAAAATCAATGACTCTTCCCATGATTTTCTAAAAACCACTCGCGAAAAACACGTCGAGACAATTTATAAATTTTGACGCCCTTTTGTTTCCTTTCTAAATTCACTTCATTTTACTTTCTACAAAGTAAAACCAAAAAGAAAAAGTAAAAGAAAATAAAATAAAAAAATTCCGTTAAAATCAATGACTCTTGCCATAATTTTCCAAAAACCACTCGAGACAATTGATCCTCCTCGGGGCAGAGTTCGCTGGTACCGATGAAATCTACTCGTGGCGTCGATCGGAAGCGTCGTTCTCGTTCCTCTAATTTATTCAACCGGTTTAACCCTTCTCGATCGATAGCGGGAAAATCCTACGATGTCGTTACCCGCCCGTCCTAGTAGCTCGTAAAATATTATATCGGTCGCGGTACCGTCGATATTTATTATTTACAACGACCAAATTACTCCGTTATACGCGAATTTAATAATCCATTCGCCGCGTGTAACCGTGGCCGCTGACCGCAAACGGGTTGATACATCGAGTCCAAGCGATACAAACAAAGACATACACCGTGGCACGCATCGTTCCTCGTTTAACTCTTTAGGGCACAGTAGCTTAAGAACGGTCTTAAGCTAATCCCAACTTTATAACACCCCGGTGGGTATTTTTCAACCCCACGGTGGAAAATTAAAATAACTTCGTACGAGTTACATAATGATACCATTAATACTCCATCTGATAATAAAGCATCTAATTAATCTACTTTCCAGTCTAACTTATTTCATATCGTTTCACACGTTCAGCGACTGTGCCTCGAAGAGTAAACGGTTTGCAGTCATTTTCTGCGTCAAATTGACTGATATCGAAGACAGTTGCACCACACAAAGAATTATAAAATTGAAAAGCTTCGAAGAGAACGAATCTCGATGTACTAGGTTGTTCGATAAGTTTTGTCGGTTTTCCAATGTAAAAAAAAATACTACGACACTTCAACTTCGAACAACTGCAAACGTTCGAACGAGTGGACAAACCTACACGAAACTTCGCACACGTTCATCGAACAGTAGCATGCTCAAAAAAATAAAACGACAAAACCTAACAGCTCGATTTCTCATCGTACGACGAAACTTATCGACCTATTACATTAGTCTCGTTGAATGTATTGGATTGTTCGAAAAGTCATTTCATTTTTTTCTGGTGAAAACGAAACACGATTTTTCAAGAGCGTACAAACATTTGATCGAGTTATCTATTCTCCATTTTGGAAAACGAAATTACTTTCCGGAACAACCGAATATAAAACTCGGTACAAGGCGGTGGAAGAGAAATGTAATTTTCCTCGTGGTTCGAAACGCGTCAAAATATCTCGTCCCGTAAACCTGGTGTTAAAGAGCCTCCTCACGGGCGGTGGAAAGCAGTTTATCCTACTTTTCCGATGAAACTAGATATCGAACAGGTTTTCGTCTCGCCCTGGTCCCTCCGCTCCACCCCGTGTATCCACTGTGTTCACGTTTCATTCGTATTTCATCGTGCGACGGTACACTAACGATATACCTACCCTCGCGGCTATAGACGAGGCGCTGGTTTTATTTTCCTTCGCGATCCGTCTCGAGGATTAGAGCCGCGCGTAATCCGGACCACGGCGGTTCATCCTCGCGTAGAAGAACCCGCGGCGAGATAAAATTCACGACCGCCCCCGGCTCGTATATCGCGCGAAAGAAACTATATATTCGTCCCAAACCTCGACCGGCTTGGCCACTCTTCGCTTTACCGCCCCGCAGCCGGCCCCCTCTTTTATCATCGCTTTCACCATAACCGCTCATTTTATTCGTGGCTACTTGCGCACGTGGTGTTCCGCTTGAGCTTTCCGCAATAACTGTGAGAACGAAGTAGACGTGTCCTCGGTCTCTCGCTTTCAGCAGTGTACAGTTTCTTGGGAGGAACGAGCTTGTCGCCGGATACGACGTTTTTCTTATTTTTTTATTTTATTTTTTATATTTTTTCGTATCTTTTTCTCTTCGTTTTTTCCCTCGTCCGTTCTTCCTCGTCGAGAGAACCTCGCGATCTAAGTTACAAGTTTTTCGTCGTCCTCCAGGTTGGTTCTTTTTTTACTTTTTCTTTTTTTTTTGATATTTCGCGACTCGTGGAAGAGATAACTTTCGGTCATTATCTCTCCGGTGTTATTTTCGGTGCTATCGATCGTATTGTATCTCCACCCAACTCCCCCTCAACACCCCCCGTCCGTGTGTGTTGCACGATTTAATTGGGTACCTTGTTTCCGTGTAGTATTCCCGGTATTAATGGGATTGGGCCAGGTATTTCCAGGGCTGCCGAAGGTTGGAAAAAATTGGTCAATTAGAGAACGATAACGTTATATAGGTATACGTGGAATTGATATTTTCGATGTATCGTTCTTTTAGCGAAATTGTACGTTATCGATGTGCTCTGCAAAGTGTCGAATTTCATGGGTTGTGAATAATTCAACGAACCGTTACATGACTTTACGTTCTCGCAAAGTGTGTTGCGAATATTGAGGGAAATAAAATTGATATGAAATCACGTGGGTAGAGTGTGTATTTTTTTTTTTCATTTATTTTGTATCGAGAGTTTCGAGTCACCGTGAGAATATAACGTGGATTTTCACGAGCAATCGCCGGACGAAGGAAAACTTTGCTCTTCCGAGCAAAACGACCTTTTCGTATCTTCGACAGCCTGAGAAATAATGTCGTGTAAATGTTACGACAAGAGCAATTAATCAATCGAGCGATTCTCGAAAGTTCTCGATGGTCTTTCGGTTGCCTGCTCGCGGTGTTGTCAAGGTTTTTTTTAATAGTTGTAACGAGATCTCGTGCGATAGAATGTGATCAATAAATTTTCAATTATCGTTGCACAGACCGACGAAGTTTCCGAAGCGTTCGCGACGAAAAATGTCGGAATTATTAATTTTGCGAAATTCCGAAAATTTAACGAAAAATTAAATCCCCTGGATGGAACACTTTTGGGAAATTAAATATTTTCGGGGTTCGTCGAGTTAACGACTCTCAAATTTTTCACGATTATAGTCGATGACGCTTTGAACAATTTCGTTCATTCTTTTGTGACTAGCAATCTCGAGATCGTTCGTCGATTCATACTTTCAAAGTAAACCACAACGCGACAAAGATATCTCCACTCAAGAACTATAGAGAAACACACGTGCTCGGAATTGAAAAATTTGTCGCGATAAACGTTATCCGCGATAAATGTTACCCGCGATAAACGTTACCCGCGATAAAACACATCTGGAATAATAACAGTAGATCCATTTCAAAATTGAAATTATTATCAAAGACCAACATTTCAACACTACTCGCGATTGTTCAACAGCTTGTTCGAAAGCTATCACAGCATTCTTGTTCGAAAGCATTCGATAATAGTTTTTAAAAATCTTACCACTTTCGATCGTTACAATATTCACACCACCGAGATTCCTTATCGCTCGTCCACCGTAATCCTAACGATCTACCTTTGCAATTTCTACCGCGCAATCCTTCGAAATATTTACCGTTTATTTGCGAAAATCGCGACAGAGAACCGGTTCGCGTCGGTACCATTGAAACCCATCAATCGACGTACGAACTCCGCGGTGTATTCGCGTTATTTGCCCGAAAATATTCATCCCGTGACAATACAGAGGATTACCGTAGAATCGTTGGTGATTTCGACGAAATGCTCGATTAATCGCTCCTCGTCGTAACACCGAGCATTGAAATTGGGATCGTGGTACGCGACACGGAAATATTTCAAAGTGTGTTCCCGAAGAGAGAGGGTGGTCGCCGTTGACACCACCACCATCACCACCACCACCACCATCATCCCCGGTTTCGTCCGTTCTTCTGTTCTCTGTGCGCGTGGCGGGAATCTCGCGTGCACCGAGTAGCTGGATCCTCTCGTAGAATGGCAATTAAGCCGGTCGAATGCTAGGGGTTCAATTATCGGGTGCATTGGTAAGGAAAGTGCAGCTCGGTATCGCGATATTGCGTTATAGAGATCGACGTCGGTGACGGTGGCAGAGGAGCCAACGCGGGGGGGTTGGATCGTGTCGGGGGTTGGGGGCGTAATTGAAAATCCCACGAGCAGGTTTTCCCAGTGTCGGCGGCCTTAATTGCACGGAATCGGCCGGAATTGCGTTTGAAACCCGTTTGGAATTCCCCTCGAAATTAAGCGGTCTGGGAAGCGTAACTTCTTTTCCCCGGCGGAAGTTCGCGTTTAAACGTCGCCGATCGTTTAATCCCGGCCGGTATCTGTTTCGGCTGGTGGTCGAGGAGGATATTCGACCAATCGTGCACACGCGTTCGCGTCCGGTACCGATATACGGAAAACGTAATGAAACCGCGCCGCTCCCGATGAAAGGATCAAAAGATTTCCCGTTAACCCTTTGCCGTCCAATTTGTTTCCTGATTCGCGTCGGTTAATCCGACAGTGGGCGGAGGGATGTTTCTGAAACGCTGTTGGGAAATTTACCGGTGTACCTCGAGGCTCGCGAGTCTGGACAAACGAGTCTCACTCGATGGATTCGCCACCGGGTGTATCTAATTTTGGGAAACGTCGGTGGTACGTTTGCGAAATTTTTAGAAGGATCTTTGTGGAGGTTTTCCGGGTTTCGAAAAAGTTTTTAGAAATTTTGAAACGCGAAGAGTATCCGTAGATTTTTTACTAGAGAATCTCTCGATGAATTCGGGTGTATTCAATTTTGGGGAATATTGTTATACCGGTTGTGAATCTTTGAGAAGTTTAGGGACAGATTTTCGGAGCTCGAGAAGTATCTGTAGATTTTCGAACACCGTTTTGGAAACATCCTAATTATTTATCAAATACCGTACGTATACAGGGTGATAATTATATATTGATACTTTGAGGGACGAATCTAAAGGAAAAGAAGGAAAATGTCGCGCGAACGTAAGTTAAATTCTAATACTAAAGAAAGTTTCCAAATCGAAACGATAACGGATAACGAGATATTTTAAATAATAGTTCTTAACGACTCGTCCTGTATATTCCTCGTCTCGCTTAGATTTATACCGCGGTTCTCGTACTCCCGTAGTTTCGTAACACAGACGTTAAATAAATAAGTAAAACAAATCGCGCAGACTCCATTGTTCCGGGTATAATAAATCAAGTCTCTCGGAGTTAAATTCATTAGATTTCTATTCCTGGGGACGTTTAAAATCTATTGTGCACGCGACACTAACTAATGACGTTCTCGGACGCTGCAAGAAAATATAGTCCGTGGGTTTGAAGTTTAGTCGAACGACACCATGGTGCTACCTAACGAGTACTGTACGCGGAAAATCTCAACTCGCCTTCGTTAACAATATTTTTCGAACCTAAACGACCTACCCGTTCGCGTGACATTTTTTCTCAATTTGTTCTTCGAGTTCACCCTGTATACTTCCCGCGTTCGTTAATAATTTTTTTCCCCATTCTAACCGACATTCTCGTAACAATTCGTTTCTCCATTTGTTTCCTACATTCACCCCCCAAGTAACAAACTAAAACTCACCCCGTATACTTCTCACGTTCGTTAATAATATTTATCCATCTTAACCCACGTACATCACGTTCGCGTGACATTTTTTTCTCGATTTGTTCTCCGGATTCCGAGTTACCAACCGAACTCCACCCCTGTATACTTCTCGAGTCCGTGGTGAACACTTCGCGACGTAGAAAAATTGATTTCTCCTAAAAATTCAACAAATTTCCCGTCTCGCGATCGAAATGGAATCCGTTGAAGAACCACGACTTCGAGTGTACCCAGACCGAGAAAAACCGAGACCAGCCATCGTAAACGTGACCGCTACCCACGTTTATCGCGTTCCGTGCGTCAAGAAATGCAGTCGCTGCACTTTCGAAGCTTCCGAGCGCGCCGTGTATCGTTACCATCCAAGTGAACCGTTTGCCTTCGTTCAACGATCGAAATGAAACCCTCGTGCCGAAACTAATTTCATTCCAAGGGACCACGGTGTTCCCTACGCGACGGAGTAGTAGACGGTGTTCGAATCGACGAACCGAATCCGCGCGAACGTTCGAACGAGCCCACCACGTTCCTGACAGTGACACGCGGCTGTGACAGCCGAAGCTTTACGCGCGTTCTTTCGTCCCATCGGACATGCCAGCTGCGTGCATCCGAGAATGTAATATAGAGAAACACGTCTGCAACATAGTGCAAGCAATAGTAGAGCCCTAGCAGTAGGATGGCCCGTTTTTCTCTGTCGATTTTTGCTTCATGTTTGAACTCCCCGCAGCGGAGGGCTGCTTTGCGAAACGTCACGATGTCGATGTCAAAACGTTACTCTCGATTCAACGTTTGTCAGTCCGTTCGGACTTGGAAACCGGCCCCCAACGAGAATATCGTTTCCAACACTTTTTGGAAAGCTTCTCTTCGGTTTTCGATTATTGTGTATTGCAAGAATTCGTAAAGGGAAGTTGTTACGTTCACTGCCAGTTTTCCGTGTTCGTGGATGTCCGTTCGAACTGCGACACGAACAATAAGAAATATTCAACGATCAATGGATATTGTACGGTCTAACGACGGTAGCTTTGTTTGTACGTTTGCAATTATTAGAGTTTAGTTTTCGTGTATACGCTTCGGAGAAACGTTCATCGGTGATCACCCTAATGGCACGCAACGTGTTAAGGACGCGAAGGTTATTTGAAAGCTTACGATTAAAGTTTGTTTCTTGTGTAATCGTTTTGGAGAAACCTGCACCGGTGATCGCTGTAACAGAACGTACAACGTGTTCGGGACGCGAACGTTGTTTAAATTTTGCAATTAAATTTTTCGTAGAAACGCGTTCGAGGAATGTACACAAATGACGTTGAGAGTCACGAGACTTAGAAAATCAATCTTCGAGTATTCGAAATGTTGTTCGACGTTTTAAAGGAACCGGTCCAAGTTGTTTTGAAACGGTTTCATTTCCCTTCTTACCACCCCCAGCCACGAAACGTCGCGAAGTAGAGACTCGTTCGCGTTGACTCGAGAGAGAGAGAGAGTGAGAGAGAGAGAGAATAGGGGTGGTTCTCTCCTAGCATCTCGAGGTCGCCTCGGGGGAGTTTGGACGTTGACATCGACATCGCGGCCCTTCGTGGTCCTTTCTCAGGCGCAGGACACGAGCTCGGAATGCGGTCTGTCGAGCGGTCCAAGTTAATCAAGACGACGGGGAGCCTTGAAAAATCCTTCAGGTTTGCTTCGGAGGGCGTCGAAACACGGGAAATGAATTCCGTTATCGACAAGAACGTTTTAAAGGCCTGTGATGTATCTCTGTTTGCCACTCTCGCCACCCCCCCCCAACACCCCCACGGTGCTTCTCTTTTTCTCACCACCACCACCACCGTTACCAACCCTCTCTTATCTTTTTCGTCCGTCCGAACACTCCAGCCCGAAACCACCCTTCTTTTTCTTCGCTCGCTAAACGAGACGCCGTCGATTCGGCGCGTTACGACCCTCCTAAACGTCGCATTCGGTTTCTCATGCGATTTCGGAAAACGATCGTTCGATATCGATCGACGAAACGAAGGGAAGACTCACGCATCTCGCACGTACACGACACGAGGAATCGTTGGAAAAAGCGAAAGCTGGTACGATGTATGTTACAGAGACGAGAAGGGCGAGAAAGGGAAACGAAAGAAAAACAAAAAAAAAAAAACAAAAAAAATCGTCTAGGATGAACATGATATATATGGAACAACAACAACAACAAAAGACAAACATCATCAACAACAGTTACATCAACAGTAACAACAACATGAACAATAACAACAGAAACAACAACAACAGCCACGACGAACATGCACCACAAAAAAAAAATATATATATATGCAATATTTTATATATTCGACCTATTGGTACTGTGCATCCGTAGAGATCCCATATAAATATATATATATTATTATGCATACCAGTTACACATTACGCCGTAGATCTGCCGGGGAACCCTCTCACCTATCAGCCGATCATCGGAAAGATCAAACTACTACCACCACCAAACGAATAAATAAATAAAAAAACTGAAAATACGCCCGATAGAGAGTAATAAAAATTTTGATAAAAAAAAAAAAACTATGTAACAAAGTGTATATATATACAACAATGTCGAGAGTAGCGAGCACAGTCTAGAGAGCACAACAATAAATCAAAAAAACGTACGATAAATATGTGTCCTCCTGACAAAACTAAAAAATATATATATATATATAATACATATGTATATATATTATGCCATACGACTCAGAGTCAACCCTCCAGTAATTAAATATGCTCACCACCACAACGTTTCGCAAAGGCTACCAGTGCACTCACAGACAAACATTCGATCGACCACTGTTACCGCCCCGAAAAAAAAAAGATAAGTCAAAGTATAAATAAATATATATATATGTAGAACGTGTACAAATCTGTATATGTTACCGTCCACGTCGTGATATCGAGACTCTCAGAGAGACCACCACTCCGATCACGATCGAGAGAAATCGGAATACAAAAACAAAAAGACCACCCTTTGTCGTCTACCCGTCGAAACAACAAAATGTATATATATATATATTATTCTCTCTTTCCCACCGTATCTATGTATGTACGTATATATAGAGATAGATATATGTATATATATGTTTATGTCTACATACATACACATATATGTATATATATAAATATAGATATATAGAGAGAGAGAGAGAGAAAGAGAGAAATATATATGTATATATACATACATCTATCTATACACATGTACTCGAACGTACGCGTAAACACACGGTTAGCTAAATCCGTCTTCTTGTCGTACGTTACCGTATATATATGCACACCGCAGAAAATCTGTATATAATAATATGTATGTATATATGTGTATACATGTATACGTGTATACATCGGAGAAACGAGATCGTACAGTAACTAACCCGCAAGCGAAAAACCTGTTCGAGGAAGAGAGGAAAAATAAAAACGACACACGTGTATACGTGTATATGTATGTATATATGTCGAACCGCGTACATACATATCATATATACGTATACGTAATGCACCCCCGTAACGTAGACGGATCAGAACAAAAGTAAAAACAAAAAAAAAAACAAAAAAACAACAACAAGTAACAATTACAACAACAACAACATCAACAACTACAACTACAACAACAACATCAACAACAACAACAACAACAACAACAACAAAGTAAAATCGAGTAAAGTCAAAATGTGTATAATGTGTATACAGAGTGTATAAATCGCACACGGGACGACCGGAGAGGCAGGACGACGACGACGACGTGTCGCAGACGTATAAAATCGTTGAGCGAGACAAGGAGATTACGAAGGAACCGTGGAAACGAGAAAATGGGGGTTGTTATGTTGGAATGTTTGTCTGTGTGCAGATGCAGCCTACACGTTGTTGACTTGACGGTGATGATGGATTCACGTGGAACCGAGTACAGGGCCCGGTGATTGTTGGGGCTTAGGCAGGTCTACGGCTACTTACCTTCTCCCCCCTACTACTGTCTGCGAAGAGTGAGAGTGATAGCGCACCGGTCTCTTGAACGCGGACCCAAACGGTCCCGTAAATCTCGTTCGAGTCGGACGGGGATCGGTGACCGAGAGACACACGGGGGTCGATCACGGTAAGTCAGTATATACCAAAAAAAAAAACAAACCAAAAAAAAAAAAAACCAAAAAAAAAAGCAGTGCCTAACGAGTTTACCAGCGGAGGAGCGTTTTTTTTTTTTTTACCATACGTCTCCTCTCTCTGTTTCACTCTTCTCCTACCTTCTTTCTTCTTCTGTCTTCTAATCTCTGAGTCGCGATAAATTGGAGAATCGTGACCAACGGGTGGGTGGGGAGGTGGATCGTTGAGAACGGCGTCCAGCGTTTCGGATGCTCGAACGCTTCTCGCCCCTGTTCTACTCGCGCCCAGACGACTCGTTAGAGATAAGCACGGCTCTAGGCTTAGTCGGTTTTACGTCGAAGAGGTAAGTCGATTTCCTCGAATCTACCCGCTTTACGATTCGAGGACGGGGGGAGGGTTGACCTAGAGACCCTGCTAACGATTATCGTCGGGACACCGACGTGACGGTGCGAGTAGAGACCGATCGAGCGAGGCTGTTTCGGTGGGGGTGAAAAGTTTACCATGGGTCCCGTAAAGGACTTACATAAGGGAACGAGACATTTTCGGTGAACCGAGCTCGAGATATTCGGTTATTCTTAGCGAGTTTGGATAACCATGGTTCTTCGTACGTGGAATAATTTACATCTTATTTACATCTTGTGTTATCGTTTCTGTATTTTTCACCGCGAGTGAAGAGTTAATCGGGATCCGGTAGGACTTACAGAAAGGAACGAAATGTTTTCGATGAACCATATTCGGTTATTTTTATCGAGTTTGGATAAGCATGGTTCTTCGTACGTGGAATAATTTACATCTTGTGTTATCGTTTCTGCATTTTTCACCGCGAGTGAAGAGTTAATCGGGATCCGGTAGGAATTGCAGAAAGGAACGAAATGTTTTCGATGAACCGTATTCGGTTATTTTTATTCACTTTAGAAAGTGAAGAGAAATACGATTCTTTGTACGTGGAATAATTTACATCTCGAATTATCATTTTTGCATTCTTCACTGTGGAGATAACCGTATTGGTGAAGAGTTAACCGAGGTTCGATGGAGAACTTACGAAAGGGAAGGAGATATTTTCCGTGAACCAAACTCGAGATATTTGATTATTTTTGTTCACTTTGAACTTGATCACGCGAACATAGTTCTTTCTGCGTGGAATAATTCCTATCTCGTATTATCGTTTCTGCATTTTTTACGAGCGTAAATCACTTCGAACGGACACAGAATTTCGGAACACGTAAAAGAGGAAATAAAAGAACGTACGTGGTGTCGTAGGATTTTTCGAACAGATAAAAACATTATACTTTGTAAACAGAGACCTGTTGATGCTTTTTTACCAAGTTATGCAAACATTTTACACGCGAAGGAAATTGTAACGCGCTTTCGACTATCGTTACTTACAGAGAGTAAGAATAGATCGTGAATATTTATCTAATCCCTTTGTGCAAGCTGTATTCGTTGCTCAAGATTGTACATTGGTCTACGTAACTTATAATTACTTATCGTTAACGCTACGTTTCGCTATGTTGATCGTTCTTGTCGCTGCAGGACAGATCTGAAGAAATTGAATTATATCGTTTTTATTACCGTTGCATCTCGACAAAGGCAATATTTTTGGTCGTGCATCGACAACTTGCACCAATATAAATTAGATAAATACCACCGAGCTATTCGTAAGCCATCATTGCAAACTGTAACAAGTCGTTATCAATTCAAACGCATTCGATATTTTCTTTTGTCACGAATCATTTACGAGCTTCTGCCTTCACCGCGACATTTTTGTCTTATTTCTGCTAAAAGAACATAGCGAGACGGTTCGATCGGAAAATCCCAGACGTATTCGTTTCAAAGACACTTGTTGGATGTTGACACGCTGAACTTTCGTATCAATCACTGCACAGTAAGTATAATCGTACAAAGACCTCGTAGCTTGCAAAACAAAAGACTGAATATCTCAAGAACGAATGCATTGCATAATGTGTTCGAACTAGGTGAAAACAATGTCTGGAAAGTTCGCTGAGAAAATTTTACCGGATTATATTTTCTCTCGGTGACATCAAATAGTTGCGCAGATTCGCTCGTTAAAATTAATTCACGGATCATTAATTTATTTCAGAGACAATCGTTAAAAGTGCATTTTTCAAATCCTGTCGTTTAACCAGAGAACTCATTTAACCCTTGTACAACGAAACTGTACAACAAAGTCCAATATCCCTATTACTGTCATTTGAAAAGTTATCACTCGAATAAAAACAATTCTTACACATTAACAATCCAGTTTGCGCAACCGATACAAAATAGTAAAATTATTACAACACACCCAAATTATCTCATACTTTCAAATTACATCAATCTCGTTTTTTACCTATCTTCCAATATTTATTTTCAAGCATTGAATATAAACAAATATGCAACGTCTGCGCGTAGTTACACGAAAACGAATTCGAAATTTAATATTACAATTGTTTCGTTCGCGATTCCTCGTACATCGGTTCCGTTGTTAAATAAAATGATTAAAGCGGCGCTCGTAGGGACACTCGTTGAAATGTTTACTCTCCGTCCGATTGAAAACAACAAAAACCAGACGTGCCGTTGCAACAAGGAAAAATTGCGCATCCTCCTCGGCCCTGGACTCGGTTTTTTCCACGATGGATAATAATCGCGCGAACAAAGGGTTCGTTGTACAGGCGTCGCGATAGCCATCGCGAGAACCGATCGCAGGTTTTTACCAACGCTTAGTATTATCGGGAACACGGTTGATCGATGGAAAGCCGGTTCGTTGGTAAGAGCGATGGCCGACACGCCTCGGAGATTAAAAACTCTGGGGATTAAGAAAGTTTCGACGGGAGGCCCTCCTCGCGCCTCGATTCATAACTCGACGTCCGAAGTTTCGGGACGTCCCCCCGGAATCCTACCTTTTTGTCGGATAATTAAACGACGATCGCGACAGTCTCGCGGAAAATCGGAACCGTCGTTTCGTCGAGCGTGCAATTTTTCTCCGTGGCGACGAATTTTTTCACCCAAGCGACCTACACGTACACGCGGAGTTTTCCGATCAAAATCGTTGAAGTTCGAATCGTTACAGCTGTTGTCGCGTTTGTTATTGAATCGAGTCGTTGGTACTCGATAACGGTCCGCGAATAATCGACGATCGATACTCACGGTTGTTCAACCCGGTGGAACAATTTATCGAAATTCTTGTTCAATTCGTACATGGTTTGGGGCACGTTATCGAGCAACCAGAACTCACGATTCGTTGCCCCTTGTGGAAAAATTCGACGTCGGTGATTTGGTTGTTCATCGACCTGTTTTATCGAATGGATCAACGTGGTACAAGACGCGAGTATTTGTTCTTTGAGGGAAAGTATTGCCGAGAAGAAAAATTTATCGATTTTACCACTTGAGAATTGACCAGTTCTCGGACTTGTTACGAACACTTTGAGACTATTACTTGTTTCGAAGTTTGATCGAGAATGGAATTGAAAATGCACTTAAAGGGATTTTTTTACAAAATGTATTTTTAAAGATTTTTAAAGATTTTGCAACGAAAAAGAATATACTTTGAATATTTGTTAATTTACTTATCTCGTTAACTTGACTTGGAGGTCAAATAATTGAATATCCTTATGCAAATTTAAATCAATTTTTTACAGTACTATATATTAGATACTTTACTTTAACATCGTATTTGAACTATTACTGAAATTACTTAATATTCAAAAACTAAATATTTACAGTATGAATATATTTCATCACATCGTCCTTTGCATCGACGTACAACAAGCATCGATCGATCGAGAAAATTATATCTGTGAAAAAAACCATAAGAAAAAAGAAAATACCAAAAGCCTACAACAATTATAGACGAAAAAGGTGACGTGACCAAATACGTTTAACGCAAAGTCTTCAAAACAATCGTAAAATGTTGCTAAGAATTACAATTCATTTTCAATTCCAGTCTCGACCAAACTTCGAATACGTACTAGTTTCGAAGTATTCGCAATAATTTGATCACCCGTTGTACAACGTCGTCGAATGTAAATTATAGTTGAAACTAAAGCAACGAGCACCGTACTGTCTTACTTTATCTCGATTCAAAGTTCCGTCGCTCTTAATGGAAAACCCTTTGGTTTCAATCCGAACGAACGAGAATCGATCGAGCTTCGAAACTACGCGTGTCTCTGCACCGCGCTCGATTCTTTCTCCCGTGGACCGAGATTCGAAACGACTACGGTACTTTTTTGTAAACATCGCAGTAACGTCCGACCACTACCGGTAATTTGTCACGGCAGGAAGATCGTGAGCGAAAGAGCACCCCCGGGCTGTTCGAAAACAGAAACACGGTGGCGGGCACCGAAGTTACTGCGTACACACGACGTTATTAATTAACCGCAGGGGATACCGGCTCGGTTGCGATTGGTCACGTTGCGTAATCGACGATTCGTATCGACGCGACGCGTGTGCTTCTAATTACCTGCTCGACGAGCTACGAAACCGTTAACCGGCAAGATCAGGAAAGACTGGTACAGGTCTTCGGCTATTTTTTCTATTCTTTGTATTATATACCCTGGCTTCAGTATCAGTAATAATTATTAATATCGTTTTGGGTTAAGTAATGGAAATTGTCGAGCATTGTGATCGAAATAGTGTATTTGAAACGCGTTCGACCTGTTGGTCCCGATCATGATCGATAAAGTAGATGATCTAGAAATATGAAAAGTTCTTTACCGAATAGGTAGACAGTAGATTTTTGTTCGTGAAAAATCGTAATATTATAAGATGGAATTAGTTGTGTTGAAATCTGAAGATATTCCAGCCTAAAAGTATTTTAAACAATATCTTTACGCTAAAAAATATTTTTTTGTAAATATTTCTCAGAATAGAACACCACCACCTAACGAATCGTACTTTCGCGTCACGCGTCGATTAGACGACACATTGTTCCTCCGATTTCTTAGAAAATACGGATACGGGTTGTGGGGAAAATTGTTGCCTTTTCAACGAGCCCCAAAATTGGTCGTTTTCCACCATTGTCCTTTCGTTTAGAGAATTGGACCTGTTGCTTTCCGACTGGCAACTAAAAATTGCGCGAAGCGTCGCACCATAACGCCGCGGAGACCGTGGCAACGATCCATGCAAAGGGACTAATTTTACGATTATCACGGTCGTTCGGGTGAATCTTAAAAGCTCCTTTTGTGGCACCGTCGCGTTACGGTCGCTAGATCTACCATTGATAACTCGGCCGACAGCAAAGCGGTAATTACGAACGCACTGAACTCCAAGACGTAGAACTACTAACGAGCGACCTTAATTTTCAACGTTATCCATTCTCTAACGTCCGTACAGGGTGTTTTATAAATACACAATACTTCAGAGGATGAATCTACGCGCTAAGATAAATAAAAAATGTCCTACGAACGTATGTCCTCTGTACCTTGGTTTTCAAGTTGAGAATACCGGAGGAGAAACCACGCCTGGGTCCAAACGGACCCGTAATTTAACCTTGCTCGCACAAATATTTTCAACAAAGATTCTCACTATTCTAACGTACTTTCCTTCGTTTGTAAGATAAATTCTACCATACATTCGATCTGTGTAAGAGTCCCTCTGGGTCTGAAAGGACCCAGGGTGCGGTACAACGAAGGTCAAAGAAAATATTCTGAGCGTTGCGACGCATCTTAGCATCGAGTTATCCACTCGTTCGAAGAATCAGGTGTTTCTCGCGAATCGTGTACAGGTGAGAGCTAGAAAGATGACATCTGGAGTGTAGGTCAACTTCTCAGTTACGCACAGTATATTTCATTGAATATATATGGGACTTTAAACAGGCCCGAAATAAAGCTATCGAACCACGAGACGGACATTTTAAATATTTTCCATAATCGACCGTAACTCGAAAACTAAGGTATACAAGACAAACGTTCGTACGATATTTTTTACTTAAATTGACGCGTAAATTTATTCCGTGACTTACATTTCTGTAACACCGTGTAGCACGTCCTGGACGATCCACTCGCGGGATCCAATCCTTTATCGCAACGGTAGGGTCGTCAGAGTCGTTGTTCGAAAAAAAAAAATACTCTAAACGTTCTTTCGTTCGCTCGAAATTATTTCCACCCCGATTTGATTTATATACCCCAGGCACAGAGGGCAATTTTTCATCGAACGAACGTTTTGCGGCCGTGTACCGATAACGTGTCTCCAGTGTCGGAAGATACGGAGAGGCATAAATAGCGCGACGTCGTTATCGCGACTAGCGCTTGAGCTTTTACGGGCAAATCGTGTAATTGACTTTCGCAATTTACGCTTGTAAATAATTTCGCGGCGTGTTTCTCGTTCTGTGTAAACACGCCGGTAGGTTAATAATTTATCGATCGTTTCGAGGCAATCCGAATCGTCGATGAAACGTTACGTGCCGCGTAACGATGTTTACGTTTGCGGCGATTAATCGATGTAACTAGCAGCGTGACAATTTTTATAATTAATCGATTAAGTGTCTACCTTAGAGAACGTTTTGGAGCAGATCCGTTCCATTGGTTTAATAATATAATAATAACGATAAAGTAAGATAATGTAATATTTGTAATCGATCATACATGTATGACGAATGTAACATATTTTATATCGATATAATAATATACAGGGTGGGAATAACGCAACAATACGATAAATAAACACAATGTGAGTTTTGTAATTAATTGGTTGTGTATCAATGTATCATTTGATACGCATTTGGGAAAACATTCTTTTTATCGGTACAATGTACAGTAGTATTTGGAGACGTAGAAAAACATACGGGAGATGCACAAACAAGAGTTTTAAAATTCAAAGAGTCGGACAGGAAATTGCGATTCTCGAGATAAATCTCCATTCGAGGGACCAATGGAACCCGGACGTGGATATTTCACTATTGAGGAAGATCTAATTGTAACTCTGGAAGAATTAGTTGGGAGAAACTTAATTCGACTCGTTCCACAATCCAGCCGCCACCTGAAGAAGATGGGAAAGATTTGCAAATACGACCTGCTTCGGTTAGCTCTTTGCAAAACGAGCGTTGCAGAAACTGGAAGGACTTCGAGTAAGAAATCATGAACAGATATCTCCAACTTTCCGTTGAAAAATTACTTACTCGAAAGGAAAACAAATGAGATCGCAGAGACGAAGGGAAAAATGGAATCGAATTCCGGCCGCTAAAAGCAACGAAGTGTTTTAAAAGGAACACTAAAAGTTTTGTACGAAAAATAAGGAAAAAATTCACGAAACGATGGAGGATATATTGAATCTCTCGGTGGGTTGATTATTTCGTTCGAAACAAACGTAAACTGAAACTGGCGCGTCCATCGACTTTGCGACGATACTATTGAAAAATATCTCTGAAAAATTTCACCCTTTCGTACCCGATGCTAACGTACACCGTACCGTAATACTTCAAAATCGATGATAGGACACATTCCTTAAACGACAGGAAATATTCCAACTCCACAAGTGCTTAAAAAAAAAAGAAACTACGAACTAACAAAACTACAATACATCTAACTTTCACCTGAAAACTAATCAATTATAAATATCCATTCCCAATTACATTTACCATTCCCGCGTTAGAACATTCAAAGAAGATTCCAACGTGCAAAGATACAAATTTCAAAAAATGATCTTCCAATATAGCGGTAGGAAGATAAAAAAACCTATTCACCGTTTAAAAATTAAAAATTGATAGTATCGAGTCGCATCCTAACGTAATACGGAAAATATCCGCGTTATTTACGAAACGACTTAATTATCCGTGTTGTCCGGTGTTGGTGTATTAATTACGAGAAATTAACCGGGAGCGTTATTAGCACAATTAGTATTATGTAACAGTCCCGTGCGTTCGATTGTTCGCGATCATCCAATCCACTTACGGTTCGCGTTTATGGTTCCGCCCTACGGTAGCGATGAAACAGAGAGCCATGCGGTCGGTGGACTCCACCGTTGCAACGGTATTTTATGGGGGTTGCGCGATGGCAGACTGCGTGGCAACGGTGTTGGTCGATACAGCAAAGGGACGTTGTCGTCATTCGTTCCCAGCGGCGTCCTTCGCCAAACACTTGCAGGAGAGAGCCACTCCTGGCCGCTTCGTAAAGGAAACAAAGGGACCGAACACTTGTTCCGGGGACTCGACGAAGCCCTCGTCGCGCCCAATGCAATCGTTTGTAATTGCTGTTTCACCGCAACGACGGATACATGTCGGGGAAACAACGCCGTTATCGCCACGCGTTACCGACCTTTTTTCCATATTTCGATTTATCGGATCACGCCGGTCACGAGTGAACCCTGCTCCACACCGCCGGCTTGTTTTCTCCTCGATTGAAATTTCGGAACGTAGGGGATGATGTTTCCCAGCGGCTCGCGCGGAAATCTCGCTACGGTTTGCATAAATACTTTTTTCATCCCCTTGGTGAATCGAGCGTGGGATTTTTGGAAAATTCGGAGGGACGAGGGTGGAACTTCTGTACGGTCTGCGAGTATTGTTCGGATTGAAAAATTGTGTCATTTTGTAGGAGGAATATTTTTTGGAAGGTAGTAATACAATTATTGACATTTTCGAGTGATACTTTATTATTATTAAGGCACCAAAATACATGGTATTGAATTTTCTGGGGAATCGTAGAATATTTCGGAAAATGAGAGGGATGACTCGAGGATGCAACTTTTGTGCAATCTCTATGTATTGTTTTCATTGAAATATTGTGTCACTTTGTAGGTATAACTTTTTTTGTAGGTTAATAACACAGTTATTGACAATTTTCGAGTGATACGTTATTACTAGGATACGAAAGTATGTAGTAGTTACTTTTCTGGGAAATCGATCGCATAACTCTCGGGAAATAGGAGCCATAGGTCGAGGGTATAAATCTGTGCAACCCCTAACTATTGGGGTTATTGTTCGAGTTGAAAAATTGTGTCACTTTGTAAATATAACATTTTTAATGGGCTAGCAACATAATTATTGACAATCTAGCACCGATACGACGTTCTACGATCCCAAAATATTATTTATTCTAAAAACACGTTGTAGTAAATATTCTTTTAATAAACCGATCACTTTATCTATCGAGGAATTTGTCTCGGTATGTCAAAGATCTATTTCTACGCGATTCTCAAATATTCAGTCTTTAAACATATTTTCCTTAGTACAATCTTCGTCAATTCCATAATTATTTAGGAATCTCTGATAAATCAATACCGAATTATTGACGATTTTGTGGCGATAGGTAAGCATTATAATCCTCTACAATCCCTAAATATTGTTCAATCTATAACCATATGTTGCTTCTGGTCGCAATCGTTAAATATTGCTCCGTCTGGACGCACGTTCAACTTTGTACAACTTTATCCGGTGAACCAATAACACAATTATCGATGTACTCCTATCGATACGTTAAAATTATAATCCTCCCCAACCATCAAACATTATTCGGTCTATAAATAAATTCTGCTTCGTACAAATTTTATCCGGCCAACCAATCGCCTAATTATTTATGAATTTTTTTTTTTATTCCCCGTTGAGAATGTAACCTTCGTGCAGCCATCAAATATTATTCCGTCTAAAAATATCCAGCACTTTGTACGTCATAATTTTGTTGATAATCGATCACGTAATTACCGATAAATTTATGGCGATGCGTCGGCGGTGTAACCCTCGAGCATTTTCCAGTCTAAAAGCGTGTCCTATTTCCCGCAACTATTTCTGGTGAACCGACGGTGTAATTACTGTGAAACTTTATTAGAATATTTCGTGGAAACAAGATGCCCGAGAAAACGGCGAGTTCCATCAAAGAATACTAAAATTTACATAAAAACCGTGGTACCTTTGAGAAGATAATTTTTCCCTTCTCGCTGTCGTGGTGGTCGCTTCGTAATTTCTACGGTTCGCTAAAATTCTTAAAATTCTTCCACGGCCGGAAAAAATATTCGATCGTTAAGTCCGCGAGTACCTTCAACGTTGCGGGTAATTCAATTTTTTAAGAAACGTGTTTTCCGGTTAGTATGTTTTTATCGTTGTTCCCTCGCTGTCGGCTAAAGTCGGTATACAACGGGAATGAAATTATCCAATAACGATACGTAGAATTTTTTATCCTCGTTGAAGGAAAGGTTAATCGATTTTTCAATCGTTTCTGGGTCCTCCGTTTCCCATTAAGCCCCCGATGTGAGCACAGTCACCGTGTAGCTCTCGTCGCGAACGCCACGATATCAGAATTTCGTTAACCTACCTGAGGAGAGCCATCGGTTCCAATATCCGATTTTAATAGTCTCCGAAGGGGCTGCGTAGGGCAATTTATAAAGTTACAGGCCACATTATAGAGGGTAATGGATCGTTAGGTTCACGGAGGATAGCAAAATCACGTGGACGGTTGACGTTTATGGGGGGGTACCGGGCGTCTCGAGTTCCGGGCAACGGGACGACGCGACGGCCATTGTCGCGTGACGTTTTTCGCGAAACAATCGACGGAAATTGCTCTCTTATCTCGGTCGCCTCTCGTTTTTTCTGTTTTCTTTTTTTTTTTCCTTCTCGAGAAACGAGAAATTTCGAAAAGAGAAAAAAAAATTACTCCAACGTACTTCAATCCTTCCCGATAGAACGAAAAAAGGGGACACTGTGTTACGGTCGAATTATCGATTCTCCGTAAACATAAATTCAGCCACGGTTTACGAGCTTCGCTTTAATTTATCGGCTCCGTCGCCGCTCCATTGTTCTACGTTCCATTTACCGGACGAACGTTTCGGAGATTGACAAATATTGTGGAAACTCTACTTTTGAAAAATGTATCTCGAAGGTGACGCGAGTCTCTCGTGGTTTCCACTCACCTTTCACGTGCTCGAAAGTAAGAAAACAAGGGGACTTTTTATCGGTACAATGGCGTACGTCATAGGATGGGAACAACGGGACAGTGACGATTAAGAAACATAATGTAATCTTCGTATAGGTAATCAATTAACCAGTGTCTTATTTGGTGTACAATTAGGAAACATTCTTTTGTTGTTATAATGCTGTAGAGTAGTATTTGGAAGTGGAAACACCACTTGAAAAATGTATCCCGAAAGTGACACGAAGGTCTTGTGTTTTTTAAGCACCGCAGCCCACCGCGTGTACAAAAGTAGGCAAGCCAGGGTAGGAAAAACACGTCGATCGCAGCGATAGTGGAACGTTTGTCGGACACGATATCCAAAATCGCAATCTCCACGGTCCTCCGCGATACTCGTCCAGTTTTAGAGACTTGTAAGAGCCTCTATATGACCTGAATGTACCGTTTCCCCGGGTTTCCTGTTAAATTTCGTTCGGTGTTCCTGTACCTCCGTTATTAAAATTCTCTGACCCGGGTTTCGGGAATCCGACGCTTCGCAGAATTTCGTTCGGCCGTGAAATATTGTATCTCGTATCGGTGCTATGATTAAAAAAAAAGAAAGGGAGAAAGAGAGAGAGAGAGAGAGAGAGAGAGAAAGGTCCGTTACAAGGAGAAAAGCGATATTAAGAAATCTACATTTGCACAGATCCGTGAAACGTGTTACCGTTTCTCCTGTTTGCGATATAAATTTCGAGCGTGGAAATATATTTGCTTTTCATTCTCTCGGAACTTTCCATTGTTTTTAAATCAAGTTGTCGGTGGAACCTCTACACTCTATACGGTATAATTACACGATATATTTACACGAATCCGAAACATGCGATGTGTTCAACAGGTTCCCATACCGGTGCACTCTATGGTGTAGAACAACGCGAAAATATTTCGTGCGTTTCGTTGAATAAAAAAATTTCCCTCCTGTTTGCTAAATGACGAATAAATATCGTTCCGCTTGTAAAAACATGTAACCACGCGGACAAACACAGTCTGTGGGCTACGATGGGAAATACATTGTTACGGGTTTCGATGTTTATTTTCAATTCTGTAACGGAATGTTTATCGCCGTGCTACGCGTAACAATTTTTTGTCATATTTTCGCCTCTAGATCAATCGAAACGCTGTACAACACCGTTGTTTCGAATAATCGAACGACTTTCGTATTTTGAGTGCTCGTCATATCGAACACATCCATATCTCGAACAATTCAAAAAACGATATTATTTCTTATTCTCGAATCGATGTTTCGTATATTTCGAAAGCTAAAATATTCTTTTCTATCTCTGTTCCGAATGAAATTCTCCCGGATACCGTACCAGAAATACTTCACACTGGTCGTCTCCTCTCCGTGTCCTCTCCTCTCTCGTCGTCTTCCAACCGAGAAGCTCTGGTAGACACCTCGGCTAAGAACTCGACGTCGTATACGTAAATTATTCATCGATGGAAAAGTATATGAAAGTCGTGCATCGTCGAAAACGCGAAATTCACGGCTCTTTGCGACGAGCACCCCCCCGCACCGATTTATACCCGCCCCGGGCGTATAAACGCGACCGTAGCACCGGTTGCGAGTAGCAACTTGCGCGTATCCTCGGAAGTTACCCACTGGTGTCTCTGACGTGTACACGGTGAAACTTCCGCGCGAATAGGATCGATACTCGGCTCGTTGGGACTTGGACCCTCGTGTTCGTGTACACGCAGCCTGGTAACATCATCCTTAAATCGAGCAGAAGAGCAGATCGCTCGCAAGGATAAGTTCTGGTGCGGACCAAAGATACGGGGAGAGGGGATCTTTATTTGGATCAGCACCGTGACGAAATATTTCGAGAGGAATCTCGAGAATCGAGATCGACCAGGCGGAGGGACCGAGAGAGACAGAGAGAGGCTTCTACTCGAACGGATCGTAAATCAGAGCTTTCGCGCCGAGATCTATCGATCCTAATGTTGGTTTTGATACGACCACGACGAGCATTCCGATTTTCTAGGTCGTTTGCTTCTTCCGGCGTGGATGGATAGTGTTTGGAATAGTTGCGTGGCTGACGTCACGTCCCGACGTTGCTTGTTTGCTTTGCCGTAATGGTTTATTTTTTCCCCGCCCCGGGTAATTGTACGTTACCGGGCGAAATTCGTAAAAACTTTTCGATTTACTGCACCGAAATTTACGGCTACGCGCGAGCCCGTTCCCTGAACCGAGGTGCTTAGAGCGATCTTCCTTGAGAATGATTTATGCTCCTCCTCGGAAGTCCGCGAGAAGTATGCGTCTGACGATCCAACGGTGAGTTTGAACCTTTAACAGTGACTACCGCGTATTTTTCAACGTCGATCGCAAAATGAACGCGCAACGCGATCGCGTGTTGCAAAGTGGACGCGAGATTGCTCGTTTTTTGTCGATCCACGAAGAACGCGACGACGATTAATTGGAAGTTAATAATCTAGAATAGAGTATTTATTCTCTTACACTGTACATTTAAACACATCACGACTCTGAAACATCGTTAATTAATTTACATGTATAAAGTTACTGCTGTGTATTGGGTATCGTCCTATTCTAAAACGAAAGCTAATAATTATGAGAAAAGTGACCAACTTGGTAGCCTTTGAGTAACACCTCTTTGATACCGTACATTTAAACATCGTGACTCCAACGATGATTCTTGTACACATCGTTAACGACTCTATGCACATGTATAACACTACAGTGAAGAACTGGACATCGTCCTGTCCCCTAACGAATCTCCTAATCGCGACAAAAATGACCGACTAGGTAGCCTTTAGATATCCCCTCTTCGACACCCTATATTTAAACATCGCGACCCAGAGTTACAGCACAATTAATAACTCTAGATATATACAACACCGCGGTGAAGAATTGGACATCGCCCAACCCCACAACAAAGCTAATAATCCCGACCAAAAGTGCTCTACCGTGGCTGTCGTTGGGTATCTCCGCTTCGACACCGTACATTTAAACATCCTGACTCCGAGTTGCCCAGACATCGTTAATAACTGGGCGAAAACAAAGCTTATAATCCCGCCGAGAGCGCTCAACTTTGGCACCCTTTGGGTATCTCCTGTTCAACGCTATACATTTAAAGATCGCGCGCGCCAGCGTTACCCAGAACATAATTAATAACTCCGCGTATCGTGACACCGTGGTATCGAACTCCCGCGACAAAGCTTGCGTAATCCACGGGCTGGAACCGTAACTTCGACACCCGATGGTCGACACTCTCTGGTCTCGTTACGTTGAAATTCGAGCGTTCGTTTTCAAAATTTTTCGAACGTGTCGCGATCGTCGTTCGACGGTTCGAGGGACGACACTTTTTCGTTCGATTGGCGATCAAATCGACGCGAATTGAACTTGTGAATAACTGGCCCTCGACGAGGGCCCCGTGGCGATGCACCGAGCCGTCCAACCGGAACGAAGATGCATCGTTCACGACGGAGTTGCAACGAGGCTGCGTGGTGCGTCGGCACGCGATACCGAATATTCGAAATCGATCTAGGTTACGGGCAACCTGGCCGATATCAGCGTGGCTCGTGCACCAGCACGCCCTTCGTACGCCCACGTAGCCGAGTCCGTGTACGTAATGCGGTTTAATATAGACCGATTGTATACGACGTCGGTTTCGGCGGAGAGGCGCAGAGATTGTATCTCGAAGAGACAGGCAGCAGCAGGCCGAAGGAAAACATCTGACAGGCCACATGCGCGGCAGTATCGTAAGACAAAGTGCACCGGAAACGATCTTGCACGGGGGGGTTGGTTCGATTAAGAGGTTCGGGGAAATCGAATGAGAAACATCGTTCGTGTTCTAGTAAGAAACGTGCACGGATAAATATCGAAACGGAACACGCACGCGTGAACGTAATTACGCGCGGTGTGCGAAACGTCACGATGTCGCTCGTGATCTTCAACGGTGGACGATCGTCGAGAATTTGTGAAATTTTTGATCCTTCGACTTTTCCCGGCGAAACGTGGATAGCTGGGATGGAACTCGTGAGACCTGATAGAGGCGATACTGGACTCGTGGAGCTGGGTAGCGAGGATTTTCATCGAGTGAGACTCGGTAGAGGCTACTTGGGACTGATAGAGGTCGATGCGAATGAGTCTGTGGCTGAGGGATCCTAATGAAAGGGATGTCGACTCGTGGAACTCTGATCGGATGAGTCTGGATTCGTGGAACTCTATTCAAATGACTCTGTACTCGTGGAATTCTATTCAAATGACTCTGGACTCGTGGAATTCTATTCAAATGACTCTGGACTCGTGGAATTCTATTCAAATGGCTCTAAACTCGTGGAATAGATAAGTAGGGAGTAACGAAGCGATCATCTTCCTCCTTCCTCAGTACCGATGTCTTCAAGTCTCAAAAATAACAAGTCCCTCGAGTACGGTGGCATACGAGCCGAGTTCCTTCTGTTCAGAGTTAGACTCTACAAATCACTGGTATCTAATTCCTCGGATCCTAGAACGTCTACATGGAGTCTACGTTTACACTGTTATCATGAGTCCAGATCCGTTTGTATTAGGTTCCACGAGTCCTCAAGTTCTTAATACCTAACCCTTCGAATCCTTAGACGTCTACATCGAGTCTCACGAGTCCTAGATCACTTCCTTCGAGTCACTCTGAATCCAAAGTCAACTCAGAATCCAACGACGTCTGTATCAGGTATCGTGAATTCAAAGTCATTCGTCCTGGGTCCAACGAGTCCCCAAATTCTCAGCACTCAATCTCTCGGATCCCGAAACATCTGTCTACGTCGAGTCTTCGCGAGTCCTGGGTCACTTCCATCGGGGAATACTTTGACCCTAAATTCAACAAACATCCACACCTTATGAATCCGAGGTTTACTTACATCGTGTCCCACGAGTCCCAAGCTCTCGGTACCCGAGATCCCTCGTAACCTGAAACGTTCGTATCGAGTCTCGCGAGTCCCCGGGGTACTCTCGAGCTACCTCGAGATCCAAAATCGTCGACACGGAATCCAACGAACGAAGAACCGGAGCAACTGCGCAACATTTCTCACAATTCAGGTTCTCGTAGCCCACGAACAAACGAAACATCGCCCCAAATGATAACGCACTTCACGTCGCTCGAAGTCGCGTTCGTTTTTGCAGCTACTTGCATCGGGCTCCGGTGTGTCGTGTCACTTGCATCAAAAGTCGTCCCCACGTTGTTCCCAAGTTGTTAGCGTCTGATCACTCTCAGACGTTCTGTATCGAGCCCCAAGTGTCCGGTGGGAGGTCACTTGTATCCGGTCCTACGAGTCCGAAGTCATAGGTATTGTGTCACTCGGTCCTGGGACGTCTATATCGGGTCCCACGATGCCGGGGTTATCAGTACCATGTCCTAGGGGACAACAACGGCCGTGTGCGGGCGTTTCGCGTCTCATTTGGTTAAATCCGAGCGGACCGTGGACGGTTCAACGAATAACCGTGTCTCGTGAATTTCTTAAGACCCGGCGGCGTGTCTCGCGCGGGGGAAAATCGATTAACTCTCGTGACGCAGGTTGAAAACCGGGATCGATTGTCTTCTCTAACTCCGATAACGTTATTACGAATTCATTCGACGGTTGGCTCTCTCTCTCTCTCTCTCTCACTCTTTCTCTCACTCACTCACTCTCTCTCTCTCTCGATGTACACTCGAGTTTCTCGTTGCACACGCGTGATTCTATCGTCGGGATTCTTATAGACGAGAGGCCGCGACCGAACGATCGTTATCAAGGGTTTGTTTTCCGCAAATCCGTATCTATTTTCTTCTTTTTTTTTTTCTTTCTCATCCTTTCTTTTTCTTTTTTTTTTCTTGGTTTTTTTTTTCTTAATTTCTTCACTCGCTGATCGACCCTAGAACGCGAACGGTGATAATCGACGATTGTCTTCGTGTTGTCGACGGTGGAAAACGTTTACAGGAGAATGGGAAATAAACGAGATACGTTTACGCTGTTACAGGATCGAGTGCACACAAAAATGACACAACCGGAAATGGAAGGCCGGCTCCCCTTTTGGCGGAACCCAGATACGGCGCCGCGCCCCAGCCATACGGTAAGTGTCTCCTCCTCAGGTCCCTCCCTCACTGTTACTCCCCCATTTAGTAGTGAAATTAAGCGGACCAATTTAGAAAACGGACCGTGGGGGTCATCCGACGGTGATGATCGCGTTTTCTTTTTTCTTCGAAGATTTTTTTTTTCTCTTTTGTGTGATTTTCTTCCTCCCTACCATCACCACTCCACATACCCCCCTTTTCAATGCACGCGCAAGAAACACAGTCCGTGTAATCGCACGGTCGAAGAAGTTCACGAACAACGATTTCGGCCCCCCTGATTGTGCGCGTGCGATTCGCGAATGGTTCGTTGGCGCGTGGTTGTTACGGGGAACGTATCTCGAATTTCCACGGAAAAATGTTGTACGGTTTTGTCGGTTCGCGTGGAGGTTCAGTGGCCCGCGGTGAACTAGCGAGTGAATCGGTGGCCAAGGAGGTAAGTGCAGTAACCATGAATTTCGATGCCATTACGGTAATTGACAATTTCGATTTATTTTATTAACACGGTCGTTACGGTAGAAGCGTTATTGTTTTTGGTTTTTAGCGCACCGTGTGCTTGGGATTTAACGATATTGGCCCCCGCAACGCGATCGTTGTTTCGCACCGGGGTAAATTATCACGTGAAATCGTTGCAACGGGTCGCGAACAATTTTCTTCTCGTTTTCCGAACGAATGTCAAAAAATCGCAGTCACGGTTTTCATTGTACCGGTACGTCGATACTGGGGGAAACCGTGCTCGTATAATCGCGAATCGTTGTCCTCGTTCTTTGAGAATTTCGATACAAATGGATATATTATTTTTCGTATAACGAATCGATGAGTGGGATACTTATTTTTTTTTTAATGTAACGATTTACCTTTTAACAATTCGTCTCGTTGCAACTCGTGAAAATGATCATACATTGTGTGCACTCGATCATACTCGTCCTTTGATTTATTTCGTCGCTCTCTGTTACTTGTCAGACGCAGGTGAACATATTTCAAATTAAGCAAACAATTTTTGATCGTGATTACGTACGCCGTCGGTTAAGGTTCGCGAGTTAATTTGTATCGATATACCGTTATCGCATTGTGTGCGTGTAAATTACGTAATTTACAAGTCTGCCGGCTGGGGAACGCGTTTCCGTCACGGAGTGCTCGGAAGTTATTACCGTAAGTTGCAGCGGAGGGTAACGGGGACCGAAGATATTTTGACAGAAAATCGATACCGTAATTGTAGCGGAGTTATGTCGCGATTGAACCAATGGAAACCAGAACTGCGGACGAAACCCAATCTCGGTGCTCGAGACGTTGGCTTAAAGAATAGCAGCCAATACAGGGGACCTTGGTAACGAACGATTCTTGATCGATTGCTAGCCGACTGCCAGCGAACAACAACTGCTACCAACCTCTGTATTCGGCTAAATTGTCGTTTCAGTAGACGATCTTTTGTCCGCCCTCGAACTTCGTGCCAGTAGTTTACCGATTGTCCCTGTTGCCAAGAATTTATTTTAATTCGAGATCTCGCGACCACAGAAATTTTCAATCGACTTCTCCTAATAATTATCTCGGTAAGTTTCGTCAATTGCGAAAACCTCGACAACCTCGCACGTATGTAGTATTGGGTTGTTCGGAAAGTCGTTTCGTTTTTGTTTTTTTTTTTTTTGGAGGGAGAGAAATGAAACACGATTTTTTTAGAGCGTATAAACATTTTATTAAATTATACATTCTCCATTTTGGAAATGATTTTCCGAACAACTCGATAACTTTTGTATTTTTCCTACGTTTTGCGATGTAACATCGTTATACTTTCTCCATGTTTTGAAAAACTTTGCGAAGAGAGATGGAAATCACCGATCGAATGAACGGTGTACGTCGATTATTTTACCGATGATTCTCGACAACAATAAAATTTCTTTCACGCGTTATCATTTAGAAGTTATTTTCACGCCAATTGATATTTCAATAGTGTTTAACCGTACCGATTGAGTACTTTGACTCGATATTCTTTTTGGGTCCTCTTTGGCAGTAAGTAGAAATGTAAAATTAGAAAAAGTATTTAACGTACGAGATTTGTTACGTACAACCAGACAATTTTCCATATATTTCTTTCAATGTAACACAAAAGTGACCAGAAATATAAAATGGAAAAAGTATTCAAATACGAACATTTTCCACCTGTTTCTCTAATTTTATACACACGAAGTTGTTTCCGAAGATTCCCAAAACATCCTTAACAGTAAAACTACCCACTGTGAACCAACCTCTGTGAACTCTTTCTATCAGATACCATTAATACCATTAATTCTCTATTTTCATAATTGTTCACGAATATTGTAAGCAAAAACACGGTTAATAACTGAGTAATCTTAAAACAAAGTTTAAAACATGTGAAATCAACCTCTTTGGTGGTTCCAGTGTTAAAACATCAAAGTATCGTTAAAATAACCGTTGTGTTCGTGCGAAACAAGTCTAGAAAGCTATCGTTGTCACGGTGTTTGTCGTTAGCACGAAATTCGTAATCGAGCAACGCAGTTACACGAGGCAGCAACGAAAAGAATTCCCCGGTAGCGATTAGTCACGGTCGTGTCGAACAAGCGTTCACGCCTCGTGTCGTTACGGGCGGACTAATATTTCCACGTGTCGTGTGATTAATGGAGGTACAACGATCCCTCGATTTCCATAATTAGCCCCCGTGAACCCGAACATGGACGACAATGAGATCCGTGTGAAACCTGCCGGACAAAAAACATGAAATATCCGCCCGTTTGTTTCAGGATCCACGCCACAGGTAACTTTTCCCCCGGGTGCTGGCCATGATCGTTACGAGGAGAATTTCAATGGACCAGCAACGTATGCGGAGCCGTATGTCGAGCGTTATGGTATTAAGAGCGAGTTCAGCGGTCGAGAGCCTTTGCATCCCACGCCTCCGCGGCCTGGTTACGTGCCCACCCTGGGACAGACCCCACCTTCGAGCACGCAGGGCTCCGTGATGATGGTTTACGGTCTGCAGCCGGACAAAGTCAACACCGACAAGCTCTTCAACTTGTTCTGTCTATACGGAAACGTGACGAAGGTACGTTTCGTGCTCACCGGCTACGTACGTTCCCGTGTATCGTTTGGCCGCTCAAGGTCATCGCCCCCCACCACCACGCGCCACTCACTCCTCCCCCACCACCACTCTGTCCGAGATCTCTTCGGGCAAACCTGTAACACTTCTGTCGAACGGTCGCGTTGAAAGAGCAGTTGTTTCTCTTTGGAACTTGGTCAAGTTTGTTAACCTTAAAGCGTTCCTGTTGCCAAGAGTCAAGTGTCAATGAGTTGATAGACCCCATCTTGGGGTTAATGGATTCGATCTTGGATCGGTAATGTCCTGAATATATAGAATTCTTTTCCTTCGACTTTATAATAGAACGAGAAGACCGAACAGATACAGGAGCATCGAGTACCGTCTCTTGCGATATCTTTAACTGTAGAAAATATTAAAATACCGTGGAGACTCGAGTAATGCACCGGGGTTTATATTAAATATGGTGAATATGTTCAATTGTTGAGCTACGTATTCTATTATGTAATGCGTAGGTACTGTACAAGGTTTCTCTTATGTTTAATTTTATTACCAGGGTGTGTATTTTTATTTTTGGAAGTCGTTCCTTTTGACACCGTCCCTTCTAATTATTTAAAAGTTCGAATTGACTTCGAATGAAAGGGCACGGAGACTTTCCGATGACCTTGAGCGACCAATACATTCTATAGCATCAAATTTCACAGCCCTCACTTGTCGATATTGTAAAATTTTAGCAGTTGTAACGATCGGTTTCGAATATGAAAGAATTTATGATAATCGACCAGTGAAACATAAAGATTTGTATCTAAGCGACGCTATCGCCATATTTTTCTCGCTATACTTTGAGCATTAATTTCCAATTTGTTCAAAACGAAGAAAAATTAAGACTAAAAGTTGCAATCGTTCTCAAAACTATCGAAATAATGTCACCCGAATGAAAGAGATCGGTCAACTTGTACCGTTCCATTTCGACATTTTCAAAGACGACCACGACAGATTAAACGAAAACGGATTATAAAAATAATGTTAAAACGCTTAAATAGAAATAATAAATAGCTCTCCACGACATCTATCGATCTCCCGACGATGTTGCTCGGTTATATTCTTAGAAAACAGGATCATGAATATTTACTCGCGGTTTCGGTGGTTACTCCCGCGTTGCAATATTCAAAATAACTTAAAAGCTAAAAGTACACGTTGGTTTCCCCGAAGAGGTTAACGTCTATCATTTCGAACGAAACTTGGCCGACCGAGTGCAAGACTTCTGTCGCAACGTTGGCTAAAGGTTGACAGACAGACACCGTCACGTAATGCCCGTCTCTGTCACTGTCTCTGAATCGCGTGCCATTGCTCGACAGTGCAGAGAATAGAGTATCGGTCTTGGAGACGCCAAAAGGGTTGCCTGGTACCAAGCCGCGAACCCAAGAATCTTTAATTCGACCAAGTATCCGATCATCGAACCACTGGTCGAGTAAATGTTTCATCCTCCTTCGAAATACCCGAAATGAAGTCCAGTACCCAAGCCTGGCGGTTGTACGTGATCTCTGCTCCTGAACTGTGTTAGATAACGTTCGTTCAACCTTCTGTTGCAGGTCAAGTTCTTGAAGACGAAAGAAGGATGCGCCATGATCCAGATGGGTGACAGCATAGCCGTAGAACGATGTTTACAGAATCTGAACAACGTCACGATCGGGACGGACGGCAGGTTGCAGCTGGGTTTCTCGAAACAGGCTTTCCTCTCAGACGTCACCAACCCCTACATTCTGCCCGACAAGACGGCGAGCTTCAAGGATTTCACGGGAAGCAAGAATAACAGGTAACACTCCTGTCTACTGGAATATTTTAGCTCCTTTTCTCCTTCGCTACTATTTTCGTATCAGCTTCTTTTCCGGTTATGTTCTTCGCTCGACTCGTTGACCTCGTTCCCAGTTCACCACGTATCTAGTCACATTTCATTCTAAATTCTACCGCGACATCGTTAGGAGGAGATTTAACCGACCGGGTTGTTTTCCAAAGTTACAACGAAGATTACGTTTTGATCCTAATCGGACACTTTCCGCTTACGAGGCTGAATGAACGTTAACGAGGTGTCTGTATCATATTCCGTGGCGGAGTATCGCGTTGGACGATCGTTTCCTTTCGGCGAAAATTCGGTAGACAGTCAAGACACTATCCCCGATGTACAGCAATTAATGATGTTCTTCCTTCCGGAGCCTTCGAGAATCCGCCCTTTCCGTGGATAGTAATATTTACTCGATGAAAACTTAATTGCGTCCGGGGTTTTTGAATGCCCGCGCTCGGCCGAGGGATCCTGATTGCGAGAAATTAATTACAAGCCTGTCGGCGGCTGCAACGGGGATTTGAATTCATGTTGGAGACAGCTCTGTTGGAAGTCGGGAATCGGTTCTTCTCTTCACGATGACGCAGCCACGATTCGTCGCTCTGGGAAAGTACAGTGGTGTTAAAAATATGGGAACGTTCGTACAGTGAGGGTCGCGAATTCCAAGAATCGAAAACTTTTTTTATCTCCAACCGTGACCTAGAAACGCGAGAAACGACCAACGAGGAGAGTAGGGACACACCGAGAGTGAGCGAGATAGAGCATAGCGAGCGAGTCTCGCATTACGCGTCCTCGATGGTTGAAATGATCCACGTATCTTTGTGAAAGTGTTATCAATGGATCGGCGAGGTTCTCCCGATGAAAACGAGTCCAAACACGACCACTTTCGGACTAGTTTTAATACACGTCATTCGAATCATTTCTGAAATCATTGAGTAATTGCATAAATAAAAGTAGTCCGAATATGGTCGTGTCTGGACTCGTTTTCATCGGGAGAACCTCGGCGATTGATTGATAATATTCACACGAAGATACAATGTCAAATATAAAAATTGTAATTTGCATTAATGAACGAAATCCTCTGGGCGTATCTTATCGCTTCCTTGTGACAGGGAGATGATTCGCGTATATTTCCAGCAGTAATAATCGCTTGGAGATAGACAAATATATTTTTTTAAAATACTAGTCATAATTTCCAAATATTTTACCACAAACGTACAACTGTTAACTTCCACCGCTATTTCGCTACTATTAGATTTACGTAATAGTAATACTCGTCACGGTGAGGAATAATTTTAAACGACGAACGTCCATTATTTTCCATTACAGGTTCCTAAATCCAGCAATGGCCAATAAGAATAGAATACAACCACCCTCGAAGATAGTCCACTTTTTCAACACTCCCCCGGATTTAACCGAGGAGACCGTGCACCGTGTTTTCGTCGAGCGCGGTATCGAGGCGCCAACGACAGTGAAACTGTTCCCCCTTAAATCGGAACGATCGTCGTCCGGCCTTATCGAGTTCAGCAGCGTCGGAATCGCGGTGGCTGCCATCATGGAATGCAATCACACAGCACTGGAAAACAGCAGTAAGTACACACGCTCGCTAACGGATAAATAAAACTATACGCTCGTGGTTACGATTTTATTGTACATCGTTGCGGCAATCGGTACATTTCCACCGAGATCGCAGGAAACAACGTTCCTGGTTATATTCACTCGTAATCTCGAAAATTCGAAAGCCGATTTATGTCGTTTCTGCGAGCGCACGTTCACGAGATCGACACGATCGCGTATTTTCTTTTCAAACGTTAACGTTCGTACCGTAATAAATTCCTTTGTAAAATAGAAATATCTCCGAATTTCATTATTTAGAAACGCCTATGCCTGTATGAAAAAAAATAATTAAATAATATTCGTAATTGATACACAGTCGGACACGATTGTAACGAGCATGGAAATAACCGGGTAAAAAAACCGTAATGATTTTAATTTACGCGTATTCTCGTAGAATTCCTCGCCTCTATAACGAGCGTACTACAGTGGGATGTATCGTACAAATTTTGGAAAATTGGACAAGTGTTACGGCGAAATATTCGGAACGAGTTTTCATTTTAAAATGTACAAATTGAAATTGCATTCATTATTAATTAGTATCGAGCGTATGGTTTTAAAATCATGGACGGTGATCGTACACGGTGATTAATATTAAGCGTATTCTAGTTTATACGAACAAGTAATACGTCGGTGTATGTAACTCTTTAATTTTGTTCTTCTCGATATTTATATATTTCCTCCATCGAAGCTATCTTTTTATCGAGTTATCGAGAATTAGAAAGGAACTAGAAGATAGATCGCTGATATACAGAGTTAAGGTTCCAAGGGGGAAATTTTGTCGTTGGTGTTCTCTGTAACCAAGTTGAAAATGTATTTGTATTTGTTAATTTATCAACGTAGCTCAAGATCGAAAACGACCAGGAGCCAGCTCGAGTCAGCTCACTGTAAATGTTACCAAATTCTCATTCACTACTCTTTCAAAAAACCATAGTACCACGTTATCGAGTATTCCTTAAGTATACCTTAAGCTTACTGTAAACGTTACCAAATTCTCATTCACTACTCTTCCAAAAAACCATAGTACCACGTTATTGAATACACCATGTGTATACCTAAATTTCAACACGACTTAGTTACGTTAATTTCTACTAGAAATAGTGTATATTGTCAAACGGTATACTCTTCCATAGACATCACCAACTTCTTCACTTCTTATTCTACAAACCATAGTACTTCTTACCTTGCGTATACCAAAATTTCAACACGACTCCGTTAGGTTAATTTCTACTATAAATAGTGTATTATCACACGGTACACTCTTCCATGGTACACGTTAAGAAATTCCCATCGGTTACTTTAACAGTAAACCATGGTACCCCAAATGCCCAAGTATTACTTGTACGTAGCCTCGGTTCCAGCGTGTCCTCTAATAACATTAATTCATAGCAGAGCGTGTATATCCGCAAATCACGCAACAAAAGCGCGTCAGGCGGCCTTACAAACCCCGTTAACCGAGACGAGGCCAAACAATGGGCAACATTCGCAAACTCGCCAACCGTTCACCGAATCTGTTGCAGACGGCAAGTTCCCGTACATCATGAAGCTGTGTTTCTCGTCGTCCCGCACCATACCCACCAGTTTCCCGCCGAGCAGCGGCAGCACGTCGAGCAATTCCGCCGGTAATGGCCACGTCAAAATGCAGCAGGACTCGGAATAGAACGACGAGGTCCAGGGCCAGCAGCGTCAGCGTCAGCGCCAGCGTCCCTCTCTCGCCCTGCACCCGTTGTGTGCCCCGACGGGCACGGCCCTGCACCCAGCCGCAGCGATCACACTTTCCCCGATCTTGCCGCCGCCCGTGCCGCCGCCTTTGCCGCCCACCTGCGTCCTGATCGCCACGCCGACGCTCTATCCGACCGTACCGCCGCCGCCGCCGCCTCCGCTGCCCACGTTCTGGCCGTACTGAGGGGAGGAGGAGCGGGCCTACATGGCGGACGAGGGCCAAGCGACCTCGTCAACGTCATAATCATCTACTCCTCCGCCTCGTCTCGTGAAATCAACAACCAACAACCAACTCAACAATCAACAACAACAACAACAATAACCATCACCACAACCACCACCAACCAACCAACCAACCAACCCCCTCCCGGGGCAGGATAATCGCGGATCGCCGCTGGTCGCGCTGGACGAAAATACGTATACACACATATATATGTATATATCTATATATGTATATGTATATATGTATATGTATATATATGTATATGTATATATATATATATATGGTTTTCGATTGGTCCGAGCGAAATCGGGGAAGCTCGACCTCGGACGGTGTGTGTCCCGGAGGACCAAGAAACGGAGTTTTACAATAAAAGAGGAAAAAAAAAAGTCGTCTATTTGGCGCGGTGCTCGGAAGAGAGAAAAGAAATGAAAACATACAAACGAACGAACTCGCCCGGGGCGAGAGATCGGTGCGCGTCGACGGTGCGCGGTAGATCGTTCCTCGTCGAGAGGAGGGGGTATTGTGGAATAATGCGCGCGCGTCGATCGGTGGTTCTCGTAGGTATGCTCGATGCAGTTGCATCGAGGGGGGTGTAGTAGAGAATCTCGTCCGCCACGCCGAGGTCGGGCGAGGAGAAGAAATATATATATATATATATATATTTATATATATATCGATGTATATTTATATATTTGTGTGTAGATATAAATATATAGATATACATTAAAGAAACAAATGGTAAAACAACAACAACAACAACAACAATAACAACAACAACGCCCAAAAGAGAAAAACACAATCGATCGGCCATCGAGAGCAACACGATGTTCACCGGATCGCAGCACACCGCTCCGTCTCTTTGTTATTTCTTTCGTTTCGTCTACCTTTCTTGCGTTCCACCGTTTCTTCCTGTTGTTTCGGCGATGGTCCGGGTGTATATCGACATAACGTGCTAACTCCACGCGGGGTTACAGGGTCCCGCTCGTTCGCTCACGGTGTCTCCGACCGCGACGTGGCAGCAGTTGTTTCGCGCGAAAAAATGCAAACCACCGCCACTAGCACCACTACCACCACCACCACCACCACTACCACCACCACACCGTCACCGCGCTGGGGTCAGTATTAAAAGGAGAAATTTGTTCGTAAACACGGCGGACGCGCCGTGATCATCCTCCTCGCCGCTCATCGAGAGGGCGCGCGGCGAGCCGATAGAAGAAGAAGAGGAAGCGAGAGAGAGGAGAGAGAGAAAGTAAAGAAAAAAAAAATAGAGGAACAAAAAAAACAGTGGAAACAATTGCATACACGTTCTTCTTCTGCACACGCGGTTTGGGGAAAAAAGAAAAACAGAAAACACAAAAAACAAAGGCTTTTTCATTTCGTCACTTCCGTGGGACGCGCGAGTAGGATCGATCGTGAAGGATCATCCAAGATGTAAATAAAAGTTAATCTCGGGGAGAGAGACCCGCGTCCAATGGGGGGAGTAGTCCGCCGTCGTCGCGGCACACGGATTGGCTATCGAGAGCTTCAGGGGAGGGACGGGTGGAGGGGAGAAGGGGGCGGTGAGCAAAAAAAAAAAAAAGAAAACGAGATTTCGCGAGACGCGCGATTTTACACCAGCGATCGACCTTGCTCGAATCTTGCCCCGCGTGATTATCAAAGTCAGGCCCCCCCACCCCCTCTGGGCGCGTGCATAACGTTTCGCGTGTCGCACGGCGGCGTACCATTTGTTTTCTTCTCCCTTGTTCGTTTTCGTCGCACGCGCGCCTGCGCGCGTACACTGTACACGTGCACATATCCGCGCACGTACACGCATACGCAGCATACACACGCGCGTGCGCGCGCGCAGACGTACACACACACATACACACACACACACACGTGATAAAAAAAAACCGTGAAAGACACCTCCACGATATCGAGGCCGAGTGCACCGCGTTCCTCGTTGTCCATATTTATGGGATCCAATAAATCGGAGGTTCCTCATTGACCATTAGAAACTACACACGCTGGGATATTCAGTGTCAACAGAGAGTGTTCAGAGGATCTGAATCAATCGTGCTCCGAGAAGACGTTGAATAGGAAAGTTGATCGATGCAGCAGCCCCCCGCCCCCGCACGAGCCCCCCAAATCGAAAAACTTCGCTCGACCACTCGCGAGAAGAATCTCGCTGTTCGCGTATCTCTCGTGTCGTCTTCTTTTATATATATGTACGCATGTGTTCGTGTGTGTATATAGTATATATAAATATACGTACACGAGCATTATGCGTATGCATCTGTACGCTTTTCGCGCGATTATGGTATTGCGTTGTTTTTTTTTCGAAATTTTTCTTTTTAATTTTCTCCCCTGGAACGACGACCGAGGGGATTGTTTCCGCGTCGCGAGATCCAAAATTTGCTTTGAGAATCGTCCAGTTCTTCGTTCGCGCGAGCAAACTTCTCGCGAGTCGGACTGCGAACGGAAGAAAAGGATGGAAGAGAAAACGATAGTAAAACAGGGGTCGTTCATCGACCGGGTGTTTCTTCGTCGTCGATTAGGAAGAAATCGGGAATCGTTTATCGTCCCTTGTTACTCTCGAGGGAAGAGAGAAAGGGAGAGAGATCGAAGAAATAATAAGAAGTTTCCAACCCTCTACCCCCAAACCCCCCACGCCCCCCACAAGCTGTAGTGTTCAGGTTGCGACGACGACTCGGTCACCCCGTGCTTGCCGATGGATGAAGAGAAATGGGAGAGAAAGAGAGAGAGAGAGCGAAAGAAAGAAAGAGGGAGAGAGAGAGAGGAGAGATTTTTATGGAGATAATTAGAAAAGGAAAGAAAGAAAAGAAAGACAAGCGACCCGGAACGATTGTTAATATTCACTTTCAAGCACCTCGTACACTATTGATCAGATCGCGGACTGTGAATTGAATTTTATATGAAGACAATGAAGTCGACGACACACAATATATTAGCGAAGTCCCTCGGCAATATTTTGTCGGGCCGGGGGACGTTTTTATAATGAAAAGGTTTTAGATCTCCGATTTAAAAGCGATATAAGAAAAAAAAAAGTAATAAGATAAAATAAAGTAAACGTTGTGTTTTCGAAGCGAACCAAATGACTACTAAATAAATATAGAGACTCGTGACTCGGCCATACGTAACGTAAGATAATAAAGAGAAAAAAAAAAATGAGCTGCGTTACCCCCGCCCCCCTCAGCCCCCCACACCCCTCTTTAAGATGCGTGAGAATAATCCGCCACTTTTGTCCATTGATAATCGTGAGAGAGAGAGACCTAAGCAAAATGAGATATAACTTAAATAAGCAACATAAAAAAAAAAAAATGTTTATATTCGAGGCAATATTTGTTACAATACAACTATAGAGGATAAGTTGTATACCGTTAAGGGGCTCAGTAAACAAAGCGAGGATCCTTGTTGATTGCCGAAATAAGAATGGGAAAGAAAGGGAAAAAATAATGATCGAATAAGAGGACGAAAGGATGACGAGACAACGTACGACCTGTAAACGACGAAATATTAATACACGTTGTGCGTTGCTGCTGACAGAGTTTCGTTTAAATAGAAGCTTATCGATCGTAATAAGGTGATATATGAATAATATATATCGGCGCGAGAGAAACAATGGTACTAAACTAAGGAATTAAGAAGAAACTAAAAATGATAAACAAACAAACATACAAATTAAAATGGCAGAGTGCACACCGAATCGATGTGCTCGATGATCGTTAACGTTGATCATTCGTTTATTGTTTTCGATTCCTGTTCACGATTGTGTTCCGTTCCACGGTTTATAGATTAAATCTTTTTTTTTTTCTTTTTTTTCTTTTTCGTCGTTTTATCGAGCCTTCGACACGGAGGACTGTAAAATTGTTTTTACATCACATTCTCATATTTTTATTATCGATAAGAAGACGTCTATTAATAATTACTATTATCATATTTACAATTATTATTATTATTATTATTATCATTATTATTATTATTATTATTCGTATTACTCTCATTATTATTAATTATCATTAATTGTTGCTATTGCGTAATTACATATACGATTGTAACAGTATAGGTTTCACGGTAGTGTAATGATACATCACGTTTTAATCCGACGAATCTTGGAAATTTCGTTTCATATAGTGAGCAGGACCTAACGCGTAAGGTAAAAAAAAAAGTGAAAAAAGATGTAGGGTATAAATAAGCAGCTAGGACTTGTAATCATATCATAACGTTTTGTAGATAATATTATATGTGATCTGCGGAATATGGCGTTTAAATCAAGAGTGTATCGTCTCGTAACTCGTGTGCTGATACATGACGAAGAATGTAGTAGAAGAATCCTTGTTCAAAACGCGAGAGTCGGACTCTTCCGGATCGAGTTCGATTTCGTTTTTCAGTGTCGTTTTTTTTTTTTAGGGCGATCGAAGTAAGAACGCGATTTTATCCTCGGCTACGTGTAATTCTTTAACGGAACGAATCTGCAACTTAGAAAGAAGAGATACTCGATTTTACTCGAACCTCCTTCGTTTCTTTTTTCTTTTCATTTTTTTTTTTTTTTTTTTTTTGTCAATTTCTCTCTTCTTTTTTAATCGCGATAATCAGACATCGATTTTTCGACTTTCGATGCTTCAGCATACGCGTGTGATAGTATTCGTTAAAATCCATAAATACGTGCCCATTCCTGATTATATTTGTATGCATGGTGACGAAGACGAAGTCTGATACGATGAGACAAGGAAAAAAAGTGGACGCACCTTTGTTTCTTTTTCCTTTTCTTCTTCTTTTCGAAAAATTGCGTACAATTCTAGAGGTTCCGTTTCGCTAGGGAATAGAGAGAGAGCTGATACGTGTATCATCGGCTGAACGATGCCCTCCTGATGAAAATCCCCGCTCCAAAAAAAAAACGTGTGGTGTACACTAGGTGCACGTGTTTAACGAGAACAAAAGAGTGACAGATAGACGTAAAAGTGAAGAAAGCAAGATGCAAAAACGCGTATGTATTCGAGAGGTCAAGCATGCATGCCAGACTGTCGCTTATTTTCTGACGCTTTACCTGTACCATTGAGCGTGGCGCGCGAAGTAAAACCAAACGATGCATTAAGAGAAAAAAAAAATAATAAAATAATAAAAATTGTTACACGTAGTACACTGTACAACGAACAACACACTTCGAGAGAACACGTTCTACCGCGGGCTGTATTTCTAATTAAAAAAAAAAAAAAGCAAACAAACAAACAAACGAAACAAACGAAACTGGACCCGTCAACGCGCGGTGTACGCGAACGCAAGCAAAACAAAAACAGTTTCAAAGAACGTCCCACGATCCTTTTTTCCGTTCTTCTCTTCAGTTTCTCGCGACAAAACAGGCCGACGCCATTGCGATTTAGCTCTTCCCACCATCGTGCTCGAATCGATCGCGCGAACGATACGAAATTTTACACCGCGAGTTTCAACGATCAAGACGTAGCCAACAATGACACGCTTCGAGAAAACTTCGAAGCGAAAGCAGCGCGTTATACACGTTGACGGATACATCGAACAATTCCTTCGAGAAGCGCGCGGAGCGTCGAGTCGCGACCGCATTAGTTGGCCGCTCGCGACCACTCAAGGTCGCTCCCCCACCACAGCGTACGGCTACTCCCACCGCTGTCTTCGTCGAGACTCACCGCGTCTCGGCCGATTGCACTCGGTGGAGCGTAACGTGGCGAACAGGCGAACACGAATTTCTGTACATTTTTTGAACAACGTCGAGACACACCCATGGGCGTTCAAAGACACGTTCGACGGTTCGTATTAAAGTTCTCGTGCCGCGAATAATTCGCTGTTTTCCATCCAACGAGTACAAGCTGTTAGATTTGGTAATTTATGGTGGGGGAAGCGACCTCGAGCTCGGTAGATTTGAGTTTGAACCACGAATGGAAGTTTCTCGCGTGATAGTTGGCCCGTCTCTCGCGTCACGCCTATATCGACGACGGGGGAAGGGTTAAATTTAAAGAAACGTCCAACTGACACCCCCATCACCACCATCCGAGCGCTGTGCCATCGGAGGATGACGGGCCTCCAGGAGAATACGTTTTCTGGAGGCTCGCCAAGACGCCGCGCGTCGTGTTCCGGACGACGGAGGGACGCGCAAGATCTTGTTCGTTCTTGCGATCTTTCTCGCAGGTCCCGCTGTACATATAGCTTTTATTCTCTTTCGAGCGGATTCGCGCTCTCTCTCTCTCCAGTCGATACGACGCGATACCGTCGCTGAATGGGGAACGAAAAAGAAAAAAGTAATGAAAAGAAAAGAATCGAAATCGACCACTTTCGCGAACAAAACGTGGGAGAAACGATGTACAAAAAAAAATTATATATATTAAAAGAAAAAAAAACGTATTCAAAAAAAAAAAAAAAAACATGAATCGACTACGACAACAGAGCAAGTACGCGGTCGTCCGGAATACAAAACTTTTCCGTCTCGCGCGCGCGAGCGCTCGTCCCCCGATCGGAACAGAGATTCTTCTATGTACAAAAAAATCAAATTGTAATTGTAGCGAGTAGAGAGAGTCTGTAATGAATACAGTATTCCAGGTAGTGTCTAGCACTGTGTAAACACGATGAAATAAGCATTAATACACTCAGACATACGGAACTCGAGGTTGTAAAGAAAAGTCATCTGTGTCGATAATTAATTATAAAAAGAAAAAAAAGCAAGAAGAAGTGGCGAACGTTTGTTTAAATCTTACCACGAAATACATATCCCATCTATATGTATATATTTGCAGTCGCATGAGAATTTCAACTATATTGATGATTGATTGTGTAATTATGATTATTAGTATTATTGCGATGATGATGATGATGATTATTATTATTAGTTATTATTATTATTATTATTATTATTATTATTATTATTATTATTATTATTATTATTATTATTGATCATTGATTATTATTTATGGTTCCGATTTTGTGAAAATTGGAACGGATAAGTATGTTACGATATCGATATTGCGTTTAAGGCGTTAGGTTTAATGTTTGTAGTTAGGTAATTAAGTAGTTCGGAGAGTAGAGGTACATATCGTTAATATTGTTATTGATTAATAGTGTTGCGAAAAAAGGTGTTACTGCCGGTTGCGCTTTGATTTCTTTTGTGCGCGAAGGCTCGTTGACGAGACTCGTCGTCTCCGGGTCCGTATGCACGGAATCGCGGGGCCCGCACCGGAGCGTGGGGCCCCGTGATCTGTCGGCGAATTTTTGCGGCCAAACGTAAATGGAAAAAAAAGGTAAAAAAGAGGAAAAAAAAAACGTTCGAAAAAAAAAATCATGTACCTGTGCTAATGTCGATTTCTCGAATTAGTCTCGAAGAGGCGTCGTTCTGGTCTCGCTAAATAATACCCCTCGAAGTAATTATATTATATTTTTGTGCAATCAACCGCGACGCGACATCGCGACTTCGTGCTCGCGAGGGATGGGTGCTTCCAACGAGTCTCTTGAAACGTGAAACGAAAAAAGAAAAAAAAAAAACGAAAGGAAGAGAGAATATTTCGTTCGAAATGTTCCCCTTCCACGTCTGTGCTAAAGGCATCTCGCTCCTTGAGGGGCACCCGATTCGTTTCCGATGGAAGACCCCCCTCCACGGTACGGCGAAGCTCGCGGCGCCACCGTCGACGTTCGTTCTCGTTAGAAATTAGACGATGCTGGGCCAAACAAAACAAACCAAAGCGCAGTAACCTTTTTAGCGATCACTCCTTCCCCTCTAAGTATTACCAAGTAACATATACCTGCCCCACATATCAGATCTTACGTATCCCGAAGCACCACCATGCGTCATATCAATGTTTCTAAGCGTTAGTCCTTGTAATGTACCCTTTTACCGATCGTTTGTCCCCGCCCCCTCTGCCCCCGCCCCACACCCTGTATGCCACTCTTTCGGCGTCTCCCAAGTCGCGTCTACGTCCTAAACAAATTTTCGATCGTACGCCCCGCCCCCCACGATTGTAATCCCGTATCCCCTCTCGTCGTTCCTCCACTATCCCCTCCAAACTTCCCCAATGGGACCTCCTACTTCTCCTCCCATTTCCTACTCCCGCTCCTCCCACCTCGTTATTGTACATCTGAGCCAGAAGGGTCTCTATGCTCTGTCTTCCCATCGCTGCGTCAAAAGACAAACTAGATGTAATAAGATTTGTTGACTGTATACATTATTATACATTGATTGTACACGCATCACAGCAACGTCACACGATATCCACGTACACCCTACACGACACCTACACACCGAAGAGAGTCACACACACGCGACACTCACGCCGAAGGGAAACGAAACACGACCAACACACGTGCCGCTGCGTCAGGATAGTCCAAGATGGATCGGTAATGCTAATCGTCTCGGCAACCGGGAGAATCCGCTTGCACGGCAAACGGTGCAACGGATTATGGCGATTTCGGGATCGATACGAGCAAACGGCGAACGTTGTCGTGCATTCGATGCACCAGGATTGTGTAACTGGACACAGTGCAAGGCTGAGCAAAATTTGAACCGAACAAAACACAACTGATATTTAAAAGCAATGGGAGTTTATTTAATCGAACGAGATACAAGCAAAAAATCGTCCCGTAATTCTAAGTTCTATTCGAAGAGTTATCTTTCATTCCTTCGAGAATTTTTAACAATTAATTTTGCTCAACCCGGTGTACCGGTGGATCGTGCGCGTGCAAACGAATCGAGATTTCAACGATGAGATACATCGTTCCAAAATATTGTTTCGAAGTACTTTTACGGGGCAACGTTTACCCACGAATCGTGACTTCGAAATTGAAATTTTAACGTCCACGTAACCGTAGGACACACGGGACCGAATTCAGACGTCCTTCTAACGTTTAGTTTCTTCTTCGCGAATGAATAAATGTCTCGAATCTTGATTCCGCAATGGTGATACAACGATTGACGATTCTAGTCCGGGTTTTTCCACGTGATTCAAATTTTAGAGTAACGTTGCAAAATGAGTTTGCAAATATTGACGAAAGAATATTTTGTACATATTCCCATCGAGTTGGTCGGGGTGACTGTCGTAATTTAAGCATAGTCTCTTTTCGATGATTTTATTTTCGATCCGTTGAAGATTTTGATCTTGAACCAGGGTGATACGGTACGTTGCACTTGTGGTGTTTTGCACGCGCACGGAACGAATTCGAGGCAGAGAGTACGTGTGGCACGATCGACGAAATTTTTAGAATTCTTTTTTTTTTCTTTTTGAAGAGAGTCGCAGCTGTATCGATCCGAAATCGATCGGTCGAGACGCAAAAGGGCCACGCGCGAACGAGTTCCGGTTCACCGGAAGTTTCGGTACTCCAGAAACGAGCTGTTCGAAATTTTCTCCGTCACCCCCGGAGTCGAAAATCTTCGCGAGCATTAGCCAATCCATAATTAGCCTGTGATTGTCGCAGAGGGGCGTTCATTTTCGGGGACATCACTCTACCTTCGGTCACGACACGTGACAAAGTGTGGACTACGCCGACACACAAAACCGTGTCACACGTCGAAACTGGAGAAGTTTCGTCACAAAAGAAAAAAAAAAAATAATAATAATAAAACACACAGAGGCCAAGCGAAACAGGAGACACACACACTCCAATTATGATTACTCTTTAAAACGAAAACAAGCAAAAAAAAAAGAAAATAATAATAATAATAATTAATGATGTAATGTGTATATTAATACTATATGTCGTACGCTCTAATGTTGTTTGAAGAGTTATTTGCGAGTCAATTATCTGTGCCTAGCAGCCCTGTGCACCCTATCAAATGTACCACCGTTCAGATGAAAAATTAAAATAATAATGGGAAAAAAAGTGAAAAGATAACTGATTGAACCAAAAAGCATTGAAACTATTAACAAAACGGAGGCGGAATAAAACAAAAACGTATGAAAACAATGTAACACTCACACACGCATACGTTAAAGAAACGACGTGTATACACGTGCGTACAAACATACACGCGTGTGTTTATTCGTACACGCGCGTGTATGTGTGCGTATGTGTATATATGCATAAACATAGTTCGAGAAGACTACGAGTACACACGTGTGTTTCTTACGACAACAATATAACAATCCACAAGCAGAACAATATACAATTCGTTGACGACAAATTGGAAAGTGAACGAAGAAAAAAAAAATACACGAGAGATGGAAAATAAAATAAAAAAACTTGCACCCTGTATACATAGTTCGCACAATGATCTGTTCCTATTTTGGAATCAGTTTTTTCGGATTTGCCAAGAATGTATATCTACAGATTCTATATTTAGAAGAGAATATATATATACATATATACATGTATATATTTGTATATGTATATATATGTGTGTATATATATGTATATATGAATATAGAAAAACTGATTATGAAATATAAGTATTAAAATCCATAGTTCTGGAATTGTTACCCTTTTTCGAAACCAGTTGTCCGATCATGTGTGCACCCGCGGTCTCTCCCCCGTGCACACGAGGGTGAGAAACGAGGGAGAGAGAGAGAGAGAGAGAGAGAGAGAGAGAGAGAGAGAGAGAGAGAGAGAGTGAGAGTGAGAGTATGTGTGTGAGAAAGAGAGAAAGAGAGAAACGAAAACGCAAGAGAACGCGCGCCGTTCGTAACTCGCTTTTTTTCCAAGCTACAGCAAAAAAAAAAGCCTAATTGTAAAACGTTGGGAGAAGTTGAAACGTAGTCTTCTTCGTTTTCGTGCAAAAAAAAAAAAGAAGAAAAACCGAACCGACGACGAGCGCGTGCAGCAGCGTGTCGTCTATTCGAGACCATAACATGTAATCGAGCTCTTGAAGTCCGCTAGAACAGTTGTTTCTAGTTAGAAACGTGAAGATCACGAGACCAAGATATAAGATTTAAAAAGAAACCGAGACTAGAAATATTAAAAAAACAAAAAAAAAACAAAAAAAAAATGAGCAAGACCATAGTCGTGCGCGCGTGCGAGGGTGAGACAGCTCGTTTCTAGTGGCACTCGGACGAAACCGTTTTGCCCCCCTCTCAACCGTACCTCTTGTCGCGCGAATCGCTTTTTCGAGGATACCACTTTGTGAGATGTCCTTCAAGCGTAGCGCGCCATGATGGAAAATTTACAAAAAAGTCCTCGTTCGGTGAAACGGAGACCAGAGGAGGACAACAATCGTAGCGCGAAACGATCGACAGGGGGGGCGCGTGAACGAAACCGATCGCGAACGTTTACGATTCTCTAGTCGCCCCCCACTCTTCCATAGAACGAGCCAGAGAAGGGGAAATCGGCGAAACCCTCGAGCGAAACACGATCTTCGTCCACGGAACGAAGCTCGCGGGGCCTCGCGAGTTTCCGCCGTACCCCGGACTCGTTAAATGTTCACCGGACTCGTTAAATGTTCGCTGGACTCGTTAAATGTTCGCTGGACTCGTTAAATGTGAAAAAAAAAGAAACAAACAAACAAAGAAGTAAATAATTATTATACGGTAGACCGTCACACACTGAACACAACAGCACAACCACCCACCACCACCACCACCACCACCACCACCACGTTCCACGCACATTCATATTTATATACGAATATTGTATGTATATGTGTATAAATTTACGACAGAGAAAAAAAAACACTCACTCATTTTTGTGCGACATTGAAACCACACTCGATTTAACCACCAACAGCCCTTAGACGTATGTGGGACGCTTGTATGTATGTCTAAGAGAAATCTAATAACGCAAGAAATCGATAACTGCTTCGAGCTCTGTGTTCACGAAACGCGGCAACAATTGTCCGTAGTCAACCTCGGTACCATAATCACACCCGCCCCCCTCTCTCGTTTCACTCTTTTGATCGAGACCGCGCGTTGCGAATCGAAAATTGAACAAAGAGAGCAAAGTGCGCGTGTTTCGGAATTTTCTTTCGATATTTTTCGTCTCTGATTTCTCGTTCTTTTTTTTTTATTTTTTTTTTTTTATTTTCTACTTCCCAACACGCAACTCGAGCGCGATCGAGAGGGAGAGCGACACCGGAAGCGCTGCAGGGGAGGTGAGATAACGGAATAAAACGACGACAAAGTAGTGGACAGAGAAGCGTTCGAAGCAACTCGAGTGTGAATCGGTTGATGATGTTTGTAGACGCGACAGGTTGCAAGGAACACGATAAAATGGCAGAGGCAAGAAACGAAAGAGTTATGGGAGAACAAAAAAAAAAGGAATATATAGGGAGAAACATACATATATAAAGTGGGTACGAAAGGAACATCGAGCACAGAGGAATAAATAATTTACACTTAGTAACAGAGAGAATGGGAGCGTGAAAGGGTGAGGAAGGGAGTATTGAGAGATATAGTGAGAGAATGAGTGGGCGTGAGAAAGGGAAATATAAGAGGAAAAAAGAAAAATGAAACACACTCACTGATGAGCGCCGCTAGTAAAAGACATTGGTAGGCTATTATTATCGCTAAATAGTCGCTAGCCGATAGTGATGTAGTTTACCCATTAGAGTTATTTTAAGTTCTTAATTGTAAACGGTTACTATTAAATTTATTATCGTATCACATTACACACTGTAACACTTCTATTATAATAACAAGAAATATTTACCTGTGCATATTGACATATTGTGGAGTCACATCATTAAAAACATATACTACTCAATATATTCAGCGTCAGCGACTCGATTCATTGACACCCACACCATATATACCATGCATATATACCTACTCAAAGATATACATTTTGTCCCCTACGGAAATTGAAACGACGAAGGGGCCACTGATGGATCGACGGTGTTACTCGTCTTTCTCCTTAGTTTTCGGTTTCGTCTTTCCGCTGGACAAAATTTATCAGGTCGTTTCGAGCACACCCTTTGCAGGGGTATCGGTTCGCGAGGGAAGTTTGTGGTGAATCGAAGATTTAGAAAAATGGTTGAAACATTGCAGAAATACGGTTAGAGCGTTGCTAATGACGTAAATATTTTTTGGTTCGGTAATTAGAGGTGAAATCATCCCTTCAAAAAAAGGGACTCTCGTATTATCCTCATATTATCTGGAGATAAGTGTTTAAAGCTATCTGCTCGAGTATAACTAAAAAATAAAACTACCAAAAATCGTAGGGATCAATTTTGTAACAATTCTTTGAAAATTCTTTGTTACTATATTGTGGAATATTATAAACCATAAAACTTTGAATCGATATATCGCTAAAATGAAAAATCACAATTTCACCGAACAAAAAATAATTATATTATTAGTATCACTTAAATTACATTTCTGCAAACTTATCATTTTTGTTGAATCTTCGAATTAAGTAAACTTCTCTTGTCGATAATATGTTTCATCGTACTATTTATTTTCTCTGGTTAAATCGTCGTGGGCAAATTGATTGAGCAAATTGATCGCGTTTGTTTAATTCGAACCCATGTTAATTTTATAAATGTTATAATTAATTTCGTGGTAGTCCAAACTTTACCAAACCGGTGTTAATTAATTTTGTGTTTACCTAGACTCGATTTACATTTATTCGAGTCCCCTAATTTCTATCTCGGAGATCCGATTTCGATGTTCGCAAATCGTTGTTCGACGAATCGGTATTCGTGATTAAAAAATTATCGCACGGCCCGTCATTATCGGTTTATCAAAGCAACAAGATATTCGAGGTGCCAGTTACATTGAATTATTTTGCCAAAATTATGTAACTTCCTCGACACATATATTTTCCATAGAAAATTTTAAAGACCTCACTACATAAAACGAAACAAACGAAAAATCTGAAAACCTCACGAACCATTCCAACATGGATATTATTAACGAGTATTGCCTGTTAGCAACGATCGTATAATTTCCGCTAGACCTTCAATTCCACGAATTCATAACAATTTTATTTTCGATTTTCGATTTTCATTTAACCGTGTAACCTCGGCATAAAGTTACGCCACCTGCGCGAGAAAATCGCTGTGTTTGCAAACGATGGAATTTCCTGCCTGGTTTGCATAACCCGAGCGTCTCTTATTAACAATTCCAGAGCAAACGCAAAGGAGAACAGTTTACGAGCAACGTTGTATTTCAACTTCCAACGAGTACCCTTGCACGAATCTCGCGATAACACGTCTAAAATAAATAAATAAACGCGTCTCGTGCAACACTCTCGCGGGAGTGCATAACAAATCTGAATGTTTATTGCAGAAAACACGGCTATAAATCCCGTCGTATTTCCATACGGTCGCGTGCAAGCTTGGTCGAACCAGATTGCCAAAAAAACACGACCGTTATTTTACCAACACTATTCGAAAAATTATATACGAAATATTCGTAGTCGACGACCGAATAATTGGAAAATTTCTTCGCAGTTTGTCGAGCAAAATGTGTTTCAAATCGTTTGGGAAAAATAATGTAGAAAATTTCGGAAAGACCGAGGAAAAGAAATTATATCTTGTTCGATATTAATTCTACACATTTCGTGATAAAAAAGAAATTCTTAATGTTTCCAAGGCAATAGACGTATTTCGCAACGATAACTGTTTTGTAGACACTTTGCTGTTTATAAAAATCGATGAATAGCTCAAAGCCAGTAAACACTTACCCCCATCACATCGTTCGACTAGCCCACTGCTCCATCTATCGTCTCTTAACCACTTAACCGGGGAGTATAGTCGCCAGATAACTGGGCAAAACCTCTGAATATTTAGCAAGCTAAAGAACGAAGGGTAAAATAAAAGAAAGAATACAAAATTTAGGGTAAAAAGCTCTAAATGTGTAATATATTTTCGTAACTGCCTTTAAGTATTTAAAAAGTAAATTAACTGAAAAATTTCGAGACAACAGCGATGCTCTATAACTATCTTTCGAACGGAACAGAAGTCAATATTTTTACACGATTCTTTTTAAGTAATGGTCGAAATCTAATATTTCCATACAATTAAAAAGAGAAAAACCATTTAAAAGATCGATTGCAACTCGACGAGAAAGTAGAGGTCGTGGCGAACGCGATCCACAATAAGGGAGCCTTGAGCGTCTGATTAAATTCGATCCGATTATAATAAACATTCAGAAGTTCCGTTCGTTCACGAAATTTCCAACCCGAGTACGTGAAACGTTCCACCGTATGATCAAATACAGAAATAAGAAAACAACATCGATATACATTTACGACCAGATAAACGAACACGAGTATCGTGTTCAACGAAAAGGAGATGATGCATCGACTCACAGCAACCCGACAATTCAACATTTCAACATGATTAAACATTGCCACGAGAAGCGACAATCCACGCGTGTATACATTATCAAGCGAGCATTAAAACGCCACGAGAAGCTAGATGCCGGCCTGAGTCCTTCGATAAAACAAAAATAACGGGATCTTGATAAGGGCTGCCTGAAATAGAGCTGCTTGAGCATGCAATCGATTCGCGTAAGCTTTTATTAGTAGTCCCCGCTAGATCCTGCCGCGAGCATGCGCACGTTTGAACAACTAGCGTCTTGTCTTTGTGTGTTTGCGTCCTCGTTGTTGCCACGGCAATGTGCACGGAAGTCGATGGCCAATTTTCGAACGTCGTTTTCGTTGATCTGTCGCTGTTGCACGGTGATCGCACGTTTGTATAGAAACGTTTGAAATCGAAGAAACCTACATTGCGACAGTACGATCGATTCGTCGTTTAAAAACGAATCGAAAACGTGGAATGCATATTTTTCGTACGGTGCTTCCATTTCGAGAAAAAGATGACTTTGAGTATGTTTGGTGCGCGGCGCAATTCACAAATGGCGTCCATGTTTGTACGTAACTATTCGTACGTGTGTACATATTATTGTATGTCGATGGAAAATAATTTTATGTATCTGACGTTATAACAGTAGGAAGAAAGCGACAGGGTTTCATTTAAATAATAAAATCTAAGCGGTTTCTTCGAGGAAAGTAAATGTTTTTAAATTTTTTATCATTGTAGGATATTGGCGGTTAAAAAATATTCAATTCTGTCTGTGATTCTTCTTCGTCGAGTTATTGTAAGTTGAAAAATCTTAGAAATTATTATTACGATGTACGGAGCACTCCCTTGTCGGTTGCACGCGCTCCAAACGATCTTCAAAGTCGTTTTTCTCGGAAACGACGACCCCTGCGGGAAAAATTTATTCCACGTTCTCGACACGTTTTTGAACGAAGAATCTTTCCACGGACATTTCACGCGTTACAATTCAATTATAAGTCTGTGGTGTTATCGATAGAACTCGAGGTGTCTGTACTTCACAGGCGGGTGGATATGTAAATATTGGAGCTTCCATCGGATCGATGTAAATAAAAAATAAAAATTCATGCGTACAATATCTTTACAGGAAGCTTTGTCGAGAGGAACATGTAACATAAGTATAAATAAATTTTGAAGATAAAGAAAAATTTTACTCTTCAAATTCGCTTACGATGTCGTACGTTATAAGATGCGAGAACACGGCTTAATTTTCGAACAAGAAAAGAAATTAAAAAATAATCGTAGACTCCATACCCTCTGTACGATCCGGAACCCACATTCACAGACTCGTTTTAGCGTAAATTCCAAATTATAAGAATCAACGTCGATTATCCAAATTCTGAATAAATAAATATCCATAGAACCTGACTGTCTGATCATCAGTTGAATAACATCGATGCGACAATAAATCGTGCGATCAGGGGGATGGAAAATGGAAGGGGGCAATTCCAGAAGCAGCGATTAGATTAAAAACCGATGTAAGTAATATATTTTCATATTTACAAGGATTTTAGTTATAAGTTTCAATAATCGGATATTGGAATATATGGATGTATGTATACATATATATGTGTTGCGCTTGTAAAAATATAAAGTGCGTTTTTTCAAAACGTATTTATTCCATCGACGTAGAAAAAAAAACCTTCGATAAGGGGCTCGGGAGGTGGAGACTGGGAGCAAGACAAAACGGAGTGCTCGATCGCCATTGAAACGACGAATGGGGGAGAGGAGAGGGAGAAGGGGAGAGAGGAAAAAAAAGAAAAAAGAAATGTAGGAAAAACCAATGTCGATCGACGCAACGAGTACATTTTGAAAGAACGCCGCGAATAGGTATGCTTTCACTGAAAGCGATTAATTTCCAAAAACTTCGTTTCGTTCCTCGTTCGCGGGAGTATCGTTTCTCCCATGAAAGAAAAAAATTGAACAATTCGCGTGTACGCTGAATCGTGAAAAAAATCCTCTTCTCGAGGATCATTCCTTTCGAAAGTTCACCGTTTCGAAAATCGTTGTTGCTTTTATCTATCGTTTTCGTGGAATTTCTCCGGGACGGTTTGTTTGTTTCGCTACGATTTTCATCGCGAGTACTTTCGTTGTTCTCGCAGCGATTCGCGATCGAAGGAAATTGTTGTTCCGCCGACGCAACGGCGATGCTTCGTTTCGAAATGCGCGCGCAACGTGCCATGCGGTGTTACACGCGACGCACGATCCGCTTTCGCAGTTATCTCGAGAAGGCACGTGGTGAAGAATCGTAGTCGAGCGATATAAAAACGTTTCGAGAATCTCGTGTGGCGAAGAATCGTGGTCGAGGTCCCATCATCGGACACGTTCGGTCCCCCTCAGCGCCTGGCTCGGTACCCCAGGCGGCAGATTCGCGGGCTCGCCCCCTCTGGCTTCTGGATCGTTAATGGCCGCCTCGGAGGCCTTGAATCGTTTGTATTTCCCTGGAAGAACGCACAGTGTTTATTATTTACGTGGAATCGGTATCGGTACCATCGTAGAACAAGCGCGTATTCATTTTACCGAATCTCTGCAAGTTTATTTCGATACCAGTTAACAAAACTGGAACACTTTTCCGAGTAGATTAATTCTTCGTTTATCGAAGATCTACTTTTGCACGAGTTAATGGAATCGAAACATTTCTTAGGGCAGATAAATTTTTCATTTGTCGGAGATCTACTTTTATACGAGTTGATGGAATGGTAACACTTCTACGTGTAGCTTTGTAATTTTTCATTTATCGAATATCTACTTTCATACGAGCTAATGAAATGGTAACACTTCTACGTGTAGTTTTTTAATTTTTCATTTGTCAAAGACCTACTTTTATACAAGTTCATGGAATCGAAACATTTTTTCGTTACCGTAAATATACGGTTATATAAGTTAAAATTGGGACACTTTTCTGTGTAGATTAATTTTTCATCTGCTAAAGATCTACTTTTGTATCAGTTAATGGAATTGGAACACTGCCGTGCAGATTAATTTTTCATTTACTCGAGAAAACCTAAAATAGAGTCAAAATGTATAAATAATATATTTGGGTATACTCGCATGAACTACTTGAATTCTTTTTCTAACTGAAGCTTCTAAATGATGAGAAACTTTTGTCAAATGAGAAACAGTATTCGGTAACAATCGTCTAAAAACTCTGAAACTTGAAATTAGTTAGATAATTTTATTTGGAAATGTTAATCCCTCTCTGCATGATTTTATGAAGAAATTACGTTATGCAAATTCCTGACAAACTGTGAGAGGAACGATTAATTGACATCTGTAACGCAAAGTTGTAAATGTACGACATACCAACGGGGTACACAAATAATTAATTTTTTGTTAAAGAACGTGCGTTCTTTGTACATGGTAACATTTATAGCTTTCTTTCGGAAGCAGAACCGAATTTACCGCGCCACGTAACAACCTCTTATTGTCGAACGATAAATCATAAAATAAGACAGCACCAATAACATCAATCTTCCCTGTATGACAATTTAAAAGTGTAATTATCATCTCGGTATCACATCGTAATTCTCAAAATTTTCAAACGTCATCCATAAATCTAATCGCTTCGAAAGGAATCCAATTATTCAAATGCGGGGCCCTATTATCTCAACGAGAAATCATTTCCAGAGTGAGAATCATCGAGCTTCTATTATCGCATAACTTCCAAATGAATTATTCATATACGAACGACGTTAATGTTTCAGTTACAACGGCGCCATATTTTAAAGCATGACGTTCGAGCACGAATAAACTTTTAGCGAAACTGGTCGAGATAAAAGTACCGATTCGAAAGTATAAATTACGAGGAAACTTTCTAAAAGTCAGTGCACAATAAAATACCAATTATCCGAACCGTCTCGTCATCGAAAACGCTCTGTTGAACGAATGCTTCACCTACTGAATTAATTCGTCTGTTCTCGTTTTCTGATGCCACTATTATATTTCGAGGACTGTTAAAAAATTTCAATATATGTTAAACCAAGCTCGAGTCAGAAATAAATCTTATTAAACGTTCACCGTGAAACTGAAATTTCGTAACCTGATTAACACTGGAACTACCAAAGTGGTCACGTGGACTCGTTTGAAACTTCTTTTCGAAATTACTCAATCGTTAACGATCTCTTACCTATAAGATTCACGGACAATTATCAAAATCTACAACTGATAGTACCTGTATTTTAATTTACCCTTTCTCCATCTAACATCGGTCTGATACAAATAGTAATACGTTCATCGTCGTTAGTTTTAGCGTTAATCTCGTGTTCTACGATGGCTGCCCCGTTTCCCGCGCGTGCAATCCGCTCGATTTCGGATCGATAATTAATATTACTTACTGGCTAAGCGGACCAAAGTGACGCCCCACCAAATGCTCCAGCCCCACCCAACCAGGCAGAATAAAACAGTGAATAATTGACCCACCCCGACCACAAGGTTCACCACGAACGCGCCGAGCCTCGATTTTAGTCCAGCTACAGCCGAGAATCTCGGCTGACCCGTACACAAGTTGAAAAGTCCGCTCCAAACGGTGCCTGAAACCAACAGTGCTACTTTAGTATGAAAAGTCAACCCTTTCAGAGTGACGAAACATCGATTTTTCGAGAAATATCAAAAATTAAACGAACGCGAAAAATAGAAGGTGAGAGGATACATTTGATAATTAAAAAAATATTCCGTTCAAGCCATTGCTAGTAACAATCGTTCGAGAAATTGACCCATGACGTCTAACAATGTTATAACTAAGAGTATCGTGCCACTGGGGAAATTTAATTATATATATTTCTTCGCAATTTTGGTGATTACTTCCATAACTTAAAAATAATAATTTTGAAATGAACGCGTACGTGCTGATATCCTTGAAGAGATTAGCATATCAAATGCTGCGTCATCCATGTAGGAATGACCAATGTGTCTTGATAAGCCGCATGAATTATATTCGAATAACAGGGTATTCCTAGCAGAAATACGTCTCGTTTCGAGGTGCAAATAAAATGGAGCTTTAATAGTACAGTTCCTCGCGAATATGGTAGTGTACACGGTTCGAGATTGTATATCCATAGTCACGAGAGAAAATGGCATAGGTTGTATCCACGAATGTAAAAAACCCTAGAATTATAACCACAAAAGTAATTATGTTAATCCCCAGTGACATTTCTATCGAATTGGCTCAGCGCTTTATTCATTAATATTAATAGATTTTCCTCGAAAAAAAATCGAAATTCAAGGCAAAAGTACAATACGTGAAAAGATCTTTGAGTCTGAACAAAAATAAAGACGTCAATGGGTTAATTCGTGAGAAAAAATAATTCGCTTCGAAAGAAAGTAATCCGTTTACAGAGACAATTTATTATCCTTCATCCTCGAAGACTGAATATTTTTCAGGTCGAAGAACAATCGTTAGAAATAATAAAAACAAAAAACAAAAAAACTGTTTTACGCGCTGAATATTCAGAAGCACTTTTTCCTAGTTCCGCGTGGATTAATGAGTTTTTAATGTCCCTGACGGAAAGCTGAGATTTCAATTCGACACGATGATGGAACGAGCAGTTGGGTTTCGATTTACCAGAACCAGGCAGTAAAACGTTCCACACTAGACAAAACCATGCGAGAGGAACTGGTAGACACGGAATAGCACCACGCATTAGAGAATTGTGCTCCACCAGGACGTCCGGTATCTTGGCCTTTGGTTCCTGTTGTTCAATGGAAAGAAAGTCGTTGTTAAAAGTAAATTTAAACATTGGATCTCGAGAAAGAAATCCACGCGAATTTTTGTTCAAAACTACCATACGTATTGTACATAATAAAACAAAATAATCGTAAAGTGTAAGTACCCAAAGTGTCGAGAGCCAAAATTAAACACAGAGATACTTCTATAATTAAATAATACCATTGCCAATAACTCTAGAGATGGACAAATGTATCGACAAATAAACGTAAGATGTTTAATATTGTTTTCTCAGTGAGTAACTTTTCTTTCTTTCGCGATAGAAACTTGAATAATTTTTCTTTTTTCAATGAAAGAATGCTTACTTGGCATTCAGCCTTTGTGGTACTTCCGCGTTACGATTATTAATCGGTTGAAGGATTACCTCCGATAATGGCGGCGGTGCTACGCTGGTAAGACTGTGCTTGGCACGTATGCTTCTTTTCCGTTCCGCTTCAACGTTTCGCTTGCATTTGCAGCTGCCGAACAAACGACGACAAATCGCGCCGAATCTCCTCTCTGGGGGACAACAAACTGCAGCCTCGGCTGGCGCAACCCTCGATCTTCTTGAGCAACATTTCAATTCTCCGAATCGGTTGCACCTGATGCGAGAAGAAAAAAAAACATAAATTGTGGCGTTATTGCTCGCTGTCGAGCAACGAATCGAATAGGGCTTCGAAAAGAGCGAAGAAGAAACGATAAAGTAACTCCAGCTCCCTTTGAATCGAACCATTTCTTTGTATCGATAAATTTCTACAACCTCTATCCTATTGTTTAATATTTTTATCGCTCGTAGATCTGCCCGGTTGAATTTTCACTCGCGTAAAATATTTTCTTTCTTCTTTTCATTTCGTCTATTTTTCTTTTTTAAGCGAGAGTAACAACACCGTGTCTACAGAGTGCACCATTCATTTTCATGGATTAACATTGTCGGCGATTCACGTCCGAACGCTAACGATGCGAAGAAAAATCAACTTCTCGATTTAACGAACCTAGAAAGCATAGCCATGAATATTAACGCGTGGATGAAACATTCAAACGTGACAAAACCCATTAACACCTCGTTCGTGCACTCGGGGTGAAAGTCAATCGTTAGGACACGTGTTCCTTGCGAAGCGGAACACTGCATTCCATTATCTCAATGTCATTTCAACATCATCCAACGTTCTTGCACCGAGTACACGTGCTTTCATCTTAATGGCGGGCTAATGTCCGTGACTGTATTCAGATGCGAATAGAGAAGCAATTTGCTGCGGGAAATAGTTGCTTCCTCGAAGGATTAAAGTGCCGCGTATAAAGTCACATGCGAATTCCTGGAACATCTAACTCTCTCTCTAACCGGTATCCTCGTTACTTGAAGTGTATCTGAATTCCTGAAATGCTCGGTTCCTTCCCTGTTATCCTCGTTACTTGGATTCTATCTGAATTCCTGCAACACTTACCTCCCTTTGTAACTGTTATCCTGGTTAGTTTTACTTTATTTTAATCTCTGGAACGTACACCTCTTTCTCCAACTGTTATCCTCGTTTCTTAACTGTATCTAAATTCCTGAAACACCTACCTCCCTCTCTAACTGTTGTCCTCGTTACTTTACTCAATATCTGAATAGCTGGAATACCTGTATCCCTCTCTGTTCTCGACACTTTAACTGTACTCATGACATTCCTTAACTATTTTCCTGGTTATTTTAACTCTATTTTAATTCCAGGGACACCCACTTTCTTCTCTAAAAGTCGTCGGTTACAAGCTACACTACTCCAACTATCGCAATTTTCAAGTGATCAAAAGCAAAATTCTAACTCATATTTTTTATCACTCAATTATCTTTTTCTATCTATATTCTTTCTTCAACTCTACCCGAATTCCTGATACACCTACTTCCCTCTCTAAAAGCGATCTCTCGGTTACAAGCTACACTACTGCAACTATTGCAATCCCCAAGTGATGAAAAACAACATTCTAACACAGATTGAACTCTCTACAGCTCGATTGTCTTTTTCTGAAGCATCTCGATTGGTCGTCGATCGGTACCTGCATCTGTTCTTGAATTTCGGCCAGCAGCCAGCAGGTACATTGTTTCTCGCGGCCACGGGCTGTTGAGCTGCCTGGTTCCCTTCTGCCACGTCGGTGGTCCTGGCATGTTTCCCGGGCCAAGCGAGTCCTTTGGGGTTGGTGCGACAAGCGAGACACCTCATGCTGGGACAACACTCGCAGCAACGACTCAGGGACCTCTTCCAACGCGCGAAAAGTCTCTCCGGTGGTCGTTCACCAACACCGTTTGCGGCTGCCAGCACCCTGTAATCCAAGGGTGGGCCACGCCCCGTTTATGCTGTTAGCATTATTAAAAAACCCCTGCTCGCTGCCCCTTTGATCGATCGATCGAACGATAAAGGAGCCTTCGACGTCGATTAAGAAAGAAACGCCAAGCGATCGAAAGAACCGTGCCAACGTCTCTTGGCCAACAGTGACTGCGTTAGGTCTGGACAGTTCAAGGACGCACACGCGCTTCGATACTCGCGAAGGGTAAGTTCTGATCCGTAGATTCAACCCCCACGATGCGTGGAAAATTTCCAGCGAATGCAAATTATCGAACTTGACACGCTTTTAAAATTATCTTCGGTCATGAACAAGCAGTTCCTGCTTATCTGTTATCTTAACGTTCTCAGCCCTATTTTGACGTTTGATACGAACTAAAATTATACAAAGAAAAATATGTAATACATCGATCCGTATAAATTTAAATATAAATTAAAAATTTAAACAGTAAGCTCCCAAAGAGATATTTTTAGAAGCTATCTATTCGATGCGAGAATTTCGTAAGAGTCGTCCATTTTGATGCAAGAATTTCACGGATTGGTATACTGCTCCAATACCACGAGAAGTTGAAAATCTAGGCCTTTTTTTTTAATTTAATCTTTTCGTATCGTTGCACGTTTCTGCGAATTACCATTGAGATTTCTGTTTTGTGTCAGATTATAGAATGTGTGCGAAGTACGGGTTGTTAATTTAGAAAAGATCCCCGAGAAAGTAGTTTGAAAGTAGCGAGAACGAAACGCAGAGTCCTTTAGGTATAAAGTGTTGTACAGTAACGTTTAAAACTTGTAAAACTATAGAAATATGATAAAGACTAACGATCTAACTTCTCACCGAACAGACGTAATAAACTTTTAGAATCGTGTAATCTTTTGAAAGAATTTTCGATACATTCGAATAAGACTTGCAGTTAATCGAGCGCGAAAATAGAAAACCTTCCGAGCTATCCTAATGTGCACACACCGATCGTGCGAGGGTTAGGACCTACTTAGAGTTCGTACACTTTCCAGTCGCGCCTTTTCAGAGCCGCAGTATATAAATTACTTGTCATACTCAACCCTCTAATGATTAACACGATCGATCAGAAACTCGCGACAAGAAATTCCTGTATAGCCAGCAAAAGAAATTTAATTAAGGGCACCTGGTAACTTAGCAGGTTCACTCGTTTATCGATTCCTTTCGTATAAATATCCTAGAAATATATTTCATTCCTACTTTTCGTAAAATTAAATTAAATTCGCGCAATATAAATTACATGCACTTTAAACGTTTCGGGCCCTCGTAAGTGTATATAAAATAAATAAAAGATACAAACTTCTTTCTCGATAATAAAATATTTGTTCAGCGATGGTACCCGTACGACACAGGGTAAGTTCCAATGAGTCTCAGGTTTCCTCGAACATAACCTATAGGCATTCGAACATGTAATACAATGAGCTTTCCGAGTAATTCGAAAACTACGATTCCTAGAATGTATTACACGTTTCTATTTTTTCATATTACAATAGAACCTCTCGTAACCTGCAATCATAAGTTTAATTTAGCTACTAGGAAGATACGAAATCCTAAAGCGTTTAAATGCTCTGTCAATTTCGTTGGCCTCTTCTTTGAACGAGTGAAGTTCAATATCGTCAATAAAATGTTAAGTTTAATAAAATGATCGTTTCGTTATCCAAAAGTCTCATTACTGCGACACTCGTGTCTCCCGATTGGTTTCGTACATTGCGTATTCGATTAATACGCGTTTCACGCACACTCGGTTTGAGAACCACTGGGCTACAGTGGACGACAAAAGATCCGCGCGACACTCCCGACGGTATTAAAGGACACGGAGCAATCGAGGAAATTAGCCCCCTCCCCCGATGAGAATCGACGCTCGATCACGGTGCATTAATCACCGTACCCCGTATAAACGACCGGCCGCTATCTATCCGAAATCGTCACTCTCTCGAACGCCAATCGCGTACCAATTGAATCGCGTCTATAAATCACCCCCGCGTTCGCCATAAATATCGGGCGCGGAACAGGACACAGAAAACGTCGCGTAGAATTCCTATCGATCGTCAACGGGTGAAATGTGTGCAAATGTAGGGGGCCATGTATCGAGGAGAAGGAGGTGGCAACGTGCACAAAATTCCCACGCGTCATCCTGTTGCCGGCCACGGACCTTCCTTCCAACTGTCTTCCAAACCAACCCACCCCGAAACTCTTCTTCGAGTGTCTTTCGAACCATCCCCTCGAAACCCCTGTTCCTCGAGTGTCTTTCGAACCACCAACCCGCGAACTCTTCTTCCCAGTGTCTTTCAAACCACCAACCCCCGAAAAAGTCTTCTTTCTCGAATATCTTCGAGAATCGAAACCCCTATACCGTATCACCCCTCTTCCATCGTCTTTTAAATACCATCCTCTCTAGATCCCTCTTCCATCGTCTTCCAAACCATCCCCTCTAGACCCCCTGTGCCGGTATCTCCCGAACCATATCCCCTCTTCCAGTATCACCCAGAAACCCCTCTTCCGAAGTCTCGTCCAGACCTTCCCTCGAATTTCCATCGGATCTCGACTCACCCTCGTTTCTAGGCCCGTGGTCACGGGTAATAAGCGTCCCTTACCTCGTTGGTCCCTGGTTGCGGCGAACGGGTGCGTGGCTCTCGTGCTACGAGCGGAAACAACGAGATGCACGGCGAACGGAAGTGAACGATGATCCCGTGACGATGGATCGATTCGCGGTAGTCGCGGACCAGAAGAAACGGTACTGCCTCGAGGCTGGCCAGCGAGCATCGCGGCTCCCGCTCGTGTCGCACGAAGATTGCAGGTGCCGCAGTCCACGGGGGTTGGCCGGACCTTCGGGGGGGACGGGGGGCGGTGAAGCGAGGAGAGAGGGGGCGGTTGGCTACCGTTTGCTTGTCGGCGAGCTGGTCACGCGAAGATTTTCTCCTTCGGACGGCCCGCATACACGTTACGGCCACCAAGCTGGCTTCCTTCGGTTGACCGCGAAATCGATACGCTTGAAGTTCTTTACCTTAACACCGGCGCTCTTTCAAGGCGGCCCACCCACAGCACCCTTTTCTCTTTGATTTTTTCCTTCCTTCGTTTCGTTCGCGCAGTATTGTTCCTCTTTTTTTTTTCTTCCGTTCCTGGACGTGTATCCGGTTGTTCGGAAAGTCATTTCGTTTTTTTTCTTCGGTGAAAATGAAACACGATTTTTTTAGAGTGGATATTATAATATATCCATATTGGAAAATGTTCCATTGAATCAATATTCCATTTTGGAAAACGAAATGACTTTCCGAACAACCCAATATGTTTTATTCTCGCTTTGATGATCGGTAACGCGGTTTCTCGAGTGCCGAGAAACGAGTTCGTTCCAGGGTTTAACGTCGTGTACATTTTATTATGTTTCGCGATCTGTGACGCGTTCTCACCGAGTTTAAAGAGGGTGGTTTGGCCATGTTTGTCGTAGCGGCTTCTGCTTTATCGTTTTCACGGTGTACAATTTAGTCCTTCTGTGCAATTTATGACGCGATCTCTCGAATACTTTCAGGGATGTTCTCTCTCTCTCTCTCTCTCTCTCTCTCTGTTTGTTAGAGTGACTTTGTATTTTGAACTTTATCTTGTATATTTTATTGTGTTCTTTCTTGGTCTGTAAACGGTGATTTATCTGTCTTTGTCGTCTTTTATTATTACTTTGTGGTCTCTGACTTTCCAATAAAGGTTCTCGTCTTTTCATTGCGACGATTTTGTTTCCTCGAACTTAACAGTGTACATTTTACTATGCTTTGCGTTTGGTGGCATGATCTTCCTAATTCTCCAGAGAGAAGTTTATCCCTCTTTGTCGTCGAGATTGTATCCTTTTTCACCGTTTCAACGTAATCCTTTTTCTGACAAGTATACTTTGTTTCCTCTTTGCGGTCGTGACTGTAATTGTTCGTTTTCGCGCTGTATATACTATTCCAGCTTTGCGATTGATGGCGCAATCTCTCAGATTCTAAGAAGGGTAGTTTCCACTTCTCTTGTACATTTCATTACATTTAGCAATTTGTAACGCGACTTTCAGGTTTCTGACAAGGGTACTTTGTCTTCTCTTTCTTGACACGACTATAATTTTGTCGTTTTTCTCGCTATGCATTTTACACGTATGTTTCTATTAAATAAACTACGTTTCTTCGTACTATACATGCTGTGAAAACGTATTTTTCGTTACCGTGAAATGTCAGAATACCTGTATATAAAAGATACACTTGCAAAGTGATTATTCAACTCGTATACTATACAATTATAATATATGTCGATATTGACGTATACAAAATTCAGAATATATTTTATTCGATTATTTTACGCCTTCTTACGAAGATATTTATTTTCCATTTTAATTAACATTGTTTCTCCTCGAATCCTCGCAAAAGGATTCTTCCGTGTCGTCGCGCGATCCCAGAATTTGCTCGTTTTCTGTCTCGTATTTTAGCTCCGGTTTCCGCTTTGTTCAACCTCGACACGACTATTTTCTTGTTTTGTCCACGGTTCTTTGTTAGGTCGACGTTAATACCGTGATTCGATGAACGGAATTTTTATCAAATCGATACGTTGGTGGAACGCAACGTATGCTGTACGCTTTACGTACGGAATTGTATTTCGCGCTTTGTTTTTCCTTCTTTCGATCGACGTCGATACAACGAATCGCCAAGCGGAATTTTTGTCGAAACGATACGTATCTTTGATGTAGAACACTTCGCAGACTTTCCACGGAATCGCTTGAAAATTTCGCATATCGGTGTTGCAACTTCGAAGAATTTTTCCACACAGAGAAATTAATTTTTGCATGGTAAGAGAACATCGTGTCGAATAATACTCGACTTTCCACGGAATCGTTTGAAAATTTCGCATATCGGTGTTGCAACTTCGAAGAATTTTTCCACACAGAGAAATTAATTTTTGCATGGTAAGAGAACATCGTGTCGAATAATATTCCACCTGATTTCGATAATCGAGAAACGAGAAATTTTAGACCGTTCCAAGTTTGCGCGTAAAAGCAAACGAGCCACTTTGGAAACTCGATGAAACTATAAACCTCGTCGTTATCAGAATTTTTGAACAACGAAGCCGTGTAACTTCGATATAGTATATCAACGAGCCGATTTCCATGGAGCGTTCCAATGGCACAAAAGTTTTAATTGCGTTCACTTCGACTCGCGACCACTTCAGCTACCCTCGCGAAATGTGCGTGCGAACGTCAGTTTGAATAGGACGCGCGTGCTTAGAATCGCTGGAATATTACTTTTCCGGCATCCCCATGCCACTTGCAAGAAAAAGAAACAGATACAAAAATTTGTGCGCTTTTTCACGTTCGATTTTCAAAGTTTCATTATTCGTGGAACGATAAGTAACCCGTATCGAGGTATGGAGACTCAATGGATCCGAAAGTGGAAAATATTGATTTTGAAACTTAAGTACGTTATTCAATGGTGAAATGGCAGTGGTTCTCAAACCATTCGGGAACTCTTTTTAAACCTAGACATTTATGCGAAACTGCAGAAAGCTTTTAATTACGTGGATTTTATTTATCGATATTTATCGTAGTAGAACCAGTGAATATATAAAATTATTATCTTAAAATTGTTGCGAATATATATTCATTAATTCATTTCATTTTGTTTATAGGTAACTCAATGAATATATAATAACCGTGAACAAGTTGATCGTTAAACGTGCATACAATTCTTTTAGGAGATATATTTCTTTCTCGAATAAAATCACTGCTATTTTCAGCGAGATAAGTGAAATTGATTAAAGTTACCCCAGCTTAATAGAAGGGAGCTGAATTTCTAAGTCCGTTAATATATTTAAACAGTCGCGATATTTTGTTTCAGGCGAAGCACGGAGTAGATGATATCCGGAAAGACATTTCACTTTAACGGAATTTGTGTTACATATACAGGACTCGTGAAAAACGAGTGATTTTGCAATGCACTCCACTAGGAACCATGTTCAGCCCAACCGCCGAACGATATACATCTATCAGAGTATAACTATGTGACTGCAAGTAGCCAACCATCGTTCAACGCCCACCCATGAAGATACATGATAGGATCAGCTAGTGTCATGGACCTATTTCGCCCTTGACCACCCCCGAAATTGTGCTACGTCTTTAGCTGTCATGTTCTCCTGGTACCAATGTCTCAAAGTCAGTGAAAAATTTTAGCAAAAGTTCGGAAATTCATTCGAATATCCCGAAAAATTTTAATTCACGAAAATTCTTGGAACTTGACGTCATTTCCAAAAAGCCTCGGAATAAGAATACCTTCTCGAGTATCATGTTCTCCTGTTACCAAAGCCCAAAATCGACGAAAAATTCTAGCAAAAATTCTGACACTACTACTACTACATTCTGACAATACTACTGACGCCAAGAGTCCCAAAATCGAACATTTTCTAAAATTTATGCCTGAATTCCAACCTTTGGCATCAGGAGAACACTGTTGTCGAGGAGGTATGCATTTCGATTCTTTAAGTATTAATCAAAATTAAATTGATATATCTAATAGACAATTATTACTTTCCATGTTTTAAAACTTTAAGCAACATCTCTTTACTTCGAAACTCGGTCAAAATTAATTGCTATAGGCGAATAATCATTTTTAATGCATAAATAGGATGCATATTGTAACATAAATGTTCGAAACATGCGTGAATATTAATAACAATCGCATAGAGGAAGGTACAATCACTGGAATTATTCGCTTTTACAGATTTCGGAATAACTTGATTTTTACTTATCACGATAAATAACAACTGTCATAGGACCATACTGTAAACAATTATTAATAATGTCCTGGTATAAATAATGGCTTAAAATATCATTTCGTTGAAATATTCTTTGTTCGTGCTGGAATTTTTCAGTAAGGTCCAACCGACATTGTCAAGGCTACACATATTGATTATCGATTCACAAGTGTTCATCACGATGATTTTTCTATCTAGAAAAGCAATCAATTGTATTTTAGGGCTTTTAAGTAAAGAATGCAACTTCCAAACGTATTTCGAAAATTATAAGAATGACACAAATGTTAAATTAATGTATCTAATAAACAATTGTTACTTTCCATGCTTTAAAACTTTACGAAACACGTTTTAACATTGAATCTCGATCAAAATCAATTTCCATAAGCTTCTTAATCATTTGCAATGTATAAATAAGATGCACATTATCCGATTAATATTGAGAACATGCATAAATATTAGTAACAATCGTGGAAATGAACAAACATTCACCGAAACAGTTTGTCTTCGCAGATTTCGCAATATCTTGATGTTTATTTTTAATATTTATTAATAACTGTCGTAGGACCGTAGATTAAACAATTATTAACAATATTCTGGTATAAATAATCGCTAAAGAGTCATCAATTTCTTGAAATATTTGGTCAGATCGAACAAAGACAATTGAAGTAACGGTAAGTCACCTTGCTCGGGGTATATATAGCCCCTCCCGATTGCCGAAAATTTCATTCCAGCAGGAGCCTCCGAGGTGGACGGACGTCTCCATTTTAGGTACCTGGACCCTCCGCGGACAGCAATGGACACCGGTTACCCTCTTGGTAACCGGTACTGGCCACCGATGGGCGGTGGTCAGTAATGGCGACCCTCTAATTTTTTTTTCTTCTTTGTTTGTTTACATATTTACTTCTTTCCTTTGAACTAACTCGCTAATTTTAATTCGTACTTGTTTTTCCATGCTTATTTTTTTGCCACTGCTTCCTTTATTTTCTTGTCACTGCATATTTGTTACTGCATGGCATGTATTTAACAATTCCCAATTTTCAATTCCTTTCTCTCAGCTAGGCACAACAGCAAACGAAGAAAGAAAAAAGAAGAAAGAAGAAAGAAGAAAGAAAAAAGAAGAAAGAAGAGTACACTCTCATCGCAGCCGCCTTAAGCTTAGACTAAGTTAGTTTTAAGGTCACCATGTACGAACATTTGTGATCTGCCGAGCAATTATCCAATCTTTAGCTTACTTTTGCTCGCTTGCTCGTTCCTCAGTCCGGCCACCTCTGCTTGTTGCATAAGCAAGTGACCGGCCGTGGGGGTGGACCGAACCCTCGATCGCCGTCTCTTCTGGTGCGTCCGCTTTGAGAGAGAATATGCAGCGAACACAGGGGCAGGTGTTCGCACCGGTCCCTGCGGAAGCCCTTGTGCCACAAGACCCTCTCTTCGTCATCCTCCGTGAGACAGGTCCACGCCCTGCGTGGCTCCTGGCTGCGGAGTTGGGAGAAACGGGGCACTCCACGGAGTGGACGGCGTCGCGCATTTCCTTGAGAATCGGGCCCACTGAGGGGAAACGGGACCAAGCTAGTAGGAGCAACTCCACGGTTCGCGTCGCGTATTCCCCAATTTTGCCTCATTTTTCCATTATGTAATTGCTCGGCAGAATTAAACGAGGAGATCGAAGAAACATTGATTCCTTCTATCTCTGCAGTTAGAATAAGTTAGTTTTAAGGCTGTGATCTGCCAAGCAATTATCCAATCTTTAGCTTAATTTTGCTCGCTTCCTCGTTCCTCCGTGTAGGTGGTCCGAACGGTCTATCACCGTCTCCTCCGGTGTGTTCGCTTCCAGAGGGGGCATGTTGCGAGCACAGGAGCAGGCATTTTTGCCGGTCCCTGCGAAAGCCTCCAAAGTAAGACCCTCTCGTCGTAAAGATGGAGAAACGGGGCACTCCTCTAGGGGAGTGGATGGCGTCGTTCGTTTCCTCTCGAATCGGGCCCACCGAGGGGAAACGGGATAGACCTAGTAAGACCAACTACACGGTTCGCGTCGCGTCTTTCCCAATTTTGCCTCGTTTTATTCGTCGATGTAATTGCTCGGCAGAAATAAACGAGGAGATCGAAGGAACATTGATTCCTTCTATCTCCATGGTTTAGTAACTTTGTTTGTACTGCGTATCGAGAGAGATCGATGGAGCATTGATTCCATCTATCTCTCTCCGGGTCTCCGCTCGCAGCAACCTCCACGTGGTGAGACCTGGTAATCGGTATTACTCGCGACGAACAATAATTATTCGTCGCGGGTAGTACCGAGCTAATTGGCTGCGAATTTAGAATAGTTAGTTAATACCTAAGAAACAATTGAATACTTAAAGGAACAACATTTTTACAATGCGTATGAAAGTTTGAGTATGATAATGAAACGAAAAAATGCAATTGTATCTCCGATGTAACGATGTCTTTCAATAAATTCATTTGGAGTAACAACAGAAGCTTTCTTTCTGCCTATTATTTGCTTCCATTTCTTTAACCCGATCTTATCATAGTGCTGAAACCACCTAAAACAATACTTCCAAGACGATTATGCACTCCTGATACCAAAGTTTCAAAATCAGGGAACAACTTTACCAAAAGTACAGGAATTCTTTCGAATGCTCCATTAAATTACATTTCGCGACAATTTTTGGAAATGACGTCACTTCTAAGAATCTGCTGAATAGGAGTACCTCCTCGAATAGAATGTTCTCCTGTTACCAAAGTTCAAGATCGACAAACAATCTAGCACGAATTCAGAAATTCGTTCGAAAACCCTACAAAATCTCAATTTGCGGAAATACCTGGAATTTGACGTCATTTCTAAAAATCCACGGAATAGTAATACCTTCTCGAGAACCATGTTCGCCTGTTACCAAAACCCAAAGTCGACGAAAAGTCTAGCAAAAGTTCAGTAATTTGTTCGAAAATCCCTCTAAATCTCAATTCGCGGAAATTCTTGGAATTTGACGTCATTTCCAAAAATCCCCGGAATAAGAATACCTTCTCGAGTATCATGTTCGCCTGTTACCAAAGCCTAAAATCTACGAAAAATTCTAGCAAAAGTTTGGGAATTCATTCGAGAATCTCGCAATTTTCCCAAATTTTGCAATCTCTTTTAATGTTTGTTTCTCATAATGATTAACAACCGTCGTAGGACTATAGTTTAAACAATTATTAACAATGTCCTATGATAAATACTGGCATAAAATATCATTTCGTTCAAGTATTCTTTGATCGCGATGGAATTGTTGTTATTGAGATCGAACCGACATTTTCAAAGCTGGAAATGTTTATCGATTCACAAACATTCATCATGATGATTTCTCTATCTAGAAAAACGATTGATAGAATTTCGGCGCTTTTAAATAAAGAATACAACTTCCACGCGTATTACGAAAATTACAAGATTTAAACAAATGTTAAATTAATGTATCTAATAAACAATTGTTACTTTCCACTCTATAAACTTTACAAAACACGTTTTTACTTCCAATCTCGATCAAAATCAATTTCTATAAGTTACTTAATCATTTGTAATGCATAAATAAGAGCCACATTCTTCGATTAATATTGGGAACGTGCATAAATGTTAGTAACAATCGCGGAAATGAACAAACATTCACCGAAACCGTTCGCCTTCGCAGATTTTGCAATATCTTGATGTTTATTTATCGTAATTATTAAGAACCGTCGTAGGACCGTTGATGAAATAATTATTAACAGTGTCCTAGTATAAATAATGGCTTAAAATATCATTTCGTTGAAGTATTCTTTGTTCGCGATGAAATTTTTGATTGAGGTCCAACCGACATTGTCAAGACTACACACATTGTTTATCGATTCACGAGTGCCCATCAGGACGATATTTCTATTTAAAAAAGCGATTAATTGAATTCCGACGCTTTTAAGTAAAAAATACAACTTCTACACGTATTGTATAAATTATAAGAATTAAACAAATGTTAAACTAATGTACCAAATAGACAATTATTAGTTTCCATGCTTTAAAACTTTACGAAACACGTTTTTACTTCGAATCTCGATCAAAATCAATTTCTATAAGTTAATTAATCATTTGTAATGCATAAATAAGATGCACAATGTCCGATTAATATTGGGAACGTGCGTAAATGTTAATAACAATCGCGGAAATGAACAAACATTCACCGAAACCGTTCGCCTTCGCAGATTTTGCAATATCTTGATGTTTACTTATCACAATTATTAACAACCGTCGTAGGACCATAGTTTAAACAATTATTAACAATGTCCTGGTATAAATAATGCTTGAAAAGCCATAAATTTGTTGAAATCTTCGGTTACATGGAACAAAGACGATCGGAGTGAGGGAAGTGACCTTCATGAGAGTATATAGGGAGCCGCCGGTTAACGAAAATTTCATTTCAGAGGGAGCCTCGGAGGTGGACGGATCTCTCTATTTTTCGATTTTAGGTGTCTGGAAGGGGGGCCCCCACTCTTGGTAACCGGTACTGACTCCTGGTAGGGGGTGGTCAGTACTGGCGACCACTCACTTAATCCTTTTTATTTTTTTCATTTTTTTCTTTCTTCAATTTACTTTATTTATTCTCCGATTTTAATTTGTACTTGTTTTTCCATGTTTATTTTTTTCATTTCTATTTACTATCATGCCTCGTCTTTAGGTTATTCTTAGGTAGGCACAAGGGGACTTTCTCGTCGCATCCACCGTGGGATCTTTAGATAACTTAGAATAAATTAGTTTTATGGCCACCATGTACGAACATTTGTGATCTGCCGAGCAATTATCCAATCTTTAGCTTACTTTTGCTCGCTTGCTCGTTTCTCAGTCCGGCCACCTCTGCTTGTTGCATAAGCAAGTGACCGGCCGTGGAGGTGGACCGAACCCTCGATCGCCGTCTCTTCTGGTGCGTCCGCTTTGAGAGAGAATATGCAGCGAACACAGGGGCAGGTGTTCGCACCGGTCCCTGCGGAAGCCCTAGTGCCACAAGACCCTCTCTTCGTCATCCTCCGTGAGACAGGTCCACGCTCTGCGTGGCTCCTGGCTGCGGAGTTGGGAGAAACGGGGCACTCCAAGGAGTGGACGGCGTCGCGCATTTCCTTGAGAATCGGGCCCACTGAGGGGAAACGGGACCGAGCTAGTAGGACCAACTCCACGGTTCGCGTCGCGTATTCCCCAATTTTGCCTCATTTTTCGATTATGTAATTGCTCGGCAGAATTAAACGAGGAGATCGAAGGAACATTGATTCCTTCTATCTCTGCAGTTAGAATAAGTTAGTTTTAAGGCTGTGATCTGCCAAGCAATTATCCAATCTTTAGCTTAATTTTACTCGCTTCCTCGTTCCTCCGTGTAGGTGGTCCGAACGGTCTATCACCGTCTCCTCCGGTGTGTTCGCTTCCAGAGGGGGCATGTTGCGAGCACAGGAGCAGGCATTTTTGCCGGTCCCTGCGAAAGCCTCCAAAGTAAGACCCTCTCGTCGTAAAGATGGAGAAACGGGGCACTCCTCTAGGGGAGTGGATGGCGTCGTTCGTTTCCTCTCGAATCGGGCCCACCGAGGGGAAACGGGATAGACCTAGTAAGACCAACTACACGGTTCGCGTCGCGTCTTTCCCAATTTTGCCTCGTTTTATTCGTCGATGTAATTGCTCGGCAGAAATAAACGAGGAGATCGAAGGAACATTGATTCCTTCTATCTCCATGGTTTAGTAACTTTGTTTGTACTGCGTATCGAGAGAGATCGATGGAGCATTGATTCCATCTATCTCTCTCCGGGTCTCCGCTCGCAGCAACCTCCACGTGGTGAGACCTGGTAATCGGTATTACTCGCGACGAACAATAATTATTCGTCGCGGGTAGTACCGAGCTAATTGGCTGCGAATTTAGAATAGTAAGTATATAAGAAACAATTGAATAACTTAATACAAAACACTGCTCTAACGCAAATAAAAGACTGAATATTTTGATTAAATGTAGTAATATGAATGTAACTCAAATGGATCTCAATAAATTTATTAAATAAAACACGAGTAGCTTTTTTCCTTTTCCTACTATGCTTCCCCTCCCTCTATGTGATCCCGAATTATATGTCGGAGAAAGAGATTTGAAAGTTTACATTCCCGAAATTTTTTAGAAATTAAATTATTGGCAACAAACCGTGAAAAATGAATACCTCTTCAACGATCGTGTTATCCAGATAGCAAGTTCTTCAAATCCAGCAAAAACATTAGAATTTTGGTATCAGGAGTACATGATAAGCGAGGAAGTGGCACGATTTCACGGATTCTTAGAAATGACGTCAAATTCCAAGAATTTCCACGAACTGGAATTTTGCGGGAATTTTGAACGAATTTCTGAACCTATGCCAAAGTTTTCGTCGTTTTCGGGACTTTGGTATCAGGAGAGCATTGTCTCTAATGGACTATTGGACAACTAACCAATGGACTAATGGACAATTTTTACTTTCCACGTTTTGAAACTTCAAGAAACTTCATCTCTTTACCTCGAAGCGCGATCAAAATTAATTGCTATAGGCGAATCAATCACTTTTAATGCCTAAATAAGATGCATTTGGTAACATAAATATTCGAAACATGTGTAAATGTTAATAATAATCGCGTAAAGGAACAAACAATCACTGGAATCATTCACCTTTACAGATTTCGGAATAACTTGATGTTTATTCATCACGATAAATAACAACTGTCATCGGACCATACTTTAAACAATTATTAATAATCTTCTGGTATAAATAATGACTTAAAATATCATTTCCTTGAAATATTCATTGTTCGCCATGAAATGTTTCAGTTTGGTCCAACAGAAATTGTCAAGGCTACACGTATCGATTATCGATTCAGAAGTGTTCATCACGATGATTTTTCTATCTAGACAAGCGATTAATTGAATTTCGTCGGGTTCAAGTAAGAAATGCAACTTCTACGCGTATTGTGTAAAATATAAGAATTAAATAAATGTTAAATTAATGTACTAAATAGATAATTATTACTTTCCATGCTTTAAAACTTTATGAAACACTTTTTACGTCGCATCTCGATCAAAATCAATTTATATAAGTTATTTAATCATTTGTAATGCATAAACAAGATGCACATTCTTCGATTAATATTAAGAACATGCATAAATGTTAGTAACAATCTCGGAAATGAACAAACACTTACAGAAAACCGTTCGCTTTTGCAGATATCTCAATATCTCGATGTTTATTTATCATAATTATTAACAATCATCGTAGGACCATACTTTAAACAACTATTAACAATGTCCTAGTATAAATAATACCTTAAAAGCCACCAATTTCTTGAAATATCCGCTTAAATCGTAGAAATAAAATCGAAGTAAATGGTAAGTCACCTTCTCGAGGGTATAAATAGAACCGCCAGCTGCCGAAAATTTCATTCGCCCGGGAGCCTCCGCGGCGGACGGAGCTCCTCCCTTGGGGGATCTGGACCCTCAGGGCGAGGGTGGCCCGACGCGGAGAAGGGCGGAAACGCCTCGGACCCGCGTCGGGCTCGCGGAGGACCCCTGGCGGATGGAGTCCTCCTCTGGGGGACCTGGACCCTCCGGGTCAGGGTGACCCAACGAGGGGAAGGGCGGAACCGCCGCGTATCCGCGCAGGACCCGCGGTGGACGGAGCTTCTCCTCTGAGGTACCTGGACCCTCAGGGCGAGGGTGGCCCGAAGCGGAGAAGGGATGTACCGCGGCCTACCCGCGGAGGACCGGGGGTGGGGGGGATATGCGCATTTTTTCGAAAATTCTCAGAAATTACGCCATTTTCGCGAAATTCCGAAAATTCTCAGAAATGACGTCATTTCCAAGAAGTGGCACGATTGGAATACCTCCTCGTACTTCATGTTCTCCTGATACCAAAGTCTCGAAACTCGTTTAAAATTCGCGCCTCGAGGAAATTCTTGGAAATGACGTCATTTCCAAGAAGTGGCACGATTGGAATACCTCCTCGCACATCATGTTCTCCTGATACCAAAGTCCCGAAATCGGTGACAAATTTTAGCCAACGAACAGAAATTTTATAAAATTTTTGTCCGAAATTCAGACTTTGGTATCAGGAGAACATGATGTGCGAGGAGGTATTTCTATCGTGCCACTTCTTGGAAATGACGTCATTTCCAAGAATTTCCTCGAGGCGCGAATTTTAAACGAATTTCTGTACTTTAACTGGAATTTTTCACGGTTTTCGAGACTTTGGTATCAGGAGAACATGAAGTACGAGGAGGTATTCCAATCGTGCCACTTCTTGGAAATGACGTCATTTCCAAGAATTTCCTCGAGGCGCGAATTTTAAACGAGTTTCGAGACTTTGGTATCAGGAGAACATGAAGTACGAGGAGGTATTCCAATCGTGCCACTTCTTGGAAATGACGTCATTTCCAAGAATTTCCTCGAGGCGCGAATTTTAAACGAGTTTCGAGACTTTGGTATCAGGAGAACATGAAGTACGAGGAGGTATTCCAATCGTGCCACTTCTTGGAAATGACGTCATTTCTGAGAATTTTCGGAATTTCGCGAAAATGGCGTAATTTCTGAGAATTTTCGAAAAAATGCGCATATCCTCCCCACCCCCGATCCTCCGCGGGTAGGCCGCGGTACATCCCTTCTCCGCTTCGGGCCACCCTCGCCCTGAGGGTCCACTTCCCTCAGAGGAGAAGCTCCGTCCGCCGCGGGTCCTGCGCGGATACGCGGCGGTTCCGCCCTTCCCCTCGTTGGGTCACCCTGACCCGGAGGGTCCAGGTCCCCCAGAGGAGGACTCCATCCGCCAGGGGTCCTCCGCGAGCCCGACGCGGGTCCGAGGCGTTTCCGCCCTTCTCCGCGTCGGGCCATCCTCGCCCTGAGGGTCCAGATCCCCCAAGGGAGGAGCTCCGTCCGCCGCGGAGGCTCCCGGGCGAATGAAATTTTCGGCAGCCGGCGGTTCTATTTATACCCTCGAGAAGAAGGTGACTTACCATTACTTCGATTTTATTTGTACGATTTAAGCGGATATTTCAAGAAATTGGTTGCTTTTAAGCTATTATTTATACTAGGACATTGTTAATAGTTGTTTAAACTATAGTCCTACGATGATTGTTAATAATTATGATAAATAAACATCGAGATATTGAGAAATCTGCAAAGGCGAACGGTTTTCTGTGAATGTTTCTTCATTTCCGCGATTGTTATTAACATTTACGCATGTTCCCAATATTGATCGAACAATGTGCATCTTATTTATGCATTACAAATGATTAAGTAACTTATGGAAATTGATTTTGATCGAGATTCGAAGTAAAAATTGTTTCGTAAAGTTTTAAAGCATGGAAGTAATAATTATCTATTTGGTACATTAATTTAACATTTATTTTATTCTTACAATTTACACAATATGCGTCGAAGTTGCATTTTTTACTTGAGAGTGTCGAAATTCAATTAATCGTTTTTTTAGATAGAAAAATCATCGTGATAAATACTTGTGAATCGATACGTGTAGCCTTGACGATGTCGGTTGTAGATCAATGAAAAATTCCATCGCGAACAGAGAATATTTCAAGGAAATGATATTTTAAGCCATTATTTATACCAGATGATTATTAATAATTGTTTGAAGTATGGTCCTATGACAGTTGTTATTTATCGTGATGAATAAACATCAAGTTATTCCGAAACCTGTAAAGGCGAATGATTCCAGTGATTGTTTGTTCCTTTACGCGATTATTATTAACATTTACACATGTTCCGAATATTTATGTTACAATATGCATCTTATTTAGGCATTACAAGTAATTGATTCGCCTATAGCAATTAATTTTGATCGAGCTTCAACGTAAAGAGATGTATCTTAAAGTTTCAAAACGTGGAAAGTAATAATTGTCCATTACTCCATTAGTTAGTTGTCCAATAGTCCATTTGAGACAATGCTCTCCTGATACTAAAGTCCCGAATTCGACGAAAACTTCGGCAAAAGTTCAGAAATTCGTTCGAAACTCTCGCGAAATTTTAATGCGCGGAAATTCCTTGAAGTGACGTGATTTGAACATTTTTAATAGCGGAACGTAAATATTATAATTGTGTTGTATGAATTATTATATACTATTAATAATTTGTCGATACTTATAATAGTAATGTGTAATAAAGATGGAAGTGATGGATGTAGTGAAACTAGTAGTTCTAGTAATAGTAGATGTAGAGGTAAGAAAAGTAGAGATAGAAGTGGTAGAAATATTAAATATAGTATTGGGAATTGCAGAACTAATAAAAGTATTAATAGCAGTAGTAGTAGAAGTTGTAATAACTATAGTAAAACTGTTAGAAGTTCTAATAGGAGTAGTAGAGCTGTTAGAAGTAGTAATGGAATTAGTAGGAATAATAGGTGTAGTAATGAGAGTAGTAGAAATAATAGAAGTAGTAATGGAAGTAGCGGGAGTAGTAGAAGTAGGAATAAGAGTAATCGAAGTAATAGGAGTAGTAATAGTAGCACTATGAGCATAGTAGTAGTATAATAAATGAAATATAGGAAGTGGATGTAGTGGAAGTAATAGAAGTAGTAGATCTGTCAGAGTTAGTAAAAGTAGTAGCTGTACCAGAAGTAGTAGAAGTAGCAGATGTCGTAGAAGTAGTAAAAGTGTTTCTGTAGCTATTACCGAAACGAAGTACCTTTTTCGATGAACCTAGTGACGGGATTTGCCCTTTCGTTTGCTTTCTTCATTAACAATGTTTTTGTTTTTTTTAAACTTCGCGAAGTTTCCGTTGTTGAGTCCTAAATGCTTGTACTGGCCAGTAATATTACACGTATTCCAAACACTATGAGCAATGATTCAAGTTTGTTCGTTAATCTGTCCAAGAACTGTGTTGATCTAGAGCGTTCATCGATCGCTCCGGAAATACAGTTCCTTTTTTAGAGGAGCATTTTCTTTTACGACCAATGGCCGATAGCTCGACAAAATTCTACGGTGTCGTAAAAATCGCGTAAGTGATAACGGTGTCGAATAACTGTGACGTCGGAAAACATATTATTATGCGGTTAGAAAATTATGCGAAATGTGATGCAACGGTGTCTTGCGCGTGCTGATATACTGAACTCGATCACGTGGTGCCATGAAATTACGGTATCGAGCAATTTTCATCGAGCTCGTTCACATGATGTGAAAAAATGATTTACTAAGAATGCATCTATGTATTTGAATCGATAGAAAGTATAAAAAAATCTTTTGAAAAATGGTCGAAACTTTAACAATTCTTTGCAAAAAACATGTTTCATCAGCAACATGATTTATACAGGGGTAACAAACAATCTCCCTTAGATTTTAAACAATTGATACATAGACATATCCCTAAATGTTGGAGCGAATAGTTTTGTCATAGTCGTTGACCCGTGTCGGAAATAATTCATTGAAAAGAAAGAAGAAAAATTATTAGAATAATTAAGGAAATAAATGAAAAATTCTCCTTTTAAACATTGGGAACTATTAACTGGCCCTTAGGGAATCCTTTAAGCTAAATTGTTCTCTTCTACAGTCTCGCGAATTTTCACTTGAGAATTAATTCGAAAATGGAGTGACGAAGAGATTCGGTAAAATCAATGAAAAATTCTCCGTTGCAAGAAAACGATTTCTACGTTGCTCGTAGATACACCGAAACTTGCCATGGAAAAACTAGGAACTATTTTCCGATATTTTAGAGACCCTAAACGCAAAGTTGCCATTTCATTGACGCGAGGGGACGTATGTTCACAGTTGGCCCGTCGCCTCGCGGCGCGTTAAACAAAACCATTAAAAGTTGGCGCGCAACGTGTCTGAAAGTTCGTACATCGTGGACGTACTACAATTTCCGTGGTGATTATACCACAGAGCCGCCAAAATCATGCAGTTAGAAGTTCACATGGTACGAGAAACCGGGACGTCGTTAACCCTCTTGGAGTGCAAAGGAACTTTTAGCGACACAATTACCTTATTATTACTTTCACTTGCTGGCAATGAGAGAGCAGTTAATAAGCGTTTAATGTTATGGACAATCGACCATTTTTTAGTCCCTGAGCTCGTGAACCGCAACCTTAGCTTCGTTCGCGCGTAATTAATTCGTTTTAACTCGATCCTCTAGGTTGAGTTTGAAGCTCGACGATTAAATGACAATTATTTCTCTACCGATTGCAATCATCCCTGTATTAATTCATTTACATTGTTACACAGTTTAAGGGACACAGTTTACTTATACATTGCTTATGATACATACATTTATAAATAAACGGTTTATTTTTGCACATTAAAGAGAACCCGATTCGGTGACAGAAAAGTTTCTACCGAATGAACCGGGTATTTAGAATATATTTGTTGCGTTTCTTTAAATGGAAAATTAGCAATGCATTTAATAAGGGAGGTATTGAAAACGGAAACACGCTATCTCGTATCTCGAACTGTACACGTTTCATCAAATTGTGGATAGAAATTCAGTTACCGGTTTCAGCGTTTCCAGTAATTTCACAAACCAAGCTGGTGCACTTTCTCCTCTAATTGTTTGCTTAACCAAGACATTCAGATTACAGTAACGCAGATAAAGTAATTAGAGTAGCAATTAGGCGGAGATTCGATACCGAATAGAAAGAATAACAAGGGAAAACACTAAAATTGTATTGTGAAACTCACCACTCTCTAGATGTTTCCTTTAATTGCCTTCTTCCTGTAGATAAACTTTACGTAATTTTACAATGGCGTCGGTTACCGAGAGAAAAGGGGAAAAAACCTAAAAAATTAACCACGATACACTGGGACGAAAATTAAAACGAAACTACGGGCGCCGCACTTGATTTTAAGTTACGTGACCGCCGGTTGTCGCGGTAACGGGATAAATTAACATAAACAAGGACTAAAACTTAATCGCATTGCGAATGCAAGTAATAATCGATGACATTGCGGTGTTGCGTGAAAATATTTGTTCGTTTTTTTTTTGGAAAAGAATTACGTATCAACGACACGAAATATTTAAAAAAAATCAAGACATCGCGGTATTGCGTGAAAATATTTGTTCGTTTTTCTTTTTTTTTTGGAAAAGAATTACGTACCAACGACACGAAATATTCTCAAAAGATCAAGACATTGCGGTATTGCGTGAAAATATTTGTTCGTTTTTCTTTTTTTTGGAAAAGAATTACGTACCAACGGCACGAAATATTTTCAAAAAATCAAGATTAATCAAAAGATACGACTCTGACCTTTGGACGATTAAAGTAAAATTAAAATAATTTTACTATACAGAAGAATTGTCCCGATTGCTTGGAACTGTTCGCAAGAAAGGGAGGAACACTGGGGGAGCAATTTGAACGGTGGTATGTGACGCATAAAAATTCATTTTACCCAATTAGTAGTAATTATAAATATATACTTATGCTCCCACGTCACGTTGCGGATACCGTGACGTTCTTATCAGTATATTATTACCATGCCGTGATTCCGTTTCGAAACGATTGCGGCGTGTTCTCGAGAACTCGTTTCGATTTTTACTATTCGATAATTTTATAAATAAAATATTATACGCATTCGCGGACTCTTTATTGTTTCCGTTGCTCGCGAGGAATGAGATTTTTCGACCTATACGTGTGATTATTTAAAACGTGCAACATGGAAGTATTCATTAAAATTGTGAATAAATATTCGTAATTAAATTTGTCGATAATACGACACGATATCATCGCAAGATTAATCAATGTCACGGTACGGTATCAATTTGAATTTTTATTTCGAACAATATAATTTATCCTTGAAGGAACGAACACCGAGAACAAAATTTAATATTATTTATCGGATTGCAATGAGTTAAAAAAAAAAAAATAGATTTCGATTTATTTTCGTAGTAGCAACTTTGCAGACTACATTTGACACCTCAAAATTAAGATGAAAGTTCCAATAAACGAAAGTCCTTAGATTTTTCTTTTACATCCACTTTCTTCAAAGTCGTTATTAAGTTATTCTTAGATTGTCCTCAATTACGATGACTATTAATATATAGTTTAGTTACACGCAATCTTTTCATCCCATTCAACCAGCCTATTATTAAATATTTCATTTTAGACCGTCATTCGATACTAGTTTCGGCTAAAAGCGTGATTTCAGGGACAATTGAATTGGTTTCCAACTTTTACGCTTTTTATTCGACTCTTTCTATTTACAGTATCTATGGACAATTACCTTCTAAAAACCCAAAGGATTGTTCCAAACACGTATTTACCAATTGGTTTCAGTTTAATCACAACTCCACGAAATACATACCAACTCTTTGGGGCATGGTAAATTAAGAAACGTTTCACCTATTTAATATCCCGATATACACTCTGATATTCTTCAACCCACCGTAACAAATTAAAATAACTCCGTACAATTAGCACGACGAGACAGTTAATATTCCATCTCGTAATTAAATATCTGATTGATATCTGCTTTTTAATTTCGGTTGTTTCGTATCGTTTCACGCGTTTGGCAACCGTGCCTCGAAGAGTTAACGAATCGTTGCCCATATTGACTCCCACGGAGTCCACATCGAGCCGTTTCTACGACACTCTCCTGTATCCCGAACAACTTCGACGATATTTCCGCGGATCGATTAAAACGTGACACACTATACAACACCATACCGGGAGCTGACCGTTGTAACGAAAAGCAGTAGGGAGCTTGCACGACGATACAACCCCGCCACACCGGCCGCAAAACGTCAACAAATAAAAGCCCCACCGGGGTAAACAGTTTTATAAACGTCGTGTTTGACGTCAATGTCGCGCGAAACTGGGCCAAACACGAAGGGCTAGTTCATCCCGAGCGCCACCCTTGTCACGCAACCCTTTTACCCGACCGAAGCTTTCTCGATCACAATTATAGGAAAAATTCGAGGATTTGAAACGTACGTCGATGGTGACGAACGTGACACCGCGGTGTTACCCCGGATAGAGGAAAACAAACGCTAAAAAACAAGATGGCTCGTGGTGGTGGCAGCTGAGTGAAATACAGGGGTGGTCAGGGGTTCGACCTTGGCCGCACGCGATCCTGACGACTTGCCGGTCAGTCCGCGTAGCCGCGTTACGTCGATTTTCGGTTATGCCAGCCCCGCCACACACGAATTATCCGCCACGGCGATCTGACATTATGCAGATCACCGGATACGTAGCGGCTGGTTGCGCCCGCGATCATTCGTCAAACAGGTGACGCGCGCGTAACGCTTTAGCCGCTCGAGCGGCGCTAAAATGCACACGGGACCTTCTTTTTTTTTTCTCTCTCTCTCTCTCTCTCTCTTGCTCTATCGTTGGCGCTCAACACCTCGTGAGGAAATTACGGATCGAGTCGCGAGCACGGGGACGCTCCAAGGTGATAATGTATCGTTGATCTGGATCGGTCGAGATATGTCTGGATCGAGGGACGATTGGAATTAAGGAAGGAAGAGTTTTGGTAGATGAAGGGAGATAGAGGTAGTTTTAAGGGAAGAATGGAATTTTTAATAGGTGGTAATTTTCGCGATAGAGTGTCGAGTGCAACGATCGTTGATTTGGATTGATCGAGATATGTCTGAATCGAGTGACGATTGGAATTAAGGAAGGGAGGGTTTTAATAAACGAAGAAATATAGAGATAGTTCGAAGGAATCAATGAAATTTTTAGTAGATAATAGTTCTCGCGATAGAGTATCGAGTTTAGCTTTGAAGATATTGTTAATCTGGATTAATTGAGAGATATCTGGATCGAGTTACGATTGAAATTAGAGGACAAGAGAGACAATTGTAAGGGTTAGAAAAATTTGGAATAAATGGAGTAATCGCTGAAAGGTGTAACGAAGTGCCTCGTTAATCTGGATTAGAGATATTTGGATCGAGACTAGAATCCAAGAGACTGAGAATCCAAACTAGTGATGGGAGAGATAATTTTAAAGATCAAACAGATTTGGAATAGATGGAAAATTTCGTGATAGAGTATTGAGTGTCAATAGTAGTGAACAATAAGTGGAACTTTCGCAATATTTTAATTTTCTTCAAATGATTCGACCGTCTTTGGAAATTCTGTATGTCTTTCAAAGTAGGAACTCCATCGAATTAACTACTTATAATTGACTCCTAAGTAGACGCGCCAGGGGGTCTGTTACACCCCTGATTGGAATAGATTGCGTTACTGCTGCTTTATATGAATTAACCATTTTTTAATCAGATTAAATCAATTTAAATACAAAGCCAAAGGAGTTTGGCATTCTTCCATGTACCCACTTATGTTGCAAATAGAAGTGTCTCCTGTTTAAGAATCGAAACGTGTGGTGTTTTGAAGACAATGTGCAACGAAGAAACGTCTTTCTTTTTTTTTTCGATAAATTATTAACCTCTACCGATTCAATTTGTTTCTATTAAAAAGTATACGTATCAAAGTACTTCCAAATAAAATTTTATCAAAATCTTTCATAAAATCCCCGGGATACATCCTAGCATATTTTTTTAAAACATACGCCAAGACCTCGAGAGTTTGTGTTTTCTAGCTGAAATGACATGAGAAATTTCAATATGGAAAATGCAAATGAGCTGCCTGAGCTATCTATACGTGTTAGCGAATGTCTTTTGTTTATCAATTTGACAGGTCTGTTTTTCTCTCAAACACGCGAACCGTATTACGGAGACCATTGTATTTTTTCGTTTTTCCAAGATACAGTTTCAGGCTTCCTCGTACACGCCGCGTACTCTCATGCTGAAGTGATTAAGTACTGCATGTATATTACGTTACTTAGCATTTTAAAACAGATATAGCATAACAGTGCTTAATAACACCTGTCTGCGTGTACCTTTACATTTATTAAGTCACTGCGTAAAAAAAAAAAACACTCGAGAGCAACCTGGACACCGTTAAAATTATTATTTCAACGAATTTGCGAATTTCACGCGTCGAATCGCAGGAAGCGCGGACCAAATAATAAATGCGGGGAGCGACGTAGAATATTAAAATACACTACTCGAAATAATTCAAGCGTTATCTGTCGAAATAACTGTGTCGCTCCATACTTTAGAGGCTCTAAATTAGACGTTGTCGAATAAATATTGCCACACCAAATACTGAAAATATTTTTTCGCAACATTCGAGCGGTATACTTCCCGAACAAACTTCGACAAAAGCGATAGGAAAATATTTAACCACAACTCGCGGTGACCGAATACGTATTTTTAAATACCTAGTTCGGTTATTTTGTAAATAAATGAAAACACAGTCTTCAGTTCTACTCCAATGTATCCGGATGCATTCTACTCTAATTATCGAAAATTGGACACTATTCGAATAAACATTCATAAAATTTACAAAGGCACTATCGTTTGTAAACAAAGAATAACATTTGCTCAAAATTTACTTACAATATCACAATATACGTCGTTACTATTAATTCGTTTCATAAAGTAAAACGTTTCCACAACTCTGCCAACGTCTCTTACTCTTACTTACTCTTGCGAGAAACTATAGCACCCTAATCGAGCGATGGAACGCTCACCAGTTTCGATACGCAAAATACGAGAAATTTACCCACAATATTTTCCACTCGCTCATTGTACAAGTACTTTTTCTCGCGATCGAGGGCTAACATCTCGAACCCTCTTCGATTCGCGACCCTCCAGCCCAAGGGGTCGAAGGCTCGAAATGGTTATCCGTTAAGGACGGGCTCGAGGGTCGTCGTGCTATTTTTACGCCGAGACAGAAATCGCGGTGAAATCCGTTGGTAAAAGTGGAGCACGAACGTTTCACGTAAAAGTACCGCGTGGCTCGAGAATCTTTCATCGAGTGCGTTTAGGCATCGCGCGAGGACACGCTTTGTCGCGAGACGATACGAGTCCACTCGTAGATCGGTGTCTCCCGTCGAGGGAAACCGTTCAAGGAATCTCGGCAATTTTCGAGATAACGATGAGAAGAGCAACGTAGGCGGCTTCGTAGACGGAAGTGGTACGGGGATAACGAGCGTGTCGATAATCGAGGATCAGCCGCGGGGTGAGATACGGTAGAAGAAGCGGCTCGCGGACTCGTGACAGGTGTCTAATGGCGGAATTTTAATCGCGAAACAAAACGAGAGCGAATCGATCGCCGTAGAACCGGTCTGTGTTTATGTTCCACTGGCCGGAAACTGTGTGCACGTGCAACCGTGTTTTCAGAGGAATCCCGTTCGCCGAGCGCGCGCGATCGACTAATAATAGACGCGATAATATTTGCCCGCGCTACCGGGGCGGTTTGCTTCGCGTTGCACATTCGGAAAGATTATTTTCAGGCCGCGCGATAGAGGTGCTCCGCTAGAGGCAATACGCTCTCCGAATCATCGGAGAGGGTTGATTCGAAAGCACGGGATCGGGTTCGATCGCAACCGTGATCGATGCAGTGGGGACATTGGTGTCGTCGAGTAGAGCGATTTTTGGAGAATTGGACGAATGTACGTAGAGGGCTATCGAGAGGTGATAATAAATTTGGAGATCAACTTGCGTTTGGCAAGACGATACGAAATCGAGACGTACACTTTGGGGACATTGGTGTCATCGAGTTTAGAGGTTCTGGAGAATATGGGGTGAATATATAGGGTATTGAGAGGTGATAATAAATTTGGAGATCAACTTGCGTTTTCACGTTTTGAGAAACGACACCGAATCGAGAAGGAATTGGGTTGGGTCACACCTGAGGCAGTACGTTGGAGATATTGGTGTCATCGAGTAGAGTGATTTTGGAAAACATGTCGAATATACGTAGGTATATCGACAGGTGAAAATAAATTTGGAAATCAACTTACGTTTTCACGTTTTGAGAAACGACACCGAATCGAGAAGGAATTGGGTTGGGTCACACCTCGGGCAGTACGTTGGGGATATTGGTGTCATCGAATAGAGTGATTTTGGAGAATTGGGCGAATATGTATGCATAAGGTATTCGGAGGTGAAGATAAATTTGGAAATCAGCTTGCGTTTTAGAAGACGACACAGAATTGAAATGTACGGAATTGGGCTGGGTCACACCTGTGGCGATACCCTGGGGACATCGGTGTCATCGAGAAGAGTGATTTTGGAGAACATTGTGAATATATAGGTATCGAGGAATAAAAAGTTCAAAATAAAAATTTTAAAACTTTTTAGCACCCTTGTTGGCGAACTTCAGTAGCAAAGGGGGCCAAAACTTAGGAGTTGAAATTGTGCTCGCGAATGAAAGAAAAAGATTCGAGAAGAATTTTTATTTACGAGATCGTTGATTTCAGCTGAGGTGTAACAGGGATTAAGATTTTTTCGCGTATATATTACAATTTAAATAAAAGAAAACTTCTGAAGAAACTATATTCAAGATTGAAATATTCTTCGGTTAACACCACCTATGATATCGCTGAATCAATATTTACCAAATTAAATAGAGTATTATCCTCTATTTGATCTATGATTGAAAAAATAAACATTGTGAATGTTCCACAGATGAGAATATATGAATTATAATTTAACAATTTCTTTTGCCTTGGAGAAAATTGTTTTCATACAGAACTTATAATTCTAAAGAACATTACTCGCTCGTATTTAACTTAGGATTGCCAAACAAGGAATCTTTCTATCATTAATTCCCCACACAACTTGTGATTACGAAAAACAATGCTTTGCGTAATCTAATGAAATCATTGTTATTCCAATTCATTATTTTGTAGAATTAGACCGACGGATCGCGTTCTTCGACGGACAACAAACATAATGAATAATTCAACTCCTGTGCTTCTAGCCGATCCGGCCGCTTTACGAGGATCCAATTTCGCTTTGTACGATTATGTTTGTTAAGAGACGTTACGATATCCGCGATTATACAGCAATGTCACGCTATTGCAGTTCTCCAAGTCGTTTTAACGTATCGGCTTGCATTAATAATATCGTGTGAAATTAATACGGTTTCTGCATAAAGGGAATTTAATCTCGTTAAGTTTTTTTGTTAATAACATACCGCTCCAAGGTGTATCGATACACGCCAAAGTCACGAGAATGATAGATTAATTATTTCAAGACGGCTGAGTCAGCGTTATGCAAAGCTCCGAAGAAATCAATCCCCGAGTCGTTCTCAAAATTGTATACAAAATTAGAAGAGATCGGAATTTATTGGTGGAAAACAATTCCTTCGTGGCGCTAATAAACGAATTTCTAGTTTACTTTCTTACCCGTCGCGTGAGTATGAAAATAGAAATAAATGTTTTTAAATTGCCCGCAACGAGGAAAACTGTAGAAAAAAATATTTATTATAAATACGACGTGTCGAATTATAAAGCCGGTGTTAAGAACGAATAACTAAAAGTGAACGATGAAGAATGTACAGTTAAAATATAGAATAAAAAATGCATGAAAAGAACATATACATACATGTATGAATATTATAATTGAATCAATTAAAGGAATACATTTTTTATGAAGCTTTAAGTAGAAACTTCCTACATATTAAAATATTTTAATGTAGAATTATTTTCTTTGATATCTTGTTTCTTGTTTGCTCGCCCAGACAAGGGGAGAACGTGCTGGCGCATTAAGCGCTACAAAGAGATGGTAAAAAATATAAAAAAAACAATGTTACACGTTGTGGAACAATGTACGGTGAGAACGTATGGAAGAAATTCCTTCGATAACTGTTGATATTGAATACACTGCTGATTGTAACCAAATTGTTCAAATTATCCTTAAATAAAGGTTGACCTTTGGTTCGTAAGGTCAAAAAAATACCCTTTACGTAATTAATATGCTAATATATCAATTTGGCCTCGGTAAAAGTCTGTATAAAACGCTTAATCGATCTCTGTCGATCCATAACCGTGTTCGTGTTACGGTCGAATTAACTTATCGAAACTGTAAACTAAAAAAACAAATACGAAACATCTCCAATAAACGACTCTTGTCGAGTAACGGCCAGAGGGTGCAAACTTTCGAGTGGACGAACTCTATACAACCAATGAGACACGATGCCTCCAGTACGTAGATACTACGTTCGTGCATAAGTTCGCAAAGCTTTAATCCGATATGAATTTTCTCCAATTAAGTCCATCCTTACGATAAAATATAACGCGCAATTTAAATCAAATTTTAAAAAGAGAAAAAGAAATATATTTCTTCCATATAATTCCACCCTCGCCATTTCCAACAATAAAACGTCGCGCGTAACTTTACAAGATTACAAAAAACCATGTTAATATAAAACAAAAATTACATATATACTATTTCAATATCGTTCCACCGTCACCGGTGTCGAACGCAAATTAAAATTCTCTCTCCGAATATTAAAAATACGTGAAAACAACTCTCGACCGTACGTGTAAACATTCACCGAAAAATTTGTATCGTTATCGACGGGTCCGCGAACACGGCCGTGATTACTAATTAATCACCAGCGTGTTCCTTAACGAACGAATCGCATCTCGGTCGATTATTATCGCCGCCGTTGGCGAACAATGAGCGTCAGATGACTGGGAAAGAGAAAAAACGAAAAATAAACGCAACCCGACGGCGTGAAAGACGGACACGGTCTGTCCGCTTCGGTGCTCGCAGCGTTCTCTTTTTCTTTCCCGTTTTCTTTTTTCCTTTTTCTCTTTCCTTTTCTTTTTTTTTTTCGTTACCGATTCGAGTTAATTAGCGACGTTCGTATAACGAAGCGATCCGAGATTCTGGCTTGTAATCCCCCCGAGCCAGGCCGCTGCAGCTCCGTCGATGTAAATCTCCGTGGGATCGATAAACCCAGCTCGGTTGCATCGACCACCGGCAAGGGTGGTGCTTTATAGCCAACCGGGGTGAAGGAACTCTGGATCTTAACGCGATGAGCCAAGTTTTCCGCGCGACCCTGTCTGCGATACTCGTAGGAAGTGGTTCCCCGGCAGCACGAACTTGTGCAACAATTTAATTGCACGCGTTCAACGACAGACTTCCTGGCTCGTTTTCTTTTTTTCTTTTCTTTTACTTTCCTTTTCTCACCGGTTAAACCTTCCCACGTTCGATGTTGTCGAATACGTTCCGAACGCGCCATCTACACGTTTAACGCTCGTTCAATCGTACCTACTTCGAATTAATCGAATTAAGCGAATATTATTTCTCCACGCGAACGAGCGCCTCGAGGATATGGAATTTTTTACCGGAGATTCGGGGTTGATGGAAATAAGTGAAAAATATTAGAATATTTTCCGTAGCAATAATATCGTCAGTTTGAATTAATAGTCTGATAGGTTTTGAAATAATGGTATATTTCTTAGGGGTAGTTTTTTTCTTAGAGTTTGAATGAATATTTCTCATGATTTTTGGGGATAGTTTTTTCTCTTGTTAGGTTCAATCAATACTCTGAAATTTTGTGTAATGATATACTTCTTAGGGGTAGTTTTCCCTTACAGTTTGATTCATATTTCCGATACTCTTTGTGCTAAAAATATACTTCCGGCGGTAGTTTCTCTCTCAGAGTTTGAACGATACTTCTGACATTTATTTCAATAAAAATTACTACTTACGAGATCTAGTTCCTCCCCTAATCAGTTCGAATAAACACTTTGAAACTTGCTGCGGCGAACAACATACTTTTTCCGTGTACCGTTCCACCGTTGTCCGTTTCAATTAATACCGCAATGTTTGTTCCGACAACATGTTTTTTCCCCGTTTTGTATCATTCGGAAATGTTTTTCACCGCATTGAAAATATTTGAACCGCCTGAAACAATTTCCTCCTATTTACGCACGATCGACGCTTTAACGCTTACTCGCAATAAAAGAGGGGCTGTTTTTCCCGGTAAATTGAAATTCACCCAGGTTTAATTCCCCGCAAAAGTATTCACCGTTTCGAGCCCCGACGATTCAAAACGTTCCTTCAGACGCAAGAAAAATACTTTCGCAAATCGATACGCCCTTCCTTCGTTTTACTTTCCCGTGTGGAAATATTTATATCGGTCCCGCGGATCTCCGTATCGTTTCGAATATTTCCATTTATAGAAATTCTTTTTTTCCACCGACGTAACCAAGTTTAATTTCGTAGCGATCTCCGACGGCCCGATGAGAATTCCATTAACAGAGTTTTTTAACGACAGAATAAAATGCATTTCTTATCCAGTCACCGTTTCGCGATAGCCTCTATCTAATCGCTTCAGCCTGAATTCCATTAAATTTTATGCATAACAATTAATACGCCAGTTAGGGAACGCACGGGGGCCGTCAGGGGTGGATTATAAGGGTGGCTAGGTGCCGGAGGACGTAACAATGAATAACTGTGCGGTAATGTGGCTCGTTTGCGATCCACCTTGCGCGATATTCCAAGGGAACTTCGTTACGATATAGACCGGGCTCGGTGAAACGCGCGGCACTCCGTAACGGTGATATTCCGTGGCTCTGTCTTCGTTCGTACGGTGCCGTGAGCTTTGAAATTCGTTAACGAAGGAACTCGACGGGCAATTTGAACGAAAAATGGGGCCCCGGAGCAACCGCGGACGGAACGATTCCATGAAGAAGCAATTTCACGGATTCATAACTTTCCCGGCCGGAAGCACCGGGCGATTCTTTTCGCTGCGCGGTCGATTCATCGCGAAAGTGATTCGTTTAATTGAGAATGATGCTCCGCTTTCGTGTCGCGGCCTCCCGCTTATAATTCGATTTTCCAATCCGCCGCGCTCCCCCTTGCGTGAACGTGGATCGTGTGTCCTTTAATACGGATTTAAATCGAACCCGTACACGATTTATTGTCACTTCCGACGGTATAAATAGTCCCCGCGCGTCGTGGATCCTTGTAGATTAACATCTGGCAACGGTGCCCGTGTTACAAATATGATTTCGTGAGATTGGACGATCGCGAATTATACAGAAAAGTAACCCAGTACACGGTTGACTCTATCCAACGATTTTTGAACAATTTGGAAACCGTTCGCGCGAAATTTTCGGAAATTTCTCGCGAATCTTGACGAAGAATTCTATTTCGTTTGGGTGTTCGAATTTCGGCGGTGACATCTACGATACTATTAGAGATATCGATATCTATTATCACGAATTCTGTATCAATCTCTAGCGAGATCAAATGGATTGCCAAGTAGTGCGAATTGAACCCGACTCAGTTGGCCGCTCGAGGTCCTTGGGAACTTAACCCCACCATATCGTTGTATACTCCAGCGCCATCTGTCGCCTCTTCGCGTAAACCTTCAAACACACGATCTGTGTTTTTCGAGCAGAGAATTAAGACACGGTGCAAAGGTTAAAATAGCGACTGACGCGATTTATAAATGAAAACATAAGTTGGACAGCAAATGCAATCCAATCATAATTAGCCAATTAATTATCAACGAGATTTCTACCAAAATGAAGAAATTTTTGTCGTTCTACCATCTCTAAACAATTCTATTTACCTATGTTTAGCTTTCGATTTCTAATAAAATTCAAGAACCCTAAAATTATACTTCCCCTCGATGAAGTTAATATTAAAATCTCCCAAAGCTTCTATAGATAACGTTAATCAACCCACCGGATTCGCAGAACAATAAATATTATTAAATTAATCTTAAAGCGACGTCTCGAATTATTTTGGTACTCGGTACACTTATTTGAAAATCATAATCACGTTTCTACTTCTCAAATGGGAACAGAGTAATATTTTTTAGTATTTTTTTATACCGGTTTGCGACCCCGGTTCTATACGATGTTTGTTTTATCTCGACGCGTTGGAATATTTCTCAAACGTCCAATGATGTCAAGTGTCATACTCTTACGTCTGATACTCTCTGATACATAGAGAAGGGTGGGGGAGATTTGCACCAAATAATTCCCTTCGATATCAATCTTTCCAAGAACGTATTTCTTTCCTCTACGGGGCGTCTGTGTCATCTCTCGAAGAACCAATGGTGTCAAAAACATATTCTCGCGAATGTTCTTCTGAGGGATTATTCACATCGTATCCCATTCAATACCGATCTTATCGTGAACATATTTTCTTTTTCTGTAACTCCACCGAGTATCGAGATAAAACAGACACCCTCAACGCAAAGAATGACACCGTTTCGGGGTTAAAATTAACTCGCGCGACGGATAAACAAAATTTCGTGCAACTCACGCTGGTTCGCCGTTCTGTTCCAGGTGCACCACGTTCCCGCTCAGTGTCTCGATCTCCTGGGGTCGTTTCACCACGTGCATCCCGGTCTTCTCTCTCGGTGATGACACACCCCTAACAGTGTCCACGCTCACCCCGGTGTCGGTGGACCGTGCGCTCTCGATCGAGTCGATCGACATCCCCGCGGACGATTTCAGGGACACGCCACTTCCGTGATTCACCTGTCGCTGTTTCACACCAGCGCTGTTCTTCGTCCCGTTCACTGCACCAACCATGACGGACACGTTGTTCGTCTTTGCAGTGGTGGTCGACTGATCGCCAATCGCGTTCGTCGCGACATTTCCAGCATTCGTGCTCGAAGTCGTCTTCGTTTCCGACTCCGTGATCGATTTCGCGCCAGTTTTCGCATCGTCTTGCTTGGTCGTAGCACTGGCCACCGATCTCGGAGCATCCGTACCCGAAGAGTTCCTCGTAGAACCGTTCACCGGTTCCGTTTCGTTCGATCTCGTTGAAGTGATCGCCGGTCCAGGTTGCAACACTACCGAATCCTCGGACTTCTGATCGTTGGACCTAGAAGTCCTCACGGTTTGATCGTTGATCGCGTTCTGGTTCCTGTTCGAACGCTGGCTGGCCGAACCGGTGTTGTTCGTTGCACCGTTCACTTTACCGTAGCTCCTCGATGGCTGACCGACGTTGTTGCTCTTCGCGTGACCACCAGTCTCTGCAGGTATCGGTGACTCGTTTCTGCTGTCGGTCCCACCTTTCGTTCTACCATAATTGTTGGACTTGCCGGACTTGAATACCTGATTGTTCGAGGAACGTTGATCGTCGATCGTACTCTGCGGCTGTCTAACGGAATCCTCGTTCGACGAGTTGGAAGATTTACTGTTAGGGTCTGATTGGTTCCTCGGTTTCTCTGAGGGGTTTCTTTTCTCGGATGTATCTTTTTCCGAAAGAACAGCGTTGGCGTCGATGTGGAGAGGTTGTACAGCGGTGGTGGCGGTGGTGTTCACCACACTGGAGGTTCCGGTGGCGCCCGAGGATTGCTTCAACAGGTCTATCAGATGCAGATTGCCCAACCGATCAGAGCTCGACGAGTTCTTCTCGCTGCCCTGGGACTCCTTCGAGCCTGTTTCCGATTGTTTGCCATTTTGGTTGGGCTCGTTCACCTGCCCGTTGCTCCTGCGAACGTCCTTGGACCCTTTGTCGCCCTTCTTGCCTTTCTCGTTCGGCTGATTGGAGATGGTGATGAACCTGGTCGGGTTCAGGGAATTGGTACCGACCCTGTTCGTTTTCAGGGGTATCTTCGACGGGGACGTGAGACGTTCTTTGCTTGTCGTCTTGCCAGACGTGGACGTCTTCTCCTGGTTCGGTTGCTTCGAGTTCCACGCGATCTTCGACGGTGACGCGTTGTTCTTCTGCAGCTTCGTCGTCGACGACCTCGTCGTTTCCTTGGGGCGGTTCGTGCGCGAGAATTGCGGGGTTTTCTCGGGTTTCGTCGGTGTGCCTTGGATCGGTGAGAGTTTGCTGGGTGTCCTCGTGGGATATCGACGATTGGCCAGGTTCGTGACGCTGTTGCTGTTCCCAGAGGCGTTCAAACGGTTCCTCGAGTCAGTGGTGTTCAAACGGTTCCGCGAATCCACGCGACGACCGAGCTTCGGCGAGGAGAGACGCTCGTTCGATTTGCTGAGCGATGTAGAGCGTTGTCGGGTCGGTTGAGGGATCAGACTCCTCCTTGGGCTGCTCTGCTGCGACACTGAAACTGGGAATTGCAGCGGGACGATGTAATCCTCCGAATCTGATTATCGGTCAATGTTCGCGACCGATGCGGAGATTCCGGGAGGGAACTCGGGCAATTAGTTTCGATCTCTTCGGGTTAAAAATAAAATTATTCTTCCATCGTATCTGAGGTTTTATCGTTCTTTTTTTTTTGTGAAAATGAAACACGATTCTTTTAGAGTGTATAAACATTTCATTGAATTATGTATTCTCCGTTTTGGAAAACGAAATTACTTTCCGAACAACCCAATGTTTTCATTCCTGTACCCTCATCCCTCTTTAAACGATATTCCACGTTCGACAAAATCGTTTAAAGTAACCAATCGCGCACGCTCTTTCTTTTCTAAATTCTTATGCTATAAAAATCATCTTGGTTGAATAAACAAAGTTCTACTAGATTTTCATTCCTGTACTTTCATCCCTTCATCGAACCGTACTCGACAAAATCCTTTGAACCGAAAGACCTAAGTTAGGTTTAAGTTAGATCTCGGAAAACTAAACCCCGTAATAATGTTACCTCGACGATCGCTTCGACCCCTCCTTCGTAAGTCCCCGTGTTCCGGTGATTGGGGCCTCGACCTCGATCGTGGCGGGGGTCCCTTGAACCCTCGTCCCCGGAAAGGTGAGACTCTGCCTGTGGCCAATGTCGGGGATGGACTCCTCGTCTCGGGCGATACTGGCCTCGAGTCGGCAATGATCACGAAGCTGGATCGTCTGTGTGCCCTAGACGACGAAGTGGAGGACGGAGCGATCTTGTAGGGTTCGGGTGCACGCGGCGGTGGCGGCGGCATCGTTGGGGGCGCCAGGTAGTTCCTGTCGGGGGCCGCGAGCACCCTGAACGGTGGCGGTCGTGGAACATGACCGTCGTCGATCCGCCTCATCCTTTCGAGGCCCCGAAGCTGCAACGTGAAGGACACACTCTGTGTAAATCCAAGTGGCCGATTTTTCACCGCTTCGGTGGTTACTTCCCCGAACGTCAATCACGATAGAACTGACTTAGATCTCATCCGAGCCTACCTACAACCCTCCAACCCCCACTTTCGCGCCACGACTCGACGTTCGAGGGACAGAGACCGCGTTAGATCTTCGTTCCCTGTTTCTCGAACGCAACGGTGAAACGAAGCGAGAAGATAAGAAGAAACGTGGCAGCGGTGGGGGAGGACCGCTCGAAGGCCTTGAACAGCTTAAATGTTTTGCCCCGGTTAGAAGTTATTATACTCGATCCTCGCGCTGCCACTTTTAATCGATTTTCCATTACTTTAACGCTTTGCGAACCTCGGTACGCATTCCGTGGAAAGTATATTTTATACCATCAACACTTTCTAGCCTGTATGAATAAAGAAACGATTCCATTATTGTTGGCTGCTTGAAAAAATAGCCTCGCGTTCAAGGGTTTGTGAAATCCTCCATTTGGGTCAGATGTACGGTTCGCTCGGTCTTTTGCTTCGCTTTGTATTATAATTCTGGTGTAACGATGTATTATTGTTATTGTTGCCCGTGCCCTGATGCGTGTCGTGCAGGAAGTCGAAGCGAATCGGAGCTGACAGCACTGCGAAAACTATAGGAAATTTTGTGCCCCGGATTGGGCTCTTTTCACGTACACAATGTGTTCACGGTGGAGGTTCCCGTTGAAACGAGAGTCGCAATTTACTTAAGTATGATTCACGTAAACGTACCCGAGAGATTTGTGTTCTCCTTCGCAACATCGCGATTCAAACGCACCGAATAATATTTGATCGCGATACCATCTTATCGCCAGGTAGCTGACGTAAGTCAAACTTTCTAGTTCCTCTTACTACGATAAAAGTGTCTTTCGATTGCCACGTAATGTCTAAAGTTCTAAACGATGTTAAACGCGTTGGCAACAACTCACGGAAGTTTGTGTACACAGACTGTTGAAGAGGGATGGTTCGCGCAAAATTTTCGACGCGGATTTTTACGAAATTTTCCACGATCTTAGAGTGGTCAAAAATAAAGGACACTTTCTCTTAACCGCGATAACTCTAGTTCAAGGAAAGACATTTTTTAGAATAATGTAAAAATTATATTTTTTTTTTTAATTTCTTTTCGGTGTGTGCACCATGGTACGTTCTATCAGTAATATGAAATATTTGTCTGAATAATGTTCTCGTATCTCAAAGAGCTTTCGAGATAGTATCAAAGGGGTGAAATTTGTTAGGATAACTTTCCCTCTCTCTCTGATTCTGGACTTTATCGATATTTTTTACATTTTCGAATACTCTACAAATCTAAAACGCTCTTCAAACTCGACGTCGCGAATAAAAAATGCATAACCAACCCTTACGGGATTGAACAGTAATTGTTCGACAATTAAACCACTCGTCGATTGGACACGATAGAAAAACAAAGGATATATTTACCGAGTTACTTTAGTGAGCGAGTATCGTTTGATTCGATGAACAGTCTCTATGGAAATACGATAAACAAACATACTATATATAGAGCAGTGGGTAAATAATCCCTGATAAGCGGTTGGGAATAAATTAGAAAATTTGGAAAAAGTATCCGACGATACTAGAACGTCGAGAGCGTATCGAAACAGGACTACAACACACGACAAACGTAATCTCTGTAACGAGAGATTAAAATAATTCCGTGTAATCTCCGCTAATCCTTCGTTTTCGTACCGCGAGCGATGAACGGGGGGTAGATAATTTACATTATCGAAACGGAAAATCGCTGTTTACCAGAGGATTAATTTTCGAGTCTATCTCGACTAACGCTCCACTCGATTTAATAAACACCGCGAGCGAAATTATATAACCACCCTTTGTTACCACTCGACGATAAAATTGTGGAAAAATTATGCAAACGTATCGTTCGAACTTTCCAAAGAAGATATGGTACCTCGAGTCCTTCATGCAGACCACCAGGATGCGGAGGACGCCGAGATCTGTTGTCGCTCTCACCTGAAAACACACGAGAAAACTCGGCTGAAAGCAACACAAAGGGAACAATGGGAAGATAGTCGGTGAAATATGAATTCTGCCCTACTCCGAATAAACGTCTACTTAACGCGTTACACTCGACGAACAAAAATCACCGAGCCTCTAAACCGTCTCGAGGAGGGGTCTACCGGTTTAGAATTTCAAAACACTTGTCCGTATCCTCCTTCGAATAACCATCGAACGATGAAACAAATCCTGAAGACCCACTTTCCTAATTTCGAGCCATTATCGAACATGCTACTAGTCCATCTTCATTCCCACTAGTTTCAAGAACTATAAGAAACCGGTAATTAGCTTGTCACAGAAACAAGATAGATTTTAGCGATTTAATTTCCGTTGAAAGTACAAACATCGGAGTAGTGTAAGGAATAAAAATTGTAATTATATAAAATTTCTCCCGATAGAAAAGTTTAACTTCCTTAACACTAGAGCTACCGACGATAAATGCATTATTATTTGTATCGGATACGTATCTTCGAAGTTAGACGGAGAAAGGGGAAGTTAATTTACACGTACCATTAGTTATCTATTTTGATAATTGTCCACGAGTATTCTAGGCTAAGACACCGTTAATAATTAAATAATTTTAAAAAGAAGTTTCAAACAGGTCAAATTGACCCCTTTGGTAATTCTAATGTTAAACTCTCCAAATGATCAGCTCCCTGTGGTACCTATTTGAAATAAATAAACCAAGTCAAGTCGTTCTCTCACTGCTTAACATTTCTCGCTCTAAAGGTTCACCTATCTCCGTTCGAAAATTTCTGAAACGTCTACCTTCTACGATAACTGACCAGATACGGTCCCGAGTTATCGTAAATCGTTCTCCGCGACGAACGCCAAAATTTTATGTAAACTTTCGTTCGACGTTCATACGATGAGTCGCGTTTCCGTAAACTCGGGGTGGTCCTTGAAATCGTTGGTGCAAGCCGATTGTCTAGTCCAAGGGCTCGTTGCGCTCGTAGTTCTTTCTCTTCCGCTCGAAGATCGGCGAGCGTAGATTCGAGCGCTGCCGGGGTCTTGGCAATTAACGGTGCCGCGTGCAACATCGTAATTATTCGTGGACTGTTGCAATTACTCACTCCGCTTCTGCGAGCCACGTAGAGCGGACCAGCAGTCTCGGGGTACGCATTTTATTCACGCTCTCATAGGCGGGAATGCTCGGCCCGATCGCGTCGGTCTCGCTACGCGCGCGATGCTTATTACCGCGATACCGTGACGCTGCTGAACTACATTTTCTATGTTCTCCCCTCGCGGCTGGGTCGTACTCTATTTTTTTTTCCTTTTTCCCTCCTTTTTTTCCGTGTCCGCCAACGGTCGAAGCGGAATGAAAAATGGCGAACGAAAGATCGACCACGACGAAAGAGTCCTGCGTCGACCACGCGCGGAAATCTTTCTTCCTTACGGTATCGATCGTACGGGTCTTCAACGGGTCTTCTTTCATTGGGAATCATTTTTAGAAACGAAACTATGGGAAACTTGCGTTCCACGCGAGTGTTCTTTCCTTTTCTGGAGAAAGAAACTTTGTTTGGAATTTAAACATAGCTTCTTGTTCTTCTTGAACTTTGAATACTTCTTCCTTTCAGTTTTAAACATCTCTCGTGTTACTTTCAAAGTACTCATTTCCTTGTGGGATCTCTTTCGGAGATTATCTCAATTTTTTCTTTGTACTTAGAACAATGTAAGTGTTCTCTTTCTTAATTTAGAGGTTCTATTCCCTTTGTATACTGTTTCGTGTTATATTTATTTAGTCTTAAATATCTTGTTCTTTTGTAAACCAACAATGCAATCCATTTGTACTCTTTGATGACTTTACGAGGGTAACGAACATTCGAGTGTATAAATTGGTTGATATTAAGAGCAATAATAAATGCGGTAAAAGATAAGTCATTTTAATGTTACTTTCGACCTTAATGTAGACCCTCTTCATGGAACACCATGTCGTTAGAGTAATTTATCTTCTACCGCATTTGTCATTGCTCTTAATACGTAAACATGTACGGTGTCTTTCCCCTCAAAAATCATCTTTATATTTCAGCCACTCATTTATCAAACTGCTTCTTCGTTTTACAAATAACTTCTTCGTTGCTTCGAGTATTCTTCAATTTTTTAAAATATCGTTCCTTATTTTAAAAATGTTCTCCTTCGTTATCTCCCTCTTTTCTTTCTTCAGAAATTTTTTTCACACTTTTTTTTTCTTTTTAAAAAATCTTGGTTCTTCGGCGTACCTGCTGCTAATATTCGATTGCACTTTTCGTTCAAATTTTTTAATACCTCGCTCGAGAGAATAATGAGAAGGACCGAAATCATTCCTAGTGTCACGCGGTCTTCGAGAAATTATTTAATGGTTTTTATTCTCCGCGAAACACGAGTCCGGATCTTTCCTGAATTTTCATAACTGTATTCCCCCGCGTTCTCTTCCCTCTTCACAGATACTTATTTTTAATCCCGTCACGCTGATGTACCCACGTTTTAAAACGCCGAGCGTTACCGTTGCACGTGTTACAATTTCAATGCAAATCGTTGTACTCGGTATAACAAAAAAAAAATGGGTCAATGAAATCTTACGAAGCGGCCACACAGTATGTTTATTATAGCAATAAATCATCCCGTACGATTACGCCGCGATTGCGTTTCTTTTACTTTTATAACTAACTGAATTAACAAATACCCGGTACAATTACGATAGCCGCGATTGCTACCTTGGAATATCCAACGAGCGAGTGTTAAACTTGTAAAACCTAATTTCATCGTTCTTAGTACGACTGTTCAGGTGTTTCTTAACTTGCCGATAAAACAAACGTAACTCGAACCGCGTATGAGAACGTTGAACAAGAAAAACCAAGAAGTACCTACTTTATCGCGGTACCTACGATCGGTTTACCAATAGATCTTGCGCTCCGTTTTCCAAACCTTTCGCAGTCTCGTTTGTGCAACACGTACACGGATGATGAATCACTCTTATCTGGTCTCGTTCATCGTATCCACAAAAGGCACTTCACGAAATCCTAGCAAACCCGTATACAGCTCCACGGTGGTTCGAGATCATGTTCTTCCATGACTCACGAACGAAAGATATCTGACTTCAAAGTGCAAACTACCATAACACCGTAAATTCGACGTTCGAAAGGAAAATTCTATTCTTGTTGAACTACGCGTGTGAAGAATCTACCGTGGAAGATTAACCAAAGATAATCGCTGGAATAATAGCAACGTGGACATCATCCGAAATTAACGTTTCCAATGCACCGTAGAGTCGACGTGCGTAAAAAAATTCTACTTTTGGAAAGCTTCACGTTTCAGGAAAAATTAACAAAAGATAATCACTGGAACAATAGCCAACGTAGACGCCATCTTCGTACGAAAAATTCTACTTTCGAAGAACTTCACGTTTCAGGGAAAATAAACGAAAGATAATCACTGGAATAATAGCAACGTAGACGCCATCCGGAGGTGACTATCCCGATGCAACGTGTAGATCGTTTCCAGGTGGTCGGTCCTCTTCGGAAGAGCTGCGCAGCGTCCAACGACATCCCCGAGGTCGTCATCGGGACGCCTCGACTCCTGGCAGATTCGTCGGATGATGGATTCGATCCTGGACGTGCATGAACGACCTCGTCCCCGAAACGTAATCGACGACTCTCTCACCCGCGGTGAGACGCGTTGATTTACGACGACCACTTGTCTCGAATTAATGGACAAGGCCAATGGAGACGCGATTTGCGAGCCACGTTACCGCCGTAGTGGCGTTACCAAGAGAATCGTTGCACGCTTTCTAGAAATCTGTCCCCCAACCCGCCACGCCAAGAAAGTAAACGAGACTGAGGGAGATGCGACCAGATGCACCGGATAACATAGTTTCAGCGATCGAAACAGTCTCCTATGGACTCGATACGTTACCGGGGTTGGTAGAGTTGGAGGAACAGACGAATGGGGGGTTTGTAGAAGAAGCGAGTACGACGTAAAGGATAGTTTCTTTGATGAACGATTTTTCAACCATTCGCGAATATTTAAGGAAAAAGAGATCTTGAAGTGGAAATTGAATGTATCGAGGGTAGAGCGATGAAAACTTTGAAATAGTTTATTTTCATAGCAAAACCAAGGTCACCTTGGGTGTTCTTAACTAGGGATAAATATCTTTTTTCTTATTTTATCGTAGGAGATATCGAGATTGATTCAAAAATCGTGTATCGTATTTTTATCAACAGAATGCTAGGTTTAGAGTAGCTTTTGTACTCTACTTTTAGGCAGTGTAAACATAGTTTAGATTGCCGTGTGTAAATATAAAACTAGGATCTTGACATTTGGTTTATCGTTTATATACCTTAAGAACGTCTTAAGTAATATTGATAGTGATTGAACCCTGATACTGTATGTGTGAAAACGATCACAGCGGAGATCTGTTATGAAATCCGTAACGTGGGTTATTTTATTCGATTTTCAATTGCATTTTGCTTTGAAATAAAGTCTCCGATTCGTTATTCTTGATTTTTGCTTTATTTCGAGCCATAAAATCTCCCTGACCTCGTTTGTACCACGACTCACAGATCACCGTATATGAACGAAAAATAAATAAAGTGTGCACAACCGTGTGCATTCGAAATGATTGAACTTCACTATTTTTATTTCGTAAGATCGATGAAAATTTACCCACAAGCTTTACGCATCGATGAGTTATGTCGGTTTCGAGTGGTACGTTAAACGATACCCTTGTTGGTGTACAAGCCCTTAGCTCCAGCCTCGCGAAAGAATCCCTTCAGGCAGTCTCTGAATTGTCAACACCCTTCAAGGGCAACAAGTGATTATCATTCATTCGAGGGCACCACTTGCCTTGATACCCTCCAGTTTTTACGAGAGACGTTTGTTCCACCGATTATGCCAATTTTCCACCGACTTTCAACGCTTTCTTGGCTTAACTATGTAATATTATTCTTACTGCAGAAAACTCAAACAACTTTGAGTAAAATGATATTATCAAAATTGAAAATCATCGACAGTGTTGATCTTTCCATCTTTAGTTTCACTTATGGAAAGAATATAACGCATCTTCGAACTTGGATATATTTTCATTACAAATATTTACTTTCATGACATATATGCATTAATATAATTCTTTAAGAGTAATAATCAAATTTTTTCTCTTATATCAAGTATATAGGAATCAATTTTCGTTGAAATAAACGAGCAGTTTATGTTTAAGAGGCTGTACAAATATTTTTCTAACACCTTGTGCATATAACACACATAAAGGAATGTGTATCGTACGAATTTATTAAGTTTAATTTATCATGTACGTACATGTACGTAACCGTTAATAACGATAAAATCCTCGGTCTCTCGACTTGTTTTTCAGTTTCGGAAGAAGAAGCAAGAAATTCAGAAAAATATAGGCCTCTTTGGCACATAAAATACGATGTTATGTAATTGTTCCAGTCGAGTGTTTTGAGTTTCAATTTTGAAAGTAGGAAGAAATCGGAATCCGATCGAAGGAATGTGAAGGGTGATTAATCCACCGCCCCCGTTTTAGTCCACAGTATTATGCAAACTTTAATACATATTATAAATTTGCTCCATTTTGAATGATTTTGAGAGCACGCTAAGCCAGTCACGGAAAGTGCAACCCTGCGGAACAAACACGTGATCTCGAATGATGATTACCGGTGCCATGATCCACATTAGACTTCGCTACACCCTTCATGACTTACACTTTTATACCGCTAACGAGTCAGAGCCATCCAGAGTTAATCAACGTTGAAAACAAGAGAAAACCGGTTGAATTTTCTTTCGATTAGAGAAATTGTTCGATTTTTCTACCGTGAAAAAAATTTCGAAACGTTAAATGTTTGGTCCAAGAAATGGAGCAAATTTTTACTATTTCAGAAGTTAAGAGCATCGTTCGAGCAAACAGTCATAAAATGTGCAGCTCAATTGCGAAACAACATCGAAACGTATGCAAGATCGTTTCCGGCAATTAGGTTCCTTAAATTGTTAATGGAAAATCCGCTGGACGCGCGCCGATCCTCGAACTGGGACGACTGAATAAAAAATGAACGACTCGAAACGGTTCCTTCCAGCAGAAAAATCGCCGACAGCAGTGCTTCTAAAAACAGTTCGTTTTCAATGAGAACATCGGCTAAAAAAGATCTCCAATAAGGTGCGCTCGGGATTTTCTTCTTTTTTTAATCAACCGCTTTACTCGTCATAACGAGGGGAAAAATTAAACGAATTCAAGTGCGAGAAAACTAGAGCGAGGGTCAGCGAAGTACTGTTTTTTGCAAACGTAAGTCTAAATTGCAATCTCACTCAAACGAAGTTCAGACAAAAATAAAACACTCTTCGAAATTATTCTTCTGGCTGGAAAAATTCTCAAGGGTACTTTTACGAACAGTTTATTTGGAATGAAAATATCGTCTAAAAAAAATTCCCCGATAATGCGAGCTCAGAATTTATTTCTTTCCTTATTTAATCATTTTACATAACAAAGGGAAAACATGAACGAATTCAAGTGCCTCTAAATTGCAACCTCACCTTAAACGAAGCTGAGAAGAAAATTAAGCACTCTGAAAACGATTTTTCTCCTCGGGAAAATTCTTAAGTGTACTTTTAAAAACATTTCATTTTCAATGGAGACAACTTCTAAAAAAAATTCTCCGACAAGGTGAGCTCAGAATTTGTTTCTTTTCTTATTCAATCACCTTACTTAACAAAAGGAAAAAATAGACGAATTCAAGTACATAACTCTAAATAAACATTTCATTTTCAATAGAGACAACTTCTAAAAAAAATTCTCCGACAAGGTGAGCTCAAAATTAGTTTCTTTTCTTACTCGAGTACTTTACTCGCCATAACAAGGGGAAATAAGTAGACGATTTCAAGTACGAGGAAACGCGAGGTAAAGAAAGGAAGGTGAACGAGCGAAGTTCAGCGAATTACCGTTTTTCCGAACGTAACTCTAAATCGCGACCTCGCCCCGAACGAAGTTCAGAATGTGAATAAAGCACACTTCCCAACGTTCGAGTTCTCACGGACGTGATCCGAGATATTTCTGACCTTTGAATGTTGCAAAAGTGTAGCCATTATTTCCAAGCCGTACGGCGCGCCACGATTCTGCGAATCATTGTGGAGATCCATCTGTGACCTTGACACCGTGGAAACTGTTTATGAGATATGAATGCGGGGGCACGTGACATGATCGACGATTTTCCAGGCGCGTCCGTGTGCAACCGTGGCACTCTATCTAATTGCAATCGGAAATCGAAAAATTGCGGCAAACGGGCTAGGTGGGGGATGTCGAAACCAGTTCGAAACCAATTTTTTGACAGAAACTTGACCGATGAAAATTTCTAATCGCAGAAAGGGGAACAAACGTGGAACATTTGCCCGCGTTCGATATGCAAAGAACATCTGACATTTGTACACGTAAAGATATGCATTGTTGCACGAAAAGTATGCAAAATATGCGAGCAATACATGGGATATTTACATACCGCGTGGAAAATTCTAGGAAGTGTTGTAACATTTTATTAAACTTTCAAAAATATTTCATTCAATTCGGTGTAATCGCGATCGACGCTACACCGATCGATACAAAAACTCTCTCTCTCTCTCTCTCTCTCTCTCTCATATTCCCTTCCTCCGCGTGTACGTATTCTAGAATTGTGGTTGCCGTCGTTTAATTTGCATCGCGCTTGTCGTTTTTACGACTCGGTTGTTTACATTTTTTACTATTTGTTCCTTTTATCTACGAACACGTGTTTGTTAATCTAAATCGTAGATTCTCGAAAAGAACTCAAAAACACGATGCCGAAGAAACCTCGAGATTTGTAAAAATTAAACAATTTTACCGAACATGTGTATATATCATACAATGAAACCTTTTCGTTTCTGTTATTAATTACACGTAACAGAGCAACGAAGTATTCTTTCGTTTCGTAGAAGAAATATTTTACTCGAATTTAACCATCCAACAGGACCCCATAATTAAAAGCAACGAACATTTCAAGCTGTTTAGAGTATATTATTGTGAAAATATTTGTATCCACTATTTTCACATCGATGAATCAACTGAGAGTACTTTAAGAATTTTGCATTGTTCACAGAGAGGAGTTTAATTTACTCAATGGTTCTAGTAAATAACCTCAGTCATTATCCCAATAATACACACAGAGTTTTACCGTCTCTGAAAAAAAATGATTCTGTACAGAGAAGAATATTACACGCTACGAATATTTCCATAGCCCCTTCGTACCCATTCGTAAGAAGATTATTTCCACACGATAAATCGCTCGTAAAGATCGTCCATCGTGTCGAGAGAAAGCAGACGCCCTCTCTATATTTTCTACTCCACGTTCGAACATACGTCTCGCACAATTGTTGAAAACAATTTCTCGAAGAAACGCCGAAGCGTCTTCTGTCCTCCACGAGGACACGCGACAACGTGCATCGTCCAGATGCGTGCAACACGCACCTAACGCGAACGACGATCGTTCCTCCGTGACGACGCGTTCGCCAATGCAAACATTACAAACAGGATGAACCGTAGAATCGCTTAGCTTTGCGTAACAATTAATTCGACGATCCCTGCTCGACTGCCTCGCGAAATAATCGGGTATTACATGATCGTTACGCCGCGCGGAACTTCCTTGCCCGATGAATACAGCCGACGGGGTCATTGATCCCCCCCTAGGTGGATGAGGATTCGCGTTTTCTACTCTCGTTACCGGCTCGCTGATTTGTTATTTCGCCCGGCCGATAAATACGTTGCGACAGACCGTATAAGAAGAAAATCCGCGTGGAAAGCGACGTGCCTCTTCGGGCTTCGGCCCGGTTTAAGTAAACGTTGCGCAACGAATGGTAATTAATACCGTCGACCGATCCTTTTTCCGCGCCTCATCGTCGGCGGATTGTTATTTATAACACCGATCGTGGAAAATGTCGCAATAGGTTGTCCCCGTGGACTACCTCGTTAAGCGAACGTCATCGGGCCCTCGAGCGCCAAGTAAGCGAGAATGGTCGCGAATTTGTTGCACCGTTCGCGTGTATACTCGCCGCCCGGTGAACATATTATAATCGCCTCCGGTGTATGAGAGAGAGAGAGAGAGAGAGAGAGAGAGAGAGAGAGAGAGAGAGAGAGAGAGAGAGAGAGAGAGAGAGAGGAGAGAGAGAGAGAGAAGAAAAAAATGTTTCGACGTAAACAAGTAAATTACCACCTATACGGCGATGGTTACGATGTAAATATCTCTCTTACTTTGTTATTAAGGATTGCGGATATTGTTCGATAACATCTGCGTAATTTTTACCCGCGTACGTAATACTTATTATTCATGACTTTTCACGTCGTGTTAATATTATCGTAAGCAGTTTGCTTTTTAGTCCTGGTTTTTGAGGCTGATCGATTTATTGCATCTCGGTTTCTGTCGGGGATTCGTTACGTATGTATGCATCGAGAAAAAACGTTGTCGAGAATTTTTTTATAATAAACGTACGCGGTGACCGGGATATATTTAAATTGCGAGGAAAATATATTGGATGTTCAATGGTTCGGTAAATTTCATCTTAGAATGATATTTTAATCGGACTTTATATCGTTCGAGACTTCATTGCAACGATGCACGTGCATGCGTGTTCGATTCAAGTTGGATTTTAAATAAATATATCGCTTCACGAGGTTAAAGAATCTTTCGTTATTTAATCGAATATTTAGGATTAAGTCGCTTTAGAGATTGAATATAATTTGTAAAGATTTTTTTTTTCAAAGAAACGTATCTAAAAAATTAGATACGTTTGTATCATCGTTTAAGTGCTAAAAGTCGAAAATTAAATTAAATACAAAATTGCGGTACTTCGTATCCATATAATCAGCATTGTCGTCAACGCTCGCTACCGTGTATCGGGTTCCAAGAATACATTATTTTTTTACATTCCCCACGATGTTGTATTAACCGCGCGATAACGATCAATTCGAATACCAGAGGACATTGTTTTCTTTCGATCGAGCCTCCACCGCCAGTCGATGAATTTCGCCTCGAGACAGGTGGGAAATATTTATTTCTCAGGAACACAAAGCACCGGATGGAATATAAAACGGTCGAGTTTTCCCAATAGAAAACATCAAAGACTTGAGAACGAATTTTCGGGTACGAAAAGTGTCGAAGTTTCCATCTCAAAATATTCGAGGGTCGAGTTTCTCTATTGCGATAATAATTTTGTTACAGAATAGTTAACAGAAAAAGGAAGCATAAATACTTGTATACATTATCTGCTACGTACAAATATTTCATACGGTGTAACTTAGAATATTTCTAAAGTTATAAAGCCAATTAGTGATAAAGTCCTTTGAGTCGAAAACGTTCAAGAACCAAGATCGAATTTTGAGGTACCAAAGGTGTAGAAATTTCCATTCGTGAAACGTTCAACGATCAAATTTCTCAATTTGAAAGCATAATAAAATTGAATTTTAAAGTACAAAACGTTTTCAAGTTTGGATAGATCCTCCCAATTCGAAAACGTCCAATACTCAAAATCCAATTTTAAGATACAAAACTTCGAAGTTTCGACTGGCTCCAGTTTCCTAATTGAAAAATATCAAAAAATGGAAATCGAATTTTAAGGTACGAAAGGTTTTTCAAGTTTCGATTCGGTTCGTTTCGAGTTTCAAAAGCAGTGTCGATGCGCAATCAAACGGTAATAAAACTCTCGGGCCGAATCTCGATACGATCGAAACGCCACGCGCGTTTGTTCCATTGCAAATTGTTGTTTCGCCTTGTGGCGACGGGGCGCGCACGCTTTCTGTCGCGCTATAGCGTTCCTCGCCCCCGTAACTCCGACGCGGCACAATTGCGGTTAATTCGGAACGATAAATTTCGACATAGTCGAGATTATATGGTCGCGCTGTTATTCTTTCTTCTTTTTCGTTTCTTTTATTACACGGAAGCGATCAACACACATATTTTTCGTCCGCTGGCTGGACTGGCGACGAAACCTCTCGCGTGCTGACTCGTTGTTGCTTTAATTCAAGCGTCTTCCGCGGGCCGCGCCAAGGCATCGTGTACCTTGATAATTGTCATCGATCAAAAGCGAAATGAAAGCATCGTACATACGTATTAATTTCCACAGTTTCTCGAACACTTCGAAAGGTATCGAACAGAGTCACGGTTGGATGTCAATTGACCGAAACTTTGGCACCTGTGAAAGTCTCTGTTTTTCGAACAGGGCGAAGTCCTTCCAAGGTATTGAAACAATCTTCTAACCGAAGAAAATCTTCCCAAGTTTCTTAAATTTATTTGTTAAAAAATTCTCATCTCTTCATTTTCGGATCTCTTGAAATAATGTTGCGATTGGAAAGTCTTCCAAAGTTTCGTAGGCTCGAGAAGAATTCAAGCAATACGTACAGCCTTCGACAGAAACTAACGAATTTTAAGATTAAAACACAAAATTTCATAAACCATCGTTAAAAAATTCATCGTTACATTCGGAACAAATTTTTTTCCAACATTTGACACACCATCGGAGTATCTTAAAATACATTTTCCCCTAGAAAGAATTGCTCCAAAAGTTTCTTCTTCGCGATCGTGACACATTCGTCCCTCGAAAAATAAAAACGCAACGATATACTCGAACCCCGAAATTGTCGAATCTTCGTTCGTCGAACGCGTCGCTCGGTCTTCACAGTGTAAAATAAAAAACCAGGCCGACCCACTGGACACCGAGTTCCATCGGGCCAAGGAAGAAGGAAATTCCGTAGGATTTTTCCTCCTTAAGTGGAACAGTCGGACTTTTATCGATCTGATTCAAATCCGACCACGGAGACCGCCACGAGGGACGCTCTCGAGCGCGCGCACCACTTTTTTTTTCCAGAGCCTGAATGAGAACCAGAGACGATTCACGTGATCTAAGCGCCTCCACGGGATCCACGTAACCCATCGATCAACTTTTTCGCAACGGTTTCCGCGTCTCCCGGTCACGGATCCAGTTAACCTCGCGGATCGCCGGACGAGACCCGCTTACTTGCAACGTGTTCGCTTCGATAAGTCTCGCGTTGCGTCAAGGTGGCGATTATAATAATCGCGCGGCAGATGTTATCCGACGCGACCGAAAAAAAGACTTGACCCATGAAATTTCAAGTACGACCTCGCACGGCAGTCACGTAAACGGCGCGAATTCCGTCGTACGTGTCGTAAAGAAATTTCAAAACTTGCCCCCATACTCCTCCTAGAAAATCACCCTAACAGGATCACAATCCACAAACCGAGACCATCCGCGAAGACCGTTCGACGAACGATGGAAACCCTCGAAACACGTTCGCCGGATATAAAGGGACCGAAAATAGTTTCCAGGTACACTCAGTGGAGGAAATACACCGATAGAGGATACAAGGATTGAAATTGCACGAAACGCGTTACGATCGCGATGTGTATCCAGAGGGATACCCTTGCTACCCTTCTCGTGGTCCGAGCAACACCTTTCGGCGGTTTCGTGTCTTCCACCGAGTGTGTTACACTTTGGAACCGAGAGCGGAGTCTTGTGGAGTGATTCGGATCGCGGATAGGAACGAAGTTTTCAAAGGGCGAATAGGGACGAAGTTTGAATAACGGAGAGGCGAATAGAGTCGAATAGAGATGAATAGAGTCGAAAGTTTCGAAGAGGTAATAGTATTGAAGTTTTCAAAGAGTCGAATAGAGTCGAAGTTTGATTAACGAAGAGACGAGTAGATTCGAAATTTGAATAACGAAGAGATGGATAGAGTAGAAGTTTGAATAAAGATGAATGGAGTCGAAGTTTTCAAAGGGGTAAACGGTGAAGAAGTTTTCAAAGAATCGAGTAGAGTCGAAGTTTGAATAGAGGCGAATAGAGTCGAAGTTTTCAAAGAATCTAATAGAGTCGAAGTTTTCGAAGGGACGAACGGAGTGAAAGTTCGAATAACGAAATGGCGAATAGAGCCGAAGTAAGTTCACAAAGAGGTAAGTAGAGTTAAAGTTTTCGAAGAAAAGCGAGTAGAGTCGAAGTTTGAATAACAAAGAGGCGAACAGAGTGGAAGTTTTCGAAGACGCGGCGGAGTCTTACCTGGCTACCAGGTGGACAGCGAAGTGGTGACGCCGGGCAGGGTGCATTTACGAGGGTGCGAGCCTCAAGGAAGGGTCGGTAGTCGGCATCGACGTGGTCGGCCGCGGCGTCGGTCCGCGTCTTCGCGTGAGCACGAACGCGTCCTTACTGCCGCGGGGTTGGCCGGCTCGACTGTTCGCCGAGAAAGCGAGGGTACGAGGCTGGTCACTTGGGAGGCGCTCGCGCGATGTCCAAGCGTCGGGGAAAACGTCGTCTTTTCGCGACTTCCTGGCTACAAGTTTTCCGGGTGAGTGCAAACCAGGGAGAAATATTTATAATCGAAACTGTAATTACACGTATTAATGATTCAAGACCAATATCTCGAGTACGTCGATAAACGAAAATGGACGACTGTTGATCGCCGAAGAGGTGACTAATAAGCTGTTTCACGATTCATCTACAGATTTTAAAGAGAGATTTTTTATTAATTTAAATATCTGATCAATCACGTATCTGATCGCGCCGTGACCGAATTGACGCGTTGCGAGATTGCAACTGGTGCCAGAAATGGGTAATAAATGTATTTTAAATCTTTGGAGTAGGTTGTTTGGGTCTTCTTTGGTACACGTAAGGAAGAAGTAAAGAGGAAAAATGTAAGAACCGAGGCACGAAAATAGGTATGAGAGAGGAAGGGAACAATTTGTTTACGAGATTCGTGAAAGCGTAGAACGTGTTTCATTGAAATTTTTAAATCTTTCGACCGCGTCGTTCGGGTCCTCTTTGGTAAACTTGGGGGAAAAGTAGAGAGGAAAAGTAGAGATTGAAAGTACAGTGATCGAATTGGGAGATCCAAAATTACGATGATATATTTGAGATTGACAGCAACTCAAAAAACGTGACTTTTGTATTACTAACAGGAAGAAGTTGAACATTATTAACCACCAACAGTGCGCTAACTTCATTTAGGAATTTGATGAAAGCATCTTGTATAAAAATACTATCACTTGTCGTCTGAAACGAATAGCAAACACGTTGTTTCTTATAATCTGTCCTTTCTGTTAACATTATTCGTTCGATAAATAATTTTCCACCAAGTTCGCAAATAGTTTCTCACCTTTCCCAAAAACTTACTTTTTTCAGTTATATCGCTCTAGAAATACATGTACGATGTGTCAAAAATTTTGCTTCAATTTGTCTACAAAAAAGAAAGGGAAAGGAAGAGGTAATTAGTGAACAAAAAAATATTATTTGTATCTAATAAATTCTATCCCCACTTTAACACAAATTTTCATAGACAGAGATTATCGATTGTACGGTATAAAGAATGTCGATAACTGGGCATGAATAATTATATTCGATTATAATTGAACGGGTGTTTAAAAACGTTTATATATTTTGATATCCAATCCTGTGCTTTTGTAATCGATAAATTACTTTCTCATCATTGAATTTATTTTTCAGAGAGCGTATATTACACTAGCTTCTTCCTCGATTACTTCGTGCGATGAATATTTATTCAATTTTCCTGTACATTTTATGCACCATTCTTCTAGACACCCATTCAATTTGATTGACTCTCGTTAGATCCTCTTTATAGTAAGTACGTACTATATACCGAGTGATTCAAAAGCTCTGTGGGAAAATTGAGACGCGTGTTCTACGCAAAAATTTCGTGTCGTTAATTCCTGTATTCCAGAAGTTAGGTAAAGGAGTTTACGTTATGCCACGCTGTTGCACGCGGTTCACAGAAAGTGTGTGGTTGGCCAAGTGTTAACTTGCTGCATAATTTCACAGTAGATGCTCCAAGTGGCCTCCATTGGAAGACACACGCGCGTTGATGCACCGTACCGTAGATTGTCGCATACGTTCGAAGACTTCCGGCCGATTTCTACCGGAATTGCATGCATTGATTACGTTACACGTTATCGATTGTTTACGTTACTCGACAGAAGGGAAAATAAAATTAACAAGGTTCCTTCGTACTCGTTTCAACTGCTTTGAAAATGCTCACTGCAATTCGCGTTACAACACAAAGTGATCTCCGAAACAAAAGTATGTTAAAACTTTTACGCTTTAAGATATAGAATACGCTTATAAATTTTGGAATAGAACTTTCGAATCATCCTGTACGTTACTACGATTTTCAATGTTTCGATAATTAGTCTATCGACAATGTTGGTGCCTCAAAATTGTCTATCGATGAAATGTATTTGCAATGTTATATATTGCACAATTCCCGGTAAAGAAGTAACGTAAATAATTTAAAAAATTTGAAAGCTTAAAATCGGAGTATCAAAATTTAATCACACTTTGGGAAACCATGAAACATTGACAACGATGCTTTTTTATATTTAGCATCTATGTAAAATATCAACTACGAATCAATTGCGAAAGAAATGGTAAATTAGTCACTTTCGTGTTTTAACTGTAGAATAGAAGATTATTTCATTGTTACTGTTTCCACACAACGTGGGACGCGACAAGCGTAATTGGTTTATTTGTTCGACGGAAGCGTTGAATCTGATAATATTATCTCAAACAATAATTCCGAAACGTTACAAATCCAATGAATGTGCATCGATAAATTTTTGCAGAAATTTCTTGCGTAAACTTTTTTCCTGAATAGAACTCTTCGTTCAAGACTCGCGTGATACCGAAATATAAATTTTCTTTATACCTTGCAATTATGTTAATTTTAATCATTTGTATCATTAAAGGCGCAAAAAAAAATTCCAAAAAGCGTGCATTCTATCGAATAAAATTTGTGAACTCGGAGTACAAATTTCGAATCGAATTGAAATTTTCGAACTCGGGGCTCGTCGATAAAATTCGAATAGGAAAGAGGAGAAACTAGAAATGAAAATAATTTTGGATACGGTGGAGTGGGATTGTTCCTAATTTTCTTCCTGGATATCGATCGTCGAGAAATGTACACCTACTCGTCCAACCCACACACTCGACGGTGTACACCACAAAACGTGTTACAACAATTATAGACAACCGAGTACCGTTTGAATGCGCGTTATACTACGCAAGTGTTGCATGTGTAAACTCGCAGGCGAGGCCGTTCATTCATTCATTTGGTCGAACCAGGTCTACTGGATCCAAATTATTGGAACATTAGCTTGATTTAAGCGAGCTGGGCTCGGCCTGATCGTGTGGGATCAATTTCGTGCATGTGTGCTTCGAATAGCGCGGCGGCAAGCGTGCGTCAGATTTTGTTCACTCTGTTGCGACAATAAATCGGTACAGTTCGCACGGAAATGAAATTTGCCGACAAATCACGTAACGACCGAAACGTGTGGAAAAAATATATTCAAGTGTCGTACAAGGAGGAACGAAAATGGTGTAACTTTGTACCGAAAACTATTTTATCGAAATAAGAATCTTAACGCTTGTAAATCGAATATTAATAACGCAAGAAGGTTGACGATCGGACGGAAATAAATTTTGATGTGTATTCCAAGTACCGACGAACAAAATGAAACGAATTAGTGGATGGAAATACAAAATACGAAATAAAGTAAAGAGACTCGTAGTTAACCGAAACTTCCGAAGAATTGGAAACTTTAAAATGAAAGAAAAGGAAATTTTTCAAATTTGCGGTTACATTGAGAATGAAATAAAAAGTTTCGCGATCGATGAACAATTACACGAAACTAAATTTTGATGAAACACGCAGCTTCTTTGTCGCGTACCTTTCGAGCGATGAAAGTTAAAACCTGTAAATACGATCGTTCGAACGCACAGGAGAACCCGCGGGATGAAACTGACGCGTCTCCTTTTAAACACATTTTATTCGGTTGTATATGTACAGTTTACATAATAATCACCGTCGCGTTACATACGGTACACCTGACTTTGAGTTAAATGGGTAACTGTTACACGTGTAATCGTTTCGTGTCGAGTCCGAAGCAATCGGCACGTTTCGATTAATCTCGGCCGAGATTAATAACACCCGAAACGTGGTATTGTTTCGCACGATTTGAAAACCCAGAGAGCTTGGTCCTACGCAGAGAGGATTGTTATCCTTTACTTCGTCGAGGACTAAGGGATGCAACGAGGTAGTCGAGAAAGTCAGAGATACGGAGTCTTCCGGTTGGTTGTTTTGGCATCGATGCACCGTCGCGCGTGAAACGAATCGAAGTGAAAATCCGCGACACACGCGTGCAAAAACCGCGTACACGGGTGCAATCTTTAATACTCGAATCGATGAAACTCCCGTTAAATCTCTGCTTGACCAACTCGGCGTTGTAACGTCGCGCGAAATCAAATCTTATCAATTTGGTTCGCCCCATCGTGAATTCGTTCGCTCGTTCCCTCGTGGAAATTGAGATACATCGATGGTTCTTATTGCGCTTTTCCGTATAGAAAATTTGCCTTTATCATACCATAATAATTTTTACGTACCGATATTTTTGTAGACGGTTAATTCAGGGAACACCTGTTTCCTTCGAAGCATATTGAACGTGACTGGAATATATACTTCGCAGTTTATACTAAATGGATACTTTTCATTGCTCTTTATACGTTTAAGGGGTGTGGATCAAATATTCGTCGATGCTCGCGCGGATTATGGGTACTCGAATCGATACGGATCCGTTTGAAAATTCGGGAACGAAATTCTTGAACATTCGAACGAGTCACATTTTCTTTACGATATCTGTGTACTCTAGTTCGCAACAGAATGGAAAGTTTCAAAGGAACTGTACGCGAAAGACGCTTCCCTCGCTGTGTCTTCCATTTCTATATATATATATATACCAATACCGATCTACTGTCTTTAATCCCAAAACGATCGGTTCAAGATAAATTTTACTTTTTTTTTTTTCTTTCTTCCACGGATATCAACTGCGTGGAATACTCCGCCGCGACGAATATTTTCTCACACCCAGTATATTCATAAATTGCGTATCGTAATATCGATGACTCCATACACCTCTTTAATTAACGGGGCTACAAAAATCACTTGGGTTCGGACACCGAGAGAGATCACCTATGTTTCAGCCGTGATCGTTTCGCATTGACGGACAGGCTAAGAATACGCGATTCGTTCCGATCTTCGTTCGTATCCCGAACGCGAGGCAACACGCCCACGCGTCCCAATCTCGATCGGTTATTATTATTCTTCTTCGTATATAATGCGTATATAATATATGTATTTACACTGAACGTTATCACCGTAACGTACGATCACGTTCGATCGATTCCTATCAGACACGCTTTCCGGGCTCGATCGCCGCGTAACGTTCGCGTAACGCCAGAGCTTTCTATTGCACGAATCGAAAAGCGGGGAGCAATATTCGTTCGCATCGAGATGCAACATTGTAAATGTCGTCGAACGAGTTTAGACTGCAAGCGTTTTTTAGACTTCAAGATCAGCAATTTTTATCCGATCCAGTGCTGTCCGATGTTGAACCGCGGAGTTTTCGGTGTACTGTCTCCGTTGTTTCATTGTGGACATTATCGGCGATAAATCGTTACACGATTCGCGTTACACACAACAAATCTAATACGACGCGTAGATAGGAACAGAGTCGCGCGAACAGCACTGATCCGACTGATTCGCTACGAAAATCAATTACGAACGTTCAAAGAAACGCTATTCGAGTGTCACCTCGATCGATCGACGTAACGCTTCGTCTCGTCACCGAATAAAATTAGTCGAAATACTACAACGAAGTAGACTTGTACCAGCCGATACACAATACAGTAATTTCAAGTGACAATTTGTACTATAGTATTGCAATACTATTTACGTGTAGTCGTACGGCCAAAGCGACGTGAAACGCACGTGGAATTTAATTTTTCTAATCCATTAGCGAAATGTCAAGTTTGCGTATTTGTCGATAGATTTTCGTGAAAGTATCGTCGATGAATTGGTAAGCTTTCTTTTGCCGATAAAAATATGTCCGAACGCGATCTCATTCGGACTATTTTTACATCGTACAATGTTACAATCGTTGAACATTTATCAGAAACGATACGAACGACGTGTGATTAATAGTCGGAATTAGGTCAAGTTTCGACCGATTTTTATTGAAGGAATCTTACCGATTCGTCGATAATAGTTTTATAAAGATACACGTGCGGTATCGCTTTGAAATCGTAGGGCGCCGTACTCGTGTAATGCGAGGCTCGCTCGCTATTGGTCTGTCTCGCTCGCTCTCGGGGCTAGTCGCGATTTTGTCACTTGAATGCAGAAATTACTGTAATCGGTTAAAATACAGTAATGAAGTGATTGTGAATTTTGTTTCTTTTTTTTTTTTTTGTTTAGATAAATTGTAGTTCTCACCTCTTTCTATCGGTATACACTCTGTAACAAAAGAATCACGATTTAATCGAGCAGTTTAGACCGACTAATTGAAAATGAGGCAAAGATCCATGGACTTAATCTAATTATACACATGTAGTATATTTTCTTTTTTTCTTTTTTTTTTATTCTTATAGAGATCACAAACGTTCTTCAAAAGGAACATGTGTAAGGAAACATGCAACAGAAAACGAACGATAATTATACTATGTTACATCGATTCAAGCGGATCATTAAATAAGTACTAAACGTATTAACTTTGCAACGATTGCTTTCAACTTTGGTACCATGGATTATTCCTTAACACAGACAATGATCTTTGCGCGAAAGAAATTTTTTATCGTAGACTTTCTCGGTTGAGAACGAGTTATTCTCATAAATATTCTGCTTGCGCAATGAAGTTCCTTAAAACGTTGCTTCACAGATACACCTTAATAATTAGATCAACTATAATATTGTCACCGCTATATCCTGCCATATCTGCACGAGCACGCAAGGAAAATATATATTATTCGTTCTATCGCTACGTTTGCGACAACCATTAAAATTAAATTTTGAATTTCACACGTTAACGTCGTCAATAGAATTATTAGTGTTTTCCTTATCGAATTAGTCCGAACTATCATGTTTTACAACGCAAACTTTTTGCGGCGTGGCCTTAATCATTGGAAGTAGTACGCACTAATGTACAGCGAACATAGCTGTTGACATTCGACAACGAATCTTAAATATTGTCACGTTTCAATACATACGAACGCAATTCGTTCTATAATATTTAACCGCAGTAACAAGAATAAAAGTTTCGTCGTCTAATTTAATTGGGCTATTTTTCGACATAGAATGTTTCTTTACAAAACTATAAAGAATCGGAAAAATAGAAATCAAGTAATATAATATCTTTCGTGTCGTTCGTAAAATGGAATTGAAAAAATTGAATAAATCTCGAAATGTTTCAATTATGTTACACAATTTAACACAATGCAGTTACTAAATAATTACACATCGGCAACATTCTGTGACCGTGATATAACCCAATCTCGTTCATCAGGCAATAAAGCTGCAATGCTAACATTAACTATACAAATTAAATAAATATAATTCTATGTTTGCAGTGGTGTATAGAATGTTTTCTCCTAAGCTACTGATCTTGGTACAGCCTTAATTTCGTATAGTTACAAAAAATAACGCTCTGTTATCTTTAAAGGAACTCCCTGCTGTGATAGTACTAATAATCTTTTGAAATATTTGCTGAAATACTTTACATTTTCGATCCTGCCTTCTCGAGGCTCCGTTGAAGTTTTTTATGATCTTTTCTATACTTTTCAATCGTTAAATCTGCATCGTCTGTACTTGGTAAATTTAACGTGACATGATTTAAACTTGCGGCAAGTTTTAAGTAAGTTTCTTGCATTTCTTTAGTAATTTTAACTTCATAATCAAAATCTGTGATATCTGTTTTATTGGGGGGTTTGGGCACATCCTTTTCCTCTTCGTTTGGAACGTCAAAAGATATTAAATCTTTTTCCTTTTCTGGTTCAACATTATTTACATTTGATGAAAAATTATTTACATCATTATTTAAATTTCCTTCCCCAGGGTCATGAACATTTACTACTAAATCTTCACATTTATTTTCTTCGGTATTTTCATGTAACCTTCGAGCATCTTCGAACAATTTCGACTTTGTTTGCGACTCGGTTAAATACATTAAGGGTCTCTTGTTCGTTATATTTTCGTTAGGCTTTAATTTTGTGTAATTTGACACAGAATTATCCATATGTACAGATGACTGCACCCATTCAGCTACTCTTTGTAATTGATTATTGTCATGTAGCAAGATTGGAGAGCTTTCCTCGCTACTGGTTGAAATTGATCTTTCAGATCCAGATCGAGATAATCTTTTCGAATGAACTAAAGCAGTATTTGGTTTGTTACATCCACTAGTGTATAATACAGTTTTATAATGTCCAGCATTATCTAGAAGAATATTTTTTGATCCAGGTGTGACTCTCACAAGACAATTTCTTGGACCAGTTATTCGATTTTGACTATTAGGTTTCGAATTACCAACATTGTGCAAATTCAAACCACTAAGTGATTGAACAACATCACTAGAACTGCTAGAAGGATCGGAAGTTGAAATTACTATACTATCACTACTGAAACTTGGACTAGTGGCCACTTCCATTTGTCCAGAATCATTTTGGTTTGAATTGTTATCTATATTTTTTACTTCTATTAATGTTAACTGTGTTGGAAGATGGATTTCCTCTGTTGATTTATTATTTTTCCAGACTCTATCGTTAATAATATCAATTTCGATATCACTACAGACTTTGCCTATATTTTTACTGTCCTTTTTATTAACTTGTGATTTTAATTTTGTCCATTCATTTTTCCACAATCTATCATTAATAATATCAATGGGACTCTGTTCTTTTCCATCAAAGTAACTGTTAGAATTTTCAGGAACTATGTGACTATGGCTAGAGGACTTTTTTTCCAATTTGTTCCAATGATTTGGATTGAATGTACTATCAATTTGTGATTCGCATTTTTTATATGGTTTTACCAGTTTTCCTTTATCAGAATTAATTTTGCTGTTAATATATGTATTACCAATTTTTTGAGGCATTGTCTGTTTAGTCGTGTTTGCACTTTGATTTTGAAGAACACTTTGAATTTGCAAGTCGCTTCTACACAACAAGTTCTTTTTATTTAAACTAGCCTTTGTATTAACATTTACACGACCATCTTCCTTTACACTTTCTACGACTTTACCGTTTCTACTTAAAAATTTATCTTTTGTGCATAAATGTTGACCGCTAGTAGTCTTTGTACAGTTGCTCTGATATTGCATTTTATTATTACTAATATTTTCATTTACCTCATGGTATGCCACATGTAACATAGAATTTTGACTTTCCTTGTTTTGGCAAGTTTTTTCTGTGTTTTTTGAATTATCTGAATATTTCTCTATGTTTTGTGCATATTTCATAGCACATTCATTACAAGAAAAAACATCTTGCGCATTCATTTGAGTTTCAGCATCAACCATCAAAATACTTCTATGACAAGTACAAGTATCACAATGCTTAGAGAATATTCGTTCTTTTTCCCGGTCTTCTAAAACCTTAGCCATTATAGCAGCAGAGACAACATCAACTGGTGGCTTGGATTCATCGCTATCATCGTCACTAAGTTTGTCAAGTGCAGGTTTAGTTACATTATATACCATAGCTGTTGGAGGAAATGTTGAAATTGGTACAGTAATACTTTTGATATCAGGAGGAGCATCGTTCGTACGTTTTTTTTGTGCAACATATGTTCTAACTTTAGCCTGTACTTCAGTAGGTAACTGAAAAAAATAATAGTTACTATGAGAATAATTTCTATGACACATTGAAATTAAATAAATATAAACCACTTACAGAATCATATTTTTGACCAACGAAGTTGGAAGGTTTACATTGAAGAAGCTGTATTGCCAAATTCACATCATTTCTGTACTTTTCCTGAAGTAAAAAATATTTATAAAACAGGTTTTATCTACATATCATTCAATTTGGAATAATAATTATATACTTCTATACTTTAAAAATATTAATAAACATACATTATCTTGTGTTAAATGATGTATAGTATAATTTGCATCTGCCAATCTGTGGGACAAAGTTGCAATATCCTTGGTAAATGCACTTTTTTCTGTTTCACATTTATCTACAATCTTCAATAATTTATCCTCAAGATTTTGATTTACTTTCTGAATACGTTTGTGAGCTTCGTGTAATCTTGAATATTTTTCCTGCCAGATTAAAAGTTCTTCCTTTATTGAAGCCAGTTCTCCATTTGGAAATTTGTCGGCCTCATTTAAGAACTGTGTCTCCATTGTTGCAATATGATTATCTCTTTCCATTAGATGTTGGCGTAAATTTTCTATTTCTACATGCAGATGCATGTCATTATGTTGTTGATTACTTTGAGTGCAATTTGCACATTTACAACCACATTCCTAAAATTAAAGTACTACAATTGCTAACTTTCACATATGGTAGAAACTGTAATTGCAATCTAATGAAAAGATTAAAGATTAATTAATTGTTACAGTGTATTTACTCTCTTATCTCTAGCCTCTTTCATTTTATTATTTCATTAATTAAACTATTCATGATCTTTATTTTTCGGTTTCTTACATACTAATTTTGTATTTCAACATAATCCTTACTTCTGCATCATACTTATTTATTCATAGTGTACATACCTTACATTTTTCAGCCATCGTGAAGAATAGAAATTATATTAAAAACACTGAAAAAATATTGACGAATAGCGAGACTTCGAAATTGGAGCCTCATAACCCTATCGTTTGCTTCGTATAGAAATATGGATAGTTTTTGCACGTTTCAACGCTATTTACTTTCTCATAGCATTGCCAGTAACAAGGGCACTATATGCGATAACATCTACGATAAAAATTTCGAAATATGTGCGATAAAAACCTATGAAACGACAGATTGCAAATTTCTCTATCATTTGCCACACATCTAACTCATCCAAGTCACTCAGTCGTCAACGTTCAAGTTGCATTGCAGACGTTTTTAATAGCTACCGAAACCATAGCATATTACTTTCACGATTTTCCACGATATGTCATACATTTACGCGAAGAAAAAAAAACATTTGTCAATTAAAATGGAAGAGTTTGAAAATAAATTTTCAATAATGAAAATCGTACTTAATACAGTACTCGAACACGACCAATGAAATCACTTGGAAAAATTATTGCATCTCTTATTGGACACTTACACGTTACCAGTGGTAACTTGCTAGCAAATTTACGCGGTAAACATGATAGAAATTAACATAAGTTCCGAAAATAAAGTAATGTAACATTAAAAAATTAATATTAAATTGTAAAGGAAAATCAAATGGAAAGTAACTTGAAGAGAAATCAACAAATCTTGATTTGCAGAAATATTTATTAAGTATTTGCTATATCCCATACATATGTAATGCTTGAAATCATAAAACTGTTAATGTTATTAGTACAACAATAAGTTCTCAATGTGTATTTAATACTTGAAAAATTGTTTACTTAATAAGATTGTGTTTTATTTACACAAAAATACATTAAAATGAACATAAATCATGAATTAATTTGAATGAATTGCAAAGTTGCTATTCGAATAATTTTATTCCTGAATGCAATACCTTTGTGTAAAGATATGAACTATCATAATTTAAGAAATATATATGAAATTACAAACAAAATATTTGTAAGTATACAATTACAATATTTTAATTTTACTAATACACAATAATAACCAAATTTCTTGAATAAAATATATTTGTATATATTAAAAATGAAATAATAATCATTAATTTGCAATCTACCAATAATATGGTTTTATTATGACCTTTTTGATTTTTAGTACAGTTATGAATCATTCTAATGTGCCTTAAAATTTGATTTAAAATTATGTTAGTAAGTCCATAAATTTTGATTATAATACTAAAAGTAAAGAGGTCGTACAATTAATAATCTATAAGTATTTTGCTTGAATGTGTAATATATCTTTTATTGGATAACACGAAACAAAGTACTAAACAGAGATATATATTTGAAGTTATGAAAAAATGCGAAGATCAGTATGGTTTTAGAACAGGATTATAGTCATCATTGCACAACTATGCAAGAAGTATTCTTATAACATATGACACAGCAGTGGTAGAATATATGTATACGCTTATATAGTGCCTTACCCTACAATCGAAATGATCCAAACATTAAGACAATTTACTACAAAGTTTATGCTTAATATCAAATTTGCTTTCCCTTTAATAAATAGTTTTTTTACATGACTGTAAAGTACAGTCTTGATAAGAGAATGTACAATAATAAAGTATTAAAATTTTGTCTACATATTGGTCATACAAGAGAAAAAATAGTACCATTAAATTGGAAATTCAAATCTTGGGTTTCTCTTTCAATATTATGTAAACTTTTTTTCTATATTTTTTGCAAACTATGGTCACTAATTTTCTGTGCCAAAGCACTACATCCACTTATAAATTTTAATGTCTATCTATCAAGTATTTTAAGAAGTTACAGGTATAAAAGAATGTTTTGTATAAAAGAGAACATACTTTTTGCCTGAATTTTATGCAATTTTTTTCATCAAGCATGCAAATGTCCATTAAATACTATGTATTTTATCACATGTTATTTGAATATAAATTTCTTATAAAAAAATTGTTTCTGAACATTTTCTATCATTTGAAAATGTTATTATATGGAGCATAAAGTATTTCTTTCTTTTTTTATACATGAACACAATTAAAAAGTTTGGAACATTTCAAATGTTGAGCATCATATATATTAATAAAAGAATATGTCCGAATGCAACATTGCTTAATTCTACATATACACTATATCTATATTCATATAGAATTTTCATATCTTTTATAACAACAAAATGACTCTTCCTGAATAAGTTTTAACAAATTGAACACAAAAATTACTTATAATAGAGCAAATTTCATGCATACATTAAATAATGCTAAACGTGAAACATGAAAATTGCAAATTTATACTATATATTTGATAAAATTTTCTCTAATACAGTCTGTTCAGTAATATTTATGCTGTATCTGGTTATAATTTTAGAAATTTATGTAACGACACCAAGTGTACCTAATGACAACAATATCCCAATTTGTGTTAGAGTTAGTAAAACTCACATTTTTATATATATATATATATATATATATATATGTATATATATGTAACAGATGGTAACATTTATGCCATTCAATAAAAATTTGTTACATTTTTACTAATTTTAGTGCTCTGAAACATTAATGAAAAATTCATAAAATATTTAAGTCAAATAAATTAGTTGTGTCATTAAAATATACTGTATACTGCAAATCTTTCATAAGAATGAACATTTTCTGCGCCAATGAATCAATAACATACTTGCAAGAACATAGTTCTTAAAAGTAACTCTCACATTAAATTCTCACTTGTATAAAGTGATAGTTACTTTTATGAATAAGTTTATGTTACAATATAAATTAAAGAAATTGCACATTTTAGGCACTAACAATACTAAAACATTCATGTAGCATGAATGAAGGGTTCAGAAAACAAGTAATTCAAATTATTTAAGTATAGAAGTTAATGAACAACAATTGTTTAATTACTAACTGCGGTATATATATTTACACAAAGTATATCTTTGAGTATTAATCAAAGATAAATGACATATGAAAATACTAAAAAATTAACTTGTAACATTCCAAATACTGCATAATATGGCAATTGAAAAATCTTATTTGTATTACTTGGTTTCTGAAGCCTTCAAACATTGATAAATCCCGAATAAAGATAAGGAGCGTACGTATATTGTTAACAAAGCAAGAGGAAATAGTTTAAGTAAGTATAAATTACTATGGTGTTATAAATTGTCTACAATATACAAGATTGAATGTACATGACATTAGCATTAGTATGACAGAATTAAAGTTTCAACTCCAATGTGCTATAGATCTACCAACATCAATGATATATATTCTTAAATGCTAAGTTTCATTAGTTTCATTTAAAAACATAAGCTCAATTTATCTTCACGTTGAGCATAATTAAAATAAAAATTCAATTTTTGTAACTGCACATTAACCATGAAATCCATACATTTTTTTTAGCAATGTTCTAGTATAACTGATTATGAACAGAATTTCTATGGAGGCAGTATGTTTATGTAACAGGTATGGTGTGCTTTTTGAAGCAAAATATTATAAATTTCTCTGCACCACAAGCCTGTAAAATCAAATAAGATATTGTTTTCCTATTTGTTAACGCAATATAATAATACACATATACAATAAAAGACAAAGTTATTGATTTGAACTTGTCAAAGATCATTCTCAAATCACTGTTACTAGAACTTCAAAACATACATGGTTTATCAACATTGTTATAGAACATTATTATCTCCACAAATTAGCAGATTACATGGCTAAATTTTCTATGTTCTGCATTGTACTATAACAATATTGAAAAATAAAGTACATTTTGAAACTCTAGTTATTATGAATACATTTTATATATACATCAAAGAAAAAGTTATTTGGAACTCTCTCTTTCTATTACATGATAGAATTTATATATGAAATATTTACTAATGAACTGAGATCGCCTATAAAGGCATTAAAATTCATTACATACAATTTAATGAGCAATTGTATCTAATTTTGGAAACCCGCTTAAAATCAATACTGCTCCCTTGTGAAATATATATGATCTATCTTTTACTAAATCCTTTTCTCCAGGATTAATCAGAAAAAGTGTCAAGTGATATGACATTCATTTTTATGTCTTACACATGAATGACTTAATTCGTTCTAGTTAAATTCTCACTAATCTAATATTTTACAAGCAACCTTGCATCCGGAATTAAACATCTATCATCCAATTAATTATTTATATATAACATGTAATAATGCAACATTTCTCATCATAAAAAATCGTAAGCCTTAGTCGTAATTCGAACAAGGTCATTTGTAATTACAAAATGGATAATTTTCGTCATTGAAACGTTAATAAACCTGTTCCTAATATAAAAACGTTCATATTCAATTTTTTAAGAATGCAAACAATAATATATTATTGCAATTATAATATTATTTTTTCAATATTACTACTAATATCATGTATTTTTAGACTGAAATATAAAATTTCTGAATTGACAACACAATTTTATACTTTACTTTCGTATATAAAGGAACAGATTTCTTAACTACTTTCATAAAGAGGGTTTGTTTATACTTTAAGAGCAGCTTTGGGAGACCAATGGTGGAAACGGGCAGGTCCTGTAGGATAAGAGGGTGGATGAATCCACTTATTTCCTCGATGGCCCATAAAAGGAGGTGGGGATGGGCCACCCAAAAAATGAGGAGGCATAATATTATACCATGGTTGACTTATTGGATGAGGACCATAACCCATACTGAAGGAGTGACCAAACCATGAACGATTTCTATTAATATGTAGCCTGGGGCTGTTCAAATTGCGTCTCCTACCTGTACCATTATTACTATGCTGTTGATTTTGATTAGCAGAGCTTAATGGTTTTGATTTTTGTTGTTGTTCTGCATTGGCGGTCAAAGGGGATTTCTGTAAAAAACCAACATGGAATTTATTTTAACCACACTCTAAGTTTTCTACATAATTTGTATTATTGTTCCACATTAAGAATGAAAAAATGTAAATGTACTCCACGCAAATGCATATGTGATAACATATATTAACCTGTATCTTAGTCAGCCCCTCAGATTGTTTATTTTCACGTTCTTCGTTTCCATGAAAAATTGGTACAGTATTTTCTTTATCATCAAATGATGCCAATGTGCAATAGGACCCTTTACTTTCTCCAAATCGGCAGCAAACTTCATTAGGATCAACCCATAGTGTTAATTCTACTGGTAACGATAGATCTTCGTATTTAACACCAGCAGCATTAGCAGCACTCTCCAAAGTTGCATCCCTCCGATTGTGACCATTTACACGAATACAACGATAACCTTGACCTTTGAATGGTTTGTCAGGAAACCAATGATTTTTAAAACGTTCCGTCAATAATTCGACCAAACGTCGTTTGAAACACTCCAATTGATCAGGACTAAATTTTTCGTTTTTTTCTATCAGCTGTACTAAGAATAGTACTGCTGCAGTGATTTCGTTGCGCATTCTGCCTCTGTCGTATACCAAGGTTATAATTTGCAGATGAATTCCTCCTTTGATGTCTTGACACAATATTCTTGAAAACTAAAGTACCATTTGCTGAAGCTGATGTGGAGCACATAGAGCCCTTCTGCACCACTACAATGCTTAAATCTTTTATGATCTATTGTGTTTTTTTTTTTTTGTAGAACCTTTGCTATGCTATTTTGTTTCTTCTTTGGTATATGGACTTTGTACCAATTATTTTTATTATCCTCGTCTGAAATTGTACAGAAAAAGTACTGTTAATAAATCATTAATATGTACGTCAATTTATATATACATAAATATTTATAATTGAGTTTTAAGTATTTTAAAAGTTTACCATGACACTAAAGATTTTAAAAACATTAATTCCAAAAAAAAACATTCTAGACAATCGAATCTGTACCTATAAGTACCTTGTTTGTTTGTTTCTTTAATGCTTAAACTGAATCAAAAATTCAAACAAGCAAATTTCGATTATATTATACATACACGATTTGTTGCAATATGTTGTTAATATATATGCACACACACAAAATAATTGATTTCATTTCACAATGGAACTAGATAACAATATGTTATGGGTATTAATTAGGTTATAAATCATAATAACGCAGGTTAGGTAAATCGTGTAGAGAAGCAGGACTGATAGTTTACATCACGATCGAAATGATCAGTAATCAGAAACAAAGCAAACGGCACCATTATAAAACATATTAAATATTAAGAAACGATTGCTTCGAACTAATGAGTACAACGAATTATGCCAGCTCATTCTTGTCGTACCAGGTCGTGCCGTGAGCGATTGTTCCTGAAATACCACAACTGGGATTCTTGGTGATTATTTATTTATCATGATATTTCACTGCCGTTGTAACTGTATTCCCGCCCGATATACTTAAAAATTTATTACTAATGTTAAATTGACCTTACGAATCAGTGACGAAAATTCCGTGTTTCTGGTGAAACTACTACGTCTTCTCTCTCTTTAAATAAACGTACTCGACCCAACACGTGTTACGTTGCATCAATGTCCATGAAGTATATAAAAAAATATAGACCTCCGACAGTTACTTATATTTATAGGTTTATAAATGAAGAAAAGAAATTGATAAATTAGTTTTAAATTTCAAACAATAATCATTATTTTGTAGTTTAAATATCATAAAATAGTATTATGTATTTTACAATAATCAATTTGAATAGATAGAAATGTTTTGTATCATTTAAATTAAGAAATTGTTTACATGAATATCAAACAATTAAAAACTATTAAATAAAAAAAATTTTATATTCGATTATTAATATTGAATGTAATTAACATATTAAACATCTGTTAAAATGGTTAATTATAAAAATGAAGACGGAAGAATAATTTTCAAATATTCTCAAATCTATCAAAATTTAACTTATTGCTTACTTCTCATCCCATAACTAACGCATTGAAAAATGTGTGTAACCTCGTGTCACATACTACATGAATGTGTAGTTAACCTCTAGAAACTTGTTAACATTGTTTACAATACATGATTAACTTATTTTAATAAGTTAATAATTCTGATAATAAAAAGTATATTTGAATTATTCGAAGATGATTAACACGAGTAGAAGTTCTCCGAACATTTTAGTAGTAGGTAAATATAGTAATTAATGTCATCCGTAAATTCACTAAAATAACAATTATCACTGATTAGTTTATGCATTTATTACAATAAGAAATTAAATCAAAAATTTGTTAATCTTAGGTACACCCGGAGTTGGAAAAAGTTTAATGTCTCGCCTTTTGTCAGAAAAAACAGGGTTAACATGGATCAATGTTAGTGAGTTTGCTATTGAAAATAAATGTCTAGAAGAATACGATGAAATATATCAGTGTCCCATTTTAGATGCAGATAAGGTAATTGCTGTTATTGACATATATTTCAGAATCTTTATTAACTTATGAATCACATACTTTTTAATTGCAGTTATTAGACCAAATGGAAGGTCTTATGTACGAAGGTGGAAAAATTGTTGATTATCATGGGGCTGACTTTTTCCCAGAGAGATGGTTTGATATTGTTTTTGTATTAAGGACTGACAATACAATCTTATATGATCGTTTAAAAAATCGAGGTTATACAGGAAAGAAATTAGAAGATAATATAGACTGTGAAATATTTCAAACTATTCTTGACGAAGCAAAGTCATCTTATAGAGAGGAAATAGTTCATGAATTAATTAGTAATAATTTAAATCAAGTCACACAAAATGTAAATAGAATATGTCAGTGGATTGAACAATGGACAATAGATAACCAACAGGAATAAGTAAATTTTATAAGCCTTGTTATTATTTTTATCTTATACTGCCACATTTTTATTTTACATATGAAGCATAGCAAGATAAAATGTTAACAGAGTATTAAGATATTTAAAAGAATTTATAGGTAACAAAGTGCTATATAATAGCATACTTTTTATATTAAACACATATATTTATATATTGAAATTAATGTACAATTATATTTCAAAAGCTTTATACACTATAAAAACCATTTATATTCATTCTACTATACCTAAATCATGTTTCAGCTGTTTTAATCTAACTTGTATACTACCATAATATTTCATTCGTATAAGAAGCATTTTTGCTTTCTCAACATCATTATCTAGAAATGCATCTGAGACTTTCCTACAACAAAAAAAGAATATCTTTATTAGTTAATTGCATATAGTACATTTCTTCTTCAATAAGAGAAAGTATTACATTGACAAATTGTTTAACATTGATTCATTTTCTTTCACTAATTTTTTAATTTTTTCATGATCCTTTAATGCACTTTCAATTTTTTCATGATCCTTTAATGCACTTTCAATTTTTTCATTTTCTTCCATAATTTCCATTAAAAATTCTGCATTTTTACTATCTATTTCTTCTGGTATAGTTATGTTATTTAATTTCAATATATATAGCCCTCTTTTTAATGGATGCAGCAGCGTACTATAAGCTTTATTCACCAATGATGATAAATTTTCAGAAAGTTGTTTTTCTTTCTATAAAAAAATAAAATAACAAAATATAATTTTCTGTAAGGAAGAAAATAATTCTATAATACTACTATACTTACCTCAGACTTGTTACTAAATTTATCAGGATGCAATACTTTTTGAAGCTCCTTATACTTTCTTTGAATTTCTGTGATTGTAATATCATAACTTTTTGGAACACCCATTATATCAAAATAAGTTAAATTTTCGGATGGTTCTTGTAAAGCTTTACATTTAGAGCAGAAGAGATCGGATTTATACGCAAAATTACAATTCCAACATTTTAACGGGCTGTCACTCGAGTATTGTGACACATTCGTTAAAATTAACGAGGGAAAGTAATATTTTTCCACTCGATGTGAATGTAAATTTCTTTGCTGTTTTATTAAATATAAATACGAAATGTTACACTTTTTCGCAAGATTAAAAATTTTTCTTAGATACATTTTTTGTTATAAATATGTCATAACCTATAAGACTTGGTACATTGAAAAAAGTATATAGAAATTTGTAATTGTTAACTAATGATAAAAAATAATAAGGTTGAAAATTTATAAACAATAATAGGTCACTTATTACAAACAATGTGACAATAATCGTTAACAAATGTAGAATACTTTATTTTATAGTTAATTCTGTAAAACAATTTTCTCATGGACCTATTGTTAGTTTACAAATAGGCGTAGATATGCTGTTAATGGTTCGTTCTCAAATCACGTGGAATTTCCCTACCACTACATTTATTAATGCAACAACCGCGTGTCCGCAAGTTCGATACTTCGGATAGCTTCGGCAAATTAAAAGAGAAGGAGAGTGTGAGGCTTTCTCTCTCGTTCTCGAAAGATCTGATTTCGATTTGCAAGCAAATGGTTCAACCGAGTGACAAATGCCCACGATTCCCTATAACGTAGAAAGTTTTGTAATAAAGTAAATGTTGAAGCGACGCTCTGATTAGATTTTGGACATAATCAGTCTGTGAATAACAATTATTACCTCTTATAGTTTCTTTGTACATATGACATTAAGTTATTTGTAAAAATTATTTAAAAAGTCCTAAATAAATTCTAAGAAAATTAAATTCTGCATAAAAGAATTAAATGAACATTTTCTTTGTTTTCTCTAATAACAAAAATATTAAATGAAATGTTATTCATCCCATACTAGAACCACATCAATAACATACCCCAACATACACCATAAAGATTTTAAAATAATGTTGCTCCAAAAGGTTCCGCCTGCAAAAGGTTCGTTAAAAAAAATCAATATTTAGGAACTAAAAATAAATGAAACTGGTTAAAACAAGAGTACACTCTTGGTCAGTACATCCACATCGTAGTTCACGCTTAAGCTCTGATTAGAGACCTCCTTCCACTGTGCTTCGTTTCCATGGGAATATAATCATAGATAAGATATAAAATAGATGTTTTACCTTATGGGATTGATTATGCTCAAAGTCTAATCAGAACTTTGTCTTCAACATTTGTTTTTATGACAATACTTTTTTTATGAAATTCTATGATTCATCGCGTAACCACTATGTGCAGTCTGGATACTTTTTTGAACTATAAAACAACTATTAAAGGGCAAAATATCGATTAACATTTGACTCTAATATGTATAGAGTCATATAATATATTATTTATTTATTTGAGTAAAAACATTCTCTAATAAGACATCTAAAGCTGAATAAATTCGTGTATTACTAACGAGTCCTAACAGATCCAAACGAAATGAAAATTCTTTTTTATTTTTTACAGCACTAATTATAAATTACTTTGTAGTTGAAAAAGTTGGATAAGTTGAACAAATGAAAATTAGGTTACATTATTATATGGCTGGAATTAAGGATGAAATTTGAATTAGCCAATCAAAGTTCAGAACAGGCATACATTTTACTTTGAAGTTATCTATATCTATAAGTAGATTATGGAGTATCACGTGACTTAAGTTCTGTACATGGATACTAATTGTTGTCTAGAATAGGAAATTGTAGTACTGTAAGTGCATTGTTATTAATATTTTTGAAATAAAATTATTGCGTCAATATGCCGATCTATGAAATGCCAGTACTATTACGAATTATGAACAAGGTATTGTAATGAATTGCAACTCTTTATACAATTTGTATTTCATGCAATATATATTTAACCTCTTATTCGTAATGATACGCTGTTATTCCATTTTGATGTTTACAGTTTATACAAATGAACGACTAATCCTATTTACAGACAGACTATATACTAGCTTTGAAGAGAGTGACAAATGCGATATTTGAAACAGGTGGGTTTATTAGGAAGCTTGAGAATTGGGGAGAAAAGGATCTTCCATGTAAGGCAACCAGTCATGGAAAAACTCATAAAAGAGCTGGGTAAAGTTTCTCGTTTCTATAGATGAAGTATTATTTTTCTTTATATTTACTATTAATTATCCGTTAGAAATATACTGATAAAAAGGAACAAATATAACTATGCTAAGTTTCTTGTTTTTAGTTATTTTTTCCTTTGCTTTGATGTGCCACCATCTTCGATAAAGGACCTAATAGATGAATATAAAAGGGATGTGGATATTGTTAGAGTAAACATATTTAAACAAAACACTGAATCAGACATAAAATGTACAATAGAAGAAGAATTACTACCTGCACCATACAGGTAATTATTAATTTTAAGTGTAAGATGATACTAATTGAACAGAAATTTAAAGTTTCACGTATATTTATTTTACAGACCTAGTGTAACAAAGTTATTAAAAATGGCCAGCAGAGATAGAAATGAAAAGAACAAATTTAAATCTAATAGTGGACTTGACTATTATCCTTTCTTAAAATAAGTGAGTTAATTGTTAGAAAAAAATATATTATTTAAAAATAAAGCATTTAAAAATAGTTTCATCTGATTTAATCATTAGACATGAAAAAGGGAAATCAATATAATATATTAAATTGAAACAATTTAATTAAAGAAATCGAAGAATAATTTATTTATCTGCTTGTGGGTTGGTTTATTAACTCATATCATCAGTACATTATGAAAAATTATTTTTATAATCATCAAAAATATTTGTACAAAATACTTAATATAATTATATATCATTTATCATTATACAATAATTATAATAGTTATCATCTCACGTGCAACATGAATTTTTAAAGTATAATTTGGTTACACTGTAACTCGTATGGGGTTTTACAGTAACAGTAACAGAGTAGCCAGTTGCACCAGTATCTCTGTTTTATAATCTATATGTAATATTTAACAAATACGGAGCCACATTTTCCAATCTTTATTAGTGGCATAATGTAACATTACTCTTACATTTGCAAATAAATCGGTTTCTTTTCAAAAAACGAATAACACTTTTAATTGTTACAATTTATCAACTATATACGCATTACTTTTAAAGACGTATATTTAAAATTTTCAGTTTGAGCACAGATGTATAACATTGAGATTGCTCATTTTGCCAAACCAGTACAAAAAAAATCTTGTAACATACCCATTGGTATGTACATACTTTTCTATCTCCTAGTGTAAATGCATACAAAGTCATCTGGTTCATCGTCCATGCGCGAGGATGTGGTTTGTGCGCCATTTAGAATAATTTGGACCAGGATAAGAAAGATTGTTGTACAATGAACATTGTCTATAAGTCTAGTACATCATGAAAATAAAATAAGAGGAGCGAGTGAAATTGGAATTTCTTCGGGTGATATTACAATGAATGTGTTTACATATGTCTAGTGTTTCCAAAGTTAATGCCACTTTGGTTAGCACCTTTGTTGCTGCCATACTGCAGACTAATTACACCCTGTCCAGCTCTTAGTTGTTCCTCTGTGAAATTACGTACATTTTTGTCTGCCTCTTTTGGTCCGATACTTGGTTTACCATAGTTGCCTGCCTGGAAAACAAATTTCAAATCAACATAATGCTAGAAAATTGCCTATTTAAGTATTAATTTTTTTATAGTATTCAGAGAATCTAGGATTTTAGAAATAATCTACTCATTGTGGTAACAAAAATATGCAAGCATAGATTTATAAGTGCTTTTTTCTATAGTTTTCAATTCTCAAATTTGTACAATATAGAAAATATTCAAGTAACGTTCACGAGTATCAATACAAGATGAAAGATAAAATAATAGGGGTGGCTAAAGATACAATTAGAATAATATCTTTGTAATTTTGAGTAGTTAGTTAAATTTGTTCTGACAGTAGAAGCGACTATTTTGATCAATAAATAAGTGTAACTTCCATTGTTCAATGTATGTGCAAAAGACTTGTAACTCTATTACAATATCATGCTTATACATAATTTCAATTATGTTTATGTATTTCTCAATTCATTGAAATATATCTGTTGATATGTAACTTTGCAAACTTCTAATTCATAAAAGAAGCATTGAACTTTCGTACTCCTACAATAAGTGGAATACATTTCTAATGTTAGATTATCTGCTTTACAAACGTCCCATATACAATAATTTCGGATAAAATATGTAGCCAGCTGAAAAACGAACGAAATAATTCGTTTTCGTACCTTTCTACCAAGAGACTGCAAGCAAATTACTACAGAATTAAGATTTTGTCTCTCCCAAAGATCAACAGTTTGGAACGTCTCTTGAGCCGGAACACCTAGCGCCCTCGCGGCTTCAAGGAACGCGTTTATATTTTCCATACACTTGAAAGCGAGGCTGGTTTTATTAATTTTCTTCACCGAGCCTTCCTTGATGTCGTTTACTAGCCTGGAAGATGTAAATATCGATTAATATCGAACAAATTAACGCCACGTTGGCAAACGTCGTTTCATGGAGTGTAAGTACTGGCAAAGAAGAGTCCCGTCCTTCAGTATCTCATAGAAGTTGTCCATGTCCCCGTTGGTGTTTATATTTTCACCAGTGATCGTCTTGATCCATTCCAAACATTCCTGCGCCAGTTCCTCGCTGTATTTACTGTTGATCTGCAACAGAACCGATGTACGATCGTCAATCGCCATTTCCTTGAACGCTCAATGACGTTCGGTCAGAAATAACGTTATTACGCGCGAAAGCTTAGAGTAAACGTTAAAACAGATGAATCTATCCATCGGTGAGCTATGAATCTTCAAAATTATACGAGCTCCCTAAACTTTAATCCTTAACAATTCATTTTCGTTTCATTCTATTTTTATCAAAGCGACACCGAGATCCGTATCAATCTTTCAAACACGACGGAACTCGACGAGGTTCTGGCCGCTGCCTGTTATTAATTATGCGATGTGCCAGTGATCCAAGTAACACATCCTGTAGGGTCTGCGACACGAGCATCGGCTGGAGTCACTGACCCAACTTGTTTCAACACTTCGTTCGTTGTTCCTTCCGACGCGTCTCACAAATTCTCCCCGTAAACGCAAGCATCGTTTCGGAGAAAGTTTTTGTCCCGTGTAAAGAAACCGAGAGCACGTTCCCGCCTACGTTATCGTCAACGAGGCTCTCCGAAGTAGACAGGTTTTCCTATTTCTTTCGTTCGTTTTCACGCGTATTGGATGTATTTCCCAACATTTCGATACACGGGCTGCGGCCCAGGCCACGATTCGTGAGTCGAATGCAACGCAGGGAATTAAGAGAACAATCTTTTACACGGATTTTGTCGGATTTGTTCTATTCTATTCCGTAAAGAGCGCGTCAGTGTCTCTCCGTTGCTGCGGAAACAATGTTTCTCGACTGAACGAAACCGTTTCTCGTCGTGACAATTTATCACGAATCTGACACTCTTCACGTTCAGTTATGGAAACGAAACACCAAAAATCGCTGCTCGATTCGGCGAGGATAATCGCGGTTGCTCGACAACGTTTGAATCTAGAAGTCCGCGGGAACCGATGGTGAACGCGCAATGGGCGCACAGTTATTCACGTATAAGGCTACCTAAAAAGGAAAGGTTTGCAAGCTTGGACCGTCGCATTCATCCTGGTGCAGTATGCATATTCCGTTAGGCATACGGTGTCTTGATCGTGATGTATTTCGCGTCGTGAAACGTCCAGCGTCCCGATCGCGCGATTAAAATAACACATTACCGATCCTACGTACGCTGGACTCGCGTAAAAGTATATTACGAGAGATTACGAGTATTCGGTGCATCGTTGCGCAAATATCGATGGATTATCTTCACACTGGAAAGCGCAACGAAACACCTCCGGTAGCAAACAAAATAGATTAAATTGTGTACATATTTGCAGAGAGCTCGGGAGGCGTGTAACACTCGCATCAAATTGTAGCAAAAGTGTCTAGTCAACGTAGAAGCGAAAAATTAATCTTGTCCGAGTTAGCAACGACTTCCGGTTACGGTATCGTCAGCGGTACGTTTGCTTTTTCAGTAGCTAGAATTTAGTCACGAACCCGGCCAATATCACGATACAATTATCGTTGCATCGTAATTTCGTATCGTAAGAAGTTTACACGGACTTCTTACCTTGGAGAGTAAAATATGCCTGTCACGTGACTCGAATAAAATCAGGAATTTTTGAAAGTCACGATATCGCGATACGAAGGCACGAGGCGTACGTGGAAACGGTAAGAGGACACGTAGATCACCTTTTGTTAACGTGGAAGTAATAATATGGTAAGTTAATAGTCGGTTTACACGTTGCATGCTAAGAAGGCAAATCACTTGCATCGTCGAAAACTGTACAATTATTTTTAACTTCGACAAGGTTACATTTTCGACGTCCCTACGTTCTCTGAACACTTTCTTTCGATCGGTGATTCGATTTTTTTTCGGTTCGGTTAATCAGGCCCTTCGACGAAAGCTTCGAATCCTTTTCTTTTCTTTTTTTTTCAATATTCCGTATCAATCGAGCTTTCAAACACGACCATTCGACTCGGATTATTCGAATACTTCGTAGGTGTTTAAATATTGTTCGAGTATCGTATCTGAATCATCGAAACGACGGAAGACACGATAATCGATCACTCCGAATCCAAATTCGTGTTTCGTCGGATAGAAAACAAGCGACGCAGGAATCAAGGAAATCTGATCGGTCTCGTCAAGTTTCGGGGCGCAAAGTGAAAACGAGGAATAAGAATCGCAAACTTTTCTTTGTACAAATCAGGAAGTCCGTTAGAACAATGCCCAGTTTCATGCAAAGAAGTTTCACGTTAGAGGTATTCGCTTTCACCAAACGAGTCGCTCGGTCTGTTGAAATTGCGCCTCCTTCGTCGAGTTGGAGCATGTAAGAGCAATTATTATGTATAATACCATTAACGTGAATAGCGATTGTTTAATTTCGAAACGTTCGGGCTTTCACAGAAAGAGTCCTCTTTTTAAAACCAGGCCTCCTATTGAATTATTCCACGACACACATCACCGCTCGAAAGTATTCGATCGTTCGTTATATGCACGTATCACGACAGGACAGTGTAAAAGGATCGTGATTTCTAAGGAGCGAATGATATATGTAATTTTACGATTTTTACAAAAGAAAACACTCGTATCAAAAGTGTACGCGATTTCAAAGATCACTTCTCAGCGGCGATGGTGTACGTATTTTATTGTTCGAGCTCAGCTTTGTTTATAGGACATTGAGAAGCAACTCTTTCTTTTGGTTTGCCCCAGATTGAAGACATCGTTTAATAACGTCAATTGTGCGTCGCGTATCGCTCACCAATCGGGTTTTCCATTGTTTTTTTTTTTTTTACGTCGACGGATTGTCGAACTGCGAATGAAACGTAACAATCGTTTTGTTTTCACCTTTGGCTTCGTTAATTACTCGCTACGACGGTACCAGCAGTTTTAACTAGGGCGGATTACGCAAACTGCACTTTCTGAGGTTTCGATCGGTAATGCTTAACCGTTTATGGTTAAATACCGTGGCATTCTTGACAGGCTTAACTTCATCGACGGTGACTCTTATACGGCTTGAAATTTAATCGACGAAATATTGACCGAAGTTGGTACAGCATCGATGCAAATTTATTCTAATTTAAACGATTGTGAAACGCTTCGATCCGGTACAATAGTTGGTGCATTTTAAAATTATCACATCCACGAAGGATGGAACTTGAACATATTTTGTGAAATATTTCTTGGCAATTTTGAGCTCGTCAAGGATCACAGAAACTTCAATATTGGTACTTCGATATTTTCTGTTTCTTTTTTTTTTTTTTAATATAAAATTGATCGATCATCAACATTCTACAGGTTGCTCGCACTTCTCGGCCCGCTCGTTCGACTCGCGATCTCATTCGTTTGTCAGTTCAGGGTCCAATGAACTTTTCTACGCATCCTATCTGCAACGATAATCGGTTCTCTCGGTATTTGTAAATATTTCGCGCGCATACTGAAAACGATGCCAGGTAAGCTTCGAACACCGTTGCCCGTTCGTCGCGAGCGTCTCTTCGCAAATATTTTTTCGCTTACGACGATAATGTTCGAATTGCTCGTCGACGTCCATTATCTTCCGCGACACGGGCCGCAATAATGTGGAGCACTACGCGAATTCTATATATAGGTATTAAGTAAGCCCGTGATAATTTCATTAACGGAGAAACGAGTGAACGGGCACTAACGCGGTGGTTATTCACGGGGAATGTTCGTGTCGGCCGAAATGAAACGAAGGAATGGCCGCCCCGAGGAAGTGCCGTTCCTCGATTATGAAAGCACCTGCGAGATTAACTTCTGTGACTTCGTGTTGACGATTCACGCGAACGCCCGGAGGTCTGCCGTGCAGACTGCGTGACTTCGCAGAACGCGTTATTCCTCGTTCTCTATTTGTGCAATTGTCGAATTAATTCTCGTTGCGCTTGTATTCCCAAGCAATGTCTGTCGAGCTGAGCGAGAGATCATCGAGTTCGAATTAATTGGCGATTTTTGAGCACCAAGTTTCTCGTTTTATTCCGAAATCTTTCACATCCGAAAATTTCGTTGAAATTATCGAGTCGTTCGGAAAGTCGTTTCGTTTTTTTTTTTTGGTGAAAATGAATATTTTTTCAGAGTGCGTAAACATTTTATCAAATTATAAATTCTTCGTTTTGGAAAACGAAATCACTTTGTGAACGATCTAATACTTGCGACGGGGAAAAATATTTTAGGAAGAAAAATATAAGAGCGGGTGATTTTATCCAGTGACTGTAATTTAATTGTTAAGCGCATCGATCGTTCAAAGTTGGTCGGTAATTACTTGTTCTTCGAGACAGTTGTATGTTTTACGATCGTAAGTTGAGAAAATACTAGGGCAATGGCCTGTATCGTTCAAGCACTTACCGAGTCATTTTATCAATTTTCTATTTAGCTCTGAAACGAGATCTCTGTAAACTTTTATCGGTGCGAACGTTACCGATTTGGTAACCCAATTCGGAACAATAATTTCATTGAAGTTAAAAACTTTGTGCATCGTTTGTTATCACTTTCAATATGTCTTCGAGACAGTGAAACGGGAGGAAGCGACCAGTAATTGCACGATAAACGTACCGATACGATAATCTACTCGAATCCCTGGTAGAAAACAATAGTTGTCGTTATATTAAATTCTAAGAAGGCCGCGTCTAGACCACATAAAGAGTGAAAAGCAAAAGGAGAAGTTTTAGGGACAGGGTGTGACGTCTACCTATATAGATTCCACTGCATACCAAGCGATCTTGAATCCGGCTCTTCTCGAGCAGCCTTCTAGAGTTCGAAGGGTGTGGTGGAGACTATTGTGTTCGAAATTATGCGGGGTTACTATCGGACCCTCACTTGTATCATTTTTCCCGTTCGATCTGACAAAGAACTCTTTTGTACACCACAATCTCTTATCATCCTAACCGCCTTATTTTAATTACCAAAGAAATGTATACACCGTGAAATATTTTTTCAAAGTCCTAATTGACCTCTGATTTTCATTTCATCGAAACGATTTTTTCTTCCAATAAAAATTCAATCGGGGTCCATTTTGAGTAGTCTGTCGTACGTGTTTATTTGAATTTGAACACGATAAAAAAACTAGTAAAAGTTGCGCGTATCTTAAATATTTTAATATTGGACATTTGAATATTGAAAAAGATACGTGTGTATTAATTTATCTCGATTGCTGTGAAAACGGGAGAAGAGTGGATCGAGTCTATTTAATTGTGTGTACATCCTCCTCGACTCTGCTCGCGTGGACCGTGTTTATTGCATTACGAAAGAGGTCACAGACGTATGAAATATGCGATCATTAGGAAAGAGAATATCGTTGATCCGAATGTGCTTTGATAGGTAACTGGCAGTCACGTTTCGATTGTAAGGATTAAGCTTAGGTAGAAGGTGATTAATAACTCGGTTATTGGATTTAGGAAGCAGAGATTAAAGTAATCGTCCGGTGTAGCAATTGAGAGATTCGAATGTATGTGCCAACTGGCGCCAGTGATGTGCGCGTCTCTATGGTGGGGAACACGCGAGTCTACGAGTGTCCTGCGAGAGTAGACTATGAATCGTTCGTTCGTGAGAGAGTGCAAAATGAATTGTAACGCGGCAGAGGATTTGAAGAATAATAATCGACGAAACAAAGTTAATTATCTTGGGCATTTCGCATCGTTTTCTGCTTCGGCACATGAAAGGTTTAGAACGAACAGATCGATAGGTTGATAATTGTATTCTCTACGAATTCTTTTGAAAAAATGGCCCCTGTGGGGCTCGCCCGAGCGTTACGAATCTACCAATTTAAATCGAACCGTTTCTCGATCGATCATCGGAGTTAACTTACGTTGGGCACGGTCAGTGACTGGACGAGGATCATTTAGTAGAAACTTCCGTGTGCACTCTGCAAAGATTTCGAAAGAATATCTATTTGCTGTCTCGAAATTCAGAAGGCGCAATAAGATACGGCACGAGGTAAAAAAGTTAAGAAATATTGGGTTGTCGATTCGTCGTTCGAATTTTAGATCAGTTGTGTACAAGATTTGCGACAGGGTAAGATTTGATGTTTGATTTACATGTTATCTCTCTTTTGATTAATGTTCGATTCCGTCAGAAGATCTTTCATGATTATGTGAAAAGAATAAAAGTAAAAAACTAAATGCACTATCAGGACAAACTCCGTGATATTTTTCTAAACTTACTTACAACACGTAACTCCCGTGTTTCTCAATTAATTAGAATATATAGAAAACGTAGAATTTCGAGGCAAATATTAATATTCTTTAAAATCGAACGAAACCTGCAGCAGTTAGTATTCTTTCGGCAACGGAGTCGTCTCGAGGAATCATTCTTACGACACGTCACCGTTGCATAGAGATTGATGTTAAAATTTGAGTGAAATGTTAACGAAATAAAATTAAAGTTCTTTAATGTGAAATGTCCATAAAATAAAAGATTCCATCTATTATGACCGAGAGAATGTTTCATATGATTGCATAATATGTATATTATAAAATCAGAAAATACAAGTAGTGTGTGATTTCAGTGTGCGAAGAATGACTGAAACCTTTGGTGCGAGATACACTAAAGTCTACGGAGATGCATTCGAAGCAGTTTGTCGCCGGTGCAACGTATGCAATGTGCATCGACACGAGTTTCTTCTGTGTGCGATCTGCGCCTGCGCGTTCAGATGGTCGAGATTTGAGCAGCGCGAAAGTCGGACACCTACATCTCGTAAACGAAGCTTTGGGAACGTAAAATGGTAAGTGATGTTTTTTTTTTCTTATTTTGATACGTAGAACGACACATTCGACGTCGATTAGGACGAAAACAGAAACAAAAACAAAATATCTTCGTTTCTTACATAATTCACGAATACAACGTATCGTTCGAGCACGCGCGACGAGTGCAGATTGTTGCGAGTAAACGTGATTCGAATGCGTCAGAAGAGGGCAAGTGTTTGCAATTAAAGGATCGTCTTGCGCTCTCTAGCACTCGCGGCAGTGACGCTTTTAATGGCACGTTGGCTCGTTCACGGTCGTGTAAACTGGGTCAGAGGCCTGCCATCGACGAACCACCCAGACAAATTGAAGGAAGCTCTCTCAAATCATGTTTCTCGTTACATCGTGTCGAGTTAAATTAATTTATCGGTCTTAGAATTAACATTGTTAACCGACTTACTTATCCGATAAGTAACGACTGCTTTAGGTTCGAGCCACAGAGCTTCAATCAAGATGGGAAAAAAATTTCGAATTCTTCGAAACGGATCCTTTTGAGATAAATACGAATCGATTGTGGAGGTAAGTCAACAATTTCCTGGGGTACTGTACGTACTTTTATAAGTTACACTTTTCACTCAATATTTTTATTTCGAACGATTCGATCAAAGGGTGAGTGTTCGATCGATTCGTATGAAATATATTGTATTCGATATTGTGATCGTCGAACAGAAGCACTTTACATTTTTCATGTTTTTGTATCTTTTCAAATATCAAGGTGACCTTGAATCAAGTCATCTTAGACGGTAGATATTAGAAACAATAATAAAAGCGAAGGTTACTTCAATGTTACTTTGTTACAGCTCGTTCAATTCATTCGTTACGTCCTGTAGCAGATTACGAAAACGCATATCAGGAGCAATTTAAATACTCGTCTTAATATCTCGAAAAATACAAGACAGGAACAATGTAAGATTTCGTACGAAAGATTCTTCGTAAAACCGATAAATGGTAAAGTATTTCGGATGGCAACTTATTGGCTCACTCTGTATTATATGACACGGCAGTAAACGCGTTAAAAATGGCCGAAACCGGCGGTTCGAAGGATAAACACGATCCGGAGACCCGTTCCGCGAGATCATCCGAGATTCACTGTCGTTGAAATAGTTATGAGCAATATTCCAGTCACATCGTTCACGACCCTGAAAGTTCATCGTCGAACCCAAGGTACCCGGTTTTCTACGAACTCAGCACCGTTTGTTCGAAAAAGCTCCATTCAGCCGATGCGTGCACCTTTTCAGAAAAAATCGTTGACCCACTTTACGAGACCTCGCGTCGCATTATTCCCGGTCGGTTTATCCACTTACAAGCAATACGTTTTCAATTCCCGAGCTACCTTGAAGGTTGGTTGCTTGCTGTCGGCCATATAAGGGCCTCTAAACGAGATGAAGCCCGAACAGGTAAGGCATCGTGTCCCGTGCTCGCACGTGGAACTTTGCAAATTGAATGAAGTCACTTACAAATACGTCACGGTTATACAATCGCCTCGCAACATTGATTTAATCCATTTATCGGTTTTGCTCGCCTATAGGAGCTATACACTCGAAGCAGTATCTCGCAACCTGGTTTGTGTAAACGTTGTCTACCGAAACTGTACGGTTCCCATTTCGTACCGGTAAATGGAATTAAATTTGAATAGCTGCTGGTAAGTTTGTTTCTTTTTTCGAAATTTCATAATCGTTCGAGAAAAGAAGCCACGAACTCGATTTAATAATTTGAAACGCAAAGGTCGACTGGTATACAAAAATTGTAGATATTGGGAGTTAGATTGATTTCTAAATATTAGGTTTTAAACGTTAACATTTAAAGTATCTTAAGAAAAGGAATAAAATAGTTTAATGTATTGTAAAACTAGAATCAATTGTTTACAATGTTTCGAAACCTTCGAAATGGATAACTCGTTCCTTTTTTTGCTTATTTTGTTGATTAATTGATGATTAATGATCAGTGTAATTATTGCAGAAATTTGAAGAGATCTTATTCCAGATACTCGAACGTACCCATGTTCTTGCTCCGTACGGTACAAATCGTTCCTTCGTATCTTTATATCGCTCGAATGGGAAGAAAAAGATTAACCGTCGGTTCATTAATATTCATGTGATTGTTTAACGAGCGCGCGAGATTCGGTTCGGATAGAAATTTATTGCATTTTAAGTGGAAAGTTCACGGTTGTTTCCCGACCGTGAAATTTGTTCTAGCACTCGTGGGAATTTGCGACTGTTAATTTTAAAGAATGCAAGGTCACGAAGGGGAGACGGTGTCGAGGTTGTTGCAATGGTCTCTGTAAACTCGGTCATCTTTCACAGACTCGTCTTTAATTAACTTTTCCGTACTGTATTCATCTTCTCGAAGAATCGTATCTATTTGAAAAATTGCATCTCGCGCAACGATTCGTCCCCCATTTGTGCATAAAATCGATTTAAGTATAAAACAATCGATATTTAACACGAGAGAAATTGAATTAAATCTGGCCCTTAAAATTCGATAGAATCGATACGTAATATTATAATCCGTTGCAATACGTAACACGATCCGTTCAATTATGCAGAACCTCGCGCACGTAATCAGAATGAAGTTCGTAATGTGTTCTGGCGGTGATCGTTCGATTAAGTAATAAATCATCGGGGCGAATGGTCGATAATTAAAGCCGACTTAGGCCAATGCCTGTCAGAGGTATGACATAAGGAAGAAGCTATGCTCGAGTGACTCACGAACAAGAGAAAGTTCCACGAGAATGGTCCGCATTTTGCACTTAACTTTATCGCGATACATTACCCCAAAGAACGTGAGATCGTACGATTATACCCTTTAAGGATGTTCGTTCGTGCAGCGTTTTACTTAAATCGACATCGGGCAACGTTCGAGCTACGAAAATCGTGCAAATTGTTTCTTCCACGTGGTCGAGAATTTTTATAAGATCATTCGTAATAAAATTGTACCGAGTCGTCGGGTTTTGTTCAAATCGCGACGAAAGTTTCGCAAAGGAAACGGTTGTGGTATCGTACTGGGTGAACCGTAAAGTTTTCTAAACGACTCATTTAACGGGATAAAAGTATTTTATTTGTCCCACGGTGGAAATTCTACGGGAAAACGCAACTTCCTCGTTCACCGAAGGAAGTCGACGATTAGTTATGTATCGATGAGTTCCATGGATCGATAACGTTTCGAATATATATATTTCTCGAACGTTCGTCTTATCGCGAACGCATCATCGATCATTTCATCGGTTACTCACAACTTTGCACAAGGTGCTCCGATGAATCAGAGGGAACCTCGTTTCTGTCTCTCGTTTTCACGAACAGATCGAGTAGAAACGCAGACGTAAGATTCCACGTACGTGTGCTCCGACTCGCTCGACAGAATTCGTGTTGCACGCTCGGTGTCCTTCGCCTCTATTGCCATGCTCGGCCTCGCGCGTCAACTAATGATTTGTGTACGAATTCATGTCGGTTCGCGAACGCGGAGTTTCGCGACTCGTGATTGCAACATCGTGGAATTTTTGTCAAGACGTTCACGTTCCCTGCTTAATTCCGTTAAATATTTACGCTTTCGATTTTCAACGGAGAGGGGAGATCCATATTTCGGGTCCGCTTATTCTCGATGGAATTTTGTTCGAAAATTTCAACGAGCCTGGCTCGTGAAATATCGCGACACAATGTTGCACAAGCGAACGGAACATACGTGAATTTCGATCCGTTATTAACGACCTTCTGCTATATTTTCACTTCCAAGGAGAGTCTGTATTGCGACAATCGCGTGTTCAAATAATCGACCGATTACCGATTTGCGTACGAATTTATTCCAATTTTTTCAACGAAGGTAAATGGATTTTCCAGTTACAACGAAACTCCATTATCCGTGCTCGTTAAAAGAGTTCCCTCCGTTATCCGTGTTTTCGTGAAAATAAATTAACACGACGCCTGCATCCCAATCGATTACCATTGAATGTTTAACAGTGTCGAACAAGAGAAAACTCGCGTATCTGTGACAATTGAAAACAAGTTAAAAGTTGATAAGTTACGATAAAAGTACACGAAGCGATTAAAGAGGAAAACGACGAGTAAAATTGTCGAATAAAGTACATAGTCGATATGCCTCTTACGACTTTCGATCGAAGATATGATCCAACGTAAAGAATTTTCGTTCGACGAAACAGCTGGGAAGAAGTATCGTTTTTCGAGATGTAGAAATTCTCGAGGCGTTAGGAACTTCTTAATCGCGAATCGAAGCTCGTCCCACGGAGATTTGAATGCCGGAACAAGACGATGAACGACGCAAAGGTCAACGGGCGTGAGAATTTCAAGGAAGTGGGTGTGGAGGAATCGGAACGAGTCTTAATCTAACATCGATGACTGAACGAACGAACGAAAATCGTAAGAGACGAGAGAGAGAGAGAGAGAGAGAGAGAGAGAGAGAGAGAGAGAGAGAGAGAGAGAGAGAGAGAGAGAGAGAGAGAGAGAGAGAGAGAGAGAGAGAGAGAGAGTTCCCCGAGGCGCCTTTCAGCTATTCGTTCCTAAAACGGAAACCACTTTATAGCGTTTCCGGTGGCTAATACAGATATCCTCCTCGGGGATGAAGCACGTCTATGTTTAGATCCGAGGCATAATACTGCGCATTCATCACGCGACGTTCGTGGAAACACGTGGCTGTAATTGTTATCTCATTTTCTAACGAAACACCGCTACCATGTGTCCCGTATGAAGAAAAAAAAAAACCGGTTGAAATAATAACGAACGAAATCAACGCGAAGATAATGTGCTCGAATGAAATTCTAATGGAAGTGGTCGGACAATCGGGAAGATAATTGTTACAAATTAATATCTCGGTAGAAGGAAATGATACTTCTTGCAACAGCGATAATCTTCGTATTAAAAAAAAAAAGAAAAAAAAACTCCTACACTACTGTAACGAATCTTTCGTAAAATAACCGATAAGAAAGTTACGTCATGTTCACCGTGTAGATATCGATGCACATCGACTGTTATATTACGTGTCGTTATCGGATGCATACCGACATTTCAGTTTATTTACACTATCGACCGTGTGTTACCCTTTCACGGATCATTTTCTAAGCTCGGGTAATTTCACTCGTGTTTGCACGAGATCGAAACGTTAATATTGTACGACTTTTTCTTCGTTTGTAGTATACAAACTTCGAGGGACACGAGGACGTAATTGTAACATATCTCTCGCTTCGATGCACGTCGTTACGTATTTCCTCGAATCGAGCTGAAGAAGTAATCACATCTGCCTTCGCGAGAAACAATCGTCAACGTTTCTGAATTACGATTTTTAATTCTGAGAAACGTTCCGCCCGGAGAATTCGCCATCGAACCATCGAGAAGTGGTCGCGTACCAAGCCCGAAGACGACAATGTTATCGTTGACCTTTTCGTCACGTTGGAGTTAACGTAACACGTGCACGTGTGTCGATCGAATACCGTAACGACGATAGACGAGACAACGGCCTTGGGATCTTGGAAATTCGAGCGCACCTCCGTTACAATTTTACATGTCGTCTCTCGAGCTAACGTCCTCTAATCGTGGGACAGAAACCGCGTAGTATCAGCGAACCACGTACAGCGAACGAACCGTTGCATTCCGTCGGCGATAAGCGTATCTTCGTAATGAGCATTCGCCCCTCCGCGAGTGCCATAATGAGCGTCCTTCGTACTTGTTACACGCCAATTGTTTCACGAGGAACAAAAAGAAACCGGTCCCGTTCGAAGCCGGTACAACAACGGGCCCCTTGTGTTTTGCCCCATTTTTTCCTCCCTTGTTTCATCGAGGGACACGGTGCAACAGTGTTCCTCGATCGGGACGTTATCTTTACAATTAACCGCGACGCGAATGTTTACACCCTAATTTGAACGCGATGAGCTGCGTTGTTGCTCCATTTTTTTTTTTTATTTCTCACTCGACCGACAAATGATTGCGGTATTCCTGCAAATGTGAATCACCGTGCTTTCGTTACGGGGGACCGAAAAAGGTGACGTATGTATACATAGGGAAAGTTGTAATTTCGAGATCGTGCGTTCTTGTATTTTTGTTCTTTTTTGCAGATTATTGAAAACGTATCCCATTCTGTGATGTAATTATGGTACAGTATGAGGCAACGTTGAAAATAGTAATGATCAATTATCGAAGGAGTAATATAACAGTTGTTACGATAGTCTTTGTAGCAATATTAAACGGTGTATTTTTTTTTTTTTATAAAATTGTTCGACTATATAAATATAGCTTTATTAATCAATGTAAGTGTATTTAACGTACTCTTAACGATAAACGCAATCAGAATTACGTAATTGTAAAATCAAAGAGATACGTACTAAAAATAAATTCTAATATTGTCGTTATATTTGTAAAACGCTTTCTGTACACGATGTTGCAATAGGTACACTAATATTGTACCATATGCAACCGTTCAAATACTGCGTCATCATCGTAGAAGATTCCGTAACTGTTCTAACGTAATAATCGTCTCATTAGCGAACAGTATATTTATTAATTGTCAAACATCGCCACACTATCGATCGATACATATTTTCATTACAGTTTCACACCAATATACTCGACAGTTTCTCCCAAGTAATATATACCATTAGTTTTTATTCATTTACATTTACGACAATAGTCTCGATTATAGACCGCGCTGTGAAACAAGCTTCGTCGACAGGAAAGAGGAACTGATGAAACAAAAGGCAATAGATTACAATTTAATATCAAACACGTTTTACACGAGACACAAATAACCTACGATACTATTACTTGTAAACGGAATAACTCCTTTACGTCAACTTTTGTCATACATTCGACATACAAATATCGTAAACACGACTATCTAAATATTAAATTTATTAACACATTAATGTGCAACATTTATTGCACACATTCTTCGGAAACTTGTATAATAGAACTCGTTCTTTTAGATTTTCATACGATATCGTTTCAAAGAGAATCCATAAAGAAAAAACACGTTAAATGCATTACTATTGACTAGTGAAACTACACATCGCGTATAAAAGAAGGTAGAATTTTAGTTACTTTTCCAAAACGAAAGAAATGTACTCGATAATAACAGTAATGTATTGTTACCGCACCGGTGGAAACAGTTGGAATCGTTTCCACGAATAACAGCTTGCGACACAACGATCCTATTGCGTGCAGTGTCGCAAAAATATTAGGAGGGCAACGTCGAACCGATTACTGCGAAGAAGTGTACCATGGCCAGCGAGTTTCGTGAGGGACGCTCCCTTGTTTGGCTGTGGAGTCTCATTTTAATTCCCCGACCGAAAGAAGGGACCGCCTGGCAGCTGTTGCCGGCGAACTCACGAACAAATTCGAGCCAAAGGTGGGCACCCGGTGTATCTTCAGGTGTCCCGAAGGGGACGCTCCTCGAGCGTATCAAAACTTTGATAATCTTCCGTGAATCCTTCGCTTATACCCGACTTATCTACGTCAACGTATCTTCGTTGCCGTGTGTGTACACGACGTTGCATCGTTTCTTTTTTTTTTCCCCCATTTTTTCTTCAAAGGAACAGCGTAATACTCGATCCCGACCGTTATCGAAAAACTCATCCCTCAACGACATTCGACCACCGTCACCGCTGTCGAGCTGTGTGGACAATGCACACAATGCATTCTAATTACACGTGGGATTAGTCCCTGATAAGCGGTCACGGAATCTCACCGACACGAGCACCGTAATCTACGTACGTCTGACAGTTACGCACACCTAGATCCAAAATAAACACGCGAATAATCCCGGTGTTCTTCGGGGCGACAATAAAGCGGCATAATATTTATCGACTTCACCGCCTTCGTACGAATCACTGAACCCAAAGGAAACGGGAAACAAAAACAGTGTACCGAAGGTAAGAGAATCGTATATTCATTCACTACTCGAATCTTGGAAAAAGAAAAATAAACAAACTTCCTTGGGTACAGATTCGCCCAATTGATTCAGGGTTTCTTCTCGACACAAATTCGATCGTGTATTTTCTTATCGAATCAACGTAGACGCGATTCTATATTGTCTATGTTGACAAGTACGCGTCTAAAAAAAAAAAAAGAGTCTTCCGTCCCGCTACGTTCCGGAAACGCCCCCGTGGAAACGTTCCCGGTGAAACCGGTCGAGGATTCGTTAATCGAAATCATCACTCGAGTTCTGAAAACCGCCGACGATCACTGTTCGAACGGAATCTAATTTCACGTCCTGTCGTTCGCACGAGTTCAGGTGCAATGAACCCCGGTCACCGCGCATGCGCGGCCACGCACCCTCAGTAGGTCGAATTCCACGGGGGATGGTCGCGCACTGGGTCACGGTGGCACCGAACAAACGCGACGCGTGCAAAATGAAAAAGAAAATCGAGTTTCGTCCCTTACCTTTCTCTGCGCTTCGGCCGCGAAACCCGACTTGGTAGCCCTGTTGCTGGCCATCATACCCTCGACTTGCTTCACCGGTTACGATACAAAAAAAAAAATTGCAAGAGAACGTCCGCACGGGCAAACGTTCGCGGCGTTCGTGATACGCTCGTACGGGAGAAAAAAAAAAGGTAACAGAACTATGCGACGTTCACTGTTCCACGGTCGCGGCTCGACTGACACGACCGAGACCGTACCGGCGATCGCGCGCCTCGTTGGAGAGAATCCTTCGGACGCTTATTGGTTGCCGCGAAGCTGGACGGGTATCGAGTTTTCGTCCGACGCCGTGACACGTGACCTCCGTTCTCCAGTCTGGCACGAGGATGACGTCAGACGGCGTTCGACGAATTCCTGGAGCCGCCTTTCGTGCCGCGTTCGAAAAACTTCTGTCCAAGGCGTGTAGAAATTCGAGGTGTTTCTACGCGGTACTCGTAAACGGTGTACTAGAACCGTTGGAACGACCGAGTACTCGGATTGTTGGATAGTCGAGATGGTACAAACGGCAATTCTTTAACGTTTTTCGATTCGTTGTATCGTTTTGAACGTATCGTTCGAGAAGATCGCGATCTATAGATATGTTTTTCGGTACGTCTGAGTTTTCCATCGATTATTCGTACTCGGAATTGTATTCTATTTGACCCCACCCAGCCGAACTGGAAGAATGGTATCGATCGTGTGTCAATCGAGAAACAGACGAGTACTTTATCGACCGATACAAATTTTTATTTTCGAATCAAATCTTGATAATGTTCGACGTAAGATGGACGGATACGGAGCTCGGTATAATTAAAGCGTTAAGTAAAAAAAAAAAAATGCATTTGGAAGTACTCGAAAGATAAATATTCAATCGCGGTAATTATGAATATGTATTTTCGAACGCGAATATCGTAAAATCGGATATCAGATTTTCAAGGATCATTGTTGTAGGAATTATATAAACTACTTTGGCAGATGAAAATCTCGGTTACCGATTCGTCTCTCGAGAGTACAGTTTTCCATTGTTCTTTCGTCCAATTAATGTACGCTCTTTACCGTTACTATTGACACCACCGGTTCCCGCGATAAGTTCTCAGAGCGAGTTTTGTTATGGATGAAAAATAATTCGTCTAAAAGTAACAATGGTCTCTGTGCGAGTTCCTTGGGACTCGAATGTCCTTTCGTACTCGAAAGTCTGACTTCGTCGATTCGTTCCAATTATCGATTACTCTGTTTTTAGAAACTTTCAATTTTTCTTACAGTTTCTCTCATACATCAGGTATGGGACTATTCGAGAAATAATCAATTATTTTATACGTATTCCATGTTACCAATAAAATTGGAATGGTCGAGTATTCGAATACCATTACTCAAATAATTCATATACTTGCCTCAGGACTACTCGTCGATGAACGAGTAAAAATGTAATTTACAGTCCACAATATTTAAATACCGCGAATATTAAGACACTTGATCATTGCACAAAATATTCGAATACCAAAGTATTCGAACCATATTCGTATTATATGTCAAATATTCGAATCATTGAAATGTTAGTTAGTAGAGAAAAATTTAGCAAGCAGTCACGATCGAAGTAGATTATTTAGCCATCGTCGCGAGGAGTGACAATCGAGTAACATTCCTCGCATAAATTCCACCGACCACAACAAAGTTGCGACAGTTTTAAGAAATCGGTAATAAGGTCGTTACCATGGTTATCCGCGTTAATTTTACAGCCATATACGGTAGTCGATCAGCCGGTAGGCGAGTATTTCGGGGTCCCGGTTTTTTACAACCGTCCGCTTTGTTAATTTTGTACCATGTGACCAGGGTACGCATGATTTGTATATAACGATGACGTCAACTCCAGATGTAGACCGATGAATTCTTTGAATGGAACTCGCTCCGTTCCCGAATCTCTAAAAAATTCTACGATACACGGTAATCTTATCGTTCGTTATTGCCGCATTCCACAACAACGAATTTCTTCTCACCGTGCACGACATTGACTCTCGTTCGACACGTCGGAAATTAAATTACGTTCGGAATTATCCGATACATTTTGTTCTCTTAGTACGAATTCTCTCGCGCGCTCGAAAAATATGTCTTCCGCGGTGAAAAAATTCTTGCTAGGTCATGGAACCTCCGACGAATACAGACTGTAGGTTCCTTCGACCATCTTTATCCTGACCGCTTTCTCGAGTCCCTCTGTTGCTTTAGGACGCCGCGACGAGAACTCGTTCTGGAAACAGAACTGGCAATAGGACGACGAAGAATTTTTTTATCTGTACATTTCCCTACGTTGCCTCTCCTCGAGTAAATTCGAGACGCCCGCGCAATTTTCCTACAACTTCTCCGCTTTCGATGATCCGTTCTCAAGAGTATGCGAAAATTCTTCTTTCGTTTGGAAATAAGTCTACGACGCGCGATAATCGACGTAGAACCGTACACGGTGAAAAATGAATCGCTCGATAATCGTATTTATTCTGAAACGAACGATATCGTGAAAAGTGATTCAAACTTACGTACGGGACTTGTTCACGGAATGATCAAGTTCTGAAAAACTTCGATTAGTTTTCTCTAATCACAGAACTCGTTCCGTATCGAAAGCATCGAAACATTTTCAAGCAATTTGATAACTGTTCGGTTCGAAGTTTCCACGATTTTTCTTTCTTATTTTCTTACGAAAGATTCGGCTCTGATACAGATACCGCGAATCGCGGCCCAGATATTTCCACCGCGAACTATGCGACGCGATTGCACGTCGGTTTACTCGCAACTCCGCTGTATTCTAAGGACGTTCAGTGCCCCGTGAGAAAAGCATTGCCGTAACAGAAGGAATGCACGGAATTCGCTTAATAACCAACTCTACCCTCGGTGCACAACATCGAGAGGATCTATGTAAAGCACTTTGCCACTGTTTACGTTTAGGAAGTTGGAAATACTTTCGATAAGGACTATAACAGCCACGTGAATGTTTCACGAGTCTCTCCGACGTTCGATCGAAATCACGATTGGATTAATTTCGATTGGCTGGAACGGGCCATCGAGACACCACTTATCGACGATCGTTTCGAAATTGCAAAGCGTTATAGGATTTTTCATTTGGTCATCGGATACGAGTGTTCAATGAAACGTGCCATAATAGGGAACAATTACGATCGGCCTTCGGCGGTCTTAGCGTACGCTAAAATTTCTGCTTACGTATTTTCGTATACGTGTCACGTATTGATGACTCAATCGGCTGTACTCGAAGTCCAGCGAATGTATAATCTTTTAAAAACACGGCTCGCTCGCCCGCGCGCCACCGCGCACGGAATACGGATTTTCTCGCTCCTAGTCGAAGTGACTCGCTAACACCTTCTGAAAATGACGGAACCTCGTTCAATATTTAAAAGCACTTAACCGCGAGCTGGAACTTTTTCAAATCCGTGAAACGCGCCGCTGAGAATTAATTCCGCTTCGTTCGAGGTGATCCGTGCAAATTGTAGATCTCGATCGTTCGACGAGCCAATTTAACAATATCTACACGGTGCTTGTGAACGCAAGAGCAATGGTATCGATCAACTGTTTCCACACGGTAAATGTCCGTGATCAGAGGGAACGTTTGTTGATGCGATTTTATTGTTCGGTGTGACATTCGACACTTTGACAGCGATGATTCGCCGTAGAGGGTGTTTTGTAAAATGTTGGGAGAATTTCAAGGACGAATTCAACAGATAAGAGTAATAAAAACATGCGAACACGTTGGTCGTTCTCTTTGATTTTGTTCTCCAGCGCGAGCGTCCAAGCGTTTTATAATTCTCGTTTTAAGACGAGCTAGCGTAACTAATTCCACACAGCGGTTAGCACCTCGTGATGCATAATTATGCAATCCACGAATGGTATTATAATAAATTTTGAAATTCGCTTCGGTTCTTTCCTTTTCTCATAAAAGAGTCACACTCCCTCGAGATATCTACAAACACACATACACACAGATTTACTATAAAAATAAACATAAAATGTTATTACAAACTTTTCTCATTGTATTTGTACGCAGAACATATTCCAGGTCCACATTTTATGAAGTGCCCTGTATAAATTAAATATTCTAGTGTAACGAGAAATATACATAGTTACAACGTCGATTAATTTTTATCTTTCAACAGCGACCTTAGAATGGTGCAGATAAGAATTGAATAAATTATCATCCACAACTGTGTCCAAGAATAGAATTTTAGATTAATTCCTAATCGCGTGCAATCTTCCGTATCGGCTGAAAGGCCGGTAAAGCGGACTGGAGGAACGTGAAACGCGACGTTCTCTAAAAAAGAAAAGAAACTATCGAAACCGAATAAAAATGACGAGGAAGGCGACGAGGAGGGATCGAAATGAAAATCGTAGCAACACTCGTACGAGTGTTGCTCGCGAGAGAGACACGTTCGAGGAAAAAATTCGAATCCCACCTGGGCGTTACGCCACTGCGTGGGACGTTGCACAGTGCAGTCGAGCAATGCACCAAGGTCGAGGCCACGTATGCCGGTACCTGAGAGTGCATCTCGCTCGTGTACGCGTGCGACCAACACTCGCGTAACGTGTTCACGCTATTCGCCGCACGCAAACTGGTGTTAAGTGCAAGGACCTCCCCTCGCGTGTTTCAGAAATGCTTGCTAATTTGGCGAGGGCGATTCTCCAGCTATGCAATTCGCGCAATAGAGAATCGCACGGTTTCTGTTACATCTAGCGACGACCGTGCGGAAAAATCTGCATACGGCCGACTGGTTATGCAAAAGCAGTTCACTTTGATTTTCTCCCGCGTACTTTTGCATATTGATAGAAACCGTGAAACGACGCGCCGCGAGAATATTCCAAAGAGTTAATTGAGTGTTTATTAATGAACTGACGGGCTAAAAATAGTCGATGCTCGTTGTTAGGTAAGCAGTAGGGCGTGGTCAAGGTGGGGAGGGGAAAAAAAACAACTGAAAAAGTAGATGTACTTCTACTGAATCTCTTTTGGAGGATGTGTCATTTTTCTAGTAGGTAACACGTATAATTGGATTAGAATTAGTTGGTTGTTCAAGGTCACCGAGGATCTATCCCTACCATGTACGGTTTAATTATTGTTTTTGTAGTTCTAGTTTCAAGTAGTAGATGTGTTCTCTGTCTTTCAAACGGGGAAGTAAACTGGTACGAAGTAAAAGTGGAAATCCTTTCTAATTAATGATTGACTGACTGAAAAGTGACTTTCAGCGGTCCATTGCTTCGGGACTGACTATAGCTATATTTTCACAACAAAAATTAATTATGAATGCATCGTATTATAAAGAATAAACACGTTGCAGTGTAGTAGATATAATAATATTTGTATCATTGTATCGAAATATTTCGTTGGAGCTTTTAAATTATCAAGTATCTTTACTAAACGACAAAGTCGTTTAAATAAATGATCCTCCGATTATTTTGAACAATATTAATGCGAAAGGAACTGTGTTATAAAACAGAACATTTTAAATTACTATAAGAGATTTATAGCAAAGAAAAAAGATCACTGTGGATTATTTTGATACCTCGCGAATTGAATAACTTTTCTCTTTTAATTTACCTGCACATTCTTTTGATGAATTTTTTAATACGTTTTCGATGTGTCTTATATACTCGGTTGTTTTCACTCTCCTTTTTGCCTTTGTTTTTCGATTTTGTCGAATAAGCGTAAACATTGGAAAAGTACTGTGCAATCTGACTTGAAAATGTTGATGACATTTATGGAATTTGAAACGATGGAATGTTTCTTACATTAGATACGGCTGTTTCTTCCCTTTGCTCGTTAAATTATGATTCACCCGAGATATTTCTTTTTTTAGTAGTAGAGATAAGATACGGGTATATCTGCACTATTTTTAAAGGAGTATCGACTTCCAATCTTTTACGGCACTTTCTCACGCATACCAAAAGCAATCACGCCTGACCACTCGATCCTTTCTTGCTCGTCGATTCACTTACAGTTTCCATCGAAGGATGATTAAAACCGGATCGAATTAAAACCGGTCAAGGTAACGTCCTTGCAACCTGGATGGTCTTCTGGCCGAGGAATTCGGTTTTGCGAGAACTCATCGATCAATCTACTTCACCTGAATAATTATTTACCGAATCTCGATCATTTTTCGATTATCGTTATCGACGTAGCGAAATACTTGATCCGATTCGGAAATAAAAATTTTGCTCTTGACGTACGATAAAAACGTCAATAATTCGGAGGGCAAAGACTGTTTCACCGCGATAAACGGTTGTTTTTTTTCAATCACAACAAAGGAATAATTACCATCGACGATAATCTATCGCGACAGAGAAACGTACAACAAAGAGATTATTTTCTAGACAACTTTATTACATATCAGAATACAGCCTACAGTTTGTAAATTAGATACTTATTGATATACTCTTAAATATAAGTAACATCCGGCAGGCTTAAATAAGAGACATTGCCATCTAAAGTCCGTTAAAAAATATGAAAAAACGATTGTAACCGGATAAAAAATAAATTTGAAAGTCATAATGCACATTGCTTTGCTTTATTATCGATTACAAAAAGTCCCCAGTGTGTATCTGTGTGATAACGTATATACGCATGTATTTATGCACGCATGCATCTATGTATGTATATATGTACGTATGTATATGTATGATGTGTGTATGCACGTATGTATAAACGTATGTATCCATACGTGCACGTGTGCGCGTACGCGTGTGTAACGATATGTCTGCGTGTGCATGGTTTGTGTTGCAAAATTCAGGATTGCCGAAGTCACGGGAAGATGCCGGGTATATGGATTTCATTTTATATTTCCTGTTTTCTTTTTTTGCGTGTCGTCTAGAATCACAACATGTACATCGTGTTATGTCTTAATGTCGAGGAAGAGCCCGTGGCAGTGAACAGAATGGATATGTAAATATAACCTACGATCTAGAATAGATTACGTGATTTGATACATTGCTTTTGCATGCATTGTTAATGATATTTTCTTTCGTGTAATTCTTTATAATCATTATATTCATTTTCATTTGCTTCTTCTTCATCATCATCATCATTATCATCATCATCATCATAATCATTATCATCATCATCATCATCTTCATCTTGTATAGTTTAACTAGCAAGCATATAACAACTGATTTTTTTTTTTCTCGTACGATTAGTTTCATGATATGACGTGTCAATATGTAGTAAAGTTACTCTCAGGGGACCGCCAAAGTCAAACCATAAATTGTCTTATTAATATAATTTAGCTATACAACGGTGTATATCAAAACTTATAAAATACCCAAAACCACTATGACGGTTCCCCTGACCCTGCATTTGCGCGATATATCATCTCTCTGATATGCGTTTAGAGCCAGACTTCTTATTGGTCATTGATTAAGATTAAAGTTCCGTGGATCCTCGTACGTTGTACGATCGATCGGATTGATATTTCTGCCTGACATCATCGTCGATATCGTTCGAACGTTCAGTGTCCTCGAATGTGGTCGCATAGTCGTTACTTAAAAGCCGGTGGTGGCGCCCTTTGTCCGTTTGCTTTCGACGAGTCCTCGCTGGTCATCACTGTTACCAGTTCGCCGACAGCTTTCCCTAAGTCTCCTAAAAGAAAAGTAAAACGTTACATTCTTTGCACGTGTAGATTCGGTGGCCTGTGTATTTCTTTTTTTTTTGGAACGATCGAAAATCACTTTATCGTTAAATACACAAATACGGTTATTCACATTTAGACGGTTATTTTCAATCGACTACATGCACGCATACACGAATAACGACGAGAATGGTGTCTGGCAGGTGAAGATTCGAGTTATGGACTCCTGATTGTACATACGCAGAGACAAAAAAGCAACGAGCATACAAGAGAATGAGAACGTAATTTGAATACAACGCGTCGTATATAGTCGAGGATTGGACGCAAACGTTAGCCGATCTGTTTGCGACCGTATCGTATTCAGTTTGTTCGTTTTTCAGCGATCGGAGGATTTCAATGCGTAACGAGTATATACGACGGTATCAAACAATAAACGATTCTCGACTCGGTGAGATTAGACGTATCAGAGTTGTGCGGATATAAGATCCAGCGGGAAAAGAAGCATTGATAGTCTCACCTTACATCCATCCTGTGGCGTGAAAAAAACAGGAAAGCAATGTTATTGTTAAGCAGAAATGGTTCGTGCATAGAACGTTCGACATAGCAGTTTTATTACACTACATAAATGATTACACGATTGAGTAGTACACCAAGGAGGAACGAACCTGCCATGTGTAAGAGATTACCCACATTATGGGCAACGCTGTGAGAATGCGGTGGCGGTGGTGGCCTCTCTAAACTGCTCACTCTTCCCTCGTTCGAGCCTCCACCACCTATGTCCATACACCCATACCAATAAGCTTATGCTAATTTCTTTGGCACTATGTGAAACGCGCATTAATATGCAGTTAGTACAGCGCTGAGAGAAATACCCTGGCGTCCATTTATTCTGACTGTGATTCGATTAAGTACATCCACGTTGACAACAACTGTTCGTACAATCTAGTGTGATATGTATGAGAAAAGATATTCGAGCTACGCGCGA